>NC_091834.1:53233383-54433383 GCF_037783145.1 Equus przewalskii | reverse complement strand
CAAGACTTAAAAGCCTGATTCCATTTATATGACATTCTGGAAAAAGACAGACTAGTAACAGAAGGCAGCTGAGGGGTTGCCTGGGGCTGGGTGGGGCCGCTGGTCAGGGGAGAAGATGAAGAGCAAAGGGGTACCAGGAACTTTTAGGATGTTGGGGCTGTTCTATGTCTTGATTGTGATGGTGGTTAAACGACGCTATACAATTACCAAAATTTATCCAACTGTATGCTTAAAACTGTTGAATTTTATTCTATGCAAGCAACACTATAAGCAAAAAAAAAAAAAAAAAAAGGTGGAGGATAAGGTGACAGCTGGCAAAAATACTGACCAAAATGAAACCAACCAACCACGACTCCACCACAGTCCGGGGCTTGAATTCCTACCAGCCAAGTGGCTACACCCCAGTCTCTCCCAGTCCTTTCCCTTGCTGAGCGTGGGAGGGCTGCGCGCTCCTTTTTTGCAAAACCGGTGATCAACCGCGCCCTCCACCGGCTAAAGCTGCTACCTTCATTTGTGGCAAAGCACATTGCCCCTCCCGGCCGGCCGCTCTGAAGGTAGCTGCCGCTTTTGTCGTTGCCATTTCCCTGGGGCCGCAGCGTCCGGCCTCATCTACTACTAGGAAACAGGTGCGCACGTGCGGGGGGTGGGGGAGGGCGGCATTTGCTCTGGGGCCGCAGGGTTTTTGGGGACATGAGTGTGGTGGAGGTCTCCTTCCTCCTGCCTCCCACTTAGGTGCCTTGCGAGGTGCCACACCTACGCTCAGGTGCCAAGTACCTCTGCCCACTGCGCAGGTGCCTGTCAGATACCCTCCCTCCTCGCCCCCCCCCACCCCCGCCCCGGAGGGTCAGGCCTGAAAGTAAACTGGGGGGCAACCAGAGCCTTTGGCTCGGGCTTTTTTTGTCGCACCCCCAACTCTCTCCTTCCCCGCACTAGCCCTCCCGCCCCGCAGCCCCTGCGACGTCCCCGCAGCCGCAGCACCATCGCCCCTGTCCTTCCCTGACTCTGAGGCCAGCGACAGTTTCTTTTCCATCCCTTGCTCCGGGAAGGAGGCCGCTATGCGTAGGCAGGCTCGCAGATTCCCGTTCCCACAGACGCAAGCAACTCAGCTCCATCGCCCCGCCCCTTTGGCTAGTTTCTGCCGGCTTCCCACAGCTCTCCGGGATGAGAAATGAACCGGCTACAGAGGGGCATATTTTCCTGTGTGTTTACCTCCAGGACCCGCCAGGGCACCTTCTGGGAAAAGAACTTAACCATCAAGATGGTTTGAGCCTGGGATGCCTGCTTGGGCTCATCACCATAAGGGGATGCATTCGGTAGACTACATTGGGCCAGTTCCAGACTCGACAGTCTCTTTTACTAATTTTGGTTTTTAGAAATTATTTTAATTTTTAAAAATCTAATCCATATACGTGGTAAACAGAAGCAGTATCAAACGATGTACAATATAGGTGCGTCTCTCTCCCACCTTTGCCTGGAAGAAAACGTCCCCGACCTCATATTTCCTTCCAGCCATTTCCCAAGCATGGTTAAGTCTATTTGTCTATGTAAGCAAATGAGACATACCTATCGGTCTTTTGTTTGTTCTTTTAATCTATTGTGTCTTGTGGAATCTTTCCACATCAGCGTATAGAGAGCTCCTTCATGCCTTTAAAGCAATGGTTCTCTGAGTGTAGTCCCCAGGCCAGCTACACCAGCATCATCAGGGAATTTGTTAGAAATGCACGTTCTTAGGCCCCCTTCCAGACCAATTGAATCAGAAACTGCCAGCTGGGGCTTGCTGGTGACTGAACAAGCCCTCTGTGCTCAGATTTGAGAACCCCCCTGGGGGCAGGGGGCTGTTCATTGTTTTGGTGTGCCATAATTCATTTAGCTAATTAAAAAGATAAAATATTTTGAATTGTTTTAAATAGTAAATCTGATGTTAACACCACTTAAAGATGATCTTACTTACATAACCCAGTGAGAGGAGAAAGCCAAAATAAAGATACATTCTTAACCCCAAGAGAAACTTCATGGTTTTCACATGGGTTTGTTTATTATTACAAGACCCATGAGGTCACAGTTGGTGGTGAAGTGTCTCAGGTTGATAAGCAGTTAAATCTGTTGTGCAAACATAGCTTGCAAGCGAACAAACATAATCCTCTAAAATAAGCATTTCTATGCAGTTTCCGATGACAAACACATGATTTCAACGTTACAGGTCAACATTTTGATAGATAACTATGAAAACAGGCCTCTAAATATTAGGACAGCTTCTTGCTCTTTTTAGTAAACTGATTTTAACAGAAACTCAGCTTCATCTGCACAGGATATGAATAGGTAAGGACTTATTTTAGTGTTACAGTAATTAGTTGGCAAATATTCTCTAACTGCCTTCTTATCTTTTTAAGCAACGGATCAGGGCTAACCAGATGCTTCTCTCATGGAAAGCACTTACATGAACAACATCTTCATTCAAAGTTTTCACGATACATTTGAAACTTGTGGTCCATAGTGTCAAACTGTAATTTTAACCAAGATTGAATCGAAGTATTTGAGCTTTCAATTTTCTACTTCACTCCATCTTCCAAATACTGGGCATTTAGACTCCTTCCAGTTTTTGGCCTAACCAATTATTGCTTCAGTAGCATCTCCCCACACACATGCAAAAATTATTGGGCAGGGTAGATCCTTTGAAGTGCAACTGTTATGTCAAAGATTATGTGCATTTTACATTTGATAGAATATTGCCAAATTATAATTTAAAGAGGTTGTTGCAATTTACATAATATATTAAAATGTGCATTTTCTACATCCTTGCTAACGTCTTGTATTTTTAAAACTTTTAAATATTTTGTCAATGTGCAAGGCAAAGAAGAGTGGTTTCTCCTTGTCGTAGTTCCGTTTATTTAATTACGAGCCATTTGGATTTCTTTTTCTATTTATGCTTCTTTCCCAGTTTTCTATTCTATTTTAGGTCTTCCTTATTAATTTGCAAGTGTTCTTTATATGTCAAGTAAATGAGGCCTTTGTTATCTGTGTTGCAAAAATCTTTTTTTTTTTTGTTATCTTTTCATGTAGGTTTTTCATACAGAAAATTTTTACCTTTATATGTCCAATTGATCAATCTTTGTTTTTATGGATTCTTGGTTTTAGGTCTTCTTTTGAAAAACCTTTCCTTTCCCCAAGGTAGAGACCACAAATGCATATTAAAAAGCCAAAAGTACCTAATCAGTGAAAGTACAGTCATTCTCCACGACCCTTCTAGAATTTGCACCAGCCAAGCAGGCTGAGGATGCAGTAGAAATCACCACCCCTGTATCTTTCCAGTCCTTGACCTCAGCACTAATCTTGGCAATTCTCAAGGATGCAGAGGGGTCAGTTCCAGGGGACTCCATTTGGCCCCTCCAGCCATAATGGCCTTTATGCCGTAGGTCAGGGATCCAATGTGAGCATTTTGCCAGTTGCCAAGTTTATCTATTTCTTCTGTACATCTTGGGATTGAGGAAATAACCACAGTAAGTGTCCATGTTGAACCTACTGTGAGAAGGACTTGGTCCAGGACACAGTCCATCACCTGACCTCTGTGAGCTCCCATTCTGAGTGGTGGTCCAAGGTGATATTTCAGGTCTCTGGGGTTTCATGTCAGTTCAGAGCCAGTATCTAATAACTCCTGGGAGGTTTGTATATTTTCCTTTCTCTAGTTCCAGGTACCGGAGTAAATGGCCACAGTTTGCTCTGGGAAAGCTTTGGAAGAAAATCCTTATTATGCTCTATGGCTGCATTATACTCTATGCTTGGACATTCATTCCAGGGCTCCAGGTCTGTGAACTGGGAAAGAGGCCATGCATCCCTCTAGGATAATTTGATTTAGGTTTCTGCCCACCATTCCACATTTTTTTCTGCCAATATATGTTGTACAGTTGTCCCATCCCCAGCATACTTTTCAATGCTTTTGTGTGTGGAGAGTGCTCCAGGATCTGCCAGTAGGGTACAAGTGGGTGTGTGTGTGGTAGTGGGAGTAGGTGTGGGGGCTGCTGAGCAGGTTGCACATAGTAGGTTCATCTTGATGTCCCTGTCTCCTTGAGCCTTTGCAGGAAGGTTCTGATGATTCCCTCTGAATGTAGGCGACTGTGGAAGGCAGCATAGTTGCAGATGGAATTAAGGTGCTAATCAGCTGACCTTAAGGAGAGGATCCTGGGTCATCAGGGTGGTCCCAAAATAATCACAAAGGTTCTTAAATGGAGAAGAGGGAAGCAGAAAAGTCAGTTGAGAAAGAAGGCATTGTGAGAAGGATTCTACTGGCTGTTGCTGGCTTTGAAGATGGTGGAAGGGCACCTGGAAGCAGTAAAACAGATTCTCCCCTGGAACCTCCAGAAAGGAATGCAGTCCTGCCAACACCTTGACTTTAGCCCAGGGAGACCCATTTTGAACTTCTGACCTCCTGAACTTAGGAAGTTCTAGATAGTACTTTATATTGTTTATGTTGTTTTAAGCCACTAAGTGTGTGGTAATTTGTCACAGCAGCAATAGGAATACAGCTCCCACTGAATCCGAGTTTCAATTTAATGTTACTCCCAGGTTCTAGAGTCAACATATTACATCCTGAATCTCAGATGAGGATACTCATGAAAATAAATTTAGCCTTATCAGGCCTTATTGTCAGTGGTGTACTGATAAATGTTTAACAATCAGGAATCCAAGGGGGTAAAAAGAAAAGCCCTGACTTATTATGTTAGCCTATTTCCAAGTTGCAAATATTCTCACCATTACTCACTTCAAGCTATAAACATCTTATTACTGAACACAGATTTGGGAAGAGATGCAGAGTAGCCCACTATTATGTAGTATTTCTCTCATATAGCTACAGTAAAGCCAAATAATCTCAAAAGCATAGATAATAGTAAAGTGTAGTGAAGATAAGTGGGAGTGATGATTTAAGTATGACCTTTATTTTTATGTACTGATTGTAAGTTTATGTGATTTAAGTTTTAATAAGGGCTATGTTTTACAAATATTTCATAAAATCCTTGAAAATTTAACACTTGGCTCTCACAAGCTGATTTTAGCCAGCTCTTGAAAACCAACACTTACATTTCATCCTCTTTCATCCATCATCCTTAGATTGCATTCTTATATGTACTCCCTGGACTCCTGCACACAAATGGATGAGGTCAGTGCAGGCCCAGTGTTTATCTGGGCTACACTGGGATCAATTCTTCTTGTAGGCCGGGAGGCACATCCTGGTGGCTGTTGAAAGGTTTTATGCAGGTGTAGGTAGTTTCCTTCCATGTGAGAGGGACTACCTCTGAGGACAAGGCAGATTTAAGGGGAATAGGGGGTTTAGAATTCTCAGCTCCATCCCTGTCTGCTCAAATAGCACCATCTCAGGGCCGGCCCTGTGGCCGAGTGGTTAAGTTCGCACGCTCCGCTGTAGGTGGCCCAGTGTTTTGTTGGTTCGAATCCTGGGCGCAGACATGGCAGTGCTCATCAAACCACGCTGAGGCAGCGTCCCACATGCCATAACTAGAAGGACCCACAACGAAGAGTATACAACTGTGTACCCGGGGGCTTTGGGGAGAAAAAGGAAAAAATAAAATCTTTAAAAAAAAAAAATAGCGCCATCTCAGAGTCCCACTCCTTTCCCATCAGAGCCCTACATGAGTTCGGTGGTTCTCAAAACCTGCATCAGAATTATCTGGAGGACTTGATAAAACTCGGGTCCTGGGCCCCATCCCCAGAGTGTCTGATTCAATAGGCCTTGGGCGGAGCCTGACAATCTGCATTTTTAACAAGTCTCTAGCCGACACCGTTGCTGCTGGTGTGGAACTACACTTTTAAACTGTCTTAGTTTGAGAGCCCTGGTGGGTTTGAATATTTATTGCAGTTTTGCAACCATGACAACCAGGTGTTGGGCTTGGCTCACAGCCACATCTGCCTGGGATTACAGGAGATGCGAGATGCCTTCAAAGCTGCCAAGAGGCTGCTGACTTTCCAGTTCTGTTCTCAGTTGGACATTCACAGCCTTCACTTTTCCTTTTCCCTCTGCACTCTCTCTAGTTCCATTAAAAAAAGTCAGCTGACCCTACAATCTCTATAATTACTACTTCAGTTAGCCTTTGAAGTATAACAAACCACCATAAAATAGAATGGCTTAAGAAAACAATCATTTTATTTACTTACAATTCTGTGGGTCAGCTGGTCGCTCTTTTCAAATCTGAACGGCTTGACTGGTGTTGGACGGTCTAGAACAACATGACTGGGGCCTCAGCTGGGATGCTGGAGATGCCTGGGATGGCTAGGGCCTCTCTTCATGCGGTCTCATCCTCCAGCTGGCTAGCCCAGGTGTTCTCATGTGGTGGCCCGCGGACTGCCAAAGAGCAGCAAGAGAGGGGCAAGCCACAAACGCACGAGCACTTCTGCAGCTTCTACTTGTGTCACATTTGTTAGCATCCCAAGAGCCAAAGGAAAGGACGGCTAAGGCCAGAATCAGGGGGCAGAAATAAACTCTACCTCTTGATAGGAGGAGCTGCCAATTACTGTGTCCATGTTTTTCCAGTTTTATTTTTTTAAATTTATTTATTTATTGAGGAAGATTAGCCCTGAGCTAACATCTGCTGCCAATCCTCCTCTTTTTGCTGAGGAAGACTGGCCCTGAGCTAACATCCCTGCCCATCTTCCTCCACTTTATATGTGGGATACCTACGACAGCATGGCTTGCCAAGTGGTACCGTGTCCTCACTGGGGATCCAAACCAGTGAACCCTGGGCTGCTGAAGCAGAACGGGTGCACTTAACCGCTGTGCCACCAGGCTGGCCCCTTTCCAGTTTTATTGATATATAATTGACATAACATCATCTAAGTTTAAGGTTAAAATGTAATGATTTGATATTGCTCAGTGATCACCACAATAAGTTAACATCCATCACCACAAATAGTTACAAATTATTTTTCCTTGTGATGAAAACTTTCAAGATCTATTCTCTTAGCAACTTTCAAATATAAAATACAGTATTGTTAACCATAGTCACCTTGCTGTACATTAGATCCTTGGAACTCATCTTATAACTGAAGTTTGTACCTTTTAACCACCTTCACTCAGTTCTACCCCCCCCCCCCCCACCTCTGGCAACCACAAACCTGATCTCTGTTTCTCTGAATTCGGTTTGTTAGAGTCTACATATAAGTGAGATCATACAGTATTTGTCTTTCTCTCTCTGATGCTTCCTTTAGCATAACGCCCTCAAGGTCCATCCATGTTGTCATAAACGGCAGGATTTCCTTCCTTTTTACGCCTTAGTGGTATTCCTGTGCCTCCTGCCCCCCCCCCCCCTTTTTTTTTGGTCTACACAATCCCTATCTTTGCTGTAGTAAAGAAGGGACACAATCACTTGACTTCCCAATATCTTATACTCCACTTATACTCCACTTCACCCCATGCAACCTCTGGTGAATAATTCGGATAACCATGATGCCACCGCATGGTATGAATAACTTGTGCTCCATTTCCCTCAACAAAGGAGTTTTCCATGAGTAAAACATGCTCATAATTGCATTTTGAGGCTGTTTCCTAGGGACACTTCCCAAATGAATTACTGAGTCAGTTAGAGTCCTGGCAGGCCAAAGACGGCATACTCAAACTGGATACTCTGAGGAAAGTTTACTAAAGGGATTATCTACCAAGCTGTAGGCAGAATTAGAGTCATCGGTCACATTTAGTACAGTGGAGTTAGCACTTGCAGGGAGTTGTTACATCCTAAGCCTGACAGGACAAGGGAAGGCTAGAATTTCTGGAACCCTCGGAGGGTAGCCGTATGGGGGTAGTTACCTGACAGTAGTGGAAGCCTTCTGTAGATGATACAGTCAGCTCCTGGTGACCCAATGGGGTGGGAGCCAAGGGGATAAAAGCCTTGACCTCTCTCTTCTCCTGCCATCTGATCTCCTGCTGCTGTCTCCCCTTGGCCAATCCCAACTGACAGCCAAGGAGAAAGGGGCCATTGGTGCATTCCCAACAGGGCAACCTCCCAAGGCAAAGAGCAAGGTGGTTGGAAGGGCACGTGAATCGTGAATGGCCTCATTCTGAGCAGGGCAGGCCAGTCTGTCCATGCCTGGGTCAGATGAAGGAAAAATAATATTCCTTGTGATAACAATGTCTAACTCTCACCCTTTCCAATTTACAGGCCTTGCTCATGTGCATGAGCTCATCGAGGATACAAATCAACTCGAAGGAGGTTGGTGGTATTCCCAGTGCATAGACAAGGCAACTGGGTAAGTAAGTTGCTGGGCATCTCTGAACTTTAAAGTCACACAGCTGGTTAGTAAGATTAGAACCCACTTGTGTTCTTTGGGTGTATCAAAATGCTTCTGTCCAGTTGAGGCGACAATGTAAGCAGACTCTTCAAATTAAAATTAGGGCTGCCATAACAAAGTCCCACAAACTGGTTGGCTTAGAACAACCGAAATTTATTGTCTCACAGTTTTGAAGGTGAGAAGTCTGAGATCAAGGTGGCAGCAAGGTTGGTTTCTCCCTGAAAGAAAATCTGTTCCACGACTCCCTCCCAGTTTCTGGTGCTTTGCTGGCAATCTTTGGCATTTCTTGGCTTGAAGGTGCCTCACCCTCATCTCTGCCTTCATCTTCACGTGGTGTTCGTCCCGTGTCCATGTCTCTCTTTGTGTCCAAATTCCCCCTTGTTATAAGGACACCAGTACTATTGGCATAGGGCCTGCCCTAATGACTTCATATTAACTTGACCATCTGTGAGGACCCTATTTCCCATTAAGGTCACATTCACAGGTACTGGGGGTTAGGTCTATAACATCTTTTTGGAGGATGCAATTCAACCCATAATGGTGCTCTATTATCAGACATATCAGCTTTATTTATTGAAGGTTCTACACCTTTATAGTACTGAGAAGAGGCAATTTACAATGTGAGGAAGAGTTTAATACTGTTTAAGTACCATGCTTTGGCTGTATTGTGTTCTCTGAAAACTGTTCCAAGAATCTTGTAATCACTGCTAATTAAAATATGTTATTAGCTGAACAATAGCTTCCCTAATTGTACCAGGTAACTGGGAAATCCCCAAACAACAAATAGAAAGATAGTGAAAGACCCGGATCTGTTTCTTTTGTGGAATTTAAGGGTAAGTGATGCCACCTCTATGGCCAGAAGTCTGGTTTCCGGTTTCTCCTTACCCGGTTTTAATCTGTTCCAAACGGTAGGTGTCGCTGTTGCCTGCTCTGTGGTTCTTCACTCTCCATAAAAACCCTTGGGTAGAAGAACTAACAATACAGGCATTGAATGAGAAAATTTATCTGAGGCTACTGCTCCCCCCGTCTTTGCAACTGCTCGTCATTTTCTCATTCACTCAACTGTGCAATCCATTTGGGGACATTTCTGTGGCAAAAGTAAAACCTTGTGGGCTTTTCTCCAGGACTCTTCTCAGCCTCCTCCTTTGTGGGTACTGACTCAGGACAGCAGGCTGAAGACTGTGCGCTTGGAAAGTTAGGCACAAGGCCTGTGCAGTTCAAGTCCACATGGTCATATGGCCCCACACTGCTTCTGCCCTGCTGGGCAGCAGTCAGCAGTAGTTTCTGCTCAGTGGGCTGTTGGGATTATCCTCTGTGATGATGTGGCTCCTGTGAAGCATGGCCTGGCCTAGCACGCATGTAGTTCCTGTGCTCACCTTTTGTTAGAGCTAAGGTGTGTATTTCAAGTTACCACCTGGGTCTCCATTTCAAGGTTGACTTTCATATTTTCAAGGAAGGGTCTCGTGCAGCACTAGTCAGGGTGAGGAGGAGGGTGGGGTGGGGTCCTCCTATTCAAACACTCTGATTCCCACTGTGCGCAGGCACAGGGCCCACTTGGTGACCAGGTTGTCAGGAGTGCTCTCCTTTGCTCTGGCTTGTAGGATAACAGATGGCAGGAAGGTGCATTCCTGAAGGCTGTGGCTCAGAGAATAAAGCTCTTCCTTTCTTCTCTCCCCCTTCAAACACAAACACAACAAATGCACAGCTCCCCAGGAAACGTGGGGAAGGAATCCTGCGCTGTGGGAAGGATAGGTGGGGCAGGGGATGAAGAGGAAATAACATCTGCTTGGGCAAGCTGCAGGGGCCTGGAGGCACAAGGACAGACCAGCTGCTCCTGGGAGGGGCCAGTGGAGGAAGAGCAAGGAAGGAAGGGAAGCAGAGTTCAGGGACGGTGTGCGGCCACCTGTTTCAGATGTGGCTGGAGGTTTATACAGCAGCAGCCTCTCTGTGGTGGCCTCTGGGAGTGGAGTAGTCCTTTCATGGATTTCCAACCTCCGGAGTGGGTTAGGATGACTGTAACCATTGGTGGGGGTTGCTGGGGCTGCTTCTGGGCCAGTCCTGATCCCAATTACTCAAATAGACATAGGTATTGGTATAATTTGCCCAGTTTTGTATTTCTTTACCTGTATTACTTTCCTACTTTGGAAAGGCAATGTGGTAAATGTGTAAGAAAGTTGTGCTTTAATTTTTATACCTTTTGTAAGAGTTTTCAAACAAATAGCTATATAACTGAACGAAATCTCTTATCAAACTCTTAGTCCTGACTTTTAGTTAGGGCTGGACCTAAGATTGTGGTGACATTTTAGGAAGCTCTCAGATCAATCAGATGTAAATTCCTTGGAGCAGGGGTCATTTTCTCATTTTGTATCTGCATGGCTGAAAAACAAATGATGGACACTGCATAAATAAATGGTACTTCTCATTATTAATGAAGATTTTCCCCCTTCTTCCAACTAGTTGGAGAGACAAACCAACAATTATGATACCTCTTACTATTTATAGTAACAGCCTCTTCCATAACCCAGCCTTTAGGGAGGGGAGCACAGCTTCAGGGACAACTTCCTGGGGAGGGGCTGAGTGAGCTGAGAGGGCTGAGCAGGAGTCAGAGGGTGTGAGAGTGTCTCAGTCCCTGGGGCGCCTGTGTGACAGCCCAGAGAGGAGGGACTGCAAGTACAAACAGCCAGTGTGGCTAGAAAGAAAGGGTGGAACCAACTGGCAGGTTTGCATGAGGGAGTGAGGCAATTGGCTCTGTCTTAGCAGGATAACTCCTTTGCAGAGTAGAGGGCAGACAGGAAGGGAGCTGAGGATCACTCAAGGTAGGGGGACCAGTGCACACGAAGTTGTAGATGTCAGATGAAGACTGGTCAGGATCTGACCACGCTGGTCCATTGGGCTAGAAAAGAAGTGAACTGACGCCCAAGCCATCCAGGGGCTAGGAAAGGCTGGGCATCCCACAGCTGATGCCCAGAGAGCTGCCTGCTGGGGCCGTGCTTGCAGGCCCTTCTCTGAGAATAGCAGCACATGGGGTGGGGATCAGGCTATAGACTGTGCTGAGAGGTGAGTGGGTGAGTGCTGGAGAAGTCCTTTGGGACTCAGCATGGAGAAGATTGGCGTAGGTGGGAGGTGGAGGCGATAAAGCCAGGCCTATTCAGAGGAGGTGGAGACCATCAGTGATGAGGTAGGAGCAAAGGTATGGGGCCCAGTTTGGAAACTCTTGAACTACGTGAATGCGCATGAAGGGCAGCGCATGCGCGTCTCAGCCTGGGTGTGTCCAGCTGCAGAACTCGCCCCACGGTGGCACTGATACACGTGAGCCTTTGTCATCTGCTTCCCTCAGTGGCTATTAGAAGCTGACGTTGACTGCGGCGCATCTGCGCCACGGCTATATACACTGAAATCGCCTGGGAGCTTCAAAAAGCGGTGATATCTGGAATCCGCCCCAGCGATTCTGATCTAACTGGGGTGCGGGACCATTGACCGTGGCAGGCTTATATAAGCCAGGCATTATACTAATAGCTATGTACATGCATTATCTCCTTCAGGCCTTTTAACTGGTGGTTCTCAAAGCGGGGTCCCCGAAGCAGCAGCGTCAGCATTCCCTGGGAACTTGTTAGACATGTAATTCTCTGGTTCCTACTGAATCAAACTCTGGGGGTGGGACCTAGCAATCTATTTGAATGAGAGGGAAAATCATCTCTAGTTGAGAACCACTGATTTAAGGAATAAATCTCTAATAGTGAAATTTCAGGTATCAGTAAGTTATGTTCAGAAATGTGTTGGAGACAGAAGGATCCTCTCATTGACTCCCAGATAATACCCACAGGCAACTCTCACCATTCCTACCCTTTTAACTGGAGCAAAAGTGAGCATGTTCTGTCTGTACGCCTTATCCTTCTATATAATAAAAATCTGTTAAACACGTCAAAACAGAACACTGGTGATTACTTCCTTCTAAGATGACTCTTTTCTCCCAAGAGTCGCAATGAGCAGCATGCGTTTTGTCCTTTCTCCTCAGTGTGAGGGATAGAGTTTGATGTTTTGTACGAAAGGCAAAAGCTACGCTCTGCCAATTCCTGAGCCTGCAGGACCCGCTGCCATTTCTCTTACGTTCTAAGAGCTCCCCCTTGCGGTAGCTTCTGCGAAAACGGGGGCGCTCTTGCTCTGCTCCCCTCAATTTGTTCCAGGTGTGGATGTCAGCTCGAGGAGGCAAGGCGTGGTGTGAGGGATCTTTGGGGTAACAGTCGTGACAGTAGCAAAGTGTTATCCCTCCTGATTCCAGTTAACCTTTTAACTACCTTCAATTTCTTATCCAGAAGAAACTAGTAATGGGGGAATGAGAGGAACGGAAGCTGGCTCCCTCGTGTAAATGTCGGAGGGGGACCCCCTCTCCCTCTTCAGGTAACTGCTTTTGGCCTCCGTGTCCTTTGTCCCTTGAATGGTGGGCCTTGCTCAGCACTTCCTGGTGCCTATCCTACAAAACTCCTGCTGTTCTGCAAACAAGTACATCAGCAAAAAGCTGGGTTTGTTTACTGCAGGACTTCTCAGGGCATTTACAATTCAAATGGGCCTTGTGAAACTCCAATGAAATAGCTACAGTGTGCAGAGTTTTCCTAACTCTTAAACACAGAATCTCACTTACAAGGGGTGTGTACAAGCCTGGTGTTCTGTGGACCACATTCTGGGAAGACTGATCTGGTTGTAGCTGGCAAGGAACTAGCGATAACTAGCAGTGTCAATGAGGAAAGAGGGGATTCTGGAGTTTGGGAATATAGATCCTATGGCCTCCTTGCTGAGTAAATGGGCAACACCTTCCCTCTTTTCCTACTGGCTCGAAGTCTTTGCTCCTGAGTACTTTTCACCTCTAGTTTTCTGCTGGGCTTTAAATGCACGAGTGCATCTCAAACACAGCACCAGGAATCTCTTTAGCTGCTTATGTACAATTTATGCCCTATCCATAAGCCGTCATGTCATTTTATATTCCTAAAGTAACGCCGGCTGAGCCAGCCTGGAGAGGAGACTGCCAAGTCTTTACTGCCTGGAAGGAGGGACTATGCGGAGGAAGCTCTTCCCCTCACCCCTGCTTCCCATTCTAGTGAAATAATGACTTTGTTCTACAAGTACCATGGAAAGAAAATGCTCAGTCCAGCTCTCGGAAACACCCAGAATAAACCAAAGTTGGCCTGATAATATGCTGATGATGCAGATCTGGCAGTTAGTGGAACAAGTGTGCTCCTATTCTATTTTATTTGGAAGCCCTATTTATGGATCGATTGTGAAACAGGGATAATAGATCCAGGGAACCTCCTCCAGTTTAAAACCACCAAAGATGTTGACTTCTAGGGGCCGGCCTGGTGGTGTAGTGGTTACGTTCATGTGCTCTGCTTTAGCGGCCCGGGGTTCACGGGTTTGGATCCTGGCCGTGGACCTATGCACCAAGTATCAAGCCATGCTGTGGCGTGCATCCCACATGTAAAGTAGAGGAAGATGGGCATAGAAGTTAGTTCAGGGCTAATCTTCCTCAAAAAAAAAAAAAAGAAAAACAGATGTTGACTTCTCAAAGGCCTGAAGATTGCCAGCAGGAGTGTGTGTGATGGGGGGAGAGTATTGTGGATGCTGTTGTCACCCCACCCTGATTGGGTACTGGCTGCCAACAGCTCCCGGGGCTCCTTGGTCTCTGAAGAATTGCCCTTAACCAAATGGGATCCACCTCACCACTCTTGCCCATGAACGGCACCTCCCAAACCACCTGCCCAGGGGCAGACCATGGCCATTGACTGAGCTGCACGAGCGTGCAGAATGCCGGCTCCCCCGCCCCGAGACAGCACTATTTCTTTAGTACATTCTGCCATTTTGGGTTCCCGGTGGGCTCAGGCTGAAGCCAGGTTCCAGCTGAGCCTACCTCCCTGTCCACTTAGCTCTCTTCCCTGCCTGGCTGCTTCCCTTACACCCAGTGCTACCAGATCTAGTAAATAAAAATAACAACACCCAGTTCCATTTAAATTCAGATAACCAACGAATAATGTTAGCATAAGTGTGTGCCATGAAATATTTGGGCCATGTTTGCACTAAAGTTATTTGTTGGTTTTCTGAAATTAAAATTGAACTAGGCATCCTGTATCTTATCTGCAACTCTACTTGTACCCCTTCTTCCCAGAGCATGCCCCCAATAAATCAGTTGAACAAGAGCTCCTGTCTCAAGCTCTGCTTTTGGGAACCTCCTAAGAAAGTTGGTGCGGGGGGGGGGGGGGGGAGGAAGTAGGAAAGGAATAGACACAATTTGAGCCACTCAGGACCCTTTATTCAAAACCACCTGGTGAGTGGCCTGTAAGCAGCTTCTCTTGCAAGCAGAACTCTGGGACTCTGAGGACCAGATCCAGAGGGAGTTCTGCCTGGCCCCTGTTGGGAACAATTGGTCCCCTGAGAGAACACAATGGCCACCCAGTCTCCCCAGAGCAGGATTCAGCTTTCCTGGGCTTGACCTAATTAAGCATGAAATGTCAGTGGGAATAGATGCAAAAATATTTTGTTTTTCTTAAATGATGCTTCCTTCCCAGCTCTCATGGATTACAGGAACTGTACTGCTAATGTTACCTCATTGACTTGAGTCCTAACAGCGACGATTTAGCTTCATTTCCTCATCTTTCAACACAATACTCCTCTGGTCTCACGTGGCCGTGTTCATCTGAGGAGTGCCATAGCTCTCAAAGTGCTCGTGTGAAGTTGAACTGGCCCTGTGATGTGTGTTTGGCTTTGTAAAACGGACTCATCTGGGAGTCTTACGTATCTTACGAAATAATTCGTTGCAGTGCACTATTTTCTAGTATAGGATAATGACATCAAACTCCAATGTGCTAATCTTGGGATCTTGTTAAAATGCAGGTTCTGACTCAGTCTGTGGTGGGCCTGAAATTCTGTATTTCTGACAGCTCTCAGGTGATGCTAGACATCAATATCATCTTCTTTGTTAAAATTATTTTTTGGTGATGATGATTGGCCCTGAGCTAACATCCATTACCAATCTTCCTCTTTTTACTTGAGGAAGACTGTCATTGAGCTAATATCTGTGCCAATTTTCCTCTGTTTTGTATGTGGGATGCCGCCACAGCATGGCTTGATGAGCGGTGTGTAGGTCCCCACCTGGGATCCGAACCCTCAAATCCCCGGCCACTGAAGCAGAGGGCTTGAACTTAACCACTATGCTGCTGGGCTGGCCCCCGAACCCTCCTCTTTTTATAGATGAAAAACCAGCCCAGACAAGCGCACAGGTGGCTAACAGCAGAGCTGGGATTTAAAGCCGGGTGATCTGGCCCCAGGGCCCATGAACTTTACCACGAAATCAGGCGATGGGGAAGCTGATTAAAAGACTGGGTGGACTGAACAGGTGTATAGGTGAATTGACAGGACACTGGGCCAAGAGACTGGCTGTAGCTGTGGCCAGATCACCTGGGTTCAAGTTCAGCTACTACCTCTCACTGCACGAGCTTGGATGTCACTAACTTGTTTATGTCACCGAGTTGGGGTCGTAAGAGGGACCCCCTCACAGAGCTGTTGGAGGGTTCCGTGGCATAATCCATGTTAAGTGCTTAGTACTGAGGCTGTCAGAGGAAACACCTGATGACTAGTTATTGTTACTGTAACCTCAGACAGTTGTCCTGGTGCAAGCAAGGCAATGCACTGTGAAGGACTTGCTGTGGCCCCGGGCCGGCCTGCACTCGAATGCAGTCCTTTCCTCTCACTGTCTGCTTTTACTCATTGTCTTGCAGCAGCTTCTGTTCCTTTAGGATGGAGCTTAAATGATCATGTTCTGGTCCTGCAACTTCTAGAAGTCTGTGTAGGCATGCTGCAGCTGGCACCTATTAAAAACAATACAGGCTTCTAAAGGGAGGCAGGCAGCATTATACTCCAATGCTCAAATGTAGCAGCAACAATCCCTGCCACTGAAGGGACGTCTTCACAGGGAAAATGGAGAGGAACACCAGGCCATTGTGGGAATAATCAGCTAGTGTAGACAGTATACCCAAACAATTCAGCCCCGAGCCCCTTTTTTGCTTCAGTAGAGCTGATGGCTTAATGCCTTCATAACTTGCGTCCTTATGGCAACTCCCCATGTCACTTGGCTTTAACAAACTGAGTCTCCCTGGGGCGAGCATAAATTGCCGTAAATCCATTCCATCTTGGCAGCAGGGCGTTAACTACATCCACCCTGAGCGTGGGTCCCCATATTCTTGTCACCTTTGTGGAACAACCAGGTCTCGGTACATAAAAGGCACTGCCACTCACGGACACTGTTGACAGTATCAGAATTTCACCGGTCTGCAGGAAGCAAAACACTCAAAGCTTCCAAAAGAAGGAAGCGTGCTAGGGGCTGGCCCCGTTGCCGAGTGGTTGGGTTTGCGCGCTCTGCTGCAAGCGGCCCGGTGTTTCGTTGGTTCGAATCCTGGGCGTGGACATGGCACTGCTCATCAGACCACGCTGAGGCAGCGTCCCACATGCCACAGCTAGAAGGACCCACAACGAAGAATATACAACTATGTACTGGGGGGCTTTGGGGAGAAAAAGGAAAAAATAAAATCTTTAAAAAAAAAAAAGAAGGAAGAGTGCTGTGTATGTGGAAAGACTTTGCCTTTTCTTTTCATCTGTGAGTGATATATAAAATTATGACTAGATTATGATTCTTTAGGATTTGGAACAGGGTGAGGTTTGTTCTCATTATTCAAGTATAAAATAAATTATTACTCATAACAACCAAGGTCATTTAAAACACTGTTCTAGATGTGGATTCAATAATCTTCTTTTCTAGGGCAGCACCGTCTGGTAGAAGCTGCTGCAATGATGGAAATGTTCTAGGTCTGCCCTGTGCAATAGGGTAGAGGGTAGCCCAGTGTGGCTCTGGAGCACTGGAAATGTGTCTTGTGTGGCTGAGGATAGAATTTTTAATTTTAGTGAATTCCAATTATCTATTTAACTTAAACAGCCACACGTGGCTAGTGGCTACTGTCTTGCAGAGCAAAGTTCTAGAGAGAGAAAGAATTATGCATCAAAGTCTCGGGAGGCTTACAGTTAGCAGAGGGAATAGTAGGAGAATCTGAAGTCAGCAAATTAAGTATAAAATATTGGCCAGCCAGCACTGGTTTTCCCTATTTGCCTGCTCACTCCATGGGAGGTTACTTTACAACGATGATAATGTAATGAATTAAATCTTCAGTCTTTTCAACTTGCCTAGCAGAAAGAATTGGTTGTTATGGTTCAGAGACTATTAGTGAACAAGGCTGCAAATTGTAAAGATGTAGTGTAACGTGATTCTATTAAGGACAGGCAGAGAGAGTTCTCGGTTGGGAGATTGGACTCCCTCCATCCTGCATGGGTATCACATTTTGCCCTCTCTCTTCTTTTACTCATCTACCTTCTCTCTGTTCCCCACCCCAGCCTATGATTCAGACCCACCCAGGGAAGCTCCAGGAATTCTTTCCCGGTGGAAATGATATTATATAATAATGTAGCACGGATGATTCTTAGTCCCCTTGGGTGTGAAGAAATGTCTTTATTTTCTTTAAACAAAATTGCCAAGCTGGTCGGGAGTTTAATCTCAGGTATTTTGGCAGGCCGCCTCTTGGGTGTGGTGCTCAGCACTGCTCCTCTGAGATCCTGCCGCTCCTGTGGTGCAACCAGGGGAGAAGGCAAAGATCCTGGAGCTGCAGAGTGGCCTCCACTCTCCACTCCATCCCAGCTGCCCCTGTCTGCCCAGGGTGACCCCTCAGAGAGCTCAGGTTGGCTGAAACCACAGACAGAAAGTGAGGTGGTCTTTGTGCCCCTGAAGTAAGAGAATGCAATGGCCTGTCTTCCTTCCTGGAATTGAGGGGGGAAAACATTCAGGGAACAACACCCAAACTAGCCACGTTTTAAGTGCTCAACAGCCGCACATTGCTCGTGCTACTGTATTGGAAATGTCTAGAACATTTCCATCATTGCAGCAAGTTCTGTGGGTCAGTGCTGGTCTAGACCAAGCCCCATGGTAAGATTGTACGTGCATTAGCCCATTTAGTTTTTACAGCATACCCATGAGCTGAGTAGGAGTAGTATCATCACTTTAGAGAGAAGGAACGAAAGCCCAGAGAGGCTTCAGGTTAACCAGGGACCCACTGGCTGAGTTGAGGTTTTCAATCCGGGTCTCTCTGACCGCTGGTCACATAGACCTCAGGGCTTACAAGGGTCCTCACCTCTGCACCAGTGTGTGGCTATCTTAAGACCGCCTTAAAGAAACATTCAGAATATCCTGTGAGAACGTTGCAATTACAACAGAGAGAGAGAGGATTCGATAACTGAAAGAATGACTTCTTATCTTTGAGTGGCGGGCTGTGAGAGCAGGCATTTTTGCCTCATTAGCTACTAGTCTCAGCGCCAGAGAGATGTGGGAATCTCCGTGGTCTGTCCTCATTGCCTTAAATAACCGAAGATAAAGCCCAGGCTTCTCAAACAATAGTGTGGTTGTTCACCTCTCTGCTTTTAAGAACAGCGTCAGTTATCCAGCAGATAGATGGAAGCCTAACTGTGACCAGATTCAGGTCTCACCAGTTTGGTGCTATAACAGGGACCTGTCTGGGCCTGAGTCTCAGCGTCCCGCCCCAGCCCCCATCCCAGGCCCTCCCAGCAGCCTCAGCTCCCAAGCCTTGCTGACTGCAATTAGAGCTCAGGGCTCAGATGGGCAGGGCAGGACCCCAAGTGAAGTGGGAAGGAGGCGTCTGTGCTTTTCCCTCTGCTTCTGGGTGACAAGGGCGTCTGAACAGATGCCCTGCTTCTCCCGAGATCGGTGGCTCGTTCATGGAACTCACAGGTCTAAGTAGGAAACCAGCTGAGAAAAAGCAGAAAAGAACAGAGAAAGACTAAGAAGAAGAGATTAAAGACTTTTCCTTTGATTAATTTTTCCCCACTTATGCTTTGTAGGCTACACGATGGATTATACTGGAAGCATTTAAAAAGATTTAGCTCTTGTTAATGTGCCACAAAGCTATGTAAACAAAATTTTTCCTAGATGTGGAGTTTGGAAAGGGCAAATGCAAGCGAGAATCCATTTTGTTAAGAAGGCTAAAATCCGTGATTTTAATGAGTGAAATTCTTACTAAATATTTGCATAGTACTCTTCAATTTACAAAGTACTGTTCCATGCATTATTTCTTTATCGGTCCTGGTCCATGAGTGGGATTATCACTACCACGTAGGCCAAGCAGACTAGAAGGTCATGGGCTTGGGAATCAAATAGACCCAGGCTCAGATTCCATCTGTACTGTAATCTGTGTGACCTTGGACAAGACACTTAACCTTTCTCAATCAATTTCCTCAGAGGTTGGATGGCATCTATTTGTCAAGGCTGATTGCCACCAACACATTCAACGACATCATCCAAGAGCATCTGGAGGGAGGAAGAGTGGGAGGAATTAGTGGGAAGCAGTCAGGGATCAGTAACAAAAACTTTGGCCAAGTTCAGGCTTGGCAAGAAGGATCAAAGAGGAAATCTAATCCTATAGTCAGTGTCAAATACAGAAAGCAAGTGACGAGTGTGGCAGACATACCTTACAGTGACCCCCAATGAGTCATGTCTTTGTATATCACCTTCTCCCGAGTGCAGGTGGAACCTGTAACTTGCTTCTAACCCATAGAAGATGGCAGAGGCTATTGATGTCACTCCCTTGATTGGGTCACATTATGTGGCAAAGGTGGTGGATGTCACTCCCTTGGTTAGGTAATAGCAGACTGGAGAAAGAGGCTCTGTCTCTCTCTTTCTGTCTCTCTCTCACTTTGAAGAAGTAAGCTGCCACGTTGTGAGAAGACCACATGGCAGGGAATTGTGGGTGACCTCTAGGAGCTGAGAATGGCCCCTAGCAGAAAGCCATGGCCCTGAGTCCTGCAGCCACAAAGAGATGGGTTCTGCCAACTGTTTGAATAAGCCTGGAATCAGATTCTTCCCTGCTCAAGTCTCCAGATGAGAACCCAACCCATCTGACACCTTGATAGTAGCCTCTGAGACCCTGAGCAGAAGACCCAGCCAGGCTGTGGTCAGACTCCTGACCCATGGAAACTGTGAGACCATAAATGGGTTTTGCTTAAGCCACTACATGTGTGGTAATATGTTATGTAGCAATAGAGAATGAATATACTGAGTTTGGGGAGAGATTCCCATCAGCTGCCTGAAGGAGGATGTAAAGATCCAGCGATTCAAGGCCCTACGGGAAAAGCAGCCCAGGATCCCAGGCTGGCCTGCCATGGATGCACGCAGCAGGGGCACAGTGTTGCCTTGCAACAGAGTGACTGGAACCTCCATGCTTGGCTCCGGGCTGATGTGACTCTTTAAACAATTCTGTTTAAAAGGCAGGAGCTGGGCCAGCCCCCATGGCCTACTGGTTAGGTTTGGCACGCTCTGCTCCAGCAGCCTGGGTTCGGTTCCCAACATGGACCTACACCACTCATCTGTCGGTGGCCATTCTGTGGCAGCGGTTCCCATACAAAAAGAAGAAGATTGGCAACAGATGTTAGCTCAGGGTGAATCTTCCTCAGCACACACACACAAAAAAAAGGCAGGAGCTGCCGATGTCCTGACCACCACCTACCCACTGGCTGAAGCTGACAGAGAGATGGCCAGATGCCCATTAGGAGCAGCCACACACAGTTCAGGATAGGACTCTCTTCTTAAGGTAAGGGGGGGATGAAGTGAGTTGGTGTATATGAGCCCCTGCCTTTGAGCCTGGAGGTGTTCAGGTAGACATTATTATTCTCCTCCTCCAAGAGATAAGGATATCAAGAGGCCTGTGGGATAATCAAAGAGACAGATACAGGGGGTTGACCTTACTTCCAAATATGACAGTTCATTCAAAGGAGGTATGACTAGTTGTTAAGCAATCAGGAGAGGTTTCTAATTTGGATTCAGAAATCTAAACCTATAATTACAAATTCTCTGTCATCTCATAGGGTGGAAGTTCACCTGACCACCAGTATGGGACTTATGCTCTTCACTGAGATGGGGGAGCTATTGGGCAGAGGTGTTCAGAGCTCTCTAGCCAGGTTGAGGGATGCCCAGGTGCTACAAGTAACACAAAACTTACAGCCGTCTATGGGTATCTGTATTATCTTATTTGAGCTCATGGCTGTGTAAGCCTTAGCCCTGCTCCAGCATCTCACTCAGAAGCCCATCAAGGGCTGCAGCCTGTACACAATGGAGTTTTAGCTAATCTTTGATATGTCCCAGGGCAATGTACATCAGCTTCGTGGATATTTCTCTTCATGAGCTGTCAATAGACCATGCTTAGCTCCCACAGTGGTCATTGTCAGCCACACAGGAAGCTAGCTTTTATTAGCTTCCCATAGAAATTAACAGGACTACAATTGGGACCTTTAGACTCCAATAAAACTGTGATTCCCAACCTTGGATGCACATTATGTCCTGGCCATACATCAGATGAGTAACATCAAAATCCCTGGGGGTGGAGACCAGACATCCAGGTATTTTTGTTTGTTTCTTTTTTTGCTGAGGAAGATTCACCCTGAGCTAACATCTGCTGCCAATCTTCCTCTTTTTTTGCTTGAGGAAGATTAGCCCCAAGCTAACATCTGTGCCAATATTCCTCTATTTTGTATGTGGGTCACTGCCACAGCATGGCTGATGAGTAGTTTAGGTCTGTGCCCACGATCCAAACCCACAAACTCAGGCTGCCAAAGTGGAGCTTACCGAACTTATCCACTCCACCACAGGGCCAGCCCCACATCAGTATTTTTTTAAGCTCCTCAAGTGATTCCAAGGTTCAGCCAAGTGTGAGAAACACTGAAATAAAGGGTCTTTTCTACATCATCTCTAGCATGGCCTGAAGCTGACTGATCCCTGGACATCATTTATATTTGAATATACATATATTCACTTTGAAGGGATATATACCTTTGAAGGAAGATCTATAGATTGATTTATTTATATCTATAGATACAGAAATTATATATATCTCCCTTCAAAGTGATAGGTATTGTGCTAGGCACGTGGCTAGAACTCCATCAACGGAGAATTCAATGACTTTAGCATCCCCAAACTGTTCAACCCCCTTGGGCTTTAACATAAAGCAAACCATTCATTGGTGACCAATGGGTTTATACACATATCTCCTGCCTTTGGAGTTAACTCTTGATGTACAGCCACAGGGATGGGCACTTTCTAGTAGGTCCTAGGCAGGTTTTTAGCAGTGGAGCAGAACTATACTTTCCTCTTGTTCTGTTTGCCATCACCACCATTGTGATTCCAGGCTTGAACTCATGGTATGGACTGGTCTACATACTGCTCTGCCATGACAGGGCTTCCAGAGCACCCAGCCAGCACTCAGAACCTGGGTTGCTTGAGAGACTGCAGGACCTCCATCCTGGAATGGTGCAGGAGCTAACACTGGTGGTCTCGGCCCTGACTTTGCCCCACCATCTTAAAACTGAAGAATCCAGTCTCCCCCTAAACCCACTGAGTTATTATCCTTGGGGTTGGGGACCAGGCAACAGAATGAACATCAGTCAGACTGTAGGAGATAGGTTTTTGAGTTTTTCCAAACAAACATTTTATATTGTTTCAGTACTACCCTTGGACTCCAGACACAGATTTCATGTTGTCTCATTCACCTTTGCTGCATTTATAAGAAGGTTGGATGGTGGAAGTGGCATTGAAATTAATATACTAAATGAAAATCCCGTGCACCTTCTCAGATTCCCTTGACTATTTCTTTCTTCTCTTGTTTGTCACCTCACCCATCCCGAGTTGCCCTTGTACATCTAGGTTGAGAGGAAATGAACCCATTCGGAGCATGGACCATGGTTTTCTGAAAGACCAAGACACTGGAAGAGACAACCATTGATCAGCTGGAAATAGGAGACAAAGAGAGCACCTCTATTTTCCCCTCCAAGGATTGCTCTGAGTTGCAGTTTCTCCTTGCAAGACTTCCAGAAAAATCCCAACATGCCCAGTGAACATGCTTGCTTAATAAGTTGCTGTAATCAAGTTGGTAGACTCACAACTACCATGAACTTAGGTGTGTACTTCTGAGGCCTTAAGAGGCTGGCCTAACACCTGGAGAAAGGGACAATGACACTGGGTCTCTCATCCCAGATGTCCCAATAATCCCTGAACCTCAAAAGATAAATAGTTTCAATGTGTCCTGAGTCTATTGAAGGTATTCCCTCCTCGATGGCGTCCTCTGAGTATCTGGTTTTGGGTGGTCGTGGTTTCTTTCTTTCTTTCTTTTTTCGTAGGTAGCCTCTTCTTCCATTAGTTGGAAACATATCCTCTTGTTACCTCTAAGATTCATATTATCAATATGCAAACATTCTATATCAATCAAAATAGGTTTACCTGTGAGCTAACTGAAGAGTCAGAGACGAATCATTTCTCATACAAAATCTAACACCTAAATGAGGTAAAAGTCTGGTTTTAGGTAAAAGTTTGTAAAAAACTCTGCCTTATGGAAAGACGGAAGATGTAGACAGTCCTATGAAATGTCACAGTTTGGCAGCATCTTCAGATGGCGGCAGATGGTTTTTACTTTTTAACCCACTAATAGTTTATTTATATATTCAGAGATGGGAATTACTTTCCTCAAAAAATGAGGCAACTGGCGATCCTTAAGACCAGACCTTGCAACTCTTTCTTTGGGTGAGATTTTTCTACATTGCTTTCCTCAAAAAATTCTAGAAGGGTTTGCAGACATTTAACTACAAGTGGCACCTCCAGGGAACCTATCTTCCCTAACCCACATTTAGAAAGCATAACTGTAGCAGAGTCTGAGGGGCACAGCCCACCAGTTGGGCCATGCCGCCATGTCAGGCACTGAGCTGTGTGGGAGAGGGAGAGCGCCAGCTGCATTCAGTAGGAAATCCTGATTTAGAAATTCGAAGAAGGAAAGAAGGGGAACAAATAGACACTTTAGGATTCCTGACCCAATT
Source organism: Equus przewalskii (assembly GCF_037783145.1). Taxonomy (NCBI): domain Eukaryota; kingdom Metazoa; phylum Chordata; class Mammalia; order Perissodactyla; family Equidae; genus Equus; species Equus przewalskii. Next base: position 54,409,140 of record NC_091834.1, on the reverse strand, counting down.
TAGAGATGAGAGGAGGACCAGGAAAATCATTTAATAGTCCAAAATGTGGTAGGCTCACCCTATTCTTGCAGCCCAAATTGGCTCTTTAATGGCTTTTTTTCTTTTACTAGAGAAAGGGATTGTCAGGGAGAAATTAGAGTTCTATGTTTTTTGGGTAATATTTTCATTTTTAGATAATTTTTAACTCAGAAAAGTTGCGAAAATAATACAGAGTTGCTGTGTATGTTTCACCCACTCCCCACTGTGTTAACATCTTACATAACCAGAGAATATTTATGAAAACTAAGAAATCAACCTTGGTACAATAATATTAGTTAAACTGCAGACTTTATTTGGATTTCACCACTTTGTCCACCACTGTTCTTTTTTCTGTTCCAGGAATCCCACGTTTCATTTAGTTGTCATGTCTCCTTAGCCTTCCCCCATCTGTGACAGTTCCTCAGTCTGTCCTTGTCTTCAATGACCTTGATGCTTTTGAAGAGCACTGGTCAGTTATTTTATAGAATGTCCCTCAGTCTGGGTTAATCTTATGTTTCCTCATGATGAGATTAAGGTTATATAGTTTGAGGAAGGATCCAACAGAAGATTGCTCTTCTCTGTGCATCGTATTGAGGTACATAATTTTGATGTGTTGCTGGTGATGTTAACCTTGATTGCTTGGTTAAGGTGGTATTTGTCAGGATTCTCCACCATAAACTTAATATTTTCCTCTTATAATTATTAAACATTTGAGGAGAGATACTTTGAGCCTATACAAGTATCCTGTTTATGCTTAAACTCTTGCCCCCTGATTTTAGCATCCTTTGGTGGATCTTGCTCTCGGCCATGATTCCTGTGGTGGTCTAATGTGATTTTCTCCTTTCCTCATTCCTCCTACCTCTGTTGATTGGGATTCTTCTGTAAAGAAGACTTGTCAGTTTTCCCTCGTTTATTTATTGGTACTTATTTATAGCAGCTCATGGGCTCATAGATATTTATCTTATTCTTTGGGTTATAATCCAATCCTGTCATTTATTTGTTCCTCAAGTGGTTCCAACTTTGGCCTGTGGGAGCTCTTTCAGGTGACTTCTGTGTCCCTTGGGTGTGCTGCCATCTTTTATTTTTTAGTACTTCTTGCTTTCTGGCACCATAAGATACTCTAGGTTTATCTTACTTCTTTTTCTCCAACCCTAGAATCAACCAGTTCTCCAAGGAGCCTTGGTTCCTTTGACTAGAAAATGGTAGAAGAATCCAAGCCATGGGCAGTAAGTGTACTCATTTGCTCCTGGGTGGATGGTGTTTCTAGCCTGTCTCAGTAGATAGAATTAGCTAAGACATGTATGTATACTAACTCGGCATATACTGTACACCTCTATTTTTATTTCTGTGTCTATTTATCTGTATGATTGTATCTTTTAAGACACGAGTCAATATTGATACTTCTGAGTCCAATCCAGCACCTGAGGGTTTATTCTAGCCTTCTTACTTTCCTTAGTTGTAACTTCTTTTTCCATTAATGAGAAATTGGGAGTAATTATTTGCAATATATGTATTTTTTCCTCTCGAGCATACAAACAGTATGAGAAACAGATTTACCCACTAGAGTACCGTGTGTGTGTGCAGTTATTTTTGACCTTAGCTTCACAGTATCAAAACTTTTTCAAAGTGTTTTGTTAGGTGATATTGTAGGTAGGGTCATATAGTAGGTGTCTGTTAACTTTTAAGAAGCTGCCAAATGATTTTCCGAAGTAACTCTACCATTTTGCATTTCCTCGAGCAGTATATGAGACTTCCAATGCTCTGCATCTTTGCCAGTACTTGGTATTGCCAGATCTTTTAGGCAAACTACTTAGCCTCTTTTCCTCAGTTTTCTCATCTGTAAAATGGAGGTGGTAATAGTTCCTCATTCAGTTGTATGAGAGTTGAATGAGCCAATGTATGTAAAGCATCCAGAATAGGGTTGTCAGAACAGGACATCTAGTTAAATTTGAATTTCAGATAAATATTTTATTAGTAGAAATACATTCCATGTAATATTTGATATTCCCTAAAAAATAGTTATCCAAAATTTGAATTTAGCAAATAAAAATACAGAACACCCAGTTAAATTTGAATTTCAGGTAAACAAGTATTTTTTAGTATAAATACGTCCCAAATATTACGTGGAACATATTTATACTAAAAAACTATTTTTCCGATGTTTTAGGGGTCCCATTTAGAGGCCACTTATTCTCATGCCTCAGCCTAGGTCCAAAAGGATCAGGGCTCTTCACCAAAGGAATTTTCAAATACCCGTGAAGAAGAGGTAGAAGAGATTCAGAGGTTCTCGGGTGAGCTTGCACTCTATCTCCTGGTAGGGTATTTGTTTTAAGTCAGATTTGTATTGAAGTTGAATATACGTGCAAAAACGTGAACACAGCACAAGCGCGCAGCTGGATCCCTTTTCACACAGCCAGCACGCCCGGGGCCTGGCACCAGATTAAGAAACAGCGCGTTGCTAACCCGCTATCCTGACTTGTGAGGCAGTAGGCTAGTCTGGGGCTGGATGGCTTTTAAACAGGTTTAACATACTGATATTTTTTCCCCAGCAGATTACTTGGGAATTTCCTGAGAAGTTTCCTCTCAAAATGACTTCCTCAGGGTTTTCTGCTTAAAAGTAGGTCGTTATCCTTTTGAATAAATTTGGCCAAGGGAGACAAGTCTGAGCCAAGGAAAGGGATCTGATAAATAAGGGGTCTTCTGGAATGCTGGCAGGTACTTAATTGATTGGAAGAAGCTGTAATTATATTTCCTCTTAAGTCCTTTTCAAAGACCAGGTAAGAACAGTCAGTACTTCCACAGCATCAACTACGTGCCAGATGTTTGAAGCCCTTTACATTTATTAACTCACGTAATCCTTACAACAACCCTACAAGGCAGGTGTTGTCATCATCCTCATTTTTCAGATGAGGACATCAAGGCACAGAGAGGTAAAGTAACCTGCTCAAGATGGCACCACCAGCAAGTGGCAGGGCTGGGGTCTGAACCCAGGCAGTTTGGCCCCAGAGTCGACTCTTTCAACAACCACAAGGTACAAAGGGATTCCCTCTCACAGCTCTGTCCTCTGCGTTGGAAATGTGGCTCTCAGTCAGTCTGCTTTTCTCAAGTACACTTTGCATTATCTTTCACGACTGGTGGAGCAAATGCGTTTTGCCTTTCCGTGTATTGTTCATTGGCCTCAGCTTGCTGTCTAGGCAGGTGGTATTAAAGCGCATCGAGTCAGACGCAGGTGTCTGAGGTGCTATCGAGTCAGCAGAACAAACCCTTAGTAAACCCAAGAACAGCCGTCCACACAGCATCAGGGGACAAAGAGGGAGAGAGAGGTGCTGGGTAATGATCTGAGCCGCAGGTCTCCAAACTTACTGGAGAGGAGATTGTAGCTAATGGAGCACTGATTTCTCATTGCAGGTGATAAATCTTCCTAACGGCATTTCAAACACATTGTTCTATATTTAAATATTTTAATATTAATTTATTCTAATACCACCTCAAGTGGATAATGAACAACAGCATCAGCTGAATTAAAAAGAGAAAAGAAAAATCATAGGCAAATCCTTGCAAATTCTCCACGCTGGGAGTGAAGCCAGGGGAGAGTGAAAAACATTCCATCAAACCTCATTTCCTTTTTAGCTGGGTAATAAGGATACTCAAAATCATGATCAATATAAATGACTGTTAAATTTTTAGCATTTTGAGGAAGGAAAAGCATAGCTGGCTATTTCTCTGGGAGTTTTGAGTTATTTCCCTTTTGAGTTTTGCCCGTTTGCACAGCATAATAACAGTAACTATTACCAACTATTTGCTATGCTACTGGTACTTTCTACGTACTTAACACAGATTATCCTATTTAATGCTTCTAACAATCACATGAACAGGTGTTCTTTATCCCCATTTTACAGATGAGAAAACAGGTTTCAAGACTTGATGCACAACTTAACTAAATACTGGCACCGGGGTATGTCTGATTCTAGAACCTGGTCTCCTAAAAATGATCTCTTGTGACAGAAGCTGTTTGCACCATCAAGAAAATTAAACAACCATGGCAGAGCCTGATTTTTTTTTTTTTCCCCAAAGAGAGACAGTGGAAAGTGGAGCATGTGGTATAACCCACTGGTCTGGAACTGTGGGAAATGTGAGTGTCCCAGAACAATGACCTGTGAGTGTGCTGGGGAAGGTCAGTCGACTGCTGGAGTAGAACTTCCCAGACAGCGCACACAGCAGCTGGAAGGAAAGAAGGAGAGCACAGAGCTGTCACACTGAAGCCACGGCAGAAACTGAGCTGACCCTCTTTAGAGCTGCAAACTAGCCAAGTGCCCCAAGTTGATACCCAGAATGAGCATTAAGCAATTTCTCAGGGTCTGGGGATGCGTTACGAAATCCAGCACAGCTAGCTGTTCAGTAGTGGAGCTAAAACAGCCCGGAGAATGACCACATTTTTCAGTTCCCCTTAGAATGTTTGACTGCCTGTGTCAGCTATCAATTTATTGCTTCTCAGCTCCAAATACACCCTTCATTATGCTCTGGGATATACAATGGGATTCCTTTAAGTATTTCTCCTTTAAAGTCAGCAATAAAGTAAAATTATATTTTTATAATATATTATATATAGACACACAAACACAGTATAATAAATACAATTTTAAAAGTAAGTGAGCTTAAAGTGTTAAGCTTTTTCAGTAGCAGGCACTGGAGGGGCCCTGCAGGAGGAAGAGGTTCTCCTGTGGTTTCTGGGTGGGCCAGGGGTTGGTGGTGTGAGCGAGAGGACATCTGGTGGAACCTGTCCCAGCCTTAGGCCCAGAACATGGTCCCTCTGCAACTTTGCAGCCTCGGTCTGGCAATAACCTTTCTGCAGCTGTCTCTAACGAAAACCGGAAACCCCGCTAACCCCACCTGCACCTGAACACCATCGCACACCGAGGCCACCAGTTCTGATGGCCGGCTCCCCCAACCTGCACCCCAGACAATGGCCTATTATTTGCCTGGCAATTCAGACCTCCACAGTAAACTTCTCTGCTATGTGGTGGGCAGAACCCTCGTTCTCCCACTAGCGAACCCCTTCCAAGTTTGTCCTTCCTGGGGTCCTCTCCCTCAACCCTAGGTTCCATATAGAGTTTCCTATATCTTACAGTCTTTTTTCATAGCTAATAATTCTTTGTATTAAACTCCCCTGTTTAACCCGCTATGTGGTTTCTATCTTCTGATCGGACCTAAACCACTACACCTTCCGTAGACCACCTACCTGAACCAAATTATGCTGTTGTGGTGGGAAATCTGGGTGCTGAGACTAAACTCTTTGTATTTTTTAAAAATTAATTTTTTAAAATTTATTTTGCTTTTTGTTTTATTTTTGGCTTTGAGGGTGGTTTTAGGTGCAAATTTTCTTCAATTTAATCTCAATTCAGGTTGTTTAAGAGGTTTATTATTTATTATCAAGGAGAGGCTTTAGTGGTTGTAAACAGGATGTTCCCAATCAGCTCCATGAAGACAGGGATCACAGTTTTTCATCTGTTTTTTTGGCACCTAGCACAGTGCCTGGCACATAGTTGTCACCTGAAAATGTTTCTTGAATGACTAAGTATAGCTCCCCCTTGCCCAAGCGATGTAATTTTTTCTCCTTCAGCTGGATTATATTGTCTAATGTTCTTAGCAGTAAGTTTTATCCAAACAACCAGTTGGAATGGCTCATCTGGACTTGTTTGACAGGAGCTGTAAAGGTGTGGCTGGGTGAGAGTTCGGTTGGGATGGGAAATGGCTGGAGAGATGGTTTCTCCAACTTGTTCTTTGTGGCACAGAACCCCCGGATTTCAGCATAGAGCAACCCTGATAATTACAATGCCTTCCAACCTCATGCACTTTCTTTTTCTAATACCATGTCATTAAACAGGCAGGCGGGGACCTTGCAGTTGACTTTGCACTTTCTTTCTAAACCTCAGATTTACAAGGCTTAAAACTTTCCCATAGGTTTGCTAGTTCTCTGTGCTTGACCTAAGCCCCGCCAGCAACTGCCAGTTGTACTCACATGGAAAATGAGAGTTACTAATGCAAGTTGGCATTAGCAAGATATATGTGAAGAAAACTCAGATTCAAAAATAACTAGTACTTACTTTGCATCTTGCCAATAATGTACAGTCGGCCCACCCTATCCATGGGTTCTGCACCCGCGCATTCAACCAACCGCAGGTCTAAAGGCCTATGACAGTTGCGTCTGTGCTGAACATGTACAGACTTGTTTTCTTGTCATTATTCTCTAAACGATACAGTATGACGACTATTTACATAGTGTTTCCATTGTATTAGGTATTATAAGTAATCTAGAGATGATTTAAAGTATATCAGAGGATGTGCAGGTTATATGTAAATACTCTGCCATTTTATGTAAGGGACTTGAGCATGTGTGGATTTGGGTGTCCACAGGGGTCCTGGAACCAGTCCCCTCCAAATACCGAGGGATGACCTTCTATCCTAGAATTCTAGGCTTCTGGAGTTAAGACTGACTTACTAGTGAAGCCACCTGCCCCAGGAACGCATTCCCTAGTCTGCAGTTATGCCCGATGGGTGCCACCACTGGAAGGCATTCACTCTCCTTACCTTGGCATTCAAGGCCCTCCATGCTCTAGTTTCAACCTTTTAATCACTGAAACAACTTTACTGCAGTGTGTGGCACCTTAGGGTACGAAAGGGATACAATTGGCTCAAGGTAGTAATTATAGCAAAAAGGGATACAATTGGCTAATGTGGCTTTTTACTTAGGGTGGTCACCTTTTCTCCTTCCTAATTCACTTTCTTTTCTACTCAAGTTCAAAGTCAGAACTCCTTTTTTGCTTTTCTTTCAACAGTGAAAGAAAGTGAAATCCTCAGTACGGGAAGCCTAGGTCTACCCCTCAGATCTAGGTTAAAACTGCTCTGTTCCTAGGTATATACCTGTGCTGGTTCCTGATTTACTGTCTCAGCAATCAGCTGGTTCTGTGACTTCTCTGATGGATCTAGGCCCTTTAAATATTTTTTGTTTTGCCAGCTGGTACTGAAGCTTGGTCAGTAGAGGCTGCTGGTGAGAAATTGCAGGAGGAAGAGTTTTTGCTTCCTGGTTCCAGTGTGCTGCTCCTCAGGCTCCTGCAATGTGCTTCTCCAGCATCCAGCTGCTGCAGGATGAGCAGCTCCCCTGCAGTGCACATGGCCTCTCTGGAGTCCAGCTCCTGCAGCACATGTGGCTTCTCCAGTTCTGAGTCCCTGCAGTCATGGTGGCCAGCAGTACCTGGTAGCTTGCAGCTTCCCGGAGCAACCACTTTAGTCAGTTTTGTAGTAAAGTGCCTCAGTTATGACACTGCCCTGTGAATAGCTTTCCCTGGCATCCTGGAAGATGGGTTTCCAGCAACTTCCACAGGGCAGGTTTCTGGAAGGTTCCACCAGTGCAACAATACAGTGACTTCTCTGCTACTCAGTGAGCCATGGCTGTGTCCTCTCTAACAAGGTCAGTGTCTCAGACCATGCCCTGAGGGCAGGGATAGGATGGGGTGGGTCTTCTTGGGATGCTCTATCTCAGCCCTGCTGTTGGTAACCTCTCCGTATATTTGCTTTTTCTGTATTCTTTAGATTTCTCTTTACTTCTTACTAGCCAGTCCCTTGTTACTTCCATTATAGTTAAATATCCTTTATATTAAACTTTTCCTATTCAAATTATCATGTGGTTTTGCTCTTCTGATTGGACTGATATGGTGCCCAAGAAAACTATATACAGTCGTCCCTCACTATCTGTGGGGGATTGTTTCCAGGACCCCCGCAGAAACCAAAATCTTCAGATGCTCAAGTCCCTTTATAAAATGGGGTAGTGTTTGCACATAACTATGCACATCCGCTGTATACTTTAAATTTTACTTATAATACTACTTATTACTTATAATACCTAATGCAATGTAAATGCTATGTAAATAATTGCTACACTGTATTGTTTAGGGAATAATGATAAGAAAAAAAAAGGTCAATACGTGTTCAGTATGTGCAACCATTGTAGGCCTCTCAATCCCCCTTTGGTTGAATCCATGAATGCGGGGCCTGTGGATAGGGAGGGCTGACTGGCTGTCCACCAAAAGATGTGTGCAAGAGTGTTCATAGAAGTTTGATTCATAATAGCCAAAAACTGGAAACCACCCAAATGTCCATCAACAGCAGACTGGATAGGTAAATTGCGGTACATTCACACAATGGAATACTACTCTGCAAGGAAAAGGAAGGAGCTACCTGTGGATGGATCTCACAGACAGTGTTGAGTGAAAGAAGCCAGATGCAAGAGTGTATTCTGTAAGATTTCATGTATACGAAGTCCAAGAAGAGGCAAAACAATTCTGTGGTGACAGGAGTCAGAACAGTAGTTACTTCTAGGGGCAGGAGTGGCTTTGGCTAAGAAAGGGCACAGGGATTTGGCAGGGATATTTGAAATATTTGTGTCTTGAACAAAAGGTATTTACATAGGTGTATATTTATGTAAGAAGTCATCAATTTGTGCACTTTACTGTATGTCTGTTATACCTTCCTAAAAAAAACAAAAACCAAACTAAAAAGGAATGTAGATATGGTCATAAAAAGGGCTGTGGGTGTAGAGCTGTGTAGACAAGAACTCCCCTAGCTGAGTTCCTTGGCCCCTCTACCTCAACAATGCTCAACAACGTGAGTGTGGTATTCTCCAGTCGTCCCCGGAGGCTGATGACGGTAAATATGGTCCCGAACTCTGCAGCCCTCAGCAGGAGAAGCTGAGGAGGTGATGAGAAACCCAGTGATTTTCTGGTGTATACGGCTAGTTAGTGATGGAAATAGAATGCCTCAGCCTTCTATTCCCAACCAGTGTACTTCCTGCTCCATCATGTGGTTTTTCAGAGGGCTTCTTTCTAAAGACATGAGATGAGTAATGAGGTGTTTTATAGAATATGGCAGAGAGTTTTGTACAAGTAAAGCCAACAGAGAATGATTTTGAAATAAAATCCTGTCACAGTTGGTTGGCACTGACGAATTTTTTTTATGATATCTTCTTGACTGCAGTGATAAAGACTGCAGGGGAGTTGGTGAAAAGGAGAAGTTGGTGCCAATTTGGTGGCTGTATGAAATCATTTCACTTCAAAACAGAGAGCAGAAATACCAGAAATCAAAATAGATGATCCCCAGCTCCCTGCCTTCCTACTCTTCTTGGGCAGGAATCAAAGGAGAAGAAACTCAGCAGTAAAAGCAGTCTCCATGGGCTGGTGTCAGGATGAGCAATGCCACAGAGACAGACACGCAGTTCGCCCCTGGAGAATCCTGGTCATGCTTCCTGAACATGTGAGAAAACCGGCTCCCTTTGCACGCACACAGAAGCAAAGCTAAGATTTTGTGAGCTCGGGGTAAGATTCTTAGCCCTGGGCATCACTGCAAGGGATCTTTTAGCTTCTGGTTACTCTCCCTTAAAAACTGCAAATACAACTGAGACCAAAGGCTCAGGACCTACTGTAGAGTCCATCAGTCCATTGATTTGGGGAGAGAGGAGGTTAAAAGTCATTTCCCCTTTCTCTGGACTCATGTAATCCTTTAACTGTAATTTTCTCTCAACGCTTGTGCCAGTTGTTAATTAATTGCCTTTCAGCTCCAAACCCACTCTTTTTCTGTCCTGCTCTGTCACCCTGGAGCAGGACTCTGCCTGTTAGATTTCTGCTTTGACAGCCGGCTCAATGTCCCACTCTAGCGATAGAGGGCTGCAAAGTGGAAGCGGAAGGAAGGGAAGCCTTTGTTCCATGTGCTGTTTTCTGTGCAGTTGCTAGCAAATTGGGGTGCAGAGGCTCCCAGCAGTGTCCACCGCAGTGGTGACAACTCTAAGGTGCTGCAGTGAGCACTGCCAGCATCCTGTTTCTTCTTTGCTGCAGCAACCATGCCCTCTCTTCAAGAGTCTGCATCTCAGCCTTGTGGGATCCTTCTCTACATTTCTAAATTCCTCATTTACTTTTCCCTCAGCCTTAGGGATGGTAGCTGCCTGCTGAGTTTCTACTTCAGCAACACCTTACAGGTCTCTTTTATCCCTTTTAGTAGTTAATCGTCTTTTGCCTAGTTAACAATTCTTCATAATAGATGTCCCACGTTCAAATTACTAGTGGGGCTTGTCTCTTGACTGGTCCCTAACAGATACACCTGACTTGTGTCATGGTTGTTTATATGTATATATCCCAGTGCCCCTTAAGGAGACTCTGTGCTTTTGGCTCCAAGGGGAGCAGCCTTCCAGCTGGAATATATTAGATTGGATATATTTCAGGGAATTAATTTCCAGATCCTAGACTTCCATATGCACTCTTTCCTGTTTGGATCAGTCTGAGAACATGCCTGCGGGGGGATACCATGAAAAATGTTCTTCTTTCTAAGCTCGCCTTCCACTTTCAAAAAAACCGCATTCCTCTCATTTCTCCCTGATTTTATGGTGCATTGTCTAAAGTTGTAATATATTTATTTATGTTCATTAATTTTGTTCTAACAATTTTAACAATAACTCAATCCAGAAGAAAGATTTTAACATCTAAAGGCTTAAGACTATAGGAAATTAAAAAATCATTTTGATTTATAGTGTGTTATTTTTATAGAGAATTATGCTAGGGTGATTAATAAGAGATTTTCAAGCATGAACTATATTACAAGAGGGTAAAATTGGGGAAATGGAATGGAAATATGAATTCAAGGAAGAAAAGAAACACTAAAAGTTCTTACTCTTAAAAGATCATTTGTGAATTTTTAGATTTTAGGTGATGATAAGTATAAATTTACTATGGTATCTACAGTCCTTTGGATATATATAAAAGCATGCAATAACACTGTTGTTTTAAATTGTCTATATTGATTATGCACCAGAATTACATTCTTTGCAACTATTTAAATACAGAAAGAGAAACTTTATATTTCATCTTTAAAAAGTTCAAGAGGGTATGTAATTTTCCCAAGATGTTTTAGGAGATACATGAATAAACAAAATTGCTGAGATGGTGTCAAGATGGCAGTTTAAGCAGATTCTGAACTCACCTCCTCCCATGGAGACAACAAATTTACAACTACTCTTGGAACAATTACCCCTAAGAGAGAACTGAAAACTGGATAAAAGGAACCCCCACAGCAAGGGACAGTGCTGACTGGGGTGGAAGAAGCAAAAATTCCTTACTGGAGAGAAAAAAGCCACCTTTGAGCTGCAGCACCTCATGGCCAGCTGGGAGCAATCTTAAGATACAAAGCCTTCCCTGGAGGAGTTGGGGATCTGAGTGAGGGAGCATTACCATAATAGGCAACATTTAGACTCAGCACAAGTGTCATAATATCTGGCTTTGCTGGCTACTAACAATAATGGAGAATACCCTGAGAAAAGCTATCAGACATAAAAGGGGAAAAAAACCCTGTTCTTAACGGGTCCATGCACAAATTCATCCATTTCAGAAAGCAAACTAAAATCACCAGAAAGAAAGGTGCACAGTCCTTTGGTGGAAAGAGACTCACTTGGTAAGCTCTGGGTGCATCTCAGCAAGAGGTGAGACCTCTCCAGGGACTGAGACATTGGCAGCAGCCATTATCATGACTTGGTACAGGCATGCTGAGAAAGACACTGGCAGACACCACTGGAATTCTTCCCCTAGCCTATAGGTGCAGGGGTCTGCCCCATACACTGGAGCACTGATTTAATCCAGCTCAGCCAGGTCAAGCAGCCTGCCCTAGGGACACCCAACAGCAAGCCCTTGGGCAACTTGTGGGCCTAAACAGGGGGTTGCCTGGAACCACTGCAGCCAGATGAGTGGGTCCACCTCTGCCAGGTAGGGCATACACAAGGGGCAGGCCTGTGTTGGTGGAGTGTGTGGAGCCTCTGCAGTAGGGTGACTAAGTTTGCTTCAGTAGGTCAATGCACACACGTGGTGGGGGGGGGCGGTGGGGAACTGTGTTGATGGGTTGTGTGGACCTGCAGGTGTTGGGGCTTGTCAGCTGCAGAAGACTTGTACTTCTCAAAGAGCCACATAGGGGATCAGCCCCACCTTAAGAAGCCTGAAACAATTGGGTGCTCCCATGCCTAGGGCCAACCCCACACAGCTGCAATCCTGAGAGAACTAGCAGCCTTTTAGGCCAGAGGTCTACAGCAGCTGTAAGCACCTGAGCCTAGCAACCAGCCATGCTGGGAGCCTACTCACTTAACAGAAAAACTGCAACAGGAATATGCTATTAGACCTTGCAGCCAACTATTCTGGGGCTTCCCATATCCAATAAGCATCTGAAGGGTCCATACCAGTCACATACAGCTGAGCACTACAACCAGCCAGCCAGGGGGACAGCCTAGCCTCCTCTGGAACCTGCAGCAAGAGCAACCCTGGCACAACAGAAGGACACATGTAGCCCAGACAGGGGACACTCCTGGAACATTTGGAACTGGTGACAAGAGGGAAGCACACTGCTGGGTCTCATAAGGCATCTCTTACGTAAGGTCACCTCTCCAAGATCGGGAGACATACCTGACCTACCTCATACATAGATATAAATATAGAGACGGAGGCAAAATGAGGAGACAAAGGAATATGTTCCAAGTAAGGGAACAGGACAAAACCCCAGTAAAAGAACTAAATAAAATAGAGATAAACAATCTACCTGACAACGAGTACAAATTGAGAGTCATAAGGATGCTCACTGATCCTGGGAGAAGAATGGGTGAGCTCAGTGAGAACCACAACAAAGAATTGGAAAATATAAAAAAGAACCAATCAGAAATGAAGAATACAATACTGGAAATGAAAAATTCACTAGAGGGCCTCAATAGCAGAGTATATGATACAGAAGAACAGATCAGTGAGCTGGGTGAAAGACTACAGGAAATCACCCAAGCTGAATAGATAAAAGAAAAAAGAATTAAAAAGAACGAGGACAGTCTAAGGGACCTGTGGGACAACATTAAGCACACTAACATCTGTATTATAGGTGTCCCAGGAGGAGAGGAGAGTGACAAAGGGACAGAAAATCTATTTAAAGAAATAATAGCTGAAAACTTTCCTAACCTAAGGAAGGAAACAGACAACCAGTTACAGGAAGCACAGAGAGCACCAAACAAGATAAACCCAAAGAGGCCCACATCAAGACACATTATAATTAAAATGTCAAGAATTAAAGATAGAGAATCCTAAATGCTGCAAAAAAAGAAAAGGCAACAAGTTGTATACAAAAGAAGCCCCATAAGGCTATTAGCTGACTTGTCAGCAGAAACCTTACAGGCTAGAAGGGAGTGGCACAATATGTTTAAAGTGCTGAAAGGAAGAAACCCACAGCCAAGAATGCTCTACCTGGCAAGATTATCATTCAGAATGAAAGGAAAGATAAAGACTTTCCCAGACAAGCAAAAACTAGAGGAGTTTATCACCAAGAAACCAGCCTTACAAGGAATGCTTAAGGGCTTTATTTAACTGGAAAAGAGAAGACAACAAATAGGAATAAGAAAACTATCCATAAAAAGCAATAAAATCACTGGTAAAGGCAAATATACAGTGAAGGTAGCAGATCAACCATCTATGAAGTTAATATTAAGGTCAAAAGACAAAAGTACTAAAATAGTCTATTTCCATGATAAGAGGGTAATGGATACACGTGCACAAAAATAGAAGTTAGATATGATATCAAAAACATAAAATGTGGGAGGGGGGAGTAAAAGAGTAGAACTTTTATCAAGAAGTCAAACTAAAGACACCATCAACTTAATATAGATTGCTATATATGTAGATTACTGTATATGAGCCTCATGGTAATCGCAAACCAACAAGATATAATAAATACACAAAAAACTAAGAGAAACTAGTCCAAACGTAATACTAAAGAAAGTCATCAAACCACAAAGGAAGAGAGCAAGAGAAGAAGAAAGGAACAGAGAAGAACTATTAAAACACCCAGAAAAAAACTAACAAAATGGCATAAGTACATTCTTATCAATAGCTACTTTAAATGTTGATGGACTAAATGCTCCAATCAAAAGGTATAGGGTGGCCAATTGGATAAAAAAAAAAGACCCATATATACACTGCATACAAAAGACACAATTCAGATCTAAAGACACTCACAAACTGAAAGTGAAGGGATGGAAAAAGATATTCCATGCAAATGGCAATGAAAAGAAAGCTGGGGTAGCAATACTTAGATCAGACAAAATAGACTTTAAAACAAAAACTGTAACAAGAAACAAAGAATGGCAATACACAATGATAAAGGAAACAATCCAACAAGAGGATATATAGCACTTGTAAATATCTATGTACCCAACATAGGGGCACCTAAATATATAAAGCAATTATTAACAGACATAAAAGAAGAAATAGACAGTAACATAATAATAGTAGGAGACTTTAACATTCCACTTACACCAATGGATATATCATCCAAACAGAAGATCAATAAGGAAATGTCGGCCTTAAATGACACATTAGACCAGATGGATTTAGTACGTACATACAGAACATTCCATCCAAAAACTGCTAAGTACACATTCTTTTCAAATGCACATGGAACATTCTCCAGGATAGATCACATATTAGGCTACAAAACAAGTCTCAGTAAATTTAAGAAGATTGAAATCATACCAAGCATCTTTTCTCACCACAATGGTATGACACTAGAAATCAACTACAGGAAGAAAATCAGAAAAGCCACAAATATGTGGAGATTAAACAAAATGCTACTGAACAACGATTGGATCAATGAAGAAATCAAAGGATAAATAAAAAAATACCTGGAGACAAATGAAAATGAAAATATGACATGCCAAATTTATGGGATACAGCAAAAGAAGTTCTAAGAGGGAAGTTGATAGTAATACAGGCTTACCTCAACAAACAAGAAAATTCTCAAACAATCTAACAGTGCACTTAAAGGAACTGGAAAAAGAAGAATAAACGAAGCCCAAAATCAGTAGAAGGAAGGAAATAATAAAAATCAGAGCAGAAATAAATGAAATAGAGACTAAAAAAGCTATAGAAAAAAATCAGTGAAACTAAGAGCTGGTTCTTTGAAAGACAAACAAAATTGGCAAACTTTTAGTTAAACTCACCAAGACAAAAAGAGAGAAGGATCAAATAAATAAAATCATGGGGCCAGCCCTGTGGCCAAGCGGTTAAGTTCACGTGCTCCACTACAGCGGCCCAGGGTTTCACTGGTTCAGATCCTGGGCACGGACATGGCAGCACTCATCAGGCCACGTTGAGGCAGCGTCCCATGTACCACAACTAGAAGGACCCACAACTAAAATATACAACTATATACTGGGGGGACTTGGGGAGAAAAAGCAGAAAAAAAAAAAGAAAGATTGGCAACAGTTGTTAGCTCAGGTGCCAATCTTTAAAAAAAATACAATAAAATAAAAAATAAAATAAAATGACTACTTTTAAAAATAAATAAATAAAATCAGAAATGACAAAGGAGAAATTACAACAGACACCTCAGAAATACAAAAGATTATAAGAGAATACTAGAAAAGACTATACACCAACAAATTGGATAATCTAGAAGCAATGGATAAATTCCTAGAATCATACAACCTTCCAAAACTGAATCAAGAAGAATTAGAGAATTTGAATAGACCAATCACCAGTAAGGAGACCAAAACAGTAATCAAAAACCTCCCAAAAACCAAAAGTCCAGGACCAGATGGCTTCTCTGGTGAATTCTACCAAATATTCAAAGAAGACATAATACCTATCCTTCTCAAACTCTTCCAAAAAATTGAAGAGGAGGGGAAGTTTCCTACCTCATTCTATGAAGCCAAGATTACCCTGATACCAAAACCAGACAAGGACAACACAAAAAAGAAAAGTACAGGCCAATATCACTGAGGAACATCGATGCAAAAATCCTCAACAAAATACTAGCAAATTGAATACAACAATACATTAAAAAGATCATACACCATCATCAAGTGTGATTTATTCCAAGGATGCAGGGATGGTCCAACATCTGCAAATCAATCAACGTGATACACCACATTAATAAAATGAAGAATTGAAAAAACATGATCATCTCAATAGATGCAGAGAAAGCATTCAACAAGGTATAGCATCCATTTATGATAAAAACTGTGAATAAAGTGGATATAGAAGGAAAGTACCTCAACATAATAAAGGCCACATAAGACAAACCCAAAGCTAATATCATTCTCAGTAGAGAAAAACTGAAAGCTATCTCTCTAAGAACAGGAACCAGACAAGGATGCCCACTTTCACCGCTCTTATTTAACATAGCATTGGAAGTCCTAGCCAGAGCAATCAGGCAACAAAAAGAATTGAAAGGGATCCAAATTAGGAAGGAAGAAGTGAAACTGTCACTATTTGCAGCTGACATGATTTTATATATAGGAAACCATAAAGAATCCACCAAATACTTTTAGAAGTAATAAATGAATATGGTAGCATTGCAGGGTGCAAAATCAACATACAAGAGGTCAGTTGCATTCCTATATACTAACAACGAAGTAGCAGAAAGAGAAATTAAGAATACAATCCCATTTAGAATTGCAACAAAAAGAATGAAATACCTAGGAATAAACTTAACCAAGGAGGTGAAAGACCTGTACACTGGAAACTATAAAACATGTTGAAAGAAATAGAAAAAGACACAAAGAAATGAAAAGATATTCTGTGCTCTTAGATTGGAAGAATTAACATAGTTAATATGTCCTGTACTCTGGTTTCTCTTCAGATCGTATAAATCTTTTGCCCTTTTAAAATGTCCTTACTTCCTAAAGCAATCTACAGATTCAATGCAATTCCTATCAAAGTTTCAATGACATTTTTCACAGGAATAGAACAAAGAATCCTAAAATTTCTATGGAACAACAAAAGACCCTGAATAGCCAAAGAAATCCTGAGAAGAAAGCTGAAGGTATCACACTCCTGGATTTCAAAATATACTACAAAGCCATAGTAACCAAAACAGCATGGTACTGGCACAGAAACAGACACACAGATCAATGAAACTGAGTCAAGAGCCCAGAATTAAACTCACACGTCTATGGGCAGCTAATTTTCAACAAGAGAGCCAAAAACATACAATGGAGAAAGGAAAGTCTCTTCAATAAATAGTGTTGGGAAAACTGGTCAGCCACATGTGGAAGAATGAAAGTAGGCCATTATCTTACACTATATGCATAAATTAACTCAAAGTGGATTACACACTTGAATGTAAGACCTGAAACCATGAAACTTCTAAAAGAAAACATAGGCAGTTTGCTCTTCGACGTCAATCTTTAGCAGCATATTTTCAAGTACCATGTCTGACCAGGCAAGAGAAACAATAGAAAAAATGAACAAATGGGACTACATCAAACTCAAAAGCTTCTGCACAGCCAAGGCAACCATCCACAAAACGAAAAGACAACCTAACAATTGGGAGGAGATATTTGCAAACCATATATCTGATAAGGGGTTAATATCCAAAATATACAAAGAACTCATACAGCTTAACAACAAAATAACTAACAAGCCAGTTAAAAAATGGGCAAAAGATCTGAACAGACATTTCTCCAAAGAAGATATACAGATGGTCAACAGGCATACGAAAAGATGTTCACGATCACTAATTATCAGGGAAATGCAAATCAAAACTACAATGAGATATCACCTCACGCCTGTCAGAATGGCTGTAATTAGCAAGACAGGAAATAACAAGTGTTGTAGAGGAAATGGAGAAAAGGGAGCCCTCATACACTGCTGATGAGAGTGCAAACTCGTGTAGCCTCCTTGGAAAACAGTACAGAGATTCCTCAAAAAATTGAGAATAGAACTACCATATGATCCAGCTATTCCACTGCTGGGTATTTATCCAAAGAACATGAAAACACAAATCTGTAAAGATACATGCACCCCTATGATCATGGCAGCATTATTCACAATAGCCAAGATTTGGAAGCAATCAAGGTGCCCAACAAGGGATGAATGGATAAAGAAGAAGTGGTATACATACACAATATATACTACTCAGCCATAAAAAAAGATGAAATCTGGACCTGGAGGGTATTCTGCTAAGTGAAATAAGTCAGAGGGAAAAAGTCAACACCCTATGATCTTACCCATAAATAGAAAATAAAAACAACAAACAAACACATAGAGACAGAGATTGGATTGGTGGTTACTAGAGGGAAAGGCTGTAAGGAAGAGGGCAAAAAGGGTGATTAGCCACATGTGTGTGGTGATGGGTTGTAATTAGTCTTTGGGTTGTGAGCATGATGTAATCTACACAGAGGGCGAAGTGTAAAAGATGGACACCTGAAATTTGTATAATGTTATAAACCAATGTTACCGTAATAAAAATAATAGTAATAAAATAAAATTAAAAATAGTTGCTTCTCTTGTAATAAACTATGAATGAATGAAGACTGACAGGATGAGTGAATGACTAAGTGAATGAATACGTCAATCAGCAATGGAAAGCAAGAAATCTCTTCTAGGATAAATGAGAACAACATCCCGTTTCTTTGCTCAGGTTCAATTTCTCAGCATCTCTTCTTGGGGAAACACACCTATGGAAAAAGGCAAAAACTATCGTGCCCTTAACACTGGGGCCCAAATCAGGAGCCAGGTCAGCCCAAGTCTCTCCCTTGTCTTTATGTTAGAATAACCTATGGCTGGATGAAAAGCTTATAATAATGCATTTCCTTAAAGCCTGTGTCTTGTTTTTATTTTGTCATCTGTAAAATGGATTTAGAAATTCCCAATCAGTGACAGTTGGAATATTCATTTTACCTTTTGGAGGGAAACAACTGTGGCATAGTAGAACAACACCGTCTTGGAGACAGAAGACCTGGGTCGATGTATTGGTTTTGCTAGTAACTGGTTGCATGACATTTATCAAATGTCTTTCTGTCTCTATGCTTCAATTTCCTCATCTGTAGAAAGTGGATGGTGATAACTATTTGTGAGCCTTAGACAAGATTGTGTATGTAAACATGCTTAGCACATGGCAGTCCCGCAGTAAATGCTTGTTGCAGCTAAAGCTGAAGTACTAGTTGGCAACGACCTTTGGGTATCTCTACTTCTCCCCACCCTAAGGGCTTCCAGTTTCTCTACCATAAGCTAAACTAGTTGGCCATCTAGTGCTGCATGCGGCCACAGGTCTTGATCATGGACGAGACCTTCCATCCTCATGCAGGTATGTAGACCATCTGATCGTGGCACATGGACGTGTTCCGTCTCCACTCCCACAAATGTGGTCTGTGTGGGCTTCAGACTGCAGACAGCAAGTGCTTCAGTCATTGCCTCAGGGGGAGACAGGTTTGCAGGCATTTCATCTTTAGAACCTATTGAAGTAGAGTCATTGTGAAGTATTTGTTTAAGGTCAATAAAACCATTATGTATTATATAAAATAAAAAACACAGGCAACATAGACTCATGCCAGAGTGGTTACTGAATCTGCTTTCTTGTAAGTGTAGAGTACTGGCTGATATTCCAACCAATCAAATTGCAAGCTGACCAGTACACACACACACACAATGAAATGATTTCTTTACACCACTTGATGACAGATCTTTGTCACCAAACTGGTGGTAGTTCACCTGGCATTTTATAAGCGATGGAGATCAACTGAGAAAGTGAAATGCTTGTGCAGGTTACCTAATAATAAGATTATAAGGTTTTGCCCATCACCGAAACATTTATGGATCAAAGAAAGTGACTATGGTTGCAGAGTTAAATCAGGTTAGGCAGCATTAGAACTGCTTCTAAACTCACACCATCAGTCTTTAAAATCAGGATTGCTCACTGAGCTCTTCATACATTTACACTAATAAGAGAGATGAATTTTAAAATGAGTTTTTTGATGCTCTCTGGAGAGTAAACCCTCAAGCCATATTTCTATAAAGATTAAAAATCTCATTCCAGACCCCAATTAAACTAAGGGAAATAACGATTGCAAAGAGACACAGAGGAAAATCAAGTTCCTCCAATGTGCCCAACACTGGCTAAGCACTCTCCCAAATACTGTCTCGTCACTGCTCACAGCACCACTGCAGGGTCGGTATGAGTCCTTCCATTTCACAGGTCAAAGCGTTGAGACTCAGGGAATTTAACTTTGGGACCAAGACTTGAGTCCTTGTCTATCTGAAATAAAGCCCACGTTCTCTCCCCTTCATGTCATTGACTCTAAACCTGGCTCAAAAATGTGGATGCTCAGGGTGCCAGCATGGTGGCACAGCAGTTAAGTCGCATGTTCTGCCTCAGTGGCCTGGGGTTCACCGGTTTGGATCCCAGGTGTGGACCTACACACCCTTGCCAAGCCATACTGTGGCAGGCATCCCCCATAAAAGAGAGGAAGATGGGCATGGATGTTAACTCAGGGCCAGTCTTCCTCAGCACAAATAGGAGGATTGGCAGGAGATGTTAGCTCAGGGCTAATCTTCCTTAAAAAAAAAAAAAAAGTGTAGATGCTCAGAAAATAGGGGCTATGGAGGTGACGTTAGCATTTATATTCCAATAGACCCAGAGCAGTGGTTCTCAATGGTGGCTGCATGTTATAATCACCATTGTTCCAGGGTTTGCGCTCCTGGTTGATAAGACACCTCCTATGGCAGTGTTTCTCAACCTTCAGAATCACCCAGAGGTTTGTGAAACAGATTACTGGGCCCTGGCCACAGAGTTTCTGATTCATTAAGTCTGGAGTTGCCTGGGAATATGCATTTCTAACAAATTTCCTGCTGCTGCTGCTGCTGGGGGCCCTCACTGTGTAAACTGCTGTCTCAGAGCATTGTTTCTCAAAGTGCAGTCAGACCCAGGATATTTAAGTCAATTACTTATGGACTCAAATGCAGATTTGGAGGCCCAGGCCCAGACGTATAGATCAGTCTCAGGGGATGGGCGCCAGGGATGTGTCTTCTAAACAAGCATTCCAGGCAATTCTTCAGTTCACTGAAGTGCGAGAATCATTGTCCAAAGGGTTTTTAAGCTCTCCCTCATCTCACATACAAAGTGGCTTTTAAATTCCGTCTCATTTTGAATGATAACCACACACCGAACTCGGTTTACAACCGACCGTTAGCTGTTGTGACTTGCTGCTGTTATTTAAAATGCCCATAATGAATCTCTTAGTTCATGCTTTATAAATACAACTGAAAAAAGGAAATAGTCACTAATTTTTTTTTGGAAAAATTCTCAATTGTCAAGCTTTCACCTCATCAGGGGGAAAGAGGCCTGACCGATTAGTGGTTGTTTCATGCTTCCCCACACAAGTGAAA
This sequence comes from Equus przewalskii, assembly GCF_037783145.1. Classification (NCBI taxonomy): domain Eukaryota; kingdom Metazoa; phylum Chordata; class Mammalia; order Perissodactyla; family Equidae; genus Equus; species Equus przewalskii. Next base: position 54,387,898 of record NC_091834.1, on the reverse strand, counting down.
TTGGGAAGAGAAGAGCATTCTATGAAAAGGCTCCTTTCCTTTCTTCTCCCCTCCCCCCTCCTCATCTCAACCTCAATTTCATCAACCCCAGAGAAGATGAAACTCAGACGCTGAGTTGAAAGGAGGTTGGCCCCTTGGAGCCTGGTTACCACGTGGCTTCCTCAGATCTGGGAAATGTCCAGGGAAAGTGCCACTCAAAGGCTGAGGGCGGGAAGCCTGGCCCAGCGTGGATGTGCCCTGAAGAGATGCAGGTGCTTCCCGGGGCCCTGCCCCTCAGCCGCTCCCCAGGGAAGCCAGCGGCCAAGAAGAATATTTATAGCCGGCTTTGCCGACTGGTTCCTCCTTGGTTCTCATATGCGCCCTGAGGATCCCAGCACCACTGGTTGACAAGAGGGGAAAGATTGGGAGGCTGATGTGGAGATGGCCCAGCTGTCCTCCCCGAAGAGTTGCAGAAATTAATGCCCTTATCTGAAGTTGCAAATACAATGGAATTTCGAATGAGGGCAAAATGAAGGTCATGGGAAAAGATTTCCCATTGTTTTTCCATGGGTCCAAAATAAGCTGTTTGCCCAAGAGAACCCTACCACATGGAGGACTGCGCAGCCATCTGCAGAACTGCTGGGTTACAGTCACTCCTGCTCATGGTGGATGCAGGAAGCTCTGGGAAGCTCCCTCAGCCTCTGCTCCCAGCACCAAGCCTGCCCAGAGGCCCTCACACTGAAACCAGTTTTGCTCTCCAGATTCTTAATACAAACCTGTCAGCAGAAACAATGGCCCTTTTTTCTTTTGCATCCTCTCCTTTAGGCCTTTGGGTTACAAAAGAAGACTGATGCAACACAGCTCTCAGGGTGACTACTGCTGCCATGTGGCTAGCCCAGAGTTCCTCAGACGACAGGAAATGGACCCTTTATGGACGAGGGGTGGTCTAGTCATCTGGGGGAGGCCACAGTGTCCCCCCTCACATGGAAGAGTATTAGGGAGCCCATGAAATATCTTGTCAGTTTTTACAGGAGTTTACTCTGTACTGAGCACAGCTCATCAGCGAAAATTTTCTAGGTAAAATCATTAGATCTCCAGGGGGAAAACCAACAAAACAGCAACTGTATCAGAAAAGGTTTCTCTTCCTAACTGGCACCCAGCCTGAGATCAAAACCTGTTACTCAGAGCCACAGGTGGAATTCCTATAAAAGGCACAATCCATCCTATTGTTCTGTCTGAGGCCCTCGCCTCTTCCGGGGTCAGTGTGTGTGGATGAAGCAGAGATCCCTTGTAGTGGCATCTGGGGCTCATGGGCCATTTTCTCCATGAGCTTGACTAGTGTGTCTACAAAGAGAGTCCAGCAGCCCTGGAATCCTCAAGATGGGTGTAATTTCAGAAAACCCTTCCTGAAAATGGGAGGAAATTTATATTTTAGTTGTCTCGTTTTTCTGAGGAAGTGGGTCAGTGTGGAATGATACATAGTTAGAGGCGATTCAAGTCAGCACAAAGGCGAGAGCCAAGCACACAGGAATAGTAATAACCAACCATTGTGCACTTCCGAGTTGCCTTGCACAGTGCTGAGTGCTTTCTAGACGTTATCTCATTTCATCCTCACAACAACCCCATGAGGTAGGTGCAGCTGTTCTCCTTCCTTTATAGCAGAGGAAACGGAGGCCTAGAGAAGGTAAAGGACTTGCTCTTTGTCACAGGATGGGGATGGCAGAGTTGGGATTCAAACCACACCCTCCCCATGAGCCCCAGCCTTACACCACAGCCCTAAGCACAGCTCTGCTTCCTCAGACATGCCCCTCTAGCTCTGCAGCTGCTCTTCTCCAAGAGCTTCTCTGGCTGCAGGGGTCTCTGGCCTCCTTGCATCACTTAGATGCAGGGGGACTGGGGAGGTGGGACTCAGTCAACATCCCCCGGAGAGCCAGTTTACAGGGACAGCCTCTTGGTCTGGCTCAGGGCTCTGTGGGGCCTCCCTTGTCCTGGTCTTGATACCAACCCTGATATCAGTTTCCCTACATTAAACCCAGCATATATGGGGTTAAAACCAAAACACTCATTCCCTGCTTACTCCCTGGCTTCCTGGCTCCAGAGTCCACTATCCTCCATGGAGACAGACACCACCAAGGACAAGCACCTGCATTAGTTATCTCCTCCTCCTCCTCCCCACCAAGGAGCTACAGGCTGGTGGGAAAGCTGCTGGCCAGCAAGGTCACAGGCTCCCTCCTCTCTGCAAGTAGTCTCAAGGCCAAACACAGGCTGGTGGGAAAGCTCTGACCAGCAAAGCCATATGCTCCCCCTCCCCTACCTAAAACCCCAAATAAAAACCCTTACTTTTAGTTTTTCGGGGAGTTTTGGGTTTCAGCATTAGCTGCCCTCTCTCCTTCCTCAACACTGTGCAATAATAAAATTCCTACTTTCTTCCACTACACCCAGTGTCAGAGATTGGCTTGCTGTGCAATGGGTGAGTGAACTCACTTCAGGTGTGATATCATTCTGGCAGGCATCCACACGACCTTTCACCTTCTGCTGGACACCAGCTCCTGGTCAGCTCCTTCTCTGGCCTGGAGCTTGTTCAACTGGGGTGACTTTTGGGGCACTTTATGTAAAACCAAGTTCATGGTAGCTCCACCAAGTGGAGGTGTTTGGCCTGACTCTTGGGTGTGGGATGGTGGTAGGGGGGAGAGGGAGCTAAAAGCAAAAAGGCAGCTGGCAAATGCCAACCTCTAGACCACCACAGAGTGGGCCGTGGATGTGCTGTTGCCCTTCTAAGTGGTTGCTGGTGGAGGTACCTGAGCATGAACACTGTGGGTGGGGCACAGCTGCAGCAGAGGTCAGGTTGGTAGATTTGAAGAGAGGATGACAAGTCTGATGGGACAATCATTTTGTGTGTTTTTTCAGCAGAGAGGAGATATTGCTCTAAGTTTCAGCCACACTCAGAGAGAGATTTTCCTCCCTGGACTCCTCCTGGTCTTGCATTGTCCAAGTTGTCTAGACAAGATTGTCACTATGTCTTCCTTGCTTGCTGTTGTATCCCCAGGATCCAGTGCCATTTCTGGCCCATGGTGGGAGCTTAATTAATACCTAGTGAAGTCATTGATCAAATAAATAATTAATTGAATGAGTCAATAAACCATTAATGTTGAGTACTAGTTTCCTAAAGATAACCAGAGGACAGGACACTAGGATTTTCTCTGCATCTTAAAAAACAAATGTCACCCTCAGAGATTTGGGAAGTGTGTCAGTTCAGATCCTGCAAGAATCAGACACTGGAATAAAATTAAAAGTGCAGGTTTATTGGGGGGAGACGCTTGTGAAAACTAGAAAAGGAAGAAGCAGGACTGGGTGAGGAAGACCACTTGATCTTACCAGTTGCAACAACCTGGATGGACCTAGAGGGCATTATGCTAAATGAGATAAGTCAGACAGAGAAAGACATGTACCATATGATTTCACTTATATGTTGAATCTAAAAAACAAAACAAATGGACAAACAAAACAAAACAGAAACAGACTCATAGATTCAGAGAACAAACTGGTGGTAACCAGACGAGGGGAGGAAGAGGGGGTGGTGAAATGGGTGAAGGGGATTAAGAGATACAAACTTCCAGCTATAAAATTAATAAGTGATGGGCATGTAATGTACAGCATAGGGATACAGCCAATAAATATTGTAATAACATTGTATGGTGCCAGACAGTAACTAGACTTATCATGGTGATCATTTTGTAAAGTGTGTAAATATTGAATCACTATGATGTACACCCGAAACTAATAGGATATTGTATGTCAATTAAACTTCAATTAAAAAGGAAAGAAAAGAAAGAGAGGAGTAAGCAGGATTGTGAATCACACTGGCTTCCCTTGGGGTGTGCCGAAGCAGCTGGAGGCCAGTCAGCTAACTGGAAGTTCTTTCTTGAGCTGAGATCTGAGGGCTGCGCCTCCATGGTGTCAGGGGAAGCTGTAGAGATTATCTGGGTATGACAACGGTTATTGCTTTTCCTTCTCCCAGCAGTGTCTTCTCATCCTGTGTTTCTTCCATCGAGGGTTACCCGTGTCTTCATCACCTCTACACCTTCTTTCTTTCCGACACACCTCTGAGTTCTCTACACTGGGAGGCAAGGCGACCCAGGATGCTGTGGCCCTCTCTCAGCGTTGTCACATTCTCTCTCTCCAACCAATTTCCAAATGTCTGAAACTCAACAAGTCCAAACCTCACTGGAGTGTATTCCTTTCCATGACAGTTTTCTTTCCTAAGATCCCAGCTCTGTCAGGGGTACCATCAGGTCCTGCAGATGAAAATCTAGCATTTCTCAATTCCTTTCCTGATGGCTTACACACTCCACCACCCCCCACCTCCAATCTCAGACATTTGAGGAGGAGCTCTTCAAGACTTCACTCCTACCTTGCAGGCACCAGCTGCAGGCCAGGCCTGCCTCCACTGGGGCCGGCTCAGGAATCCAGGGCCTGACAGGACAGGGTACACAACATCCTTGTTTTAGCCAGAGAGAGTATCTGATTATCAGGGTCTGGGTAAACAACTGAAATGAGGAGGCCTCTGTTATCAGCAGGGGGAGAGACTCATTTGTTTTCTTGACTCTGCATCCTGGCAGTTGGTGTGCTGAGTAAACAATCCTGTTTACTTAAGGTAAGTCGTTTTCCCTTGATAAGTGCTTGTTTTAACTCCAAACCTTTCAATTGTGTTGTCAATATGAAGTTGTGTGTTAGGCACTTCCTCTCACTGAGATATTTTTACCCATCATAGTTACAATGGTTGCCATTGCCTTCTTCCTGTTCATTCATTCATTCATTCATTCATTCACTTGGTTTTTATTCATTCCACAGGCATTTACTGAGAGAGGGCCACATGGGGTCGTAGTTAGGCGCATGGGCTCTGCAGCCAGGGAGTCTGGAATCAAACCCCAGCTCAATCACTGCCTAAAATGTGGGACCACAGTCCGATTACTTAACCTCTCCCCACCTCAGATTTCTTATCTTATAAATAGGGGTAATTAGAACACCCATCTCAGAGGTTAACAAGGATTAAAATAGTTAAACAGTGCCTGGCACATGTTAAGGTAATTAAAGGGATACTGAGTCAGTAACATCAAATCCTTTCTCTCAAGGAAATTCCAGTGGAGTGGGAAAGAATAGTGCACGAACGGTCATGACAAAGGCTGATGTAGGCAATGGCTCGGATAAAATTAGAACTTATCCAACCTGGGACATTTTTGAGATAGGGGGGTACTAGAATAATGACAACTACCTAGTTTTTGAAACTATTTATTGACTCACAAATTAGTTTCAGCATAGAGGTAGAACTATTAATAGTCATCTTCAAAAATGAATATAAAAAATTAAATTCTTTTTAAAAATAGAAAATAACATGGTTCTTGTACATAAAGCAAAATTTTTAAATAAATAATTTTATATTTGTTAAGAAAATATAAGCAAAATACAATAATATTATATAGCAGTCCCTCATTATCCATGGGGATACATTCCAAGACCCCTAGTGGATGCCTGAAATCACAAGCCCTATGTATGTGTGTGTGTGTGTATATATATATATATTGTTTTTTCCTATACATACATATCTATGATAAAGTTTAATTTATAAATTAGGCACAGTAAGAGATTAGCAAGAATAATAATAAAATAGAACAATTACAACAGTATACTGTAGTAAAAGTTACCATAGATTGTAGCAACCTCAGCATACAATTTTTTTTTTATTTGGTGAGGAAGATTGTCCCTGATCTCACACGTGTGCCAATCTTCTCCGTTTTATATGTGGGACACCACCACAGTGTGGCTTGATAAGCAGCATGTAGGTCCACACCTGGGATCCGAACCCACAAACCCTGGGCCACTGAACTGGGACATGAACTTAACCACTATGTCACCAGGCTGGCCCCCAATTTTTTTTCTAAGTCAAGAACTTTCACCTTTTCACTTAAAGGAAGCACTTTACAGCTTTTCTTTGGGATATCCAAATTGCCAGTATCACTACTCTTGTACTTTGGAGCCATTTTTAAGTAAAATAAGGGTTACTTAAACACAAACACTCTGAGATACCACGACAGTCAATCTGATAATGAGGACGGCTGCTAAGCGACTAATGCGAGGGCAGTATATACACTGTGGATACACTGGACAAAGGAGTGATTCATGTCCCAGGAGGGATGGAGTGGGACAGTGAGAAATTTCATCATGCTACTCAGAAGAGCATGCAGTTTAAAACGTATGAATTGTTTATTTCTGTAATTTTCCATTTAATATTTTTGGACCACAGTTGCCTTGGGGGAACTTAAACCACAGAAAGAGAAACCTCAGATACAGGGGGACTACTGCTCATATGACTGTGCACAAATACATATTCATGTACTTTAATCAGTCTTTGAGTCATATCTGCCTCTAGGGCAGTAAGTCCCTGGCATTTTTGAAGAATATTTATTTCAATGTCTTTATTTTTAATTTTTAAAACAAAATTGACTGGCCTATCATTTACAGTTGCATTTTATGATTAATAAACTTGAAATTGACCTTTCTCTGTGGACCAAAATATTTTTAATTGAGAAGATAGTCTCTAGAGATCCTGAATTATTTAGTAACCACAGAACAAATGCAGCTAAATGGAGGATATTCTCATTTCTAATGTTTTCAAATTGGATTGTGTTAATATTTTAGCCCAGATACCTTCACAGGGTATATCTTTTGCCCCCATCCAGAGCATCTTTATTCAGCAAATATTTTTACAAGGCACAAACTGTCAAATAATTTCTCACTATTTATGGTTCTTTCGAACGTTTCACTAAAGCTGGATGTTATAAAATTGCAGGGCTTTTCAATTATACTCCATTTCAGTACAGAATAAAAATTGTTCCTATTAAAAATAAGAGCTTGCTCAAAAGATCCTTCCTAGAAGTCAAGATATCATTTACCTCTGCTCTCCCACAGTTTAATTTCTTCATTTCCTCCCTTGCGTTAGTAGAGGCAATTTCAGTGTGTCCCTGTGTAAACTTGTTTTAGATCATTACTATTCATAAAGAGCTTCACAACCTGAACTTTTTTGTGCTCATTTCATTGAATAATTTATTAAAATAATCCAACTGATTTTCATCAAAATGCAACCAACATTTAAGGAATTGTTCCAAAGGAATTCATTTGTATTCCAGAACATATATATTGATTTACAAAATAGTTATTCTAAGGCTCAGACATTTTTAAAATCAGGTTGCTTGTGGGCAACAGAGAAGGAAAAACTGTGCATCGCCAAGCTGAGGTTTTTGTCATTATTGTTGGTGCAAGGGCTGGTTTGTTAGTTTTGAGTGGGGTGATTGGATACTTAGCATAAGCTCTGTCACAAGAATTTTGTACTTTAGCTACTTTGTTTCTATATAGAAACATTTGTAATTTTTGACAGTAACCGTTTCTATGTCCTTTGGTGGAATATCACAGTTGTTCCCAGACAATCATGAATTATGTGCTCCACAACAATTTCCAAGTACAGTCTGCTCTGTAGCTTTCTTGATTTCATGAGAACACTATTTTTCCATGAACCCAAGCTCCCCCCAAAATTTGTATTCCTATTATTACTGCAAAAACACATCTTATCTTCAATGTTGAACTTTTTAACTGAATTTATAACATATTCCCAACGATGTAGGATGTTTTACATGAGAATAAATTTCCAACAGTTTTACTTTGATTTCATGAATTGTATGGGGAAAAAAATCACATCATCATTGGAATCAACTAGTTTTCTATTTGAAGATCTGGAGACTCTAATATAAAAAGGGCTCCATGCAAAGTTTTGGCAACTTTTCTTTTGCTAATGTCACCAACACTCATACAATGATCATTTCACTTTTTGTACATACAGACGGAATAAAAAGGGGCAAAATCAGTTGAGAAAACAGTCATTTGATCTAAATGAAAAGTCATGTTTCACAGAGTGATATGTAAACACACTTTCTGCAGCTGCACACATGAGGTTGTTTGGGGGCACAGCCTTCTTAAAATAGTTCTAACTTTTGAAGTAGAGGCTGGAACTTCTTCAGTAGATTTGTGTCTGGTTTTTGTGTGGTCAGTGATGTGACTAGGACCTTATGGTGGATGGCAAATGTCATCAAAGATTTTGTACAAGTTACATATTCATCAACTGTCTTGATACATGGAAATTCAGTACTTAGTTTTTCATTTAACATGCACATCTTGGGGTCAGTTGCTACTGAAAATATTTATTGCCAAATTAAAAAGTGTTACCAAATAGAAAAATAAATAGTTATAATTTTGTGCCATATTATAAATGAAAATCCTCTATAGCAAGAGTATTCAGGTTACTCATTACAGGCATACCTCAGAGAGAGTGTGGGCTCGGTTCCAGACCATCACAATAAAGTGAAAATTGCAATAAAAGTGATTCACACAAACTGATTTGCCAGTGCTTATAAAAGTTATGTTTACACTCTACTGTAGTCTATTAAGTGTGCAACAGCATTATGTCTAAAAAAACAATGTACATACCTAATTAAAAAATACTTTCTTGCTAAAAAATGCTAACCATCATCTGTGCCTTCAGTGAGTCACAATCTTCTTGCTGGTGGAGGGTCTTGCCTTGATGTTGATGGCTGCTGACTGATAAGGGTGGTGGTTGCTGCAGGTTGGTGTGGCTGTGGCAGTTTCTTAAAATGAGACAATGAAGTTTGCTGCATCGGTTGACTCTTCCTTTCACAAAAGATTTCTCTGTATCATGCGATGCTGCTTGATAGCATTTTACCCACAGTAAAACTTCTTTAAAAGTTGGAGTAAATCCTCTCAAACTCTGCGGCTGGTTTATCAATTAAGTTTATGTAATATTCTAAATCCTTTGTTGTCATTTCATCAGTCTTCATAGCATCTGCACCAGGAGTACTTTCCATCTCAAAAACCCGCTTTCTTTGCTCATCCATAAGGAGCGACCCTTCATTTGTCAAAGTTATATCATGTAGTAATATTTGGAAAGGAATCTTTTTTTCTGAGCAGTACGTCTCTATAGTGGGCTTAAAATATTCAGTAAACCGTCTTGTAAACAGATGTGCTCTTATCCAGGCTTTGTTGTTCCATTTATAGAGCACAGGCAGAGTCGATTTAGCAGAATTCTTAAAGTCCCTAGGATTTTCAGAATGGGAAATGAGCATTGACTTCAACTTAAGTCACAAGCTGCCTTAGCCCCTAACGAGAGGGTCAGCCTGTCCTTTGAAACTTTGAGGCCAGGCATTGACTTCTCCTCTCTAGCCATGAAAGTCCTAGATGGCATCTTCTCCCAATAGAAGGCTGTTTCATCTACATTGAAAATCTGTGGTTTAGTGTAACCGCCTTTGTTAATTATCTGAGCCAGATCTTCTGGAGAACTTGCTGCAGCTTCTACATCAGCCCTTGCTGCCTCACCTGCACTTTTATGTTATGGAGACGGCTTCTTTCCTTAAATCTCATGAACCGACTTCTGCTAGCTTCAAACTTTTCTTCTGCAGTCTCCTCACCTCTCTCAGCCTTCACAGAACTGAAGAGAGATAGGGCCTTGCTCTGGTTTAGGCTTCAGCTTAAGGGAAGGTTGTGGCTGGTTTGATCTTCTATTCAGACCACGAAAACTTTATATCAGCAGTAAGGCTGTTTCACTTTCTTATCATTTGTGTGTTCACTGGAGTAGCACTTTTAATTTCCTTCGAGAACATTTCCTTTGCATTCACAACTTGGCTAACTGGTGCAAGAGGCCCAGCTTTCGGCCTATTGTTTTTCAAAGTGTCTTCCTCATTCAGCTTAATTGTTTCTAGCTTTTGATTTAAAGTGAGAGACCTGTGACTCTCCCTTTACTTGAACACTTAGAGGCCATTGTAGGGTTATAATCGGCCTAGTTTCAATATTGTCTTGTCTCAGGGGATAGGGAGGCCCCAGAAGAGGGAGAGAGACCGGGGAACGGCTGGTCACTGGAGCAGACAGAACACACACAACATTTATCAATTAAGTTTGCCGACTTACATGGGCGCAGTTCATGGCACCCCAAAACAATTATAATAGTACCATCAAAGATCACTGATCACAGACCATCATAACAAATATAATAATAATGAAAAAGTTTGAAATATTGTGAGAATTACCGAAATGTGACACAGAGACATGAAATGAGAAAATGCTCTTGGAAAAATGGTGCCGATAGACTAGCTTGATGCAGGGTTGCCACAAACCTTCAATTTGTAAAACATGCAATATCTGAGAAGCATAGCACAATAAAATGTGGTATGGTATGCCTGTTATATACTTTTTTGCAGAACTGCTCAATCTCTAACTCCCATATATTTTACACAGGGGCCTAACGTATAATGTCCCTTATTTTCTGGACTACAGTGACTGGAGGCCTGGTGGCTTTGTGCATTTTTCAGGCCCCTTCAGTGGCCAAGACACACTTAGCTGGTACACCAAATGGCCAGCGGGGACAGTGTTGCCAAATACGTCTCCTCCCACCTTCCAAGACCAAGAGTTATATATATAGTTCATTTTATCAGCAGTAAGTGCCCTGCACACTGTCCTTGAAAGGGAGATGTTAGTTATCACCTGTTCCGGTTTGCATCTAGAAAAGCTCAGGAAAAGAGACAGGTTGTTGCTGGTCATCTTTCAGATTTAAGCATACGCTAAAGTGAGAACCCTGTTTCCTGCCCATGCGTCTCACACGTTTGCAGAACACACCATGGTAGAAGCTAGAAGCAGGAAGTGGACATCTACCAAACTCACCCCAATGTATTTTAATACAATCATCGCTAACAGTGTTCTATAGAAAAATAAAACACGTGGGACAAATGCTAAAAACTGCATAGGATGCCGAGCATAAACTGGGACTGTTCCAAGGGAACGGGATGTATATGTGACTGGCTGTTAGTGAGGTAAGCAGGCATTCCTTTGGGAAGGGCCCCCAACAGCCAGGGGAGGGCAGGGGAGCTTTCTCAGGACAGGGAGTACCCAAGCAGAACCTTCAAAGACAGATAGGAAATCGTCAGGTAAAGTACGCAAAGCAATTTAAAAAACAGCTCTGTGTAAGCCTTTTATTTATTTAATTATCACAAAAACTCTCTGGGTGGATAATATTACTCTGATTTTACATATGAGAAAACCAAGGCTTAGAGATTAAGGAATTTGCCTGAGGTCCCCCACCTAGGACTCGGTGGGGCTGGGTTGCACGGAGAGGTCTGTGACTCCTGTGCTGGGCATCCCTGGGAGGTCCGCTCATGATTGTGCCTGTACAATGTCTCAGCACAAGAGATGGCATGCAAATTGGGTAACTCCAAGTCGTGTTGGCCATGGGGTGTGGGGTGGGTCTGATGAAGGATGCTGCTGCAGGGAGGTGCAGGCCAGCGTGCGAAGGGCTTGGGATGCCTTGTTCACTGGAATTGAGTCCTGAGAGTTGCAGAGATCACATATCGAAGCTCATCTTCTCCATGAAGACCTCCTGGTGGCTGCAGGCTTCACTCGCCCCTGCTCCCTTCGTCTCCACGCATGGTGCTTACTGTTTCCAGGGCAGCTTCAGCTGCGGCTAAATTACATACAATTCGGTGCCTCACTGAATACCGGCTTGTATAGTTCTCTCACTGTTCGCTGTGTGTGCACTGGTCTTTCAAGCAAAAGCCTCAACTTCTTTAAAGCAGAGATGTTTCTGTAGATTTCTTAATAACCCTCCCCCACCTTAGTGCTGAGCATACAGGAAGAGTTCGGAAAAACACTTGTTGATGGAAGGAGGGTTGTCAACAAATGGTTTTTGGATTGCATTCCATTGATTTCTCTAATATCTCAAGTTTTTAGAAATTTGACTTGTGTTTGAACCTGCTTTAATTTTGCTTTTTGACACTCCCCAGCTTTGTGCTGTCCCCCAGAACTAGCTCTTTGGTTCGTTCATGCCTGCTGCTTCCACTTTAGCTGCTGAGCCTGGCCTGTGATTGCACTTCCTGCCTCCTGTCCTGCCCCATCTGAGTAACAAGCTCATTTTCTTCCAGACATTTAAGGTGTAGTGAATGCAGGTGAGTGGGCACTTGACTCGTTAATGCCTCATTGGCCATTCCCATTGGTGTGCTACTTGATTTGAACCTCAATTAAGTGACGTTCACCGGTTTTGGTAAATCATGGAACTCGATCTCTGAAACTGTGTTATGTAGGATGGTAACCAATAACCACATGTGGCTATTTAAATTTAAATTAGTTAAAATTACGTAAAATTTTAAAATTCAGTTCCTTAGTCACACTAGTCACCTTTCAAGTACTCAATAGCACACACGGCTACTGGCTACCCTATTGGGCAGCACAGATTTAGAACCTTTCTATCATTGCAGATAGTTCTATTGGAACAAAGCAATTGATTTGGGGTAACAATATTGAATAAATTAACAAATTCTGGGGCCAAAACAGAGCAATATAAAACAAAGTTTTGATAAATGATTCTTATTCTGGCTTATGTATTATTTAACATAATATTGATAGAATTCTTAGGGATAAAACTACTTTGTAGCACTTATATAACCATTTGTTTAAATATCTGTGACCTCTAACAAATCTGTCAGCTCTTCCAGAATAAGGATCATGTTTTATCTTTCTGATTCCCAGGCTTGAATTTATGTCTGACACAGAAAGGGCTCAAAAAATGTTTGGAGGGGCTGGCCTGGTGGCGCAGTGGTTGAGTTTGTGCACTCTTCTTCAGCAGCCCTGGGTTCACAGGTTCGGATCCTGGGCTCGGACCTAAGGTGGTGGTGTCCCACATAAAGTAGAGGAAGATTGGCACAGATGATGTTAGCTCAGCAACAATCTTCCTCAAGCAAAAAGAGGAAGATTGGCAACAGATGTTAGATCAGGGCCAATCTTCCTCACACACGCAAAAATGTTTGGAGAATGAATAAATTCATGTTAGAAACATCATCTAGTTTTCTCTATTGCTAACTATAGCTTTTGGGCTCACAAAGTATATTCTAAGATGTACCAATTTTGTTTTTCTTATTCCTGCTATTTTGGATGCTGTATATTCTGAGAATATGAAAGAAAGAAAAAGTTCAAGAATGACATACAAATTCATTTGAATGAAAAGATGGGAAATGTGTGGTTGAGCACACAGGAGGAAAAGCTCCCCAGGGGACCCATGTGGGGTCAGTGGAGGCCTTACACTGACGTGATGTTGCACAAATGACGTGACCCTCATTTGTCGTTCTTGTGGAGTTGGCAGGAGCCAGCATGGAGCATCATGACTTTTGATGGCCGCAGGTGCCCTGTCCCTCAGTCAGGGAAGGCAGTACAGACTATGGAAAGTCAGCTTCCTGTCCCTTTTCTTTCCCTGGAGGGGCCCTCTGCCAGAGCCCTGTGATGCTTATCTGGGCTCTGCAGATCTTTGGAGTGAGGTCATCCAGGAAGTTTAATCCTTTTGATACAATTATCTCTGCATCCTTGGCCCTTTGTTCTCGTGGAGAATGACCGGTGGCCCCCATGCTTCTTACGTGATTGGAACAGCTGTTGCAAGGTGGGATGCCAGGTGCAGGCCCTTGGGTGGGTGTGCATGTCCTTCCCCAGCCGTCAGGATGGGGGCCAATGGATGGGGGTGGGCTTCCCCAGTAAAGCACAGTCATGGAGCTACAAATGAGAGAAGGTCAGAAAGAACTTTATCTGTGATGGGGTCTCTCTCTCTCACACACACATACACACTCATACACGTGTATATACATATACACATTCAACATGACAAAGCCCAGCAATTTTTCCTCTTAAATTCATCTTAGTTGACAACCAGTTAGACCAGTTCCAAAGACTCATTGTTTCCTGAAGGAGTTGGGGTAGGTAACGTTTTGGAATGGGATTTCTCCACAGTCTTGAGCCCAGCTCTTCACATCTTCTAGTGTGCTCTTCCCTGTTATATGTGGAGGCTTTGCAACATTTTCTACCCAATAGGAATTCTCCTGTGTAGCAGGCCCCCCAAACCTGTAACTTGTGCCCCCTTTCCTGGACAAATCCCCCCTCCCCAAAACTTGTGCAGCCTAAGCTGTCCTTGTGCTGCTGTGAGCACAAGCTTGCCTCTCCCGGGGGTACACTGAGTCAGTGCATGGAGGAGGGGTTGGTGATAATGAGGGGGAATCCTTGTCAAATAACCGGGAGACTTGTGAGGCATGCATTTCTTGTTCTGCTCTGAGATTCTCTGTTACTCACTCTTTCTCCCCTGCTTTTCTGTCATCTGTTTTCCCGTTGATGATTGAGACGCGCTATGAGCAATCAGGAGCCTTTGTTGGCAGGAACAGCAGGTCTGAAGATCTTAGCATTTTTCTGCCCGAGGTTGAGCTCGTGAAGCAACTGGAAGGCCTTTGCTCTCAGGGAATGATGAAAGCATTTCTCTAGAAAGACTCCCGTTGTGTCTTTTTAAGTATTGTTCATATCATATGTAATCTGTAGCAGAATAACAGCTGTAGCAGATAACAAGCTAGAATAGTAAACTGTCAAAGAACCAATGAAGGGAAGGTTTCTCGTTTCCCACTGGTGTGGAGGGGAGGGCAGAAGTAATGGGTAGCAGTAGGCATTTGCTGTTTTGGGCTACGTGGTATCCATTCTCCCTTCCTCCTTGTAACATTTTCCGAATCTTCATTCAGATATTATACTAGTCAAGGCCCAGGAAGGAAACAGATGGCACAATGACAGAGTTTAACAAGAGCTAGTTACAGAGATGTGGGTGGGGTGGGGACAAACAAAGGGTGATGCAGTGCTAAGGGACTGGCAACAGCAGAGAGCCATTACCACCCCCGGGCCTGACGGGGTGAGGGAGGGTACCGTGGGACTAGAGCCTGGCAGAGCTGGAGCTGGAAGGGTTGGGGACCTCCCAATAGGAGTTGTCCCTGTAGAGGAACACAGGCTCTGTTAGAACCACAGCAAGGCAGGGAGCAAGCTGGGGAAATGGTTACCCCCTCCCTGTTCTCCTTCCACCTTCTGATCTTCTGTTGATGTTCCCAGGATCAAATCCAGCTGGAAGCCAGAGAGCAAGGGGGCCTTGGTGACACATTGTGAAGAGTTTGCCCTGAGGGTAAAGGACAGAGCAGAGGATGGATCTTGGGGTGAAAGTCTAATAGGGCACAGGTCTCATGCTTCCACCAGCCCCTGTGCTCTGGGGGAGGAGACTCCACTCCAAAAACACAGCCTCGGGCTCTGGTTAGCTAAGCCCCAACCAGCAGATTCTATCCCCCTGGCCACAGTGCTTAGTTGAGGACACATGACCAATTCAGGCCAATGAACCAAAAGAAAAATTTTCTGGAGACTTTTGGAAAAGAAGATATCTTACTTCTGAGAGAGCTACTGGGAGAAAGATTTGTTTTCCCTTCTTGCTAGTCATCAATGAGGAAACATGCAGCCCCTGAAGATGCTTCCAGACACTTTGCAAACATGCAAGGAGTCAGCTTTAGGATAAAGCAGGTACCACAGAAGAGAAGATAAGAAACTACCTTTGGTGCCATCATTGGGCCACTGAAACTCAGCCTATTAGTATAGGTTTTAATTGCTGAGCCAATACCATCTTTTTTTTTTTTATTTATGTCAATTTGAGTTGGAGTTTCTGTTAACTTGTAACCAAAAGCGTCTTAATAGATCCACCATGGATCGGGCCCAGAAGCAGAGAACATTTTCTTATTCAGTGCATCCCAGAAGATGGAGCACCATACAGCAAGACAAGCTATATTTGATAGGAATGTAATGTACAGTTCTATAGTTTGATAGGAATGACTGTAATGTAAATGATAGGGGGACCAAGAACAGGATCAAGTCCAAAATGCCTCTGGAGAAGTGGAAGCTGGAGTCGTGGAGCCCCATGTCCGGTATAGACAAGACTGGGGAAGACGCAGGTCAAGAGCAAATGAGGAAGACCGAGTCATGGTGGTGAGTGTGTCTGTCTGACTGGCTTAAAAGGCCTGGGGCAGGTTGGACAGACAGTTTTGAATGAGGTCATCACATTCTTTAAGCAGTAGGAAACAGCTTTCTCCACGTTCCTTGAGAATACTTGGCTGTTGAGGCAAAACTGTGGCGCTGCGTCCTCAGCATTACCCATCATGACTCTTAGGAGAGTAAGCCCTGGACTCAGCCCGGGTTTCAGTCAGAACCAGGCCAGCCAGGGGCAGAGGGAGGAGGCTGAGGTTCTCCCTGGCTTGAACTGACTTTGCTGCAAGTATTTGCATAATATTGAAATCTTAGAGGGGAGACCACAATTCAACAGCACAAAATAGGCTTTAACGACTTCTTTTGTTAGGGATTTTCATAATTCCTCCCCTTGATCATAAGATTAAAGATGTGCTGTCCTGCCAGTGCTGGTGGAAAATAGGAAGATAATAGTAATAGGAAGAGTTTTGTTTCTTAAGCATTTGATATATGGCTGGCTCCAACCCAAGCACTTTATGTGCACTAATTCATTTAAACTTTATCACGTCCTATGAGAAAGTTACTTTTCTCAGTAGGCAGGTGAGAGAAGTGAGAAGTCATGAGGGTTGAATTTTAGCTGATAGGAAAGGTTTTAGTCATTTGGTTCACCTTTATTTTAAAAACATTGAAATTTTGTACATACATAAAAGAATATAAATATATATATCTACATGCATGTATTATAAAGAATAATATAACGAATGCCCATGTGTCCACAACCAGTTTGAGAAGTGATGCTGTTGAAGACGCTGTGTATCACTTCCCTAATCCAGCCCCTCACATCCTCTGTCCTTGAGGTAAACCCTCAGCTGACTTTCTTATCATTCTCTTGTTTTTCTGTATGGTTTTACTGCCTGTAGATCTGCCCAACCTATGTCAGGCCTTTTAAGCCCATCAGACACACATAATCTTAAACAATATATTGTTTAGATTTACGAGTTTTTGAACTTTTATATAAATGGTGTCATTATGTATATATTCTTCTAAAATATGCAACGTGATGTCCATGTTGATACAGGCAGCTCTGATTACTGTTTTTTCACTGAAATGTGGCATCTCTTTTTATGAATACACCACACTTTAATTTTGCTATTGTGATTGTTGGACATATGGGTAGGTGGTTCTTATTCTTCAAACTTAGCCACTGTCCCTTGGTGCCCACAGGCAAGAGTTTCTCCAGAGTATAAACCTAGGAGTGGGGAGTCTAATTTGTAGAGTGTATGTGGCATTCAGGGCCCTGGATGAGGACTAGTTGTTTACCAAAGTGGTGGTGTCAGTTGACACTGCCACAAGCAGTATACAAGGGTTTCTGCTACACCAGTCTTGCTTACCCTTGATCAGATTTAAAAACGATTTAAAAACAAATTTTTCTTCTGAGTATGTCAGAAATCATTATTTGTTTCAAATCAGTATTCAAATAAGACTCATATGTTATGATTGTTTGTTGTAACTCTGATGTCTCTCTTGCTGTGGAGGTTTCCTCTCCATCTCTAATTTTGTTCTTTACAGTTTCTTTGTTGAGGAAACCAGGTCATTTATTCTGTATAGTTTCACACAGTCTGGATTTTGCTGACTGCATTCCAATGTGTCCATCAACATGTTCCACTGAACCCTCCATTTCCTGTAAATTGGTAAGATGTGGAGAACTGATCAGATTTAGTTTTAATTTTTTGATAAGAATACTTCAGATAATGTATTGTACTTGCATCCCTCATGAAGCATATAATATCCAGTTCACTAGGTTTTTTTAATGATGTTAACAACAGCCATTAATGATTATTGCTTAGATTCATTATTTAATTATGGTGTTAAAATATTAAAATTCTATCACTCCCACTTCATTTATTAGCTGGAATACTTCTATAAAGAAATCCTTCTCCTCATCAACTATTTGATACCCTAAGATATAGTTTGCAAACAGATTCAGTTTGCTTGATTCTTTCCCTTTATTTACTAGTTTTCAAAATAACAAATTGGTTCCCAGCATCCTATAGATATGACTAGAGAATTTTTAAAATTATTTATCTACTACCCTTAAAATATATTTGATATATTTCGGAAGACAAAACCCACAACCACTGATTGAATTTATTTTAAGGTTATAAGAATAGTCAGTTTTGCTGTTCTTGAATCAGTGTTAGAAAGTTATACATTTGGAACTTGTCTATTTTGTCAAAACTTATTGGTGTAACAACTGTATCTCCAGTTGTAGGTCTAACGCGTTGTCAAACTGAACCTGTCCACACCTAAACTAGTGATCTCCACCGATTCCTCTACCTGTTTCTCCCCGACCCTCCCCATCTCAGAAAAGCCAACTTTTCCAGTTAATCAGGCCACAAGTTTTGAAGTGAACTTTGATGCCCTCTTCGTCTTGCAACCCACTTCCAATCAACGAGGAAGTCCTTTTGGCCTCTCCAGAGTCTAGCCCTTTTTGCCATCTCCATTACACAAAACAGCACAGACTAGGTGGCTTATAAACAACAGGAATTTATTTGTCACAGTTCTGGAGGCTGGAAGTCCCAGATCAAGGTGCCAGCATGGTTGCTTTCTGGTGAACCAGCCATCTTCCTGGCTCACGGCCAGCATCTTCTGGCTGTGTCCTCACATGGTGGAAGGGGTTGGGGAGCTCCGTGGGGTCTCTTTTATAAGAACACTGATTCCATTCATGAAGGCTCTGCCCTCATGACCCAAGCACCTCCCAAAGGCCCCACCTCCTAATACCACCCTCTTTGGGGTTTAGGATTTCAACACGTGAATTTTGGGGGATGGAAACATTCAGACCATAGCACTAACTTGTCTAGGCCATCCTTACCTCTTGCTTGGCCTATTGTATAAACTGGTGTTCCGGCTTCCACTCTTGCTCCCTTCTGCTCTGTTCCCCACACAGCACTTCGAGTGAGCCCTCTAAATGTTAACTCACCCTTCAATGTCTTCCCAGCTCTTTAGAAGAAATTCCAAGCCACATATGGCTCTGTGGTCTGGTCCCTAATGTCTCTTGGACCCTGTCTGTGTACTCTGCTTTTCTCACTCTGCCCCAGTTACCTCTCTGCTCCTCAGACAGGCCTGTTTAGGGGCTTTTACATTTTTCATTCCCTCTGCTTGGAAGGCACTTCTCTTTAATATCTGCATGGATAAATTCCTCATTGTTTTCAGGTCTTGCTTGGGTGTTACATTATCAGAGTCCTTCCTTTGACAAACTATATAAAATTCTATCCCTATCCAGTCACTTATTATCATCCCTACCCTTATTTATTTTTCTTCTTAGCATCACCATTGCCTGACAATTTACATGTTTGTTTGGTTTTTGTCTGTCTTCCACTATTTGAGTATAATCTCCTTCAAGGTGGGGCTTATCTGTCTTGTTCATTGCTGGATCTCCAATGTCGAGAAGCCTGGTGCACAGTAAGTGTTCAGTAAATACTCAATGAACAAATCAGTACCAGTTGGCTTGAGGTTACAAATTCTTGGGGGAGACTACTTCCTCTTTACCCAGAGCCACAGCCCCACCTTCATACAACAGTTTTGTTCTTGTTTTCTTTGCTGTTATTCACCCTTTTCCTGGAAATGTAGGCAGCCCTTTGGGGTTGGGTGGTGGAAGGGAGTGTCTGCCTTTTGACTTGGTACCTTTCAAGGGCCCAAGGCTTCATCTGTCTTCCTGTTGCGTGAATGGCAGCAAACATCCCCAGGCAACCTTGGCTTCATCACTCTTTTTTTTTTTAGGAAGATTAGCCCTGAGCTAACATCTGCTGCCAATCCTCCTCATTTTGCTGAGGCAAACTGGCCCTGAGCTAACATCCGTGCCCATCTTCCTCTACTTTATATGTGGGACGCCTACCACAGCATGGCTTGCCAAGTGGTGTCATGTCCGTACCCTGGATTCGAACCGGTGAACCTGGGCCACCAGAGGAGAAAGTGTGCGCTTAACTGCTGCACCACCAGGCCGGCCCCTTGGCTTCACCACTTTTTGAAAATTCTGAATTCTTGCTCTCACTTCATTTTTTGTTCCCTGAGAATTCTCCTTACTTTCTTGTGAGCTTAGCTATATATTTCTTCCAATTATTTCTTTATTTTATTTTGAATTTTAGGGAAGGATTTCAGATCATCTGGTTCACCATATTATTGAATATGGAACTCTTCAGACTTTCTATTTTTCAGTCAATGCTCAGCACCCCAATGCTCAGCCCAAGTTCTTACTGTAAATGAAATCCCTGAGACCAGAGCCTGGGATTCCTCACCTCCAGGACAGTACTTTACTTCTGTGCGGGGCTGGCGGTGAGCCCTATTTTCTTTAGAGGGCCTAATAGGACAGGTCTTTCTAGCCTAATGAGCATTCACAGGCAGAGAACACAGAAAGGAGAGGAAACAATAATAACAACACAACAGCCTCCAATTCCAAGGAAACTGTTGTGCCATTGAGGGCTGTGACGGCCATTTGTAAATCCGCAATGGGAAGTGGGGCCGGGAACTGTGGCTGATTTCAGCAGGGCAGCTGTTGCTGGAAGCTGCTCCTTCTGCTTTTTCTTTAAAAGTCAGATTTGAAAGACCTGTTTTGCTCAGGATTTCTGCTCTGGCCTAAGGCCGCAGGCCATCACCCTTTAGCTCCTGCCCTTTGTTTAGGACACACCTTGTGTGGTTGTCAATTAGGATGAAAACACTGGTACCTTGATAATTGTAGCAGATTTTTAAAAAATTATTATTGGCTCTGGCACGATAGCACAGCTGGAAATAGGCTGCATTTTAAGCAAAATGGCTGCAGGTTGGAGTGCTCGGAACACTATGCAAATCAGTTGAAAACAGAGTTCAGTCAATCAATTTTGATTCATGTGATGCCAACTTACTTTTTTTTTTAAAAAAACCTTATTTGTCTCATTGAACTGACTGACTTTCGGCCTGAATTGACTTAATTGCATGATTGCTTTCGATATCTGGTAGACAGTGATTGCTCTGTCGGGCCATGATCAAATGCAACAAATAGGCCATGGATAATGGTGGACGGCCCCAGCTGGTAGATGACTTGCTAACTTTTTACTTGCAAAATAACTTACTGCTGCCAACCTAGCAGTTAGTTATTTAAAAAGTTTGATAATAATGGTGAGTAGAGCATTCTGTCCCATGAATTAAATTTTAAGTATCACACCAAATCATTGGATCACTTAATCCAGTATCAATTTTTGATAGACAAGGTTATGACCTTCAAAACACAGGTAATGAGCTATTCTGGGATACCTGCCTTTGGTCTTTTGCTTTGAAGATTTCCTTTCAAAAAAACAGCATTAAATTATGTTTTCTAACTATTATAGTTTATTACAATGCACATTTAGAAATCCCACCTACCTAGAGTAGTAACATGGTGACAGTTAATACTTTAGTATATTTCCTTCCAGTCTTTTTTCCACATGGTGTTTTTACTAATTGAGATGATATTGTATCCTGATGTGATTTTTTTTTTCAGCTTAACAATTTGTATACTGATGAAGGGTTTTCTATTGAACATGGTGACTCAAATATTTCCCCACGTTACTATCAATTCTACATAAATTTTTTTTAAGATTTTATTTTTTCTATTTCTCCCCAAAGCGCCCCAGTACACAGTTGTATATTTCTAGTTGTGGGTCCTTCCAGTTGTGCTATGTGGGACGCCGCCTCAGTGTGGCCTGATGAGCAGTGCCATGTCCTTGCCCAGGACCCAAACTGGCGAAATCCCCAGCCGTCAAAGCAGAGCACACGAACTTAACGACTCCACCACGGGGCCGGCCCCTACATAAATAATTTTAGTGGTAACATAGTATTCCATTGTATGAATATAGAGTAGTTTACTTAACCATTCGTCTATCATCAGACAGGTTATTTCTTGTTATTTATTATTATAAGTGCTACTCAACTGGACATCTCCGTACATTGTTTTCTTCCATATTTTAAATTGTTTTCTTAAGCTAACATCCCATAATTACAGTAGAATTATTTAGTCAAAGGTTGTAGACATTTTGTAGGCTTCTGAGACAAACGGCCAAATTGTTTTCCTAAAATGATGCCCTTGGGGCCGGCCCCATTGCTGAGTGGTTAAAGTTCCTCACCTCTGCTTTGGTGGCCCAGGTTAACAGGTTTGGATTCTAGGCATGGACCTGATCCACCCGTCAGCCATGCTGTGGAGGCATCCCACATACAAAAAATAGAAGAAGACTGGCACAGATCTTAGCTCAGGGGTAATCTTCCTCAAGCAAAAAAAGAGGAAGATTGGCAATGGATGCTGGCTCAAGGCAAATCTTCACCCAAAAAAAAAAGATGTCTTTATTTATATTTAATCTAACAGGACACAAGAGGATTTGTCTCCCCATACTTAGGCCAGTATTATTGAATATTACATTTTTTTAAATGCTATTTTAATTGGTGAAAATTATAGCTTTTTAAATTTACATTTTTCTGATTATCCCTATGGTTGAATTTTTTTATATGTTTATTAGTCATTTTTCAAAGGGGAAGTGAACTAGTCTATTCATGTCCTTAACCCATTTATATCTTGGGTTTTCACTACTTTTTTCTCATAGATGTGTATGAAATCTTTATATGCTAATTAAATTAACTTTTTGTCTTATGTATGGTAAATATTATCAATTTATTCTTTGCATTTTATTTTTATTTTGTGTTTTGATGTATAAAACCTCTATGTTTTTATGTAATCATTTCTATCATCACTTTGTTATTTTTTATATCGAATTTAAGCTTGGAAAGCAGAAATAGATAGAAGGTAAAGTCATTAATTATAGTGTTTATTTTTAGCAGTGTGATTGAGGTATAATTTACATACCTTAAATTCACTTGTTTTAAGTGTACAGTTCAATGACTTTTGGTGAACTTACAGAGTTGTGCAAACCTCACTACAATCTAAATTTGGAACATTTCTATCACCCGAAAGAAACTTCAGTCCCATTTGCAGTCACTCCTCATTCTACCCATGTCCTGGGCCAATGCTAATCTACTTTCTTTCCCTGTGGATTTCCCTATTCTATACACTTTATATAAATGGAATTGTGTGCTGTGTAGTCTTTTCTGCCTGGCTGCTTTTACTTAGTATGTTTTCAAGTTTTAACTATGTTATATATCATTATTCCATTCCTTTTTCTGGAAGATTAATAGTCCAGTGATGGATATACACATTTTGTTCATCCATTCATCTAGTGATGGACATTTGGGTCGTTTCTACCTTTTGACGATTATGAATAAATCTGCTATGAATATTCATATACAAGTCTCCATGTGGACGTATATTTTTCTTTCTGCTGAGTAGAAACCTAGGAGTGGAATGGCTAGGTCATATGGTAAATTTATGTTCAGCTTTTTAAGAAACAGCCAACTGATTTCCAAAGTGTCTGCACTATTTTACACTCTCATTAGCAATGTTCCGGTTTCTCCAACACTTGTCATTGTGATTATAGTCTGTTTATACTTCACTCCTGCACTTGTCTCTATTGTGCTTTGCTCTAGCATAAAAGGTAAGGATTTAAAATAATTTCCCCTTATCCCATTTGTTTGCCATGTCTTTTTATATATTAATATATTAAATTCGTATTTAAATGAAGTATTTTTAATGATCTTTTTTCTTTCAATATCTCTTTTTCACACCCTTCAACATAAAACTTCATCTTTTTCCTTCTCATTCAAACAAAAGTAAGCATCTCACAGAAATCTGGCCATGTGAAATGCTAGGAGAAACTAATGTGACAATTTAAATGATCAATGTCTGCTTCAAATCTTTTTGAAAGTAGTGGGATTAAAAATCCTTTAAAAAGTCATACAAATGAGTATGTTTATCCAAAGGATTCATGGTGAGTATTCTAATGAAGTTCTCTCTCAAGTTATTTTGAGGACTATTCTTTCGAATTGCCCTGAGGAGCCTGTGGTGTATTATTTTGTCTCTCCTTAGTGGTTACGATGTCTGTGGCAGGTGATGTTTATTTTTAGAGAGCATAAAGTCATTTGGAACCAAACATACTCAGTAGGACAAGTGATTGAATTCAACCAGAAATATGGACTACGTAGTAACCCCCACACACACACACACGTGTGCATGCATGCGCACACATACATGCACACACGTGTATACACACACGCAC
This sequence comes from Equus przewalskii, assembly GCF_037783145.1. Taxonomy (NCBI): domain Eukaryota; kingdom Metazoa; phylum Chordata; class Mammalia; order Perissodactyla; family Equidae; genus Equus; species Equus przewalskii. The sequence goes on along the minus strand of NC_091834.1, from coordinate 54,363,851 downwards.
TGAGTTGCTTTTTCTGTGTTTCCTAGATTAAACTGGAAAACAGGGGTCAGCCCCATGGCCGAGTGGATAAGTTTGTGCACTCCACTTCAGCAGCCCAGGGTTTCACCAGTTTGGATCCCTGGTGTGGACCTAGCACTACTCATCAGGCCATGTTGAGGCGGCATCCCACATAGCAGAGCGAGAAGGACCTGCAACTAGAATATGCAACTATGTACTGGGGTTTTGGGGAGAAGAAGAAGAAGAGGAAAAAGAGAAGATTGGCAACAGATGTTAGCTCAGGTGTCAATCTTTAAATAAAAAAGAAAACTAGAAAACAGCTCTAAAAATCATGCTCTCAGTATTTTTAAGTGATAACGCTATTAGTTGAACAAGAAAGCAACCTTCTATGGTAACATCTTTAAAGATAAAAACATTCAAATAGTTGTACAAGTTCTAGCATATTTGCTTAAAAGTTTATCCCGCTATTTGATAGTGACATTTAATTTCAAAGTTAACTTTGATAATTCCAAGTTCAAAGTTTTATTCATACTGAAAGTGTTCCCATAGGAGGTTCTAATTACAAAGTCGGGTGTATATTGGAAGAAGAGGTCCTTACTTTGGTTTTAAGCTCCCTACTGAGCACGTACTGAGTTTCTGGTCTCGTTGGCACCGTGTGTTGAACTTGATGAGTATCAAGCATATCTACGCTTCTTGTAGGCTTCTTCAGAATCCTAATGATTCATGCTGGGAAAATCTTTCATCTTTTGGTGTACTGGACTTCCTCTCACTGTATCCGTATTCAAAAAGAGTGTTGGATTGGCAACACCAAAACTCTGCTCAAGGCTGAAAAGTAAACTTTCAGAATTGAGTTAGAACATAGATGGAACTGCCCAAGTGTGGTCTGAAGGTGATGGAGAGAAACCCCAAAGAATCTAACTCTACAGCTTTGTAGGCAGAGTATACTCAGAGCAGCCTAGATTGTGAGCTCTTTGACGAGCTGTGTGGCTTCTGAAGTCTCTCTGGGCCTCAGTTTCCCCACCTGTAAAATGGGCACAAAATGAAAATTATGTTTCTCACAAGGCGTAGCAAAATTGAAATGTAATGACAGGCAGCACAATGTGTGGCGTGTATTTAGCGTCCAAACAACGGTAACTCTACTTGCTGTCATCATCATCATCTTTGTAGCCCCTTCACCACCCACCACAGTGCCTGTTTAATAAGAGTACAACAAACAGTACTTCATATTACTATCATCCTCATATTCCTGTCATCACTTAGCACAGAGCCTGGCATACAGCCTGTGTTCAGTAACTGAATACCAAATGAGTGAAAAAACTCCACTTTATGTTTCCAGACATAATTCGTATAGGATATTCAGGAAAATGGTGTTTGACATCACTTTTTAATTAATCAAATTCTTCCTATTCTTCTGTTTTGTTCTCTGAGAGAGAGTAGAATGTAGTTGTTACAAGCACAGATGCTAGAGCTGGAACAGCTGAGTTCACATCCTGGTTGTGCTTCTTACTTGCTGTGTGACCTATGACAAGTTACCTACTCTCTCTGAGCCTCAGTTTCTCCATCTGTAAAATAATAGTGCCTTCCTCACAGAGATTAGAGAGCTTATACCTGTAAGTGATTAGAACAATGCCTGGCAAATAGGAAAGGCCATATAAGTATGTGCCAGGGAAGGGAAGAATTTTAAAAAGGAATAAGGCAGAGTCCCTCTCCTCAGAGAATCTCTCCAGTCCTCAAGGATCCATATATGCCCATAAGGCATGCCAGAGCATGAAGGAAAGCCAATTGTATGTGAAGAATTGAGCATAGAAACAGTGGAACGCTGGTACATGTTTAACAACCAGCTCTCTTGGAGAAAAAAGCCTTGAAGCCCTGATTTATAGCTTTCCCAGTTTCTATGGTGTGAGTATTCCTACCATGGCCAATTTTAAGCCACCATTGTGATGTCATTGAATGTGTTGCTGGGAAAAGATACACACAGTCTCTTCTTGCAGGCTGATATTAATGGGCTCCAGGACGCTACTGGGTAGAAGCTTCAAGATTCCAGAGGAGAACACCCCATATTGATGATGTGGCCTGAGTGCTTGAAAATCCAGCTGGCTGGAGAGTTCTACCTGGCTCTGGGGAGAAGATAGGCCAGAGGGAAGGGCACTTTACACTGCCTACTTATTAAAAAAAAAATTCCTCTTATCACCTGATCCTTGAGATACTCCAGTAAGTCAGCTTCCTTGGCCATTCAGTCCTTGACCTTGAGATTGCCAATAGGTCCGACAAGTACAAAGATGGTTCAGGTTTGTTGAGTTTGAGAGAGAGACAGGAGAAAGATGGGATCCTCATTGCCTCCCAAGGTAGTCTTCCTCAGGCATCTCAGGGAGAAAGAACAACATCACAGCCCAGGTCCCACTTTTCCCTGACTCCCCGGATGACGTTAAGAAAGCGTTTAAACTCGCCATCCTCCTGTTTTGTGTAATACAACGGGTAGAATAATATGGTGGTAGTTATTCTACACACCAACGATTTCCTGCTGCCTGCCTTCCAGGTGCATGATAGGGTAGACTTCCTGACCACATGACCAGATCCTGCCAGAGCATTGTGAGAGGGAATGAGAGTGTTACTTCTGAGCACAACTTTTAACGGCTAGAGCAGAACACTCTGTGCTCTTTTCCCTCTGCCACAGTGAGCAGCCATGTTCCTGATGATGGCAATGTGGTCAGTGTAGATGCCGCCAAGAAGACGACATGGGTAGACCTGCCAGCTGACTCAAAAGAGAGCAGGCAAGAAATATATATGTGCAGTGTGAATCCACTGAGATTGTGGGGGTTCGTTGTGGAGCACAACCCATCCTATCCCGACATAAGGATCAGACACGAGAATCAAACGCAATTATAAAAGTTGGGTGGAATTTTCTGATAACATTAAAGCGCTCTACTCAAGGAAGGAATTGGCATCTCTAAATTAGCAAGGGGGCAGAAGAATTTGAGAAAACTCTTTCTTGGAAAATTGCTTGCGATCACTTCTTTGAAATAAAAATGGAAATCTAAGGAACTGTGCCTGATATCAGGTGCTTGCAATGGGTCCAATTTGCTGTTAGCTCTCCTGGTCCTAGACTGGAGAGCAGTCAGCTGCAAGCCTTTGGGGCTAAAGTCTCCAGAAGTGTTAGTGAGGAGGGAAAGGATGTTTCATTGTTCTTTGGGCATAGGAACAGCGACCACATAACAGCAGTCCCTCTTCAGTAAGGAATAGCAGTAAGAATGGCCATTTCTTGAAGGTCTGTGTGCCAGAATTTCATGTATAAAAATATCTAACCCCTACAACACCTAGCCCCCTTTCAGAGTTAAAGCTCATCGATGGTCATATGGAAAGAGAACACAGGAGCTGGAATTCAAACCAGCTGTGCTGTAGACTCTGCCTTAGTTGTGTTTTCCTGGAAGGAGACCCTGAGACAAGGATTCAAGTGTAAGTAGTGTACTGGGCAGCGGGAAGTAATCCAGGAGAGGAAAGTAGCCAGTAAAGGATGCGTTATTATATCAGCTACTACGATGGCAACTGTGGTTTAGTCCCAAGGAGAAGAAGTGCAAAATTCACTACCCAGAATTATCTCATTCAAGGGTGGAGGGAGCTGGGATATTTATACACCAACATCTGAGAGTTGTTGTTTGAGGGCTGCTCCCAGGGGTAGAGTGGCCTGCTGTGATTTGGGGAACAAAACCCCTCAGATGCAGAGATGCAGACCCTGGCAGTTGGAAGTCATCTGGAGCACATGAATGTCCAAAGGTTGTGGGTGGAGATATGACAGCATTTGCTCCAGGCTCCAAAGCCTGAGGTCTCTCCACCACTCTACCCTGCTCAGTTCCTGGGCACATCCCCTCTTCCCTCCTGGGGCCCCTCTAGGGTGAGGGAAACCCCTTGTGGCTCCAAAGAGGCCATCTGGTGCCCAGCTGCATCTAGAGGCCACCTGGTGCCCAGCATGTAGAGGAGAGAGCTCTTGGATGAAATGTGAAATGCGGATAATGGAATCCACTTCCTAGGGTGGTTGTGAGAATTAAATGAGAACATGTAGCATTCTTTGAACAGCATCTGACACATGGTAAATGTACAATAAATGTTAGCTGCGATGGTGTTGAGGACAATGGATTGGGCAGGAGAGGATGAAGGGAAGGAACAACAGAAAGAGGAGGGAGAGAGGGAAAGAATAGAAATTAAAGAACAGAGAGAGAAAAAGCTTTGTCACAATGTGTCATTCACGTGGGCTGTCAGCATCTACAAACTGTTCTCTTTTCTCAGGGTTTGGGGGCGATATACTTCCTTATCAACCAGAACAGTCTGAGATAGCTTCTTACAACATCTCCAGTTCTCATTCCTGCTCAAGGTTATGCTCTCGATGGCGTCATTGCTAAAGACGAGACAAACTACCTGAGGCTGAAATTTGGTGCTTCAGAGCAGCCTAGGATGGCATGGGGCTTTCCAAATGGCTTCTTCATTGAGCCTAAGGCCCAGAATGTAATGTTTGCTTACATGGTAATGCCAGTTTAGAGTGTCCTGAAAGTGTGTGTGTGTGAGAGCACACACATGTTTAACTTGCAGGATATACATAATTTTAGAAATTCTGGAAAATAATTGCTCTTGATTAGGACAAATGGCAGTCACCATTTCCTATTTTCACAGCAAGTTGAAGGAGAAAAGCACTGGCTTAAATCATAAACAGGTGTTTCAGATTAGATATAAAGGGAAATTTCTTTTTCAGATGGATTTGATAAGCCTGGGAATGGATTGTCAAGGGAAAGTTTGAAGCCTTTTTCTCTGGGAGCTTTTAAAAATAGGATAGATGCTCATCTGCCTGAGATGGTTGAAGCATGACGCTATCTGAAGATGGCTTTGGGGTGGGAGCAGAGGAGAAAGGAGATCTCCTTTCTACAGGGGTCTGCTGACTGAGCATTCCATTTCACTTTTTAGAGCATTTCAGCATTACTAACTTCATGTGATTTAAAAAGTCACAAATGTTCGTTATTTAAAATTCAGAGAATATAAAAAAGTATGAACAATGAAAAATCAAACAAAATCCTATAATCCAGAAGTAACCAAAAGCGATTTATTTTTGGCATATCTATTTTCAAGACTTTTATACATAACACAGAGTCTCCAAAAAAATTATATCATACACGGCACGCTTTTGCGATATAGCTTTCATACTTAGTATATTATGGACTCCTTTCCATGTCAATAAATACTGCTTTACGTCATTTTTGGGAGCTAAAGACTATTTCATGGAATGCATATAGCATAATTTATTTAACCAATTTTCTACTGTGGAGGCTTAGGTTGTTTTCCCTGGAAATCCCTATACATAGGTCCTTACTAAGTTGTCCACTTATTTCTTAAGAATAAATTCTTGGAAGTAAAATTGCTGTGTTAAGGGTATATCTGCTTACATTTTCCTACCTATTGCTTGATTCCCCTCCAAAAAGTTCATACCGATTTACATTACCGTCAATAATGCTTGAGAGAGTCTGTTTCCCCTTTTCTAAATAACAGTGGCTACTGCCCATGTTCACCAGCTACTCTCAATGTTTTAATATACACTTCTTTGAGTCCTAGAAAGGTTGAGGGTTTCAATCATTTATATTTCTTGGTTACTTTGCTTTTGTGTCCTTTATCCATTTTTCTGTTGGGGACCTTGATAGGTGGATAGATAGATAGATATAAATAGACATAAATAGATTATATCTGTATCTATCATTTTCCAAGTTGCTTTTTAACTCTAGTGATTATGGATATGTTGCACAGAGGTTTGCTACTCAGAAGATCATTCTTCGGGCTGCATTAGTTATAATTAGAAAATAATGACCTCCTGTAATCCTGGCCATAGCTGTGTCACCTGCTTATAGGCCAGATGTAGTCTCAAGTCACCAAGGAGTATGGAGCAGAGTGTAAGTAGGTGGGTAAGGATGTGTAGATATGGCCAGTGCATATTTTATGGAATCAGGTCAGGGTTCTCTGTCACTGAATGAAGTCAGAGCCACTGAGCTTGACCACAGAACAGGAACTAAGCCTTCAACACATGGAGCGCACAGTGGTGGGGAGTATGAGAGATGAGGGATGGAGGGAAGGTAGGAAGATGGTCCTTTAGGGCCAGTCCCTCTGTTCCTTTCCATCTAAAAGCAGCAGCATCTGCCTTTTCTCGGTAACCACCCCCAATCCCCTCCCTAAGTACATAAGCTAAGAGCCTTTACTAGCCAGGGATGTTGTTGATTCTCTCCTTTCTTTCTCTCTGGGCTGAGGAGAAGGGGGACATGAACACTTTTTATACTTGGTGATGTAGGGCAAGAAAGGCCCAACCGCATACGGGCGAGGTAGACAGAGGGGGGAAGGAACAGGGTACTCTCTCTGCAATGAGGCTGCTTCTGGGGATAGGGACCCAGCAGTCGGTGTAGGGGAAATAGAACTCGGCATCATGCTTTGTCACAAATATGGAGCTAGATCCAGGACCATATCCTATTTCTTCTGACTTCAGCTCATCTTTGCTCACTCCTTGTTACTTTAGCTGTTTCGGGCTGCAAGTTTTATGAGTTTTTGAGAACAGTATCTTGTTCATTTCACTCAGAGTAAAATCCAGATTCCCTACCTGATCTTTCAGGCCCTATATAGTACCACCTCTGCAACCTCTCCTGTCCCATTTCATACCCAATTCCCCAGATCATTCTATTCCACTCATTCCTCAAACATGTGAAGTGCATGCTTGCCCCAGGACCATTGCACTTGCTGTTTGCTTTGCTTGGAATGCCCTTTCCCACACATTCACATGGCTTACCCGCTCCTTCCTTCAGGTCTCTGCTCCAAAGTCACCTTATCTGAGTAGTAGGTGGAGGTACTTGGCAGGCAGCTGTATCTGGGAAGTCTGTCTCAGAGAACACGGAGCAGACATTAGGGAGGGTTCCTGAGGTGGACCCCAGGCCTGGGGCAGGGCTGACTGACAGGACGGAGATGAACCCAAGCTTTAGCAGGGTCCAGGGCCAAGCAGCTCACCAGGCAGAAGTTAGGCACAAGAGACGAAGGTGAGGATTCAGTAACTGGGACTGGATTCCCTTTACTCCTCCAAGCCCATGTGTCTCCCACTGAGCTGGCCCAACCCACAAGCAGCATCTTCTCTCTGTCCCCAGCCTCCATTCTGGGCTCGTGCTCAGAGCCCCACTGCACGGGCGTCCCAACCTGCTCCCAGGCCCCTCATTCCTTCCACCTCCCTACGCCACCCTCTTCCTTACCGAGACTCATATTCCTTTTCATCCCATTCTGGAAAATCTCCCTTCCCCTCCAGGTGTACTGCTGGCCCTGAAATGCCTGAACTCAGCCAAGCCCACAGGCAGCACATCCACTGGGCATACTCCAGCTCTGGGAGCTGGCTAGGCAGGAACTCGGTGTAGGAAGTCGGCCTCAGAAAGAAGACCAGAAGTTAGTTACTAGAGCTGGACCGTAAGACCCAGAGCCAGGCTGCAAGCAAGCATGAGCTGATGCTGCGTTCAAGAGGGTTGGACAAAAACCTCAGACAGCCCTGCCTCTAGAGGATGGGATTGTCCCAGAGCACAGGATAGTGTTGAGCTGTCCTGAGGTAGTGGCACGATGGCTCCAGGTCAGGGTGGAGGGATGAAGTGGACAGAGAGGGTAGTCATAACATTGCCCCGTCCAGCATGGGCACAGAGCAATCTGAATCAATGCCCACTTGTCCTGGAGCAGGGTCCTAGAGGCCCCCTGCTGGGTCCAGCATTACCCTTTGAAGTGCTGGAATGTGGGGAGGGTCGAGACTGGCCAGCACTGATGTGGGGGAACTTGGGGCTGCAGCTCTTTACTAAAGGCACAGAGGAGCTTCTCCATGTTAACACCAGGGTCTACGGTTCAGGTGTCGGGCCTGGCGGAGGGGACGGAGTCAGCCAGGAGCTGTCGGGCAGGCTGCTCCCACCGTGTAGGGAGTGCTTCCTTTCAGAATGGGAAAGACTCGTCCTAAATATAAACTACCAATTTCTTTGTGAAGGATGTATGGAAAACCAACAAAGCAACGTACTTAACCTTGCATGAAACAAAATCTTCAAGCATTTAGAGACCAGCATTGTGTTTAAAAAGCTTCAAGTGGACTAAAGGTTGTGGGATAAGATACTGCTTTCTCAGTGAGGTCAGTGTGAGTAGACGCCAGAGGAACATCTGAGCGAGCCCCAACATAAAGGTCCACAGGACCGCGGAGGGAAGCCCGAGTGTGTGACCACGAGCCTCCAGCAGGGACCATCAAGAAGGGCCACTGTGGCCCCTGGACCAGGACTGACGGCATTCTCCTGCTGGCTCACGCCCAGCGGCCAAATTCGCTGCAGAGGTGCTGGGAGTTATTGGCTGCTGCCGTTCTAGAAGATCCATCAGGCTCCATTTTTCCAGCGCATTATTCAGCCAGCCCTGGAGTGCTAACTTGAGACTGCATCTTCCCCTGAGGAGCCCACTGGTAGGAAGCGGAAGGACTTTTCAGAGCTGCAAATTCCCAAGTGCTAAAGCTCCCCGGATGTGACAAGTCCATTTAGGAGACTACTGTAGACAGGGAAGATGAAGGGAGAAAGGCTTATGAATTGTCCCGTCTGCTAGGCTAATGGAGGCGTCCCCTCTCTGACTTGAAGAGGAAGAGAGTGATGTCAGAGAAAGATTGAGGCCGGGTTTACAGAAACACACACCAGTTTGGTCATTTTGGCCAAAAAGCTGGTCCATTCATCCAAACAGCTGGTGAGTCTAATGCCTGAGCCCCATACCAAATATTTCTATTCCTTTAGTCAGGGTGGGGTCTGGTATTTTTAAAAAGATCCCCAGGTCGCTACTGGTTTCACTCTGCTTGCTATTTGATTGTCCTCTGTGTGCCGGGCATTTGATGGGGACAGGGGATAGAGATGAAGACATTATGGGCACTGATGGGAGGGACCCGTCAGCGCAATCAAAATGCCTGGACTAATAGTGTGACAGCCCTTTCAATACGCTATCCAGATAATTGCTTGAAAAGGGGAAATTCAATCAATCAACCAGGTGTTATGTCTACACAATGCTTCATAATCAGATTGATCTGCTTCTCCTGAATTGACACAATTAAATTCATACTGTTATTTTTGTGCCATATAGAGACAGCCAAGCACATTGTGTCTTCAAGAGGACCTAGGTACCACCTGTTTGGGGAAGGTTGTTTTAATATAGATTCCTGGCCCTCACCCCAGACCTCCTGGATCAGAATCTCTGGTTCCCAAGTTTTTCTTAGGCAGCAGTTCTCAGCCTGGGCTGCACATTAGAATTACCCAGGGAACTTTTAAATAGCCCAGGCTGCACCCCAGACCAGTTAAATTAGAATCTCTAGATGGAAGCAGTGGGGAGGGGAGAATCCAGGCATCAATGTGTTTTGAAGCTTGTCAGGTGCTTCCACTGTGCAGCTGAAGTGAAGAATCCCCGAGTTGAGTTGCATGGGAGGAGGCGGGCATCAGGATCTTTTAAAATCTTCACGTGGGATTCTGATGTGTGGAAATTACAGAGCGTGCCCTCTGAGACCTGCTGCCTGTATGAAGGGCGTGTGAGCACTCTTGCTGAGCTCTCGGGGCTGTTTGCCGCAGGAGTGATTCATTGGTGAGTTTTCCCCCAGTGAAGAGCTGCCATAGAGAGGCTACCGGTCCTGCGTCTGTTTATGTTTCTCACACGACAGTCAGAAAGTCCCTACTGCTCAGATCCTCAGATCCTAACATTTTTCTTGGTTGTATGTCATGGTCTCCTCCTCTCGGAGCATTCCAGGTGCATCCTGCCTCCCCCCTCTACCTCCGTCTGCCCTCAGGGCCTTACTCAGGCCTTCTCTCAAAGCAAAGCACCGAAGCACCAGGCTCTTCTCCCAGTAGTTGTGTGAGAGCTTGACATTCTAACCAATCAATCCTTATTCCTGTGGGCTCAGGGAATCATGAGCTACTTTCCCCAGAAAACTTTTGTTTTAGTAGAAACCTTTTGGAGAGAATTCCTCCACTAGATAAGGCAAAAAACTTCCTTCTCAGCCTGGTCTTGGTCTCAAAAACTTCTTTACATAACACTACAGGCAACCATTAGAAATAGATCAGAGTCGTGTGGGAGTTGAAACCTTTTTGTCATCCCTGCCTTAGAACAAAGTGGAATCTCTTCTGGTGGATCCAATCAGCATGGCAAGTCCAAGGGAAGACGATCTGGAGATGGTGGGACTTTCAGTGGGCTCGTGCATGTCCATGGGTAGGGACGGCCCTGTCCTACCACCACTACAAAGTAAAGACACAGGTTTAGCAAGGACAAAGCCGAAGACCAGAAAATGCCTCTTGTTTATTTTTCCTACCCTGGGCCTCCACCTTCTTGGTAAATAGTTCCATCTTCCAGAGATAGCCCGGACTCCCTTAGTATACTGGTCATGCTCTGGAAGAGAAGATTCTGCAGTGTTCCTAAGTCAAAAAGAACCAAACACTTCCCTCTTTTATTGTAATACTCTTATTCAAGCCAAACTAATTTGATACATTAACGTCCTTTCTTCTTCCTTTTTGCTTTGTGATTTAAACCTTTCTTGGTCATGGATCTCTTTAAGAATTTGGTGGCATCTCTGGCGCACTATCCAGAAAAATTCACCGAAGTATGAAAATCTGCCTTCAATTTCAAACATTCATGACCCTCCCTACCCATCCATGGGCCTAAGAATCCACGTCTAACAGCAGCTCACAGAGGGAAAAGCAGGGATTCCCGTCAGATGCCTATACTCCAAGCCATATTTTTCTGTTTACTAATTGTCCAGAACAATCTGTTAGTGATTATATGTTGTGTGTCCCCCTGCAAATCCGTATGTTGAAGCCCTGACTCCCACTGTGATGTTTGGAGGTGGGTCCTTTGGAAGATAATTAAGTTTAGTTGAGTTCTTGAAGGTGGGGCCCCCTGATAAGATGAGTGTCCTTATAAGAAGTGGAAGAAAGACCAGAGCTCTCTCCCGTGCTCTCCCTCAGCCCTCCCTCCCACACCTTGTAAGGATGCAGCAAAAAGGTGGCTGCCTGCAAGCTATGAAGTGCGCTCTCACTAGGAACCAAATTGGCCAGCACATTGATCTTGGACTTCCTAGCCAAGAACTGTGAGAAATGAATGTCTGTTGTTTAAGCCACCCAATCTATGGTATTTTGTTATAGCAGCCTGAGCTGACTAAGACACACTCCTTGTCCTTGCCCATTTCCATTTACAGAGCACAGCAGGCAACCTATAAGTTTGTACAGGAGATGAAATTTTTAAATGATATTTATCATTTTTGTGAAATTTTTGTATTTCACCTATCTTATCATGGAGGAAAATCTCCCACAGTAGACCAAGCAGAGGTGGCAAGACCCCTGGGCTTGCAATAGTTTTGCTTTTCCTCTCTCCTTACTGAAATGCTACCCATTCAAGACCAGCTCAAGTAACACAACTCACCAGAAAGCTGTACTCCCAACCCCTCTGTCTCCCCTGCCTTTCCTCCCTCACAGAACAGATTCTTCCCTCCATTCTTAAACTCTGAGAGACATTGTTTATCCCTCTCTTGAGACACATTATGATTATTTCTGTACTCGTCTTGCTCTCCTTTTTCTAAGTTAACTACATTATGGGGAGAGACTGTCTTATCTCTGTCTTCTCTGCAGTACCGACCCTATTACCTGGACTCTAGCGGAAGATAATTTTGTTGTTCTTGTTTAATTAGTAAACTTGGAAATGAAATGTGATGGGGCCACTCACTGGCTCCATTCTCTTATAATCCCATGAGATATGTGGAAGCACGCCCTGTGCGGCAGGAGCTCTGCCCAGCAGTTGAATTGTTGGGATGTTGCACAGGGCTTTTCAGCTCAACTGACTGCACTTGGAAACTATTGGCCAGAAACAGGAAAGAAGTGTGGAATTCCAAGACTCATTTATGAGTGGGCCTTAGATGAGTGTTTCTGGTCATCTTGGCCACAGGAAATCCCAGGAAGGTCATCACACAATCATTTCTACTGAACAACTTTAGGCCAGTCAGTTCACTGACTGGGTGCTGCAGGACCTGTTGGTGAACCCAACATGCTGCTGAGTGAATGGATATAGAACAGAATCCCAAACATTCAGAAGCATCTGTCCAAGGAGGCCCTGCTTCTGGGAGAGACTGGATCCTTTCTACAAGGATCTGGGAGCTGATTTTAAATGGAGGAATACCTAGACATCCCCTAACTTCCTGGCAACTTCTCCCTCTTACTCAACGTGTCTTGTCTACAACCTCTTGCCCCCCACTCCCAACTCCATCTGTATGTAATTCATAAGTTGAACCAGAAGGACTCGTGGGATAGATGTAAAGACAACTTTATTTTTGCTTTCCACTGCCCTTTAAACTTGTTCAGTGGGGTTATTTTTCCCCTCTTCCTGGATGAAAACTCAGGGCAGTACCACAACTTTTCTGATCACTCTCAGATAACAAAAATCTTCCAGTCATTTTAAGTCACAATTTAGACGTGAATTTCTTCTATTTCCCCAATGGTCCAGGAAGGAGCAAAAGTTGGTGGCTTTTTTCTTCTGTGTCTTTATTCCTACTCCTCCTCAGGCTAGCCAGACCTCTGGACCACATTTTCTGGACCTTCAGGGTTGAAGCAGCAGGAAGGTTGGGGGATAGGCAAATTGCCCACCTCTATTTACACAGTGCTACAGGCAACCTGTAAATAGACCAGACCATACTGAACTGGTATTGTCATAAGATGGTGGCATAGTCTCTAGGCCTTTCTCTTGCAGATACTTTCCTGGGTTCTCCTGAGACGCCCACTGGGCCCTTCCAAACACAGCTTCCCTGACTCAGGCAGCATCCCTCCTCTGCCTGGCCTTTCCTGATGCCCCTTCATCTTCTGCTCCTGATATTATACCCTTAACCTCTTACTCTGGACTCCCCTCCCTTCCTGGGAAGGATCCTCAGGCTGACATTCCTACTGTTGATGAAAATAATCCATAACCAATCTATAAATGAAAATTTGGGTGAGTTTATTCTGAGCTAAAATGTGAGGATTATAACGCAGGAGAGTCTTTCCACAAAGGAACAGAGCACTCCAAAGAAGTGGGGGTATACAGGGTGGTTATATACCCTCAAAGAGGATGTTTCACATATGATTGAAATGTCCCTTTTACAATTGTCACGAGGCTGCTCTGTCGGCACAGCGATTGATGGAAACAGCAGATAGGTCTGCTGTCTCGGTGAACACAGCAGGGTGGCAGGTCTGTTGCCTCAAGCTGGGTGGTCACAGGTGAGCACTGCAATCAGCTCCTAGCCTAAGGAAAGATGCTTAATCTTTAAGGAAATGGCAACGTTGGGAGGGGGAGGGAAGTTGCACCTTTATCTCAAGGGCCTTTGTTCTTGTCATAGGAAATGTCTAAGCAGGTATACAATGCATGCTCAATGGCCACAGTCAGGCCCTTTTGGAAAAAAAAGTCAGGCCGAATTAGGTTTATACCAAATGGCTTCCTCATATACTCCAATATATCTTATTGTTTGCCATTTCAATTGTCACTACTACAGTTCCTACTAAATCTGATCCCCAGAACTCAAATACCTTTGACCTGCTGATAGAAAGTTACTTCCTAGATGCAGTCACTCACTCTGCTGCCACAGGCCACGTCAGCTTGTTCAGGTGTGATCAGGCACCTGTCTTCTGGACCCCTGCAGGAAACATATGTTCCCTAAAGCGGGGGGTAGGGAGTGTGCATGGCGGTTGGCTCTTCCAAGAAATGATCTTTAAAAAACCTCTCTTAACTCTTTGTCCTCCTCAGTGAGAGTCTGAGAGTCACTGAGCTGGTTCTCAACCACCTGTTTGACATAACTGTATGGTTGTCCATCTCTCAACTCAAGGTTGACATCCAGTATACATAAAATCTTAGTGTCCCAGCTGGAACTGGCAATTTAAAACTTGGTTCTACGTTATGGCCTTGCTTCTTCATCCACAGCTGATGAGACCAGGAGTGAATTCCTGACCTGAGGCCACTCAGTTTATGGGGTGGCCAAAGATCTGTGATTTGGGTGTTCCAGTGCCAATAAACAAGTAGGGATGATCAGACTGGAGTGAGCAAATCTGAACGAAGTAATCCACAGCCTCCAATTTGTGGTGGAATTCAAGCCAGGGAGTCTCAATGCAGTCAGGACCCATGGGGGTGCTGGAGGAAGCAAGCAGGCAGAGGAAGCAGGTGGGGCCAGTTGAGAGAGACAATGAAGATTCAATCAAAGGAGCTGAGATAAGGGAGGCCTTGTGGCATCTTGGAGTGGGAGGAAGTCATAGATCCTGACTGCCCAAGGGTATCTTCCTGTGGTCATGAGGGACTCCGCTTCTGGCCCTCCAATAGCCATGAACTTGCTTCTTGCATCTTCCAATCCTCTTTCCTTGGGCCGGCACAAGCGGGCTTCTGTTTCTTGCAACCCAAACTGGCTAACAAGACCAGGAGGCAACTGCAGTTCTGTATGTCTTGGGTAACAAAACTCTGAACTTTGTTCTTTTCAGGCTCCCTCCCCTACAGATCTATTAAATGCTGCAGCAGATCAGCAGCCTTGTACACCTGCTTGAGTGAAAAATACAACTGTCGGCCAGACTGTCAAGTCAGCATAACACAAGCTTATTTTTTTCCTTTGTGGTTTGAATGCTACCCTCCTGGAGTTGAGAAAAGATATCAGCTCACAGAAAATGCCACTTCTTGTTATTGTTACTTACTAAGTTTGGGAAAACTTGATAGTATCAAGCAGACAAGCAGCAATTAGCTGCCAAGTGTGGAAGATTTTGAACCCTGGCGGCACATATCACACACACCTGAGGAGCTTTTTTTTTTTGGTGAGGAAGATTGACCCTGAGCTAACATCTGTTGCCAATCTTCCTCTCTTTGCTTGAGGAAGATTGTCACTGAGCTAACATCCATGCCAGTATTCCTCTATTTTGAATGTAAGACACTGCCACAACATGGCTTGATGAGCGATGTCTAGGTCCACACCTGGGATCTGAACCCATGAACCCTGGGCTGCTGAAGTGGAGCACGCAATCCCAACTGCTATGCCACGGGGCTGGCCCCTGAGGAGCTTTTAAAACTATCAGTGCTGGGTCCCAACTGGGCTGTATTCCACAAAGTCACTCAGGGACTCAGGCTGAAAGCAGTTTCACCATCTTGTAAAACTCACCATCTGAAGAAAATGCCTTCTCAATCCCTTGTACCAGGGAAGAGAGAGATGGGAAAGTTACGCATGAGTTTTTCACTGCTTCAGCCGGAAGTGACATGTCATTTCACTCATCCTTCATTGGCTAGGCCTAGTTACGTGACGCTGCCTAGCTGCAAGGTGGTGGGGGAACATAGGGGAGCAAATGGAATGCTTGTAAGCATTAATTTCTTTGCCACACTCTATGAGGTGGCTATTATTCCTGGTTCGAGAAGCAACCTCAGAGAGATTAAGAAATTTGCCTACAGAGATCAAAATTTGGAGCTGGGCCTCATGCTCAGATGGTCTCACTTGAGTTCTTGTGCTCTTTCTGCCCCGTCGATGGCTAACTGTAAGCTCCTAGAGGGGTATTCTCCGTACCAGTCATCATTTATTTATCCTTGAGGGCATCTAGTAAATCCCAAACAAAGCTACCAAACATGAGGTGACACTAGAAATTTCTGGGTTGTAAATATAGATAATGGTGCTATTTTTATGAAGTGTGCTCACTAAATCATCAGGTGAAGTATCCAATGCCATCCTGGGAATAGAAAGGATCATTCTTGGTGCCTAAAAATAACTGATCCACTGTGGGCTCCTAATAGATGTAGCTTCAAAAAAGCAGCCACCGAGTAGCACAGCTCCTGGGCGTGTAACAGACGACATTGACACTGTTAATGGCAGCTTTTTGCAGTTTCTGGAGCTGTGCCATCCCAAATTGCTCCAGGTAAGAGTTGACAGCTTGGTGGAAAGCTGTTTTCCCCTCTCTCTGTGATCAGCCATGGCTGTGGTCGTTTATTAACCCACAGCGTGAACAGGAGTAAGGAATTCACTAAACTGAAAACTCCACAGTTGTAACATGCAACTTGGCAAGTGATGGAACTTCTCAGCTTGTCCAATTGCTTGGGGTCTGTTGTTTTGATAATTACATCTTAAAATGTTGGACATCTTCCAAATGGCCAGTCATACTGTTGGGAAAGAAGAGCTTGCTCTGGGGTGGGTAGCCCTTATTTCTATTTGTCTTGACATGGAGCTTCTTTGTCCCTGGTCCCCAGCAGTAGACCCATTGTCAGGACCCAGAGGCCCCACATCTGTCCTGTATCTCTGGGAAGGAGGCCAAGGCAAGACTGCCTAGGGAGGCATGCTGAACCAAAAATACAGATAGATTGATAGATAGATAGATAGATGATAGATAGATAATGTCAAACAATAATAAAAATAGGCAGCAGTGGTGAGCTTTGCCTCATGCCAGGCACTCCTGTAAGCACTTTATATGTTAACTTATTTAATCCTCCCAACAACTCTCTGAAGTAGATACTACCATTATCCTTATTTTACAGGTAAGAGAGCTTGAGGCACAGAGAGGTTAAGACACTTGTCCAAAGTCACACGACTAGGAAGTGGCAGAATTAAGTTTTGGAGGCAGGCAGAATGGTTACAGAGTTCAGGCTCTTAATCAATAAAGAAAATAAAGGGGGAAAAAAAGGTTTAAAGGGAAAAAAAGTGATGGACAAGAGGTAGCCCATCAATCAATCCCTTTACCAAGTTTCTCTTGGTGACTTCCATAAGGCCCCTCATGAGACTGGGGTTACCTTCCCAGCAAGGTCAGACCCCACTCTGGCTGTGGTTCCACGGGGATCTGGGCCGCAAACTGAGCTGACCACTGAAACCACCTGAGGAACTTAAAAAGGCAATTACTCAAGCCCTGGTCCTGAGCTGCTAACCCAGTCTGGGCCCTGGCAATAATATTTTACCTTAAATTTCCTCAGGTGTTTCTAATAGCCGGGCAGGTTTGGAGTCCATGTCCCAGCAGAATCAAAATATTCCCAAGCACAGGGAGAGGGCTAGGCCTGGGGTGACGGAGAGGGGCCCAAGACAGATCACCCTTTATGTGCAGCGTCACAAGCATCAAGGCTGAATTTGAGGGGGAAGAGAAGTGGTCATGGTTCAGAACAGATATTGTGTAGCTGGAAAGTCTGCCCCCATCATCCCTGTTGCCTTAGCGATGGCACAGAGGTCCTTTGAAAAACACCTTTTATTGTTTCTTTTTCTTTTTACACCATGTGCATCATTGTAGAAAATGCACATTAGTAAGAACAAGAAAATTAAAAGCACCGGCATTTCTGCCATCCAGAGTTACGCTGCTAACACTTGGGGGTACACAATCCCTTCCTGCCAGATAGATATACTTCCTGTTGCTTTTTTGGGACAAGCTGGTGGCACCACCATTTTGCAATCTACACACCTGTGGCCTCACTGACTGAGGCACCAGCAGGTACCTTGTTCCTTCAAGCAGTGCGAGGTTGCTAGAGCTTGAGGCTCAGGGCCCCCTCGAAGAGCTGAGCTGGGGTCAGCAGGTCTGCAGGACCCAAGACAGCCTGTGCAGCAACTGGATGGCTTTTGTGGAGCTGTACCCTGAGCTGCCACAACCACTGCCCCCTTAGCAGCACCACAACCACCAGCCAGCTCAGAATCACGTGTCCAACCTTGGAGAAACCTCAGACACCACCGGTGGTCATTTTATAAACAAGAAAACCAAAGCTTAGGAAGGTGACTGTCAAGCCCAGCTATCTATCCTCCCTGGCTGTGAGTTCTAATATTCCTGAAACATAACTATGGGTCTGGGAAAGGAATCGAGTGATTCCTAAGGGCCATGATTAATGAATGGGCTACAAAAAACAGGTGAGCAAAGCTTACCAGAGCTTACCTTTGTGTAAATCCTTTTTGGCTACTGGCTCGCCTAATTGTATAACCTGACTGCAGTTTAGTTGGGGGAAATCCATCCAACAGACCCAACAAGGGTTGCATTCCTACATTTATTTTGTGAAAATATGCCCATATACCCCTTCCTCTCTTTCTTATACTTCCCCCTGCAATATGATTGGTTAGGTTTTGTTGAGCTGGAGCTTGTAATGTTGGAGTATCTTAATAATGGCCATTTTAATAGATTTACTCCAAAAATATTTTAATAGATTTACTTTAAAAATCCTGTAGGGGTTATAAAACTTTTTCTTAAGGTCATATAGTGAATATTTTAGATTTTGTGAGCTATGGAGTCTCTGTTGCAACTACTCAATTCTTCAGTTGTTGAACAAAATCAGCCATAGACAATATGTAAATGAGTGAGCATGACTGTGTTCCAATAAAACTTTATTTACAAAAATAGGCAGCCAGCCTGCCAAACAGCCTGTAGGGGATTTATTCTGTGGATAAAAGGGGTTTTTCCCCCCATTATTATTCTAGTGAATAATTACAGCCTATATAAAGTCTTAATTATTTGATGAGATGTTGGAAGAGAAATCACTGTATCTTTAGAGTGAATGAGAAGTCGGATCTATTCATCACAAAAAGAGTTCACTTTGTTCTGAAAACTCTACTTTTTCTGCTTTTTAATGACTGCCAGAACAATGTTCTTGCCAAACATATGTATCAGTGATTCGATGTGAATATATTCATGGTGTAGAATTATTTAAACTCAGACTACATAGTTCACAGGTCTTGCCAAGACATTAAAGCAGGTGGAATATCAACCACCACTGCTAAAATTTCAGTTGCTATTTAAGCAGAAAATGCTCTTAAAGTAGCTAACTCTTCATGGGAATGTATTACAGTTGTTTTCTGTATCAGTTAGTTGCAAAAACAAACCACGCTAAAACTTAATGCCTTACAAAAACAATTCTTTATTTAGCCAGTCTGTGGATCACCTTGGTGGTTCTTTTGGTCCAGGCCTGGCTCCAATGACCTAGACCAGGCTTGCTCATGGTGTGTAGTCAGCCGGTAGGTCGATCAGGGGCTGGCTGGCCTAGCATGGCCTCACAGGTCTGGCAGTTGGATGGCTGTCGGCTCGGGCAGCAATGGGTGGGGAAGAGGGGACTGGATCTCATGGCTCTCATTCTCCAGCAAGCAAGCCTGGGGTTGTTTACACTGCAGTCCCGGGGGGCCAAGGTTGTGAATGAAAGCATGAGAGGTCTCCTGAGACCTAGGCTCAGAACTGGCACACTGTCACTTCCACTGCATTCTATTGGCCTAAGCAGGTCACAAGACCAGCCCATGTTCAAGAGGTGGGCAAACAGACTCCGCCTCTTAGTTAGAGGAGCACAAAGTCGAACTGCAAAGGCCGCAGACGCAGGGAGGTGCGGACAATCAGGCCGTTACTGTAGTCAATCCAGCAGAGTCTCTGAGAGACTAGGCAGAATAGCTGTCTTTTACGGATCGGACAGGAAGCCCTGTTGACAACATCATTTACATGGATGAGCTGAAAACAAAACTAGCAAGATTGACAGGTATTTTCACAGTGTTGAAGCTTGTTCTTATTAAGTGAAACCAAACCACGACTCAGGTTTTATTTCTGTCCACCTCCCAGGCCTGTCCAAATTCCAGCATTTTTCCTAGTGCGTGCAGTTGTGCTCTACCTTAAGAAAGCCCTGGGTATGAACACTCAAACTGTCAAAAGAGGAATTAGGATGTTATTCTGTGATTGACAAGAATTCTTTTCATTTTTAACAGAAAGTTTTATTATAGAGTTCCTTTAAATAGCGAGTTCTCTGTTTACCATGTAATTTACTTCGTACAAATTTGGCATGGAAATTTTCTGGGCACTCCTATCACGTGAAACACGACACATCCATATTTCTCTCCGGACTCCTTATAAATTAAGGTGATACTCCTAGTGTTGTTTTTCACCATGTTTATATATATGAAAAACCCAAATCTGCAACAATAGTACCTCTTTTGGTTTTTTTAGGGGTCAATCCACCTTGGGGCTGGGGAAAAAGCACTGGAGGAAGGTTCAGTAGGTGTGAGTTACGGCCTCAGTTCCATGAGACGGCACGTGTACTGGAAGGAACCGCAGGCTTGGACCTGAGAGATCTTGTCTACAAATACGTCTTTTTTACAACACATCATTTAACTTTTCTTGCCTCCAGTTTATTAAGGTGGGTACCTCCAGTGTCTCTCACTACCTGGTTCCACTTGTTGACCATGTGACTTCTCTGGGTGGCAGTTTCCTTATCAGAGAAGCGGAGCTAATGGCACGTACCTTGCCAATTTCATCGGAGGGTGAGGATCAATGAACAAATCAGAAGTGAGTTTACCATCAAGCTCCTGAACATTGAACGTCAGAGCTTCTCACTAGCATGGCTTTCTTCTAAATAAATATTCTTTTACATCTAATTTTGTATTCATAATTTTGAATCTACCAGAATTTCTTAAGAAAAAGAACATAGGAGAGTCCTTAATATTAAAGAAAATAATAAATATATAAGTATTCATTATAAATTAATAAATAATAAAAGAATAAGGCAGATCCTGATGGATGCCAAACCTGAATACACCTCCAGAGATAATATAAGGAAGCGTTTCATTAGGGCTTCATAGCTTGGAATTGGGATGCAGTTCTTTCATTTAAGGCTGTCACCTCCAATTGAAGGCAAAGACTGCTGGAATGGGTAGCTCACAAATTCTGATCCATCATTTATATATATATATTTTTTTTAAAGATTTTATTTTTCCTTTTCAAAGCCCCCTGGTACATAGTTGTATATTCTTAGTTGTGGGTCCTTCTAGTTGTGGTGCGTGGGATGCTGCCTCAGCGTGGCCTGATGAGTGGTGCCATGTCCGCGCCCAGGATCAGAACCGGCGAAACTTTGGGCCACTGAAGCGGAGTGCGTGAACTTAACCACTCAGCCACGGGGCCGACCCCTCATTTACACTTTACAGTGTGTGCGTTTGAACTTTTCCCAAGAGCAGGTTTTAACAGATAGGAAAAGGAGAGAAAGCAAAAAGTGGGAGACCCTAAAATGAGAGGGGGGTGCACCCAGAAAGAGAAAGTAGGGTGATATGGAAAGTAAGACCCAGGCAATAATCAGACTGGATGCTGACTGCAGTCCCAGAGTCGGGCTCTGGACCTCTCAGTTGTGGGATCCTAGGGGAGGTCCAGAGACACCAGGGGAAGGAGTGGAAAGTCATACACCAAAATGTCGATAAAGCATTTATCTTTGGGTGGCATGAATATTTTTATTTTGCATACGTGTGCATACTTTTATTTTCCCCAATTATGGACACAAATTTGCTGTATCAGAATTTTTTTAACATTTGAAAATGAACCTACATTTCAAAGCAAAGAATGCAGAGAAAACCCCTCATACTGTTGGGCCAAAGCTAGACTGAATTGCTGAGGGCTTAGATAATGATTCAGAGGAATGCCCCTTCCACTGGGTGGTTTTATATTTCCAGACAAACATACCTGTTTGAAAGAAACATTTCCCTCCTTGAAGCTGATTCAAGCTAAGTAAGAGTTCTTAAAGCTATGTAAAATTGAGTCTAGTTTTTTTATGGATGCTTTTAAGAGACCATTAGGATAGAAACCTTTACCAGGGCTCATTCAACTTAATTCAATTCAATTTTCTAACCATTATTTATTGAGTACCAGTATGTGGGAGGTATCAAAATGAGTAAGACTTGATCCCTGCCCTCAAGATGCTCAAAGCCAAGTGAATGAGACAGGTGCAAAGACAAGAGCCATCATTCTGTCTGTGATAAGTGCTCTTGCCACCCCAATCTATTACCACCCCAGAGACACAGAGAATTCTGGACAGCACTTCCTGTGTAAGGCAGCTTCTCGCTACAGCTATTCGTGAAACATCACCACCAACATAGATGCAGATCAAAGTTCAGCTCTTGTTCCACGCCTTGGGTTTTAAAACCTTGGTCCTCTTCTCTGGCTCTCACACGGAGACTGCATCCCTAAGTATGCTGGAATATCTTGGAACACTTTGTCCCCTTCAAACCCACCAGCCTTTCTTTGCTTTGCTTCCATCGTGTTTCACTCTCCCAAGCATCTCACCTCGCTCCTAAAAAAGGGGGGTGAAATTCAAACTGGCTGTGTGTGATTTGCCCCAGTTTTTCCTAATTGCCCCAGACATCTGCATGAATACGTCCAATAAGAGGCACAGAGCGTGGAGGGAGTGAAGGCCAAAAGTGAATTCTAAGTAGGAAGGAGTATCTGAGAAGGCTTCCTGGAGGAGATGCCACTTAATTTGAGCCTGGAAAGGTGGGAATAATTTCAGAAGGTGAGAGCAATGCTTTCTGGTAGCAGGATCTCAGTGAGGAAAGCGCCAGAGTCAGGCACATGGGAAATAAGAGATGAGAGATTTGGAGTCTGCTCTGGGATGGCTGTACTGCTCATGGAGGAGGGTGGCTCAGGGGAGGGAATTAAAGGCCAAGAAGTGATTTGCAGCTAGTCTACAAAGGGTCTTGGATGCCAGTCTAAGGAGTTTCAAATTTATTCTTTGTACAAAGGAGATAACCCTAAGCTATGGCTGGGAGGGGAGTGTCCATGGAGCCATGTGTGCTGAAGGTGAGCACAGAATCCCTGTCTGAAACCTCTCCACACAGCCTTATTCTTAGATCCTCTCCATAAACCAGCTTGCCTGGAAGGAGGCCTGGGAGGCGACGCTCCTGTTCCATAGCAGGACTTCGTAATTAGCCCCTGGAGGCCTGCAAAAGTATATCTTCTCAGAGCAGAGTTATTTCCTCCTCTTCTGCCCTACAAAGGAATATTCATTGAGTCCAGGCCAGACCCGCAGGAGTGCAGTGGTGAGCCTCAAGGCATCGAAACTTCACGAAAAACGTCCAATTTAAACACATGAAGCTGGGAGCCTGCACCAAGTGAAGGGAACGTGTTGTGAAAAGTAGATTTCCTATTATTTTCTTGTGCAAAAGACCAAGTCTTCACTCTCACCAACCTTTATCACGGCATGGAAGAGTGAGATTCAGCTCCTAGGGAGGCGAACAGTTCTCGGGCAAGAAACACATCAGAGAAACAGTCCTGCCAGAGTCGTTCTGAAAATTGCCTTTGCTGGTCCACGAAGGAAGAAACGAAGCGCGTTCCAGGAACTCAGCTGAATAAAATCTGGAAAATTATCTGAGTTTGAAAAAAATTCAAAACAGAGCTTAAAAGTTAGCAGGCTTTTGTGAGTCTGGAAATGACACATGCGCACGCGTGCACACATGGTGGCAGTTCGTATCTTAATGGTGTATCTTTTTGTCAGAGAGTGCCTCTCACCTAGAGTGCGTCATTTATTGTTCATTTCCTACAGGGAGAGGGGTGCAGAGGGTTAGTGAGAGGTAGGAATTTTAAAATAGACTCCAGGAGTGAAAGAAATCACATGGTCTTTTTCCCTGGAAGGAGTCTGAGTCCCTTGTATTTGTTGTTGTTGAAAAACTTGAAGCATTGAGACTCGCGGGTGGAACTTAATCTTGAAATTTTATGGCCGCATCTTATACATAGAACAAAGACATTTGAAATACACTTGGGAGGCACGTGACCAGGGGAACAAGCAGAATTCTTACCGTTTTTCTTCATGTGCTGTGTGTTCTCTGCTCTCAGAACGGGCCGGGCCTTGAGAGGGAGGAACAGGGTATAATTACCTGCGCCCTTCCGCCAGCCCCCTGAACTTCTCTTTGCAACACCTGGCCAGGATGTGATGCAGATCTTGTGCCCTGTGGCCCAGGGCTACGTGGAATCAGAGATGGTAGAGACCCCGGGCCTCAGGTGGCTGACCTGACTGCTGCCCTGGCAGAATCAGTCTCCGCCATGGCTGCTGCAGCAGAGCAAGTGGCCGAAGGTCTGGGACACAGGTGAGGCAGAGAACATCTGTGGAGGCATAGATGTGTCTGATACAGGGAGGAGCCAAAGACGATTACCCTGGAATATTATTAGGACCTGTGCTTTTGGCCAGATTACATCACAATCTTAGGACAGAAAACTGTTTACGATGTGTCTCTTCATTGATTGGGTTTGGGGTATGCCATCCCACCGGAGCATTTATGCAGGGACTGTAATCCAAGAATATGAAGAGAGGCGATTATTTTTCAGGACTTGTCCAGTGTCCTCTCTTGTTATAATGGTGCATCATCAATTTTTCTATATTCAGGGTCTTACCAGGGACTTGTGTGGCCCAGGAAAAGGGCCCTAACCAGAGCAGGCCTAAGATGCTGTTCCGGAATGTGCCTCATCGCTGGATTTTAATTGAGTATTTCCTAAGTACCAGGCCCTGTAAATGGAGAACAGACGAGGAGAGGAGTGCACAGAGCCTGCTTTCTCGGCCCTCCCTTTGCAGAGTGGGAGGCCCTCGCCAGCCTGATCGACCCCCATTGAGGAGGCCCTGGGTTTACTCGCAGGTCTGCTCCTCAAGTGGACGTCCTCCCTCCAAGTCCTTGCTCAGACGTCACCTTCTCAAAGAGACCTACCCTGAGCACCCTATTCTTAAATTGCTGCACCTCTGACCCCTTCACCCTACTCTACTTTTTCATTCTTTCCATACATGCATCTTCTAAAATGCCACATAATTTACTGAGTCTTATGAATGACTATTACTTATGAACAGTTTCTTCCGCCAAGAATGTAAACCCCACAAGGCAGAGGTTTTTCCTGTTTGGCTCACGATTTCAGTCACTGATGTATCCTAAGTACCTACTTGTAAGTGACTGATAAAGTAACCATAAGCACAGCCTTGGGCACCCTGGTACCCAAGTTCCACTCGATTGGGGTTGGACTGGGCTCCCATTTGAGCAGGATGCTGGATTGCTCCTGAGCCAGGCTCTCTGCTCTGTAACTCAGACCATTGCTTTCTTCTCATTTTGTGCAAGAACATGGATTACTTGCTAGGAGCTACTACATGGATCTGGGGTTCTAGCTTATAAAGCTCAGTTCCTAGGCTGGGAATAGAGACTGTTTCTCTCTCATTTCTCTCTTATCTCTGATCACACTGTGTGGGACCTCATAGGTGCCCAATTAATGTTTATTGAAATGAAACTTAGCTGGCAATGGTATTTAGTCCCTCCTTTCCCAAACATAGAAAAAGCCCTATTGCCCACTATTCCTATCAACCAGAATTTGGCTCTGTGTGTGTGTGTCTCCAAACACAGCCATGTGGTGTGAAAGGTTGGTTTGGTGCAGTGGTAGAGTCATTCTTGTTCCTTGGCACCAGTTTTCACCGCCCCTTCTCTCTCTTCTCTTCCTAAAATTCCCCCCTAATGAGTTGCCCAAGTCCTTGCAGATGCCTGCTGTCCTTGCCTATCATCTCTGACTCAGCCTGGATTGAATCAGGCCTCTCCTTGCCAATTGGGTCCCAGATCTCCATTATCAGAAACATTATTTATGTCTCTCAGCTCCTTTCTAGATTACCCAAGATAAGCAAGAGGAGGAAGTAAAAATAGGGCATACGGGCCAAGAGATGCTTGAATGAACTTGAATAGGTCATCAGGTCTTCCTGGGCCAAGAGTCACTTCTTTCTGATTCGCACTTGATGGTGGTTCCATTTCCACGAGTCAGCAGCCTGCAACCAGGCAGGGTGAAGAGTTGCAGCAGAAATTCTTCACAGCTGCTTCAATTCTGGAAAGCTGACTGTTTCCAGACACGTTTTCCCTCTTGCCTGGGGCTTCTAGAAGTGTGCAGACACTGGGTGGTACTGCACAGAATCTCTCTGTGGCTGTCTGCGAGAGCTCATGTGTGAGGAGGAAGCCCTTCTCACCAAGCTAGATCTGTTTTCTGTAGCCCAGAAGGGGTGTTCAAAGGCCTATCTGGTGTTAGAGAGTCCTTTGTCCACTGTTATAATCAAGAAAGGGAGGCCAAAGTCTTGAGAAGGAGCACCATTCCCTCATGCTGCTACTTCTCTGGGAAAGTGTCTTTATAATTAGAACCAGATTAAATGAGGTTGAGCCCGGGTGGGAGGGCAGGGAATCCAGGTCCTTGCAATGGGAGAACATCCCCCTGGTACCAGGATTCCCTTGTCTCAAGACTTTGACTGCTGTGGATGTCAATGCCCACTGGCCATTTGGAGAGTGGGCAGCTGTGGGGACCCAGCTCCCTATATTAGGTCTGAACAAGTAGTTGTTATCCTTTGAGAAAATGAGGAGAAGAAAGCTGTGGGGGTAAGGAAACAGGATGCCAGGTCCAAATGTCTTCTGCTTTTTTCTCAAGTTCGCTACCTTGCCAGGACATTTCCCACATCTCTGCCATATAGCTCATCCCGTTCCCCCACCCCTGCCCAGCCCCCCACACACACTTTCTCTAACCCCAGCAAAAAATTGAATAGGAAGTGGTCGTAAACTCTAGTTGGTGTCTCAGCAGAAATGTGAGGTGGTCATCACCTTCAGGTTCGGAGTCGGCAAAAGAGGAAGGAAGTCAGCTCCCCACACTCCATCCGAAGCTGCCCTCAGGTGCTGCTTCTCATCATACGCAAGAATAGGTGTGGCAGGGACGACCCACTGGCAGCATGAGACTGGGATTCCTCGGAGAATCCCACCGCCATCTGGAAGCTCTGTGTAGTCGCCATTTTCCTCAGCTAAGGCCCATAGGGAAGGGGAGGAGAGAACGGGTAGGTGAGTGTCGCCAGTTTAGTTCTTGCCAGGGCCTCCATTGAATTTAGCATGCCCCCTGTAAAATCCAGTATTATCTTAGTGAGGACAAAGGACTGGTTAAAAACAAGAAGAAAAGAGAAACAAGGAAATAAATCCTGGTGTTTCTATCAATAGTTGGCTTTCCACTGTATCTGGAACTGGGATATTCAACCGTATATCATGCTGGATGTTGTCCTGTGATTTGGTCTGGTTCATTTGGGTTGAAATTAATTTTTTAGATGTTTTGTATGATAGCATTAACAGAGACTCTCACCTACAGACATAATTGTAAGTTACAAGTGCCTGCTCTGTTTGGAAAGTCAATAAAAGCAGTGCTAGCCCAGGCTTTGCTCTCTATTAATATTGTTGCCTATCTATGTATTTTAAGCATTTCCAAATATTTGTTGTGGTGCCTGTGAATCATATAAGGAGCCCACAAGAGATAAAAATTATGGTTATGTAAATACTTCTCTTTCTTGTGACCCATTTCAATTCTTTGTCAAGACGCATGTTCAATGTCCTCTGCTAATTGTTTCCTACTAGCTCTTTCTAAGAGACCTTGCTTGTCAGTGAGTAATAGTCAATGATGTCATCTGTCTGGAAATGTATGCTCACTCACTTCAGGTAGGGAATATTCCTTTGTAGCAAATATAAATATATAAAAGCCAATTGAAAAGGCAGGAACCAACTAACCAGTATTTATGGTATCTTTTCTGAAATGATCAGCTGCACACCAGGGAGTTCCCTGCATGGCCTGAGAAGGATTAGGGAATGTAAGTCATATTTCATTTTTTTGCTTCTCCTTTGATGGATGCCCCATGACACTATGATCCCTCGGACTGATGTCTGAGAAAAGAAATGTTGAAGGATGAATGAAATGCCAGTTAATTCCATTATGTCATTTACTGACATCCTGGCTAGGCTCAATCTATCCCCAGGGGACTCTGTATAGGGGAGCACATCTGATGGGAAATATAGATTTTTGTGGTCCTAATAAGCCAGTAAAGGTAATCATAAGTCCTGGGCTTGGCAATGGAGGATGTCATTCTGAGACCCAACAGGACTGGACGGATTCTTATTCTTCCTCCACGTGCTGTGCTCTGTGAACTTGAGAAAGTTGGCAAAGACTGGGTTAATATTCTATAACTAGAGCATTAGCCACATGCTGAAAATTATACTACATAGAAGATCTGAGTTCAGACACTGTTTCAACCAGTCATCAGTTTGTAGCTCTCTTTAGCCTTCAGTCTCCTTGGTCATAAAATGGTGATAACCATAGTTACCTCCTGAAAACACTTTGAAAACTCTGTGGCGACGTTCACTGTGAGCCATCATTATCACCATTACAGGATGTCTCATCAAGCCCTCTTTCTTCCCTACTGTAAATAATGGAGCAGTGTCTTTAACAAGAACTAGTAATTTCCTGAGTTGTCTTCATGCTTCCCCCTCACATTGCCCGTTAGAGATAGATCTTCTGACAAGACATGGGAAACCACCCACCTCAGTCTCTCTTTCGGAGAGAAAAAGCTAAAGTGGCAACTGATCTTGCTGAGAAGAGTTGAGGGATTTTTCAGTTGTAAGAATCTAGCTTTTTACCTGCCTAATAACCCCCTCAAAGTGAAAATCAGCAGGGGTAATTAAGGTAAAATCAGCAATAACATCCTTCATTAAACTTCCAGAAGTACATGAAATTTTGTGTAATTTTTAAAACACCTCACCCAAGGATTGCATTCATTAATTAAATAATGTAAATTAAAATATTATGCTCCTTTATTCTTGCCTACTCTGGGAAACTAACCATTCCATCCCAGCCTGAATGTTGGCACACTTAGCAAATTGAAGCGTCCTCACTTCATCATATTTGAGTTGATCAGTGATAAGGAGTTTCACCGCTCTCTGCCCTAAGATGCATAGGTGTTGCAGTAGGAGGTAGCTGATGTGAGTCAGTGACCTTGACTTGCAAGGGTTGGACAAGCAGAAGGAAGCACAGGTTGGGTATTGCAAGAAGTTCACCTAAGTCTTGGTTATCACAGATCTTTAGGTGATCGAGATTATATCAAGGACTTGATGTTCCAGTCATAGTAATCCTAGAACACAGAGTCCTAGATTTAGAGCTGGAAGGCACTTTAGAGATAATCTAAACTCCTGCTACTCAAAAGCATGGTCCAAGAACTGGCAACATCAGCATCACCTGGGAGCTGGTTAGAAATGCAGAACCTCAGGCTCCCCCTCCAACCCACCCCCACCTCCCACGACTGAATCAGAGTCTACATGTAACAAAATCCTCAGGGGATTGGAAAGCACGTTAAAGTTTTAGATGCACTGGTCTAACCCACTCTTTTTGCTTTGTAGATGAACAGACTAAGTCCCAGCAAGTCTAAATTGCCTATTCAAGAGCTTCCAGCAGGTCGCTGGCAGAACAGGAGCCATCCCATCTCATAATGTGATTCTTAGGTCTATGAACTTGAGAAGCAATGAGTCATGGGCCTGGTACCCAAATCGAAGGTGGGTTTTCCTAGTGAAATGTGCAATAGTGACATTAAGCAATGCTGATTCAAGAAGTCAGTCTCATGCTTGGTTAAACTAAAATGTCCACACTGTTTGTACAAATGGATTAGTTCTTATCAAAGGACCACAACTCTCCTGGTGGCAGTTTATTCTGATTGCAGGTTGAGTACTTAGATGCCTTGAAAGTAGAAACTGTTAACATGACAGCAAAAAGGCACTTAGCTTTGCATCCTCTGCATATGATAATGCAGCCAGTGTTGAGGTGGGGTCTACTTCAGGGCCTTTGCTCTTGCTGCTCCCTCTGCCTGTGGTGCTCCCCCTCTGAATCTTCACATGGCAGGCTCCATTTTATCATCCAAGTCTCATCCTTGGAGAAGCTTTTCTTGGTCAATCAATCTAAGTCAACTTCCCTCCTCATCCCATTCCCCTCAGTCACTCTCCATCCCATTGTCTTATTTTATTTTATTTGTGGCGACTGTTAAATGAAATTATTTAGTTTGATAATTTATTGTCTGTCTTCCTTCCCATAGCATGTGCATTTGATGAGAGCAGGGACCTGGCCTCACTGATACACGGCTACATCCCTGTGGACCAACAACAGAGCTTGACACACAGTAGGTGCTCAATAATTGCAGCCTAAATGAATGAATAAGTAATTTAGAACAACGTTTGCTATGTTTATGGCGAGGATAATCATCAATAAGAGCTAACATTTCTTGACGTTAGCCGTGTTTTGGATACTGCTACGGACTTTACATACATTGCCTCATTTAATTTAATTTTTTATTATTAAAGTCTCAAAAAGCAGGCACTAGTGTTGACTGCTTGGAAGTTGTGGCATTAAATATATCTTCCTAAAATTGGGGAAACTGAATGAAACCTAGACTTGACTTCCCTAAAGGAAAGCCCTGAGTGGCCTTCTGCACGAAGTGGTCCACACTGGCTGAGGATTGCCAGGATCCAGGCTGAACTGGTTGGACCAGGGAAACTACTATACTCAATACAGTGTCTTGACGCCCTTGCCAGTTTTCCTTTGGGCACGTGAATAGGGACAGCCAGACTTAGGGTGATGTCTTGGAATGAAATATCCTGATACATTTTTCTAAGTGACGACGGAAATGTTAACTCTTGTCCTTTACCCCTTGCATGGCCTGCAAAACCACTAGTAACAGAAAATAACTTGTGTACAGAAGAACATGATGCCAACCAGAGAACAATCCTTGATCTTCTCAGTTTTGACCAAAGAAACAAAGCAAATAGACCAATTTTGACCTCAGTCATTTGGTACATTTCATGTTGCCTACAAAAGATAAAGGTCGATCAACTTCCCTCACGATAGCAACTCAATACTTCTGCTCAATTTTTTTCCAGTTTAAAGTGTCCCAAAGTGCTCGGTCCCTATTCCACTCTCCACCTTGGTTTCCACTAGTTCCACACGTTCAAACCAAACAGCTGCACTCGGCTGACTCAGTAGGACTGGGCCCCCCCCCAGCTGATCAGGAAGTCAGCCGGAAAGCACTTCTATAATGAGAAACAGGAGGATGGAGGGAAAAACAACTTGAGTAAATGCATTTCAATCCAGAGAAGAGCTTTTAAAAAACCGTTTAACATTTAAAGTTCTATTATTATTTTTGGCAGCATGTTGAGTCCATGTCTCTTTTTTGGCTACTTTTCTAGTACTTTTTGTATCTGGAAGCAAAATTCGCAACCGATTTCAGTAACTCGGAGAAAGATTTTTCAGTGTAATTATAGGAGGTATTTAAATGCTATCTAAATGTTATTTTGTATACTCACCAAGTAAGAGGCACAACTTAAAATGACTATATAAGTGACCTATAATATAATTTATGTTTATGTCATTGACATAGAAAATGCCTTAAGCATTAGTCATTGCAGAATTAATTGTATAACTAAAAACAAACAAAAAAACAAATCCAATGTCAATTACCCAAAAATTCCAAATTAATTACCCAACACAAAATACAGATGGTAGGGCCTGGTATATTTATTTTAATAAACTTTTTATTAGGAAAAATTTCAAATGCATTCAAGAGTAGAGAGACTATGTACCTATCATCTACCTTCAACAATTATCCATTTATTGACCCTGGGCATTGATGGTGAGAGGAGGGGTTGATGGTATGGCCCTTGTGATAGCTGGAAAGGCAAAACAATTGTCTATCATGGCAGGGATGGGTCTATAACCGATTACCCATATTAATTATTTGAAGCCATGGGTAAAATAGGTAGTTCACAAGCTTAATTCTGACTTCTGCTTTAACTCAGGCAAAAAAAAATTCAAGTTTATCAGCATTATTTTCTACCATGAGCCTATCATTGTCCTACATATTGTGGTGAACATAAAGTCGTCATTAAAATATTGGAATCGTACATAGTTTCCATTGGGGGGACTTCCACATATAGTCTCTCCATTACCCTGCCCTGCTCTGCATCCTGGGAGGCCGATTTCTACGAAGTTAAAAGTCCCCCTGCCTTCTGGCTTCTGTTGGGTTGAGCCAAGCGGTGGCAGGCAGAGGGACACCAGCAGAACACCGGAGAGTGGGAAGCTAAGTGGAGAGGGTACAGGCTCATACAGGATGTGAGGAAGTGCTACGGGGCCTTGACTATCCAGCCAATGAGTTATATCTGGTTCAAAAGCAATAACGTGTGCAACATCACTGATCATTGGGGAATTGCAAATTAAACCAAAATGAGATATGTCATACCCATTAGGATGGCTATTATCGAAAAAACGGAAAATAACAAACAACTGTTGATGAGGATGTACAGAAATTGAAACCTTTGTGCATTGCTGGTAGAGATGTAAAATGGTGCAGCTGCTGTGGAAAACAGTATAACAGTTCCTCAAAAAATGAAACGTAGAATTACCATATGATCCAGCAATTCCACTACTGGGTATATTACCAGAGAATTGGTATATAATTTACCCAAAAGAATTCAAAGCAGAGACTTAAGCAGATATTTGTATACCAATGTTCATAGCAGGATTATTCATAATAGCCAAAAGATAGAAACAATCCAGATGCCCATCAATGGAGGAATGGATAAACAAACTGTAGTATATACTCAAAGCGGAATGTTATTCAGCCTTAAAAAGAAGTAAAATTCCGACATGTTCTGCAACATGAATGAGTCTTGAAGACATTATGCTAAGTGAAATAAGCCAGACACAAAAGTGCAAATACTGTATGATCCACTTATAGGAGGTATCTGGGGTGGTCAGCTTCATAGAGACTGAAGGTAAATCATAGGATACAGGGGATAGTAGGAACAGGAAATGGGGCGTTATTGATTAATGGGTGCAGAGTTTCAATTTGGGAAGATGGAAAAGTTCTGGAGATGGATGGTGGTGATGGTTGCAAAACAACGTGAATGTACTTAATGCCACTGAACTGTACACCTAAAAATGGCTAAGATGGCAAATCGTATGTGATGTATATTTTACGACAATTAAAAAAAAAAAAGCAGTAGGTTGCCTTTGTACCTTCACCCACAAGTGAAGATATGAAAATTAGGAGGAATAGTTTAGCAGCAGCATACAGGAATAAAATATGCTTCCCACTCTCTCCACCTCCCCAGGGCCAGTAAAGTATTTCACTTCTTCCAGAAAACAGCCGCCTTCTTCTTCTTTTTTAAATTAGAAGCTTCGTGTATGTAGACATGTTCTACGGAGAAAGGTGAGCACCAGGAAGCTGGCAATACGGAGTCTTTTTCTGCAGGGAGTTAGGGCAGCCCACAAAGAGAGGCAGAGATGAAAGGGCAGGTAACAGAAGTGCTGTGGACAGCCTGTCGCCAGATCTATTCAACAGGGCAGTCTGATCCTTCCAGCATGAAGACCTGTGAACTTAATTAGGAGCTACAGCTTCCGATGTTGTTTATGGAAACCCGGCGGCCAATATTAGCCCTAACACAGGTTGCTGTAAACAAAACTGGCACTGAGAAGGCAGCTTAACGACCCAAGGGCACAAAGAATTCTCTAAATTGTCTCTTTAATTACAACTTGTTTCAGGGGTGAGGCCTTAGGGATGATATTTTAATAAGGCACATGCCACTTGATATGCCAAAATGTCACAGACATTTTCTCCATACACGTGGGATAAACATCAAGTTTATCTCAGAACAAATCTAACTCTGGAATAAAGACAAGAGGACTCTGTCTGAAATTAAACCTGAGTTTGAATCTCACATCTGCAGGACACTAATATGCAAACGTACATTGTTATTGTTCCTGTTACGAATCACTTGCACATAGTTCTCATCCACTTTATAGCAACTCTTGTTTACTTTACATTTACTTTGTAACAGCTCGTCATTCCCGTGTTACAGTTGGAGAAATTGGAGCTGAGAGAGTTTAATTTGGGGAGTAGCTACTAATCGACAGACCAATATTGAGCCAAACCTGCCTTCTCTAACACCAGAGCTCTCCAGGTTTCATCAGAGCTGTAGAAGGCAGGCGATTATATACATGAATCTTTCAGAAGACATGAATCAGAATATTCTACTTCCCTGAGTTGTAAGGGCAGGAATGAGAGTGAAGTGTTGTGCCAATATATAGGTTCAACCACACTACACATTTCTTGATTGTATTTTTTGTTTATCTTATAGTTTTTAAAAGGTTTTCATATAATGACTGTTTCAAGTTCTTGATTCTCATAGAACTCTGGGAAATAAGTGGAATAGATGGATATAAGCTCATTTTACAGATGATGAAATTGAGATACATGTGCTGGCCTAGTGGCATGGTGTTTGGGTTCGTGTGCTGCTTTGGCGGCCCAGGGTTCATGGGTTCAGATCCTGGGCACGAACCTACACGTTGCTCATCAAGTCATGCTGTGGCAGCATCCCACATACAAAATAGAAGGAGATTGGCACAAATGTTAACTCAGGGACAATCCAAAAAGAGGAGGACTGGCAACAATGTTCGCGTGGGGCCAATCTTCCTCACCAGGAAAAAAAAATTGAGATACAAAGAGACCCTGACTTTTCAAAGATCATGGTTTGCTGTGGGTTGAACAGGGGCTATATCCTAGGACCCTCATCTCTGGGCTGCTGATGGTCAGGACAATGCAAAAGTGGCTCTCCTGTTCTTAGACATGTTCAGGTGGTGAAGCCTGGGTGTCACACTGATCTAGCTGAGCTCTGTGAGAAAAAATCAGCCATTGCATGGTAGTTTCTCACATACCCAAGCTGTAGTTGTTCATAGTTTTTAAGAAAAAGTTTTTTAAAGAGAAACTCAAAATTAGAAATACAGTATTCACCAACTTGATTATTTTCTGTAAATTGGGAAAAGACCATCATTAGCTGAATTTTAAAATTAGAGAAGTTCAGACATCAGATTTAAATGTCACTGCTTTTGCTTCTGTAATCTCTCCTTTGCCAGGCAGCATTTCTGTGAGTCAGTCATATTTGAAAGGAAAATCTAACCCCTTTGAAAAGCCAGCCCTCTCAAGAGATTAATATCTATTAGGAGCCAATGGCATCTCTTTTCCTGGTTGATTCTAACTGCCTCATTATTCCTACTTCCCGACACAGACTCCTAATACACCCAGCTGAACTTTATCTTCCAACTTCATTCATTCGACCAGCACATATCTATTCAGCACTTAACATGAGCAATCACTATTCTGGTCTCTTGAGATACGTTAGTGAACAAACAGATAAGAATCCCTGCCCTCCAGAAGCTTACGTTCTAGCAACTTTGAAGGTAATTTACCATTCAGATATTAATGGCATTCAATACACGTATGTTGATTTCTAAGGAAAGTAGAATCCATTACAGCATCCTGATGTAGAACAGGTTGCTAGTCACAGCCTTTCAATTACCACACCTGCTGGCAAATAATCTAAGTAAGGAATATTAAAAGGAAATATTCTTATAAACTCAATGTGGGTTCTAAATTCCCCTGACATTTGGGCCCTACCTCAGATGGTACAGCTGGGAGCCTAATAGAAGTTACCAGCTAATATCCTTTAAGAGTTAAGGTTAAGTCAGAGTCAAAGAAGTATTTCCTTCATAGCAGTTAATGCTAAAGAAACCTTTCGTCTCCCACCCAACTCCAAGCACTATGCTAACTATTCACTGCTTGTGAATTTCACACATATATTTTGTTTTTCTGCACAAGCTCAGTAAGGACAGAAAAACAAAGGGTTCTGGGTAGAAACAAGGCAGAATGGGGAGACAGAGAGGAGTATGACAAAACAGCCTCATGGCTTTTACCCTAAGCAGTGTCAACAGGCACAAAGACAAAAATGTTTTATTGTCTCTCATGTTGCCTCTCAATTTAGGCCAATCCTTCTGAAACCTAATACAACCTTGAAAATTTTAAGAGACCTTGCAACTCAAAATCTGAAAGTGTTAGGTAATGGAGAAGTAATGTGGCTTATTATTTCCTTTAGAAAATGTGTTAAGGTGTAGATATAGGTGAATTCAGTAAGTACATTTTAAAAAGCAAATGCGAAAAATGTTGTTTGTATATTTACAGCTTTACCTTCATAAAAATTCTGACTCACAATTTAGGACTTTATTTGTTTATTTATTTATTTATTGAGGAAGATTAGCCCTCAGCTAACAACTGCTGCCAATCCTCCTGTTTTTGCTGAGGAAGACTGGCCCTGAGCTAACATCCGTGCCTGTCTTCCTGTACTTTATATGTGTGACGCCTGCCACAGCATGGCTTGCCAAGTGGTGCCATGTCTGTACCTGGATCCAAACTGGCAAACCCCAGGCCGCTGAAGCAGAATGTGCAAACTTAACCGCTGCATCACCGGGCTGGCCCAGGACTTTATTTTTTTTAATTAAAATTGATATTTTGAGATAGTTATAGATTCTGTGTGTGGGGGGTTGTTTGTTTGTTTGTTTTGCTGAGGAAGATTTGCCCTGAGCTAACACCTGTGTCAGTCTTCCTCTATTTTATATGTGTGTCACTGCCAATGCATGGCCACAGACAAGTGGTGTAGGTCTATGCCCAGGAACCAAACCCAGGCTACCAAAGTGGAGTGCACCACGTAACCACTAGGCCACGGGGCTGGCCCAGATTCTGTGTATTTTTTAATTTTAAAAAATTCAACGTATTCTGTGTGTAGTTTGTCCATATAGGAACATGCTATTTGGTTCTCCCCATGTGCCCATCATCTAAGTTCTAAAAAATTTGTAGTTCATTAGGCCCAGCTGACAGGAGAAGTTGGAATTTTCTTGGTTTTCTAAGAAAAATGACAGTGGACATCTTGTGGACTTTTGAGCGTGAGTGGGACGATGACAAATAGTGGATCATACATCATAAGGCACTATCACAGGAGTTGATTAAACTCTGGAATGTGTGTTGGGGATGGAGGCAGGAGAGGGGAGGAAGATTTCTTAGCAGAGCTACAAGCCCGTAGCTGACTGCGGCCGTGCATAAAGAGTGCTGGAGTCTGCGTGGGATCGAAGCAGCCTCTTGCTCAACGGTTTTTTTAAAAAGATACTTAATTAGGATTAATAAAATAGTCATCTCCTGAGTGAAAACCTTTATTATTGTAACTATTTATCCTAAAACATATTTTTAAATGAATTTTGTTGTGGGGCTGGCCCCGTGGGCTGAGTGCTTAAGTTCGCGTTCTCCCCTGCAGGTGGCCCAGTGTTTCATTGGTTTGAATCCTGGGTGTGGATGTGGCACTGCTCATCAAACCACGCTGAGGCAGCGTCCCACATGCCACAACTAGAGGGATCCACAACAAAGAATATGCAACTATGTACCGGGGGGCTTTGGGGAGAAAAGAGAAAAAAATAAAATCTTTATAAAAAAAAATGAATTTTGTTGTGTTTCATGCTTTCCTCATTGATGCATTCTAGACTTTTCCTTTCATGGAGCTTTTTGCTTTAATCCTGATGGGCAAGTCAATTTAATTAGCGTACAATCTCTTTAGCTATAAACTAGAAGTATAGCTCTTCCCAGATCAAATTTCAGAGGGATTTTCTTAAGCTCTGTTAATTGCGAATTGGAAAAATTGTTTGTCTGTCTGCAATGCTGAGATGCATGTGGATAGAAG
The DNA here is from genome assembly GCF_037783145.1 of Equus przewalskii. NCBI lineage: Eukaryota > Metazoa > Chordata > Mammalia > Perissodactyla > Equidae > Equus > Equus przewalskii. The sequence goes on along the minus strand of NC_091834.1, from coordinate 54,326,698 downwards.
TCAGATTCATAAAGAGATAGAAAGGAAGAGAGTTGGCCTGAGTTATCTTATTCTGACAACCTTGAATTTGTGTGTGTGTGCTTTTTGGTGGGAGAATGTTGTTCAGATAAAAAAAAAAATCAACCACGAGCCATTCTGTTCACAAGTTTAGGAAACTGAGTTGAAGGAGGTATTGATTGAGTACAAAAGCAGTGAATTATGAACCATCAGGAGCCCTTCTTCAATTAGCAGAGTTGCCATTGGCGCTGGTCTGGACCCCGCAGGGGCACTGAGGAGACAGCTGTGTCCACACAGAAGCCCTGTGGTACAGCCTCTTGCCACCATCCTCCACAGAGCCTCCACCCTCTGGGCCAGTGAAAAAGATCACTCTGCCACAGCCTGCAGCAGATCGGTCCCCTTTTTAATTCCCTACTGCCTCTTCTCAATTTACTGCTCGACACATGAATTCAGAGGGCCCTGAAACTGGGGGGAGGGAGAGAAAATAGCAGTAATTTGAATGGTACATTAAGTACTCCATAAAAGCTTTCTGGATCTCTATTAGGAGCCAGATAACATTAACATCATTATAATTCAAACATTACCATAAATGTATACACAAATCCTTAGTTTTAGTCTACCATTTATTGCCTATTCTCATACTGCAAAAGTGTCAGATGTCGGAAGACATAGTTCTTTTTCTAGCAATATACAAAGCAACATGAAAAGTATGAATTTTCATGATAGGTGAGATTAAGAGCTTTGGAGGGGGAAACGATTTACAGTATTTTCTGAGAATAATGATTGGTCAAAGTTGAGTACTCTTGCCTGAGTCTAACACAAAATCATTGATTGAACACCATTTACCTGGCAAATGGCTGAGATTCTCTGCTCACCCCACCCTCCAACCCCTGAGAGCCTGGGAAGATATGAAGCAAACATACCCTCCTGACAGAGAGCAAGATGAGGGAACGGAAGAGAAAAACAAGGTCCTGTTGGGTTTGTCTAACAGCTGGGGTGTAGTGGAGCTGATCCAGCGGCTGTCAGGGGACTAACACCATTCTGGCTCTTTCTTGCCTCTTTAGGCATAGGCTTACCTGAGTTTCTACCTTCTAAGAAATCCCAAACCTTGGCTGCCTTCACACAGAACCCAATGTAGACAATATGTGGTTGGGAATGGTTGGCCACAAATAGCTGATAGGGATATATCAGAGGTGGTTAGTAGAGAATATGCTGAATGCCTGTCAGAAATATTTCCTTCTGGGGCCAGCTCTGAGGCCTAGTGGTTAAGTTCGGCCTACTCCACTGTGGCAGGCCAAGTTTGGTTCCCAGGTGGTGACCTACACCACTTGTCAGTGGCCATGCTGTGGCAGTGACCCACATACAAAATAGAGGAAGATTGGCACAGATGTTAGCTCAGGGTAAATCTTCCTCAGCAAAAAAAATAAAATATATTTAAAAATATTGCCTTCTAACTAAGTTTGATACCAAGTTTGTGAAGAATTCAGGGACCCTATTTATTGATATAAACCCTATTGTGTTTTATGTGTGGCAAGCTCTTTTTAAAGAATTGTTTTGGGGCTGGCCCCATGGCCGAGTGGTTAACTTCACACGATCTGCTTCGGTGGCCCAGGGTTTTACCGGTTGGGATCCTGGGCATGGATAAGGCACCACTCATCAGGCCATATTGAAGTGGCATCCCACATGCCACAACTAGAAGGACCCACAACTAAAATATACAACTATGTATTGGGGGGATTTGGGGAGAAAAAGCAATAAAAAAAAAAAAAGAATTGTTTCTTCTCTGGGGAGCTGCTGTGTCACAAGTGCTATGAAGAACTCATACACTAGAGGTTCCCCACCTTTTGAGAAAAGAAACTACTGTCCTTTTCCCCTAAAAGCTTTGAGATATGATGAGAAGCAATGAACTAGATGCACACAAGAATCATAGATGAATCTTAAAAACATGGTGTTGAATGAAAATGGTTTTCTGTGAAAAAGAATATAATAAAATGAGATTTACAGCACAGTATCATTTATGTACATTAAAAGCACAAAAACAGAACCAATGACATTACACATTTTATAAGGGTACATGCATATGAAACGCTCAGAGTGACATGCCTATGGGGAGGAGGAATGTGGGATGTGAAGGGGACTGGAGATGAAGGGGGTGAATGAAATAAAGTAAAATAAGCAACCAAGGACCTGGCATGGACCAAGGATGCTGCACTATGGACTAAGAGCATGATTCACTCACCTCTATGGACCTGAGGGTCAAAGATAAAAGAACAACAAAATTGTGTTGTTCCTATGGTCGGAGTGAAGAGAGATGTAAGAAGCAAGGTCCCTGAGCACAGTGGGGAGCGGGAACACTTATGGGTCATGCTCCCTCTCCACCCGGCTCTCTACCAGGTGTTCTGGTGAAGTCTGCAGAAGCAGCCATGCCCCACAGCAGGAGTCAGCAAACTTTGTCCATAGAGGATCACATAGAAAATATTCCAAGGCTGTGCAGGTCAGGTGGTCTCTATTGCAGCTACTCAACTTTGTTGCTGTAGCCTGAAAGCAGTCATAGACAATCCATGACAAACGGTCATGGCTATGTTCTAGTAAAACTTTATTTAACAAACAAATGGCAGGCTAGATGTGGTCCCTGGGCCGTAGGTTGCTGACCCTTGGCATAGGGAGCTGGATCTCATCAATTAGTGTGGCCTCCGCTCTTACAGAGGGCCCAGAGCAGAGCTGCTAAGATGAGTCTGTCATTCAAATAGATGATGTATGAAGACAAATGCAAAGTCACCAGGCTTATTTAAATTCAGAGAAAAAGAGCCTGAGGTCCACAGGGGCTTCCATGATAATAGAATCTCAGACACTCTGAGCATTCACTGCTGGGGTAAATAACCTGTGGGCAGGGTTCATGTCATTTGTCATCTGATCAAGAGCATGTTTCATAAGTAAATGCAAATGCTCAAGAGCTTTTCCGAGTCTGTAGTAAGTGGCATGAATCCACATTCTGCGTCTCTCAGTAGAACTGTGTAAAGGGCTCCCTCTCTGCCTTTCTCAGACATCCTGGCTTAAGTCCTGGTGTATTCCCCCCAAGAACCCCCAGCTGGACAGGAGGCTGTCTGCAATAGAGAAACCCATGCCTGCGCCTCATATGAAGGAAACGTAAGACAAAATTACAAAGCCCTCAAAATGACCATTTCGAGTTGAATAAGTCAATCAAGCACTGTAGATTCAAGCATGATGATCATCAGTGTGACGATTTTCAGACATCAGCAGGGAAAAGTAAAAAAAAAAAATTTGATTCAAAATCAAAAACACGCCTGCACGTCCTTTCACCTCTGCCCTCGTCCACTTGCTTCTAGTTGCTAATTATCGTCTCTCAAGACACCAGTTCCCCTCCCCCGTCTTGTTGTCCAGCAAGCATCTCAGGCTCTCATTACTGAGTCTCCGGCTGCTTCTCAGCAGAGGGACGGCTTCCTCTGGCACTGGAAGGACAGCCTGTGTCCTGATGTGCTGACATCTTAATTCAGTCCTGTAACAATGCGCTTACCCACATGATCCATTTGTTCCAAGATTTCCCCAGGCACCTCTTCCCTGCACTTTACTCAAGTTTATACTTTCTTGCTACAGCTCCTATGCTTCACTCTCCCGAGAAGAGGCTGTAAGGTAGAAAAGGACCCTTTACAGCCTGTATAAATTAGTGTCAGTCATAAAATTCACCCACAGAATTGCCCAGGAGTCCCTGGGTCAAGAGAGAGGTGAGGAGAATCATTAACTAAGCAGGCTCGTCTGTTGAGACCCATCAGGGTTTCCCTCCAGGGTCTGTCCATCCTGGCTATGACAGGGAGGGAGCTCTCCAAGCAACCTTAGGGGAAAAAAATCAAAGTCTTCATGGATCTATTATTCCCAGGTCTGGTTATACATCCAGAATATTGAAATATTGAAACTTGTTCACCAAGGCAGTACATTTTACTAATTTCTAAGTCATGGGAAACTGCCCTCAACTTGGTTAACCATACCTGATTTGAAACTTTGCTGTTAGATGAGATGTGGAAATGTTAATCCAACTGCGTACTTCCCTATACATAAATGTTACCTCAATAATTCAAAACGATGCCAAAAATGTTCATCTTGGCTCACCCACATGAAGCCTTGGGTGCCCAATAACAACCGCATTTACGTTTCTGTGTTTTGCTGGGATGAAGGGCAGGACTGCTGAGTGTCCTCTGTCTTCCCCTCCCTCTGCCCAGATCTTCCATTGCTGCCATTTTCTCCACTCTGCAACCCTGTCCTCTTTTTCACAGTGCTTCATGTATTTGGACGCTCCGGGCCAACTACCACAGACCCCCTTCACCTTCACAAATCTGCATGACCCTGGACGGGTAAAAACAAGTGTGGCTTCTCCCTTCTAGATACAAAGGTGACAGTGAACTTGAGAGAGACACGGAATTCCTTCCACTACTGGTGAACATTCTGGGCATTTTGTTTAAAGGGGTGATAGACCAACCTTTAATAATAATATAACTGGCTAACATTATTGAGCGCTTGCTATATGTCAGGCACTGTGCTACACATTTTGTGTGTATTTTCTCCTTACAACAACCCTGTGTAAGATGCGTTGTTGAATACCTCTTTTAGATGGAGAAGCTGAGGTTGGGTAAGTTAAGTGACTTGCTCAGGACACGTAGCTAACAGCAGGGGTGGAATTTGAAACCAGGGACTCTGGCTTCTGCTTTCAGCCTCTATGCAATAGTAGGGAAAGGAATAGAGGAGGGCCCATCCTGAGTCGGGTCACTTTTCAGTTATGCAGCTTGTCAAGGGAGACCTGTCTCCAACATCCCATGTAGGATTTATTCCATGCAAACTCAAAATGCCTCATGGATTAATCCGGCAGCCTGCACCTTATCACCCCCCTCCCTTTATCAGGCAATCAGTCCCTGTCTGTTCAAGGAATGTAAACTCAGGTTATTATTAGCTGAGGAATAATTATGAAAATATAATTCATGTATGTAAATGTTGGAAGTATTAACAAGCTTTTCCTGTCCTTCATCTTGTCTAAAGTGTTATCACGAAGGGTTGTTTCAATGTCTACAATCTAATCTCTTAGAGTAGAATTTTGTTTGTTTGGATTTATTTATTTATTTTTGGTGAGGAAGAGTGGCCCTGAGCTAACATCTGTTGCCAATTTTCCTCTTTGCGTTTGAGGAATATTTGCCCGGAGTAACATCTGTGCCAATCTTCCTCTATTTTTTCTATGTGGGACCCTGCCACAGCATGGTTTGATGACTGGTGTGTAGGTCTATGCCTGGGATCCAAACCTGTGAATCCTGGGCCGCCAAAGCAGAGTGCATGAACTTAACCACTACGCCACCAGGCTGGCCCTGTTTGTTTGGATTTAATGCACGTGTGGCATAAATCCTTAGTACAGTAGAGATTGGATTTTTCCCCTTTTTTTAACGAGAAATGTTTGTACCTGGTGTACTAAAGAGATGCCATGAACCCCTTTTCTAGATTAATTTCCTGGCGCCTTTTTTGACTATGACACACGTACAGGATGGCCAGGCTGAGTTTGGGTTACAGAACTGCTTTTGGAACAATGCAAAACTAATTGTCCTACATATGCCCCAAATGGAAGACACAGCCTCCATTAACATTTTTCTCTAATGGAGGTAATTATCCAGAGACAAACTCGCACATTGACAAAACCTGGGAACAGCAGCAATACTAATAAGAGCTGACCTCTATTTAGAGCTTCTGCAGGTCAGGTGCTGTGCTAAGCAAGTTACACATATTAAGTGGTTGTTGTAGATTTGAGTAGACTATTATACCCACTTCACAGATGAGCAAACTGAGACATAGAGAGGCAAATCATACAGCAAGTAAAATAGTACAGCCAGGATATAAACACAGATCCCGTTGACTTTTTAGTTCTCTAAGTCACCAAGTGACACGATCCCAGCTGTTACAGAGGCCTGGCAGGCAGCTTAAAGGAGTGAGGTCAGCTGGTACAAGACAACAGGGAGCCATGGAGCTGTCACAAGTGGAGGGAGCATCACCTAGCGACAGAGGAGCTGCTGTTCAGAGCGGGCAGGCGGGGAAGGCCAGGTGGCCAGGTCTTCCGATTTTTCCAAAGCAGCCCCAGATCTGGAGTTCAGTGAGAAATCTCCCAATTTTTAAATGTTCACACCTAATTTTATAAAGGCACGCCGCATGTCAACAGCACACACCTGCAGCTCATGCTGAACCCACGTGCTGCCATCTTCTACCTCCACCACACTGGCTCCCACAGCAGTGTCTCAACTGCAATGTACTTGCTCTCAAATACTAACCTTCCATATGGAAATGCTCCTGGATTCAGAGCTCCAATTCTCGGATTCAACTTTGTGAGTTCACACTGTTGAAGAGTGGAGTAAGAGTAGGTGAATCTGCCCATTTCAGGGCCCCATCCTGGAATTTATTCAGCTCAAGTGCCAACTGCGCCTTCAAGCTTCCCTGTGTTCTCTTTGCTCGGACCGATGTCCTCTTGGCCTGAGTTCTCATGAGGCTTTGTACAGAGATTGGCTGCATTCTTCCTCCCTGTTACCTAGTATGTTTGTCCTCTCTCTCTACTACATAGCCTCTTGGGACAAGCCCAAAGTCTTATTAATGACCCTACTCTTCCCACCGTCCCCCAAGCCTGAGTTCAGTGCTTAATAGGTTTACCTTTCAAATATTTGTTGAATTAAATATAAAAATTGCAGCATAGGTGAAGCTTGCCTTCACATTCCTATTAGTTAGGAGACAGGCTCAGTTGCTTTAATAAAAAGCTAAAAATTCAGTTACTTGGCCTCTTTAAACCTGTTTTCTCATCTGCTAAATGGGAATAATGACCCAACCTCCAGGAATCACTTCATTGGTGTAGATTGCTGAGCATAGCACCTGATGCAAAGGAGGCACTCAACAGAGGTGAGGGTTTAGTACAGCAGAGCCAGGATTTGCTAAACATCAGGGGTCCCGTTGCTGGTGGTCCTCACATCATGCATTGAGATGCTGAGGAACTCATAAAAGGTCTCTTTAAACTTAAGACAATGGAGCTCCACATATACTTTTATTGTCCAGTTAATTGTTGCTCAAACCTAGTTAACACTATTTTCCTTCTTAATAGAAATATGCAGAAATCTAAATGTTGAATGTGCTAATTACTCTCTATTATGGGCTGAACTCCCCCTCACCCCAGTTCACATGTAGAAGCCCTAACTCCCAGTGCTTCAGAACGTGATTGTGTTTGCAGAGAGGGCCTTTAGAGGGATAACTAAGGTTAAATGAGGTCATATGGGTGAGCCCTAATCCCATCGGACTGGTGTCTTTATACAAAGAGCAAGTTTGGACACAACACACAAAGGGACAGCAAGGATGTGTGTGTACAGAGAAAGGGCCATCTGAAGACATAGGGGGAAGATGGCCATCTATAAGCCAAGGAGAGAGGCCTCAGGAGAAACCAAACTAGCTGACACCTTGATCTTGGACTTCCAGCCTCCAGAACTGTGAGACAATAAATTTCTGTTGCATCACCCACCCAGTCTTGATACTTTGTTATGGCAGCCCCAGCAAACTAATACATACTTTGTCCTTTGGACCTCTGCCTCTATTCAGTCATGCAACTTCAGAAAACAGGAAAAGGCACCTGCCTGAAGTAAATGGGAGAAAAATGTACTTTGGGAGAAAGAGCATGTTTGCCTAAAAACTGTCTCCTGGCCCAACGCCTAGGGGATTTGCTGAGGAAGACGTGTGTGGCAGAGTCTGTCCATGCCCTGCCCATGTCCCCTCAGCCTCATCTCTCTACACACACCAGCCAGACTTTAAACTGCCACCATCATCTCGCTGTGTGTGGAGGTTTTTCTCTGGTGCCTGAAACCTAATCTGTCAGTGCCAGAGAAGTGTCACCTGGAACAGCCAGGGAATCGATGACTAACGATTGATGGGCATTGGAGTATATATACCCCAGCTCCCTCACCCTCAAATAGGATAACACCCATAACTCTACATTGGCTTTCAGAGTTCTCCAGCAGGATTAAGTTCCCTCAATCTTTCTTGATAATGCACCTTTTGAAAAAAAATTTTTAAACCTTTTTTTTCAAGATTGACACCTGAGCTAACATCTGTTGCCAATCTTCCTTTTTTTTTCTCCTTCTTCTCCCCAAAGACCCCCAGTACATAGTTGTATATTCTAGTTGTAGGTCCTTCTGGTTGTGCTGTGTGGGACACCACCTCAATGTGACTTAGATGAGTGGCACCATGTCTGCGCCAAGGATCCGAACCAGTGAAACTGTGGGCCGTGGAAGTGGAGTGCGCAAACTTAACCACTCGGCCATAGGGCTGGCCCCAATAGTGCACCTTTTATTGGTTCCCTTCGTGTCCCTGTTGAAGTTCTCTACTCTTCTCCCGCTCTGTCAGAGCATCTCCCAAGTAAATTACTTGTTCTAGAATTCTTATTTCAGGGTGTAGATTCTGGGGAAACCAGGACCAAGACAACGTGCTTTCAGGCTACCTGTGCATGCATCTGAAACTTTCATGTTTAAGATGCTGCTGTGGTTTCTAATTTAATGAGCTGACAGACTGCATCAAGTTCTTTCTAGGGTGAGTAGTCCATCCACTGGCGAATTCTTGGAACCTCTCCCTACAGGAAAGGATACTCCGCAGTCCTGACTTCTGTAAATGCCTTTGCTTCAAATCAAACACTGCATTTTTTTCTCCCATAAATACAAAAGCCCAATCCTTTCAATGTTTATTGGCTTTTATTAGCTTGTGCTCTTGTGTCATATCTATATGTTAGGTGGGTGTGTTTGCATCAGCTCTGTATGATTTTAATAGGTTGTCTGTGGCTAAGCCAAATATTTCCTTATGGGGCTGCTACAATAGCTGCTGTCAAGTTGGGTTTGTCCATGGGGGTGAGGAAGTTGATTCTGAACAGGAGTCCAAGAGACTGTAATAGAAGCAAACTTCTTAGGAACAGTGCAAGCTGCCCTGTGTGTGTAGCAAAGCTTCTGCTAAGGACCATTGACCCCAAGCCTGTTCTCCTTTACTTACAGTGTTTGTCAGAAGGTTTAGGTCTTCTCAGAGACTCTCAGAACAATGCTAAGGACACGCTACGTTAAGTAACTTTCAGCATTCTGGACTCCCTTAACCCTCTGCATACTATTTGCACCCAAGCCGCGTAGTTCTGGAATGAGGATGGATCTGGCATGAGGCTCTCGTTGAGTGCGTTAGCAAAGCCTCACCCAACTATCCGTTTAACCTCTGCGGGAGATTTGTCAGTGAGATCAATTATCTTTGCTTCTTCTGGAAAGATTTTGTTACAGAAGCTGTTTCTTTGTTGCCTCTCTCATGAATCATTTCTATTAGTGCATAAATCCTAAGGAGTATTGCTAGTTTAAGGAATTTATATGAAAAGTTCAGGGGTCTTCCAACGTAGTATTTAATCAGCAGTCACTACTATGTGGTCTTCGGCACGGGCCTGAAGCCCAGAACCACAGCTCTAAAGGGCCATGGCTGACTTGCTCCATGCATCTCAGCCAACTTATTTACCTTCTGTTCATTTACCAGTACAAAGGAAATAATAAAAGCGTGTAGTACTCTATTATTTTCCATCTAATTATTTAGAAAAGGCTCCCCTGTGAATTGATTAAAGTAATATGGAGGGAAGGTTTCAAATAGGCTCTGGGTAAATCTACTAACTCGTATAAATCCACCCATTATATTTAAATGGACTTCCTTTGAAGTAGGTCATTCTGTAAAATGATGAGGGCCTTAATCCTGTCTTTAGTTTAAACATGTTTTGCAAGATAATTTCTCCTGACAACCTGTTGGGGTATTAGTTTGGCCCTGATGCAAACGGAGTCGGCAATGAACTGCGAAGCACAAAATCCCTTGTTTGGTTTCCCAGAATTTGTTCCCTAGAATTTAAAAATATTTTTTGTTTTAATAACGGCAAGTGAGTTTATTAGACTGAAGATCTGACACTATCTTATTACTCTAGACAAGGGCACTGAGCACCAAAACTGTGTCTGGCAGCTCATTGAAAGCAGGTATCATCTTTGCGTGAATTCTCTTTCATCTCCCATCCTCTACATCAAAATCTTGTTGGGTTTTGCTTCAATATGTTCAACTCTTCCTTTCCTTTCCATTCCTGCTTAGACTATTTGATAGCCTAGGTTGTCATCACCTCACCTGGTGTCATCATGATACCTCAAAGCTGGCCTCCCTGATCTTAATTCTCAATATTCCAGGCAACTCTGCCTCCTGCTTGTTGGCTAACCATCTCAAAACATGCTTCCACCATGTCCCTTCCCAACTCAGAAAGATACCAAACTCCCTATGGCTTACCATGCACCTTCCAGTGTCCTCTGCCTGACTTTTAACACCTTCCATAACCTAGTCTGTCCCACACATCCCAGCATACTCTCAGTTTTCACTACTCAACACGTTTTGCTTTTTCCGCTTACCATGAATGAACCACGATCTTTTTCAGGGGCAATGGATATGGTTGTACAGGTTGTGTCCTTCAAATGTCAAAGGGCATTGTTCACATAGATTATTACTTAAATGACAACCCCTGGCATTGTGCATCATACAGTGCTGGTCATTTCTAGTTCCATGATTTTCTTCCTTCCCATTGCTGGTCTGTCTAAATCCTTCTCATCCTTCAAAACATACCTTAGCTATGATGTCTTCCTTGATTATGCCAACTCTCATTTGTCTCCTCTTCCTTTGAAGCTCTGGAAATCCTATAAGCTCTTACCTGAAAACAGTTCCTAATACAAACTCGCCTGCTACAGAAGGCATGAACGCTTTCTTATTTATCTTTCCATCTCTACAGCAGGCACAGTGTGGCTTGGCAACTATTGAATTTCTTTCTTTTCTCTTCTTTCAAATGTGATTGTTTTGGCTCTCCCAATTAGTTTCTGAGCCCTTTGAGGGGATGGATGCTGCCATCCACATATGTAGCTAGCATGGTGCTGAGCACAGGATTGGTGTTTCACAAATATTGATTGATTCCTGGGCCTGATCTATGATTAAACTAGAAAGAAAAAAACCATCAAATGTTGTTATGTTTCTTAAGGCAAAATCAGCATCACCTCTAGTTTGATTCCAGAGACATCTAATGTGAACCAAAGATGTGATCTTGAAGCAGAAAGGCCCTTTCCAGAAAGCTGTGAAAATTGTCCAGAGAGAAGAAAGAATTAATCATTTTTTAGCCAAGAGTAACAAAGTAGATTTCAAGCAAGGCAGCTTCAATTATTTAGAACACTGAGTAGATATTCAAGGTTATTAATATGCAAAGTGAGAGGCAGAAAAGCTAGAAAAGCAATATGTCTGCCCTCCTGGTAGAGATAGAAATTTTATAAAGATTACCTGTTGTCTTGGGAGAAAGTTGTTCTAAATACGTATCGCACAGTAACTATGAGGAGTCATAAATTCTCTCTTAAATGCTCCGGAAAACGCAGCCACAGAATTCTGTCATCCCATCTGCTTTTTTCTTCTCATGGAGGATCTGTCCTGCCTTAGAAAGACAAATGCAGAACTGAAACAGAAAATAAAGTTGCCTCCTGCAAATGCCTTCTTTTGGCATTTTCTCCTCTCGCATTTTACCTCTCATAGCTGATCTTGTGATGATTGTCACTTCTTCAGGGTATTTTTAGGATTTGAGCATAAACAGAAGTGTTGGATTTCCATTTGTTTTGCCCCTCCCAGACTGCCTCCAATCCCTCCCAAACTCTCTTTGCCAGCAGACGCTGGTCTACGTCACACACACGAGTGTGGAGTGTTAGACTCTGTTCACACTCAGGTTCGTATCTTTGGGTGGTAGTGCTGCAACGACACATCACTTTGTACTAGCTAGGTCCACAAAGAGAAGGAGCAATCCTTTACATTGTGGTTGAATTCATAATTAAGCCTCAGTGTAAATGGGGCAGTCTGTCTGTCTGTGCTCACACGTGGGGAGGTAGGCTCTAATGCAAATGCCATAGGTCTTAGAAGATCCTGTTATTAGACTACCTACTTTGAAAATCTGATGAAGCCTATATCTCTTTCATCAGAAAAGTGCACAGGCATTTTTCAGATAATTTCAGAAGGTTCCTAACCCTTCTCAAGCCTACGGACCCCAGATTGAAAAGAATGAGAAAGATAATGTCTAACACACCTGTACTCCTGACTGTGCCAGCACCATTCTAAGTACTTTACACAAAATAACTCATTTATTCCCCCACAACAATCTAATGAGGCAGGTCCTGTGATTATCTTCATTTTACAAATGAGGGAACTGAGGCCAGAGATGCAGCATGTTGGACTTCTCAGGGCTGGTAAAAGGCAGCGGGAGGACTTGAATCCAGCCAGTCTGGCCTCAGAGACCATACTGTGGTGCCACTTGTTTAGGATTCCTGGATTAGAAACCGTAAGGCAAGATGGTAAGAAGTGAGCTATTGAGATAAAACACCCAGTGTTTCCAAATCTTTCTTTTGATTTCATGGACTCTTGACTTCTTCTCTTCTAAACTTTATACCATAGAGAGAGATCTAAAAATCACCTTGTCCATATACCTTGACAAAAACTCTTGAAACTTTACAAACATTAAGGCTTATTGATCCTCTGAGTGTTCCATGTAAATAAATGTGAAATTCTGTTGTGACCATTTTAATTGGTATCTAAGAGAATGTTCAAATCTGCATATTTTAAAAGTGAAACATTATCAGTTTTGATCTGGAATTACAAAACAACAGCTCCATGCAATGCCCACCAGGCAGACAACAATCCTATAAGTAGTGTGGAACTTACACAATATTCAGAAGGAGTGATGTCAGTCCTTAGGAAGTTCACAGCCAAAGAAGAGTCAAGGGTAACAACTATGCAGATACCCCAATGGACCGTGACCAAAACTGAATCGACTGGAGAACTGAGTCAGATTCTCTCAGCCTCGATAATGAAGGTTTTGACATTTCACCAGGAATAAACAGAAACTTTATGACTAACAGCTTCTCCTACTTCTAAACCTATAAGACATAAAAGAGTACCTATAGATAAAAGATTTAGTTAGCAGCTCTGTTAATAGCAGACACGAATTGTTACTCCTTCAAGGGTCTCTTCCTCCAGCTCTCCTTTCTCTCCCAAAAGACCAGGTCAGGGAGAGAATCAGATGAGTGTCACATTTTAATTTTTTTAAGGAAGTTCTCCATTGCCACTCTTATCAATATTATCTCTTTTAAATAACTTTATTTAGAAATAAAGATTGATGTGTCTTACTGTATCTCTTTATCTGGGTTTGATATAAAGTGTGGAATAGGCAAACAAATTTTGGGGATGCACAGAACACATTCACAAAGTTTGTGTGCTTGTAAAAATATGTGAAAATTTCATGCTAATAGCCAATAAATGTGTACTTGTGTGTGTGGAGATAATTTTGATTAAATATGTGAAATACGTTAGGTTAGACCAGTTTCGAACATAGAACAGACGAGATTTATTAATACAACTGACACATACAGTTTTACAAGTTGCAAGATGTTTTCATAAGCATTATTTACTTTAGCCTTTCTGACCACCCAGCAGATTGGGTTTAATTATCCCTGTTTTATAGATGAGGAAACAGGCTCAAAGAGGTGGAGTGCTTGGCTAAGGTCACAGAGCTAATAAATCAATAAATGTGAGACATGACCTGGGTTTTTGACTCCATGTTCACTGTTTGTTCTGCCCACGACTGTACTCAGAGTACAAAGGATGAGGAAGTTAGATTTTGATGGTTGGCGGTAAAGAAGGTGCTTCAGGAATAACCTGTCTAAGGATTTGGAGTTTGCCTAGAGAGGGGAATAGGTGGGGAAAGTTGGTGAAAATCACATCTAGACCACCGTTTGTTCAGCAGGTCAGCAGCCTCCCTGGGGCTCCCTGGGGATTGATTGACAGCAGCTCTGGCCACGTGGGGAGCTACCATTTCAGAGGCTCCTCATTGGATTACATGCTTCACATAAATCTTGTCTAATCTTCTCAACAACCTCGGAGTATAAGTACTGCACAGAACAGAGCATAGAGGCTCAGAAAGGCCAAGGAATTGAAGGTCACATAACTAGAAGATGAAAAAATCTGGATTTGAACTCAGGATCATCTGATTCTAAAGAATGGGTCTTTCCATTTCACCACCCAAGTTCCTAGAGTAGCCATCTTTGTGGAAATCATCAGTTCTGTGTCAGGATAAAAGTGGCATTAACTCAAGGAAGGTAGCTGGAAAGTGGGCAAGACAGAAACCTTTATTAGCCCATTCATTTCTTCCTGCTTTCCTATTATCAGAGATAAGTCTTTTTCTGACCATGTCCTCAATAGCAGTCCTTCAGTTTTTTGGTCTTAGGACCTCTTAAATTATTGAGGACCCCAAAAGCTTTTGTTTATGTGGGTTGTATCAATGGATACTCACTATATCAAAATTTTAAAAATATTTATTTATTAATTTATTTAATAATAAACTGATTATATGTTAATATAAATGTTTTATGAAAAATAACTTTTCCAAAACAAAATTTAGTGAGAAGAGTGGCATTGTGTACATTGTTGTGAATTTCCTTAATGTCTGACTTAAGCAGCTGGATTCTCACATCTGCTCCCACATTCTGTCTGTTCAACGTCACATGTCTGTAGCCTCTGGAATATACCAATGTATACTCAGGAGAGAATGAAAACAAAAGGGCAAATGACATTTTAGCATTACTAAGAAATTGTTTTGGGGCTGGTCCTGTGGCCAAGTGGTCAAGTTTGCACACTCTGCTTCAGTGGCCTGGGGTTCACCAGTTCAGATCCTGGGCATGGATCTACACACCACTCATCAAGCCACACTGTGGTGGCATCCCACATAGAACAACTCAAACGACTTACAAGTAGGATATACAACTGTGTACTGGGGCTTTGGGGAGAAAAAAAAAGAGTCAGATAGGCAGATTGGCAATAGCTGTTAGTTCAGGGCCAATCTTCCTCACCAAAATAAATAAATAAATAAATAGTTTTAACCTTGTGGAGTCCTGAAAAGGACTGGAGGATGCCCAGAGGCCTCCAGAGCACACTGTGAGAATTGCTGCCCTCTAACCACTTCAGTATGCACTAAGACCAGTGAAGTAACTGAATCTTTGGGTTGGAATGAACATTACAGGTCATTGAATCCAACCATCTGTCTAATGAAACAAAATTCCATCAAGTCCAGTCTGAGCTCCCCATTTTCCAAGGATAAGGACTATTCTATGTTCAAAAGGACTTCAAATGAATAGAAAACTCTATTATGTTCAGAAAAAACTTGCTTCTCTGTGGTTTCCCTCTTCAGTCTAATTCTGTATAGAGTAAGTCCAATTCCCCTTCTACATATTCAAAATATTTGAAAACAACTCCCTTGTCGCCCTTTGAGTGCTGTCATCTTCTCCAAGCTAAAGCCCTTCCTCGTGTTTAAGAAATCTGGAGACCTTCCTGCTCTGAGTGCTCTAGCCCGATATCTATATCTTCTTTCCAAGATCTTCAAAAGCCAATTTGAGCTCATATGATGCTGCCAGACCCTTGAAAGCAGATTTTCTCACGGCTTATTCTGTAATTGGCTTGGGTCAATGCTACAAATGCTTAACATTCACAAACAGGAAGAAACATATTCTTAACGGTCTCTGTCTTCTGGTTGGGCAAGATCTTTGACACCCTATTTCCTTTCCCACTCCCTTCTGTCGTCCTAGTCCAGGCTCTGCTTTCTCCAAGGCATCGTTTCATCTGACCCTCCCCTTCCAACCCTACAGAAAGGCAGTGCTGTATGTGCAGCGCTTTAAAGTTTGCAAACAGCTTTACCATCCTCAGCTCATTTAATTAGCACTGAAACTGTGCACAGAATGCACTGATGCAAATAGTATAAGAAAAACACAGAAGTTTCCATTAACCTGATTTTATGGATTACCATTTTAATACTTCATGCCTGGGATTCTAGAACCTGCTTTGCTGGCTGCCCAACTTTCAGCGCCTCCCTATTCTAAAGCTCTCTACATATTGATGCTAAAATCATCTTCCTTCCCTGCTGATCTGAACATGCCACCATCTGGAGTCCATTTATAGCCTCCCATCACCCTTGGGATAATGTATTTGCCTGCGACCTTTGAGACTCTGCATCTGCTAAGACCTCTGTCTTGCTTTCCTCAATTTAGGATACCAGTGTTTAGTTAACCACGATTTGTTCATCCATCTAGCATTCATTCATGCATGCATTTATTAACTTAGCATCTACACTGTGCTAGGCATTGCATTAGACGCTAGAGGGGAATACAAAGATGAGTAATTTCTGCCTCAAGGAGTTTATTACCTCATGTAGGGCTTATATGTATACTTTTAATTCTAAAAAAGACACACTGTGATAACAGAGGTGGTAAAAGTAGATTCATAGTTATAGGTAAACCCTTAGGAAGGAGTATTCACAAATGGGAAGAGCAGAGAAGGCTCCTAGGAGAAGGTATTATTTCATCTGAGTAAGGACAAGTAGGTTTCCATAAGCAGAGCACAGAGGATGGGACAAGATTGCCTTGGCTTTCTTGCTGTCTGTTGGTCAAGCTATTTCTCTTGTTGACCTCTTCTTCTGTCTTCTTGGGCATTCGACCACAAAGAGGTTTTTTATTTGAAAAGTGTCTTAAATACCCAAGGGCCTGGTAAACTTGCATACTTGACTTAAAAAAAGAAACTTCTAGGATGATAACAGTTAATAGCATATGAAAAGGCATGAATAGACAGATTTTGTTTCAAGATTATCAACGTAAGGAATAGAAGAGGAACTTACCAGAAATGGCACCCATCCTCATCAGCCAGTCTCTGGCTGGAGCCACCAATGCAAATAGTGTAAGGAAAATGTATCATCCTCAAAGTGAATATTTGCATGACACATAGTGTGTGATGTACGACAAAAATAATAGCAGAGTATCACATAGGTTTGTCATGAACAGTTTGATAGCAGATCTATTTATGATTCTCGAAAAATAAAATAAAATGAGTAAGGCCTAACATTTTTAGGTTTGAAACATGTTTCATTATTTTGCTATGTTTCTACCAATTGCATATTCATTCCATAAGAAAACACAAAAATAGTGTTGGTATCAGGTACACAAATGGCTGTATCAGGCACTCTCAGTAGAGGTAGTATGGACAGCATTGGGTTTCTTGTGCAAGATCTGCCTTCTGATCTCCCACTGCTCGACCTTGGCCCTTCAGAATGTCATAGTCAATCCATTTTGATCATTACATACTGAAGCATTGGCAGGCTTGAACAGGGAAACAGAATTTTATTTAGGTTTTCTATTTTTGAGAGCTGGTAAAGCAATGCAAAACATCTTAAATGGGGACAAAATTAAAAACAGGAAATGTTGGGAAAGGATGGACTCCAAGGAGGACTCATGGAGGCCCTAACAGCTACGGTGTTAGGAGACTCATTAGCATGACATGCATTCTGTACATTTGTCAGAAGACAAGCAGGTACAAAGGGAGTGGAAAAATACGAGGGAAAGCCCAGCTAACGGATTCTTTTCTTGGTATTCTTGGTAATCATATGGGACCAGAAAAAGTAAAGGAGGAAAAGCCATGAGAGTTCACTACCCCAAATTTCCTACAACCGAGACTGGAAAGTCATCTGATGCATGTTCTCCAAGGGCCCAGCTTAGGGAGGGGTAACTGTGTCTGCCCATCCTCTGTGCCCTGAGCATCCTAGTCTAGTTCCAGCCTTTACCATCATATTTTTCAACACTGGCATAGCTACATCTCTAGTCCTTTCTCTTGAGTTCCTGCTCACCCTCTGCTGTTGCTGGTCAGATTTTCACTTGGGTGCCCTTTAGTTTAGCCAGTTTAACTGCTATGCAAAGCTAAAACCCTCAAAACCAGCTCCCCCACCTCCCTGACTTCTCTAAATCTGGAGCCATTTTTTAAATTTAACTTTTTGAAGAGGTAACTCATTTACATTTTTTTTAAAAAACAAAAAATATAAAAAGTCATACATGAAAAATCTCCCTTCTTTCCTTTCCCCATGTAGCCAATTCCCACCACTTGCAAGAAATTTCAAGTTTCTTCACATACAAATATGAATATAAATTTCCTTCTTTTTTATCACAAGGGAGTATGTTCTTTACACTTTTTTGAACCATGTGTTCTAGTCCTCTATTGTTGTATAACAAATACCTCTAAACTTAGCGTCTTAAAACAATCTATTAGTATCTCTCCTAGTTTGTGGGACTGACTGGGCTCACGGGGTAGTTCTTGCTTTGGCTCCTCACCTGTGGCTGCAGTCAGATGTTGGTAGTACAGGAGTCATGTGAGGGCTCAGCTGGACTCGGGGTCCAAAGTGGCTCACAATTGGCCGGCAATTGATGCTGGTTGTTGGATGGGAGTTCAGCTGCCAGAGTACCTCCACAGGCACCCTCCAGGTGGCTTGGGCTTCTCACAGCAAGGAAGCCGGGTTCTGAGTAGGAGCATCACAAGAGTGGGTATTCCAAGAGGCAGGAAGTGGAAGTTAGCAGACCAATTAAGGGCTACTTACAGAACTGGCACCATTACCTCTGCTGTAGTCTATTGGCCAAAGTAGTCACCGGGGCTGCCCAGGTTCAAGGGAACCGAGAAATAAACTCCATTTCTTCACGAGGAGTGGCAAGATCATATTGGAGAAGATCTTGGGGGAGAGGAGAGACTGTGTTGGTTATCTTTGTAAAATACAATCTGTAACACCACTGGAAGTACTTTTCTATCCCCCAACACACGTCCAAGGCCTGAGCAGCTTTCTTTTTAACGTCTGACACATAACCCCCACCCCTGTTTCCACTGACCCCACGAATTCAGATCCTCATCTCTCTGCAGCTCATTAATTGTCAGAGTTATCTTCCTGGTCTCCAATTTCTCTTCACTCCAAATAGCCAAGAAAACTTGTGTTTTCTTACCATAAGTATCTCCATAAACTTTAGTTTTGATGTAAGTAAAAATCGGCTCTGGTAACTCAGTGGTTTTGTTTGACCTTAGTGATGTTGGCATATATAGGATTTAGATTTTCCTTTAAATTTTCAACATTGCAAAATCAGGAGATTTTATGTAAAAATCCAGATTAAGCTCCTTTTGAAAAATGGGTTCTCATATGTACAAAAACTCAACTGTTCAACTAATATGTTCTAGATACTGAACAAGAGGAAAAAAATATTCAGGCCCTTATGGAGCTTACATTTTTATTGTGGGGAGGCGGACCATAGACAAAATGAATAGTAAAATGCATAAAATGTTAGATGGCAATATGCTCTGTGAAGGGTCAGGAGTGGATGGGAAGGGCTATGATTTTAAGTCACATGGTCACAGAAGGCCTCACTGATGGAAACATTTGACTTCAAAAAATTGAAGGAATAGAGATACGGACATGGATTCGTAGAACTTTGCTTTCTAATAAGTAGGCCATAGCCACATGTAGCTGTCTAAATTTATATTAATTAAAATTAAATAAAATTTAAAATTCAGTTTTTCAGGCACACTAGTCACATTTCAAGTCCTCAATAGCCACATGTGGCTAGTGGTTACAAAGCAGAAAACATTTCCGCCATTCCAGAAAGTTCTGTTGGACAGCATTGCAGAGGAAGAGTATTCCAGGCAAAGGGGTTAGCAAGTGCAAACATCCTGGGGTGGGACCATTGCTTGATTTGAGCTAAATAGTGACACAGGTGTTCTGTTTACATGTTCCTATTATTCCCTGTTGTCTGCCTTACACAGCAGCTGAATAGCAATTGTCATTTATCCCTTTAACCCAAGCCTACTTTCCAAAGGCCCTTACTGATATTGAGTTTTAGACCCTTGGTCAATGTCATAGAATCTATGAGGCAAAATCCAAACTCCCTGGTCTTGCTTTGAGAAGCTGTGTAAAAGAGAGCAAAGACCAGGAATCTGGATTAGGAGACAGAACATATGTGTTCTGTTTTGGAGCAGAGTAAGTTCATGGTGTGATTCAAAAGGTATTACCAAGAGTGAAAGGGCACAAGTACCCCCTAATCAGAATGAATGTTGACCGAAAGTGTCCTGGAGGGCCTCTCCTGGACCAGGACTAAAGGTCTACCGGACTTTCAGTTGGGGTTTCAGGAGGAAGCTTGGAGTATGGGGTGGCACTCTGGGGCTAAGGACGATGACTGCTTACCAATCGGAGCGGAAGTATTTCAACATTATATAAACTGGGGCAGCCTTATATGGTACATACAAGTGGAATTTCAGCCTTGAATAAATATCTGTGATAAGTATTTGGAAACTGTAATGGACTATAAAGTTTATTGCAGGGCCCTTTCCAGTAAACGCACACAGCTTAAAGTGACAGGATTTAAGGTTTTCGGCAGAGTGTCATCAGCATCTGTTCTGATATTTTCTCCTGCTTCCCTCTCTCCCACCAGCACGACACATTCTCAGTGCCTCATAGGTCCTGTGTCACAGCACCTTGGCGTTTTTCTCACGTTTTCTCTCTTTACTTGAAGGACCTTCATCCCTCTTTCTGGATGAAATCTGAATTGAATTCAGATTCATCTGAATCTGAATCTGGTTGAATCTCCCCCACTCAGCTTTAAGGCACAGTTTAACTCCCTTCATTGACTTTTCTTTGCCCACCCCAGGTCAGAAGCATTTCTTGCTCCTGTGGCTGGGAATGCTCATTATCCGCACTCACTTGGCAGTTACCAAGAGTACAAGGCAATATCTTTGTTTTTCTATATGTTTATTTACTCTTGGGCCAAATCTGAAGTTGGGCAGAGGTCATAGATCATTCTTCCTTTTTCCTTACAAGGCCACATCTCCATATATATTTGCCAGCATCTACCTTGTGAGGGCCTGAGGGTATCATGGTAAATCAACTCAGGGCCCTGACACCCTGTTAATCTTTATTTGTCAATTTTATCTTCTTTTTTTTTAAAGTGAATAAGCCGATTCAATTCTCAGAAGTCTTAGGTAACGGTGTCCCCAGTGTTCTACTCACTAGGAGTAAAAGTCCTAGCTGCTGGCCCTTGATGAAGACAGACTGAGCCGGGATGTGAAGATTCACAGCCACCTGGATCTTAAGGCCCTGCTGGAACAGCTTCGCTCTCAATGCTCCACTATTCCGCGCTCCTGGAATGGTGTAAACAATGATTCACACCACAGGAGGCCCTCGCAGTTTACCAGGCCCAGTCATCACACGCATCAGGCTTTCAGGGAAGGTCAGGTTCCAACATGTTAACAGAGATTCACCTTCAGGTCACCAGACTCGCACCTATTTTGCTAAACACCTATCATAACCAACAAAAGTTTTCTCGTCTTATCCTTTAATGATGAGTGTGCCAAAGAGAGGACAGCAGGGGCGGGGGGGGGGGGGGGCGGGACATTCTGTCTCAATGGTGTTCGATTTGTAGCAGAATACAGAGTCTATTTTGAAGTTCTTTGGCAAAAATCGTTTCTACGAATAGCGATTACGATTTGGGGCTAGGCTGTGCAAAAGGCAAGGAGGGGTTGGGAGGAGGAAGGAGTGTCCCAGACTCCCAGTTCGCTTGGTCGAAGTCCAACTTGACCCTGGCTGTTAGGAAAAGGGAGCGAAGCGGGACTTTTCAGCCTAAAGGGAACTGATGGGAGATGGAGTCTGGTGGAGGATTCTGGGAAGTCCACACCTGTGGAAGAGCCGGTGCCCGAGGGGTCCTCCCCTCCTCCTCTCGGGCCCGGGCGGGGCTGAGGGCCCGCTGGGCCGGCGGAGGTGAGCCGCGGGGGGCGGGCCGGCGGGGCGGGGCCGCGCGCACCTGGCGGGCGGGGGAGGCGGCGGCGCGCGCCAATGGGCCGCGGCTGGCAGCGCGCCCCGCGCCGAGCCGCAGTCGCGCCCTCTCGCTGCCTGGCGAAGGCGCGGACGGCGCGCGGAGGCGAGCGCGGAGGCGAGGAGAGGAGCGCCGGGGCCGCATCGCACCGCGCCGCACCGCCGGCGGGGCATGAGGATGGCTGTGGGCTCCGTCAAGATGCAGACGCCGTGCGAGAGTCCGGTCCTGGCCGCGGCGGTGGCGGCGGCGGACGGCGCCCTGCGCCGCAGCCCCAGCGCCCGCGAGCCGGAGCGCGAGCAGCCGCCGGCGCCGCTGCGGCCGAGGCTGCGGGACCTGCCCGCGCTGCTGCGGAGCGGGCTCACCCTGCGGAGAAAGCGGAGCGCCGGCGGCGGCCGGGTGAGTGGCCCGGCCCAGCCCGGGTGGGCATGGGCGGCGCACACGTGGAGCCCGCGCCCACCCTCCCGGGCCGCTGAGGGGCGCGTCTCGAAGTTGGGGAGGTAGCAGAAGGGCGCCCTGGTGCCGGACGGGGCAGCAGAGGAGCCTGGGACTGCGGCGTCGTGGGGTGCCCCCCAGTGAACGACGGTTTCTCCTTCCCCTGTGGCACCTGACTTAACCCAAGGGCACGTGAATTCAGGCTGCCGGACGCGGGCATCGCCGGAAGAAGGGCTGTTTGCCTCTCCCCCGAGGGGCAGCTGCAGGTGTCCGGGTGTCGAGCAGCCGGCCAGCCCTGTCCCGACAGCAAGCCTCAGGCCCCCCGAGTGGGATCCCCATTTGCAGGAGGCGTGGGACGTGTGCGCTCGTTTCGGACGCCCTGTTGCATGCAAGCTTTGGGCATCGGGTCGGGCTCTGGCCGCTGGCACCGGCGAGGGCAGACCCAGGAGTTGGAAGTTCCCGGGCGAGCGTCTAGCTCCCGGGTTCCAGAGTCGCCAGCGCTTAGGACTTGGTGACGCCCCCTTAGGGGGTGCACGCCCCCTAGAATCTACAGTCCTGACTTCCTGATGGTGTGTTCCGATATGATCTCCTGGTGAAGGAGTGTGTCTTGTTGGGTTCTAAGTGCATCCAATGGCCTGAGCAGGTCAGACATGTTTTGTACGTTAAGAGAACCTGGACAGCCTGCTGATCGGCTTCTGGGAGCTTTCACAAGCCACTCAGCCGGCCGGCCCGGGCCTCAGGCTTACTCAGGTTTCTCTGCTCGTCAGGGCTTTGGGGCACCTTTGGTGGGCTCTACTCGGTCTTTAAAAATTTGTCATCATTAAGCAGGCTTTATTGGGAAGCTGCAACAATGTAGATTTTGGGGGCTGTAATTAAAAAAAAAAATTGAAGTCTTGGTTGTCTGCCTTAAAAGAAGACCTCACTGGAGGACTTTCAGCTCTTGCAAAGATCGGTTTGTGGAAACATGAGAGTGAGGGAGAAGCACTTGTTTTGCTGTGGCTTCCTTTGGGTAGGCGAGGGTCTGAATTGAGGTGGGTCTTCAGCCTCTCTAGGCTGCGTTTCCCTCTCCTGGGCATTTTTCGTCCTGTGTGGGGATGACTGTCCATGATGTACCTCAGAAGATGTTCTGAGGATTAGCTGGGTGTGATAGGACATGTTTAAGTCCAGACCAGGGGAGTTTAGAAACTGCCCACAAGTGACCTTAACAAGTGGCATACAGGATTGCCTGCAAAGAAAGTGAGGAAATGTGTCCCAAAGATGTGACAGCTAAGTAAACTCAAGAACCAGAGTTATAGACTTGGCAGGAATCTAGGGAAAAGTAGGTCAAATCGCGTTCCTGTTATCCTTGACAGTTACTTTTTCATGGCACAGGATACTGAAGACGTGAGGGCAGCTAGGTGCTCCGTGAGGAGAATGGCTGAGGGTTTGTGTATAGCTAGATCTGTAGTGTTCATCTGCATAGGTTCACATGCTTGTGTTTCTCGCTCGCTGCCTGGGATGATGATGTGCTCCTTGCTAATATACCTACTTATCGTTATCTTCCTAATTATTCTAAATGTAGTTACTTCTAATAATGTATACTTTATTGACCTGTCTTTGGTTCTGATACTGTATGACTTCTCTTTGGGACATTCCAAACACATTTCATTAGCATATGGCCAGTTTTTTATTGGAGGAAGACTGTCAAATTTTTCAATGTTGGAAACCCATGATTTTCAACTATTTTCCCCTTCTTTGTCTTTGGAACCACCTGTGTGATTTTGGAAACTTCACCTTACAAAGAGGTAGGAAGGAATTTGAAAGAAAGAAAAATAGGTGAATATGTACCTGTCTTAGTCCGCTCAGGCTGCCGTAACAAAATACCACAGACTGGGTGGCTTAAACAACAGGAATTTATTTTCTCACAGTTCTGGAGGCTGGGATATCCAAGATCAAGGTGCCAGCTTTTTTGGTTTCTGGTGAGAGCTCTCTTCTTGGCCTGGAGATAGCGCCTTCTCCCTGTGTCCCCACAGGGAGAGGAATGCCATTCCTTGGTGCACATGGAGGGAGAGAGATAGCTCTCTTCCTTTTCTTATAAGGTCACTAATTCCATCATGGCGGCCCCACCTTCATGACCTAGTCTCACCCTAAATATCTCCCACAGGCCCCGTCTCCAAATGCCGTCACACTGGGGGTTAGGGATTCAATGTATGAATTTTGAGGAAATACAAACATTTGGTCCATAACAGAATGGGTTTGAAGGAAAGAGAAAAACAGGTGAAATATGTACCAAACCAGTTGGTGACTTGCCAGCCTCCGGGGTCATCTGGTTACCCCTTGGTCAGGGCAGTGATACTGATGCTAACAAATCATGGCATAGATCCTTCTGTGGACCTTTAGTATCTCATGGGCTGTGCTTCCCAACTACAACTGAGTGGTTATAGGGACAAGTTAACACAAATTCACTACCATTGGTAAAAAAAAAAAAAAAAAAAAAAGAAAGAAAGAGAGAAAAGCAGCTCTGCATGTTACACAAGTTGGTGAGAAAGTTTGCAATGTCTGTATTGACCAAGATCTGATTTAGGAATACTTGTGGCTCCTGTCCATGCTGCCTGGGGCTCCAACAAATCTGCACAATCTGATACCAACTGTCACCAAGTGAGCTCTTTGTGGGTTGTGTTGCCCAATCTGGGTGCCGTATATGAAATCTCTTACTGGGAAAAATTAAGCTGACATTTGGTTAATACTGCAGAACTCCTGGTTCCTTGGTTCAGTCACTTCTACTTATGTTGAATTGAAAACACAAATTGATTAAGATTCTTTGCACATCTTTATGCTAAGTGGACTCTTTAGGTTAAGTTTTGCTTTGTGGGAGGACCCTAGCACCTCCTAAAAATCAGTGGTAAGATCAGGCACACCTTGAATTCCCATCCAAACCTTTTAACCATTTTTTTTAGAACTTTGTCTTATGGAGATTGTGAGAGAACAGTATAATAAACACCCAATTCGACAGTTAGAAATTTGGCCAGCCTTGTTTCATATATTTTCCCTTTCCCCACATTTTTTGAGGGGGCTGATGTATTTAAAAGCAAAATCCTACACATCATGTCATCTCATAAATGTTTCAGTTTACATCTCCAATAAGAACTTTTTTTCTAAAAAAAAAAACTTCTCTGCCTTTTCACACCTAAAAATATTAACAATAATTCCTTAATGTAATTCTCATTTTCGAGTTTTCTCAAAGATGTCTTTTTACTTATGATTTGTTAGAATCAGGAACTAAACAAGGTACATACATTGCCTTTGGTTGTTAGGTTTTAAAATCTATTTTATTTTATAATGGTACCTCCCACCCCTTTTCATGCCATTGATTTGATGGTGAGAGAGCGGGTCATTTGTTTAGTAGAATATCCCACTTTCGGGGCTGATTTCTTGCCTGTGGTGTCATTTAATTTGTTCCTCTATTCTTCTTGTTTCCTGTAATCTGGCAGTTAGATGTAGAAGCCTGATTAGATTCAGGTTCAAAGGCACACATCCTTTGTAGGTGGTGCTATGTAAAATCTGTTGCATCACATCACAAGACGCATGATGTCTGGATGTCTCTTTTTGAGATGTTAAGATTGGTTAGTGGGTTCAGGTGGAGTCAGCTTACCTTTCACCTAAGATTTTAGCAACATCGATGGTTGTGGCCTAGATCCATTTCATTGGGGGCTGCACAATGGTGATGATCTAAATCTATCGTTCCTCTTTTTTTTTAGTGTCTATACTTTTTTCTTTTTTTTATTGAGGTAAAATTAACACACAACATTATATTAGTTTCAGGTGTACAGCATAATGATTTGGTATTTGTGTGTATTGTGAAATGATCACTACAATGAGTCTAGTTAACATCCATCACCATACATAGTTACAGATTTTTTTTCTTTTTTTTAAAATCTTTTTTTTTTTTCTGCTTTTTCTCCCCAAATTCCCCCGGTACACAGTTGTATATTTTAGTTGTGGCATGTGGGACATCGTCTCAGCATAGCCTGACGAGCGGTGCCATGTCCACGCCCAGGATCGAACCAGCGAAATCCTGGGCTGTGAAAGCGGAGCGTGTGAACCCAACCACTCGGCCACGGGGCCGGCCCCAGATATTTTTCCTTTGTGATGAGAACTTTTAAGATCTACTCTTTTAGCAACTTTCAAATATGCAGTTTTGTATTATTAACTATAGTCTCTGTGCTCTACATTACATCCCCATGACATTTGTTTCATGACTAGAAGCTTGAACCTTTTGACTCCCTTCATCCATTTCATACCCCCACCCTCACCCCAGCAACTGCCAGTCTGTTCTCTGTATCTATAAGCTTGGTTTTTGGGTTTTTTTAAGATTCCACATATAAGTGAGATCATATAGTATTTGTCTTTCTCTGTCTGACTTATTTCACTTAGCATAATGCCTTCAAGGTCCATCCATGTTGTTGCAAATGGCAATATTTCATTCTTTTTTATAACTGAATAATATTCCTTTGCATTTAATATACCGTGTTTTCTTTATTCATCCATCGGATGCTTAGGTTGTTTCCATTTCTTGGCTGTTGTAAATAATGCTGCAGTGTACCTGGGGGTGCAGATGTTTTCTCAAGTTAGTGTTTTTGTTTTCTTCAGATAAATACCCAGAAGCGTAATTGCTGGATCATATGGTAGTTCTATTTTGAATTTCTTGAGGAACCTCCATACTGTTTTCCATAGTAGCTGCATCAGTTTACATTCCCACCAGCAGTGCACAAGGGTTCCCTTTTCTCCACATCCTCACCAATGCTTATTTCTTGTCTTTTTTGATATCATTCCTCTTGCATTTTTTAGGTGGAAATTCTGTCTATAAAGAACTTCCCCTCATGAACTGTTTGGGTCTCCTAAAATTCAGATTGTGTAGGAAAGACAGGGAAAAGGCTTAACTTTTTCCTTTTATCAATTTTCTGAGTAATGATTTGTTGCCCTAACAACCTCCCATGATAATCAGTAAGTTTTCCTTTTTAAATATCATTAAGAACTTGTGGATGTTAATGTATTTGTTTCAATCCATTACCGTCCATATTCTTTTTGACGCTCAATTTGTTCTTACCTTCTGTATACTTTTTACAAGGTCTCGAGAGTCTCTGATAACTTTCTTGCTTCCTGGCACAAGATATTCTAAGCTTAGCTTGTACATTGCCTGCTGTGGACCTGAAGTCAGCCATTCTCCCAAGAAGCACTGATTGTTTTTACTGAAAACCGCTCATTTCCTCCAACTTTTGCCTCTCTTAGTGGTTGGTCTTAAGCCTTCCATCTTGGGTTTTTGTTTCTTTTTAAATTCTCATCGGGCTGTTTCTGAGACTGTCATTTTCTCCTTCTAATGCAATAGCTGTAACTACTGTTGCCTCTTTCTATATATATTGTCAGAGTGCTGGGACTGACTTATTTTGGGTTTTGGCTGCTACTTATTTTGGTCTTTTCTGCAGTCCTCTGCCTCCTTCTTCGTCTCCTTGAAATCTGTTTCATGTACAGCAGCCAGAATGATTCATCAGTTGTGCCAAGTTGACTGTTCACCAAAGTCCTCCAGGGCTCCTCAGCCTTTGGGTTGCTCTTCTCCACCCTGACCTCTTCTCTGGAGCCACCCTGCTCTCAGCCAGGTCCCTATGGCATGGCAGGTGCCTTCACACTTTAGAAACTGGAAGAACAGCTAGCTGGTGGCTCTCTGCATGTGGTTCTCTTTTTCATTTACACTCTCTACCCAGATGATTCCCTCGCAAAGGGGAACAAGGTAGCCCATTTCCTTTGTCCAAGCTGGAACACTTTAGATGTGACTTAGTACCCTCCTCTGCCAGAAATAAGACTTTGTTGACTGGGGAACACACACTGCTCCAAGTTATACCAGTACTCCCAATTTATAGTCATTTTATACATATAACTTACAGGCAAAACATCTAATTTGTTCTTTGTATTTAAATTAAAATCAGTGGTGGTTGGCCCTGTGGCCGAGTGCTTAAGTTTGCACTCTCTGCTTTGGTGGCCTGGAGTTTCGCTGGTTTGAATCCTGGGCACAGACCTAGCACTGCTCATCAAGTCAGGCTGAGGTGACGTCCCACATAGCAGAACTAGAAGGACCTACAGGTAGAATATACAACTATGTACTGGGGGGCTTTGGGGGGAAGAAGAAGAAGAAGAAGAAAAAAAAGATTGGCAACAGATGTTAGCTCAGGGCCAATCTTTAAAAATAAAATCAATGGCTAATGCTTCATAACACTTAATTATGTGCCATGCATATTCTGATATAAATTTCCTTTAACTCTTACAACAAGCCTATGAGTTAGATGCTGTTATTTGCATTCTACAGATGAGGAAACTGAAACACAGATATAATTTACCCAAGATCACCAAGTGGGTGGAGGGAGGGAGGTTTGAATCCAGCCAGTCTGGCTCCATAGTCCATCCTCTGAATTGACTCTCTGGTTTTCCTCAAATGCACTGAGGGCAAAGGTCTGTTTACTGTAAGCTGCCGTAGCCTTAAAGTACTTGCTGAGATGACCTTACTACTCTGAGAGTGATCAGTGATGCTGCTGGTAATGCCAGACGTTAATTTTTCTTTCATGTGAGCACACAGACGCTTGTGATTGACCTACTGGGTGAGGACACAGGGAAGGAGGGGAAGTATTGTGGATACAGGTGAATGGTAACTAATGTTTACGAAAATTAAGAGTAGCAATAAGTGTGTCATAAGCAGAAATCACCCAGGCCCACCTTGATCAAGGCCAATCCAAAAAAAACTTGTGAGTTTGCCCCCCTACTTTGTTCTTATCTGCTTAGAGTAGCCTGTCGGAAGACTAAGGCCATCAAGGGAGGCGTGGTCTGCCAGGGCAGGTGAGTCAGATCAGATATGAAATGATCTTATTGGAGAAACACTGACTTCCTACCAGCTCAAACCTTGACACTGTATTATAAAACTGTGTTGACCATGGCTACAGATAAAGTAAGACTCCATGGAAATCACTTCTGAATATATTTATTTGGGAAGAAGGAAAAGAAATTATAGATTCATTTATTCTATTTTAATTTCATGTGAATTCTAGCAAAGGAACTCAGTGGCAAGTTAATGCTGTATTTACTCTCTCTCTTTCTCTCCCCTTTGACCTCTCGTAAGGCTTTGGTTACATAATTAGATCAGAGGAAAAGAGCATGGGCTATGGCTTCAGAAACTGGGTGTGAATGAATCCCAGTGCCTCTGAAATCTGTGTCTTGCATGAGTTATTCTCTGAGCTCTCTAAGACTCAGTTTCTTCCTTTGTAATGAGATATTCCATGGATCAGGTTTTTCCGAGAATAGAGACAATATATGGAAAATTTTGGGCACATTGGCGCTTAAATTTTTCCTTCCCCAGCAGATGCTTATTCTAGGCAAAGGGACTTTCATAGACGTATTTATGGAAATATAGGCACAAAAAAAATTTTGCTTTCATATGCAATGTCAGATCCCACGTTTTTAAAAAATGTGATATCCTAACATATAGTGCATATTTTAGGTGGTGTCTAAATACTGGTACCATAACAAAATAGTTTCACACTTGCACTGTCTCTGAAATTGACTTGGCAGTAATTGGTGACTTGTATGGCTGAAAATAGCTGGAAAGGTGGGAGAA
This sequence comes from Equus przewalskii, assembly GCF_037783145.1. NCBI lineage: Eukaryota > Metazoa > Chordata > Mammalia > Perissodactyla > Equidae > Equus > Equus przewalskii. The sequence continues at coordinate 54,296,851 of NC_091834.1, read as the reverse complement.
AAGTCACTGGTGATGACTTTGAGTACTTGTGATTTTTTTTGCCCCAATATTGCATAACAACCCTTGTTGAGAATACTGATAATTCCAGTAATGCTATGTGACCTGGAAGTAGTTCATGAGAAGTTCTAAGATTTTCTGTGAAGGCAAAATAGTTAAAATCAGTGACTTTATTTTTTTGTGGCAAATTATTATGATAAATCATTCATAAATGGATATGGGAAAGGGAAAAGTCCACAGAGGCCATTGTGGATACTGGCACATCTTTTTCAGAGTGAATTTCAATAGTCCCCTAAAGGTAGGAGGTATTTTCACCTATGAGGAAACTACAGTCCAGAGAGGTTAAGTAACTTGTCCATGGTCACCCAGCTAGAAAGTAGTAGAGGCAGAATGGAGCCTAGGACTGTCTGATTCCAAAATCTGTGGCTTCCCCACAATACCATGTTTTCTAAGACTTTGACTTAATTATAACCTGTGGTGTATTGAAACAATGGGTGCGTGAGACATTTCAAATCTTAGTGTAAAACACGGCTAGTTTTCTTTCCAGTGTCTTCAGTTATGGCTTCCGGGATCAGTCTTTAATTACTGCCAAGTTTGGCGATGGCTTGAGCAGCAGCTGTCTGTCATCCCCCAGCGGAACCAGCCATTGTACTGCAGCCCTGGAGGTCTGGGATGACTCATCCCAGGAGCCATGGTTTTCTCGGGAGGTTTGGAGCTGACTCGCTCCATACTACAAATGTGCTTTGAGATTTATAAGGCAAGTAGGTTTCTTTTCTGGAGCGTGTGGAAGACTGGAAGAAGAGGTAGAATGAGTTTCTTGTAATCCAGGATTTATGTTTATGCCTGTGACTTCTTTAATATTTAAGAAACTTGATCAGGAAGTGGGAAGTGCGCATACCTATCAAAGTAAATGAACCTATTTACGGTGGAATAAAATCATTGAGAATACACAAATATCTTTCAATAAAATTAAACTTTGGTATATTTACCTGTTAACGTGGCGTGATTACCCTAAGTGATTGGCTCTTAACTTTTTTTTGGATCCCAGGCCTTTTTAAGAATCAGAGGATAGCCCCCCCAGAAGAGTGCACGTGGGGATGGAATTTTGCATCTCACTCCGGAGGGCCTGTGGATGTTATGAAGCCTGGGTCGCCACAGACCCCTGGTTAAAAGGGCCTTCCCTACCCTGCCTTCTAGAGAGAAGCACCATCATTCTATAATTATTTTACTGTTTATCTTTCCTTCCTCTAAAAACCTAGCATAGTATCAAGCGCTCATTCAGTTGTCAGTATTTCCTTGAATTAAAGTATTTTACCGGTTTGTTGAATTGGATATTGTTTGCCTTAGAATGTAGCAAATGCTTCAGTGAGCCCTGGGAGGTGGTGGTAGTGGTGGTGATGGTGATGGTGGTGATTACTATTATTTAACAAATCCTTATAGTACATTGATGGTGTCAGGTTGTTTGAAGTGCTTTAAGAACATTAACTCATTTAATCCTCACAGCAGCCTTAGGTGGCAGATGCTCTCACTGTCCTCTTTTTTTTCCAAAGAGGGAAATGAGGTACAGAGAGGCTAAGTAAGCTGCCTGAGATCATCCAGTAAATGGAGAAGCCAAATTTTGAACCCAAGAAATCGGGCTTCATATTAGGAGGTCTCCCTATTCTGCTGTATCCCCTCTCTAAGTGAAATAATTAGTGTATCTCCTCGATTATAGTCTCTCTCTCTCTCTCTTTTTCATTATAACACTTTTTAAATAGGGATGCATGTTACAACCGATATAATTATTAAATGGGGTGCTTTCTTTTCCCCTGTAAAGCTATTATTAAATTGATGGTGTGTCTTAAAATTGTGGTATCTTAGAATAAAGGATCTTTGGCAAGTCGTGTTTCAGTTTTTAAATGTAGCTGTATAGTTTATCTGTAGAAACATCAAAGTAAGTCACAGCTTTAAAATGTGCATACAAACACAAACCGTATCTATTTATGAACTGTGAAAAGTGTGAATTAAGATTATATTAACAATTTTTATTGCTTAGGTAATGATTTAAATGTCAGAGAAGAATAAATTTAAATTTTTCCTACAAAAAGCATAAATAGCCTCAGAGTAATGTTGAAGGTAGAAGAAACCAAAATTCTTTTAAATGAAATTATATAGAAATATAAAGCTTATATATCTATATATTTATATATATAATTATTGAAAAATAATTTCAGATTTTTTAAAGTAAAATTTGAAAGTATTTCTTATTTTTTAAAACTGAGAACCACGAGTATACCCAAATGTCGGTCGATTCAGACTAGCCTCTGAGTCTCCGTACTTTGTGTGGGGAGTTGGCAGATCTTACCTTCTGTGACTCAGTTGGTCATTTTTTTGTATTTTATCTGCTTTGTTCATGAGACATGGCTTCTCCCTTGTAAAATACCTTTCTTTCATTTGGTACCATTTGTGTTATCTGTAGAAAAAACATAATTCAGGATTTCTAATAAGGCAAAACAAACCTTGACTAAAGTTAGAGAGTCCTGAAATTCAGGGCTTCTGCAATCTAGCTGGTTGTCGTCCTGTGTTTTTTTCCTAGCTGGTCTAGCAACTTAAACTCCAGCCCCATTGGTGGTTTTGTCGTTCAGTTGAATTTGACCTTGTCAAATCATTTACCTGCAGCTGTTATGAGGTGTACATGCAAATACTTGTGATTGCCCAACACTTATGCCTTTGGTGCTGACTGTAAATTTGTTTTACTCTCTCCTGTTACTATTGAGGGAAGTGAACAGCTTATCTCTTCTGCTTGGTCTAACACTCTAAATGTTGACGATAATGAACAAACACTACAAATGGTTTGCTTCTTCATATTGTGCTGTGAATTTATATATAGGTATGAAGTCTTCTTTTGTAGGAAAAAAGGGAAGATATGTGATAATTCCTTTTAGAAACAGGGGAAGTATGATGCTTATTTCAATCTGTTAAAATAGAATTTGTCTGTGGTATGGTAGAGAGAACGTTTTTCTGTGTATCATCTCAAGACTGTTTGACCTGGAATAAGCCAACTAACCTTTCTGAGTCTCTGTCCCTAAAGTGGAATACCACTGTTCTATCATGAGAATCGATGGTGGGAGAGGGGACCAGTTTTCATGTCTTGCTCCTTGTCTGATCAGGTCAGAGCAGCGGTCCTTCTCCATTGAGATGCCAACTCAACCCCTAGAACATTTTGAGGCGTATCTTAGACAAATGGATCTTTAATATTCACCACATCTCTTGAGTTGGGGATGGGAGAGATAATGCATTAATAGAGCATTTGAAGATGCAGGAGGAATCTGATTAAATTGAGAATTTGTCATATCGAAAGAGTAAAAAGAACATAACCATAAATCTGTTTCTAGAAGATTAAATGGTATGTTTGGCCATAAACAGAATTCTGAGAGAGATGTTGGAAGAGAACTTGTGATGTCATTGCTTTGGGTCTGGTGGGATCTTACCAAATAGTTTTATCTTCTTTTAGGTAAGAGGTTTATTGCTATTTCTTGTCATCAATGAAAGCTATCTCTTAGCCTTAAATTAGCATCAACATTTGTTTTCCTGTACTATTTCAAATTTATCAGAAACCTTCAAATAACACCTGTTGAGGCATTCGAATTTCCCACTCTTTTTGGCACATAACTCCTTAAAAAAAAAACCACACGCCTAGTCATATTCTAATCTACCTTGAATATCTCATGAATTTAGAGCTTAAAACACTCAGCAAATTCAGTTCATCAGTAGTTGGCTGTTCATTCTGCCATTTATATATTGCTTTATGTCTACAACATGCTTTCATATACTTTCTTGTTTTACTATTTTCATAACTCTGGAATAGATATTCCTTTCTTATGTAGACTCAAAGGCAGGTAACTGAGCTCTTCTATATGCCACAACCTCACCATCTGTGAAGCAAAGGCAGTGCCCACTTCACAGGGTGGTGAGACTAAGTAAATTAATATGCACAGCACTAGTAAGACAGAGCTAGTTATGTAGAGAAGGTTTAGTAAGTGTGACTGCTGCTGTTGTCATTGCTGTTATCATCATCATCAATATCGTCATCGTTGCCTGACATGACAGATCTGAGGGATTCCAAGGGATCTTCTATCCCTTTGAAAGCTGAAAGAGATCGTATTGGTTTTATTGTTAGCAATTAAGAAGGAAACTGAGACTCAAACATTGGTATGTTGCTGACAGTCATAGTGTGGAAGCCAGAAGAGTCAGGGGCTCCTTAGGCTGGACTCCATTTAGTCCAAGGGTCTCTGATAGGTTATCTATGGACTGTTCTCCCTAAAGTCGAAGATGGGGTCTGAAGGAAGACTTCTCAAACTTTAGCATATCTGAGAATCCCTGGATGGCTTGTTAAAACACAAATTCCAGGGCCCCAATCTTAGAGGCTTTAATATAGTGGCTCATGGATGGGGCCCAAGAATATGCATTTCTGTCAAGTCCCACATGATGTTGATGCTGCCAGTTTATGGTGCATACCTGGTAGCACTGGTCTAAAGGGCCTGAAAAGTTTGGTGACCTTCATCAGAAAATTACTGAGGCCAGGAGGCTACCTGGTTTTCTATTTGCCGTTCTACATGATGGAAGGCCAAACCAAGATGGAAGACCATGACTGTAAGACCTTTATTGAATTAGCAATATTGGAAACTCCACTTCATGGTTTCCACAGAGTTAAAAAAGAAGTGATGAGCATTTGGGACATAAAGGCTCATGGCAGCTCTGCTGATTATTCTGTTTGTCCATCCCGTGTACTCTCTACCCTTTTTTTTCTAATCTGTACCTTGGAGGCTGCCCTCTGTGGATATTCATCACTGGGGCTCTCTTGCCATCTGGCTTTGGTTTGGGTTCAGTCAGTGGAAGGCCAGGAGGAGAGAGAAGTCAGGGGAATCTCTCTCTCCTCCCTCTTTTTCAGGGTGGTGTTGGCAGTGTCTGTGACCATCTGTAACTACAGCTACTGCTGGGCAGTCCCTCCTTGGTCGCTTCAGCTCCCTCTAGCCTCCAGTAAAGCTGTGTCTTCCCCTAGGCCCTCCTACCTGTGGCTGTTAAAGTCTTGTCCTTACTAGCCCATGTATGCTGCAACATCTCCTGTTGGGTCCCTGAACCTTGCCCACGCATCTTTGATAGACTCTTTTCTGATAGGACCCTTGACTGATATAGGAGGCTAAGGAAGAGCAGTGCTGGGAAGAGTGACAGTAGAAGGTGTAGCCTTGGTGAGAAGACCCTCATGAATGGAGTGGGCATTGGCAGTGATTGAGTCAAGCCAGCTGGCCTAGCCCCTGAAGTGAGAGAGAGGACAGAGGGTAAGGAGTGCAGGGAAGGGGCCCAGCCTCTGAAGTGATGCTGGGCTTAACCACAGAAGGTCCTGAGAGGTCCCTGGTAAGAAGCTATAACTGTGCTAGAATGTGACCCAAGAGTCATTTCTGCATCATTCCTGTGCATAATCTTGGATGGCTAGGGTTCAGAATCAGAGATGCTTTTATACAAGAAGTTTGCGTTCTTTCTCTACAATTGTCTGACAGGTTTTTTTTTTTTTCCTGCCCCTGCCTTCTTCCCAGACACCCTTAGCATTGTTAGTCTCTACACAGGAGTTATAAGACCTTTGTGTGGTACTTTGATCTTGCTAAATTTTGTCACAGTATATTGAACATGTTCTGAAATGCCTGCCAAAACTACTTTTACAAAGTAACAAACAATTGAATAGAGTAATTACACCTTTGGTTCCTTTGCCAATGGGTTCCAGTGATGGGCGTGTCAATAAGATGAAAACCATTTTTCATGGTTTTGGTGCTCAGCCAAATCATCTTCTACAGTAAGCTCAGCATGAAGCAGGACCACAACACAAACCCATACCAATTCTGTGTGATTATCGGTTCTTTTTTATTGAAATGTTATGCCAGGTTGAAACTATTTCACAGCTTTTATAGATAATGTTGGGGTAGTAAAGGTTGAATACCAACATCTAAATACCTTGTCTTAGTAAATGAAATGTTTAAAGACAAAACAGGTCCTCAGTCTCAAGTTTTCTATTGTTACAGTTCTTTAGGAAGAAGAAAATTCCTCTATGAAGAAAAGTTAACTCTGAAATTTTTTCCCTCTTTCTGGGTTTTCTTATATTTATGTGTCAGAAGGGTGGATGTGTGAGGGAGTTGGGGCTCTGACCTCATACAGTTGAGGCAAATTATGATGAGTCACTCATGTTAGTCACTGTGGCACAGATTTAAGGCCTGTGAGCCCTTTGTTTTTGCTAGAGTCTCCTTCCTTTCTGGTCATTTATCCAATAAGACTTGGTGGCTGGGCACCCAGAGAAGACAAGCCACTGGAAGCATGGAGGGGAGGAGCCCTAATGTGCCTCGAAGGGGATGGAGCCTTCCCAGATGGAGGCTGCCCAGGAGTGGTGATATGTGCACGTCACCAGTTACTGGAAACTGACCAGAGGGAATAAGAGGGGTTCTGGCGCAGAAGACCCTGGAAAGAGAGTCTGTATCCCATCCAGGGAATGAAGAGGAGCTCACTGGAAGAGTGGGCACGACTGGGCCCCCAGGTCATGCAAGCTTCTTTTCCAGTCTCAGACCCTGGGGCGAGGACATTCTTGCTGATCTACCTTGCTTCCACCTCCAGTCTGGAGTGCAAGTCCTCCCCATCCTCCTAGCTGGGGAAGGAGCCCTTTCTCTTCTTAGTATCTCCTCCTCTGGTTTGGCCCCAAGAAATCTCTGGTTAGCTTTTCACCTGGTTTTTTGAAGACTCATCTCCTTACTCACTTCACCTGGAATGAGCTATCTATCTTCATTTTGGGTTTGGTTTCCTTTGGCTTTACTGTTCCCATTTCCTTCTCCTCCTCCCCCAAGCTTTGTTCCCTCTGGCTTTCCTCGTGGGCTCTTTGCCCAGTGTGCCTTCTCTGAATCAGCTCATCCTATTGTTTGTTCTTCTGTTTCACTGCACAGCCCTCCTGTTTCTTCATCCTTTGACCGTTTACCTGGCCCCAAGTGAGGGCCCATTCCGCATGGAAGAGGATGCTAGATACTCTTTTCAGGAGTTTGGGTGATTGAAGGCTACTTTTTCGTGTTAAAGATAATTATGTTAAGACACTCAGGAAAGCCCTCATCTAACCTCCCTTAAATCTTTTTAGGCATTTTAGCTCTTACAGCATTTACATCGTTCACTCCTCCTCCATCCCTTACCCCCCCAAACACTCCAGCCCAAGAGAAAAGGAACTTTTGGACTCAAGGAACCACTATCTAACTGATCTGCATTAGTGGATAGAGAGTTTATAAATATACTGATTGCCGATAAGCATTACATTTTCAAAACTACCTCCTTTAAATAGGGACTTCTGTCTTGGTCAAAGGATGTGTACAAGAAGGTATTGCCTTGGTGAGAAGTACGATTGTGAAATTCAAAATTAGTTTCATTTCTTAATGACTAACAAATCTAGAAGCTTCTGTTTAAGCAATTAGCTTTGGTAGTACAAGGCTAAATAGAAGACAAAGGGGATTAATGATTTTGTTAATTGTTCTTTCAATGCAGGAAGCTGCTTGTAATGTAGCACCTACCTCTCATGTCCCAGACTGCCATCTAGTGCAGCCGTCCTTGCTTTTGCATTTCCTGGTATCTTTTCTTCCTTCTGAAAATCTGTATTATGCACCTACTCTGTGATTTGTCAGTCAGGATAGTCTAAGTTTTACTGCAGTAACAAAAATACACAACATCTTTGTGGCTTGACACAATGAAAAAGTTTATTTCTTCCTCACAAATAGACCATATTGCCTCTGGGTGCTCTCCAGGGTGGCTGTCCTCCATGTGGCAGCTCTGTTTCCATCTTATGACGTTTCCATGTCATCATCTTCCACAGTGACTGCAACATGTGAGGAAAGAATGGAGAATTTCACCTGGACATTTCAATGCTTCTGCCTGAAGTGACTTTTGCTCATGTCTCATTGGCCAGAGCAAGTCACATGACCTCACTGATTTAACTCACTGAAGTGTCCTCTTCCCGGGAGCTTGGAAAGAGAAAAGAACCACAAAGATTAGTAACATCCACCCCAGGCATCAGAAGCTGAGAATCCTGAAGTGAATAAAGGCATGATCCCAGTCTTCAAGTCCAGCAGGGGAGATAAACATGTTAATGATATTACCATATAGTTTTACAAAACTGTAAAAATTACAAAATACATAGCATGGTAACTACATGATGGAACAGAAAGTACCTGGGAACACGAAGGGGGAGAACTTACCTCCCTGGGCCTGGGGAGGAGAGGAAAACTTCAGAGTGGAGGTTACATAAGGGCTGGGGTTTGTCTGTTTGCCAGGTTTACATTGACATTACCTTGGTGAGGGTGGTATCTAATTTTACTTTATGTGCTGCATAACATCTAAACTAATAATTTGGGGTACAGCTCAAAGAAATAGGCTTATCTGTTCTTTAAGACCTCAAGAAAGAAATGAAAGCAGTCTGTCAGCAATAGAACTGACAGTTCACATGAAATGCAGCACACAAGTACCTTTTTAGTGAAGACTTGCAAAAACTACTTTTACTGAGCAATTATGCTACTGACAGTTCTTTGATCTCAAAAATTAAACTTGCTGTTACAGTATGAAAAGAACAAAGCCAAGTGTAAAATGACAATCAAGGTTAGTTATTAGGCAACAAAGGTTATATATACAATACTTTGATTTGCCTAGAGATTCTGACATATTTTACATTAGACATAAATGGGAGTGGTGTGTTCACGGTGCCAAGAATTTGCTTTGTAGACAAAAGAAGATGGTCTCTTCCTCAGGTCTAATAACGCCATATTCTTGTCCTCTTTCATGACTGTAGCCTCACTGGCCTTCTTGCTAGTCGTCCATCAGACTGGGCATGCTCCCACCTCAGGGCTTTTGCACCTGTTGTTTTCTCTGTCTGAAACCCTCTTTCTCCAGATACCCACTCACCTGCTTCATGTCTTTGCTCAAAGGCCATTCTCTCAATGAGGCCCCTTGGCTACCTTATTTAAATTGTAACATCTACATCCTTCCCATGTCCTATTCCTGTTACCACTTTCTAACATAAGTAATTGATAACTAACTTATTTATTTTGTTTATGATCAGTTTTCTTCCACTAGTATGTAAGCTACCCAAGGGCCAGGGTGATTGTTTCAAACATGGTTGTACCCCATGCAGTTAGACCAGTGCCTGGAGATAGTAGGTTCTCAACAATACTTGTTGAACACGTGGGGGATATTTTTTTCGTAAGAGTTTCTCTAAACTGTACACAACATTGTATATTTACATATACTTTTCTTTCATAAAGCTTCACCACTTTTTTATTCAATAAATATTACCATGTGCCAGCTTCCATTCCCTAGGGGAGCAAGATTGAGGACCACTTAGGGAGCTCATAGTCTGGTGGACAAAATTGTCTGGTTCTTCTTGTAATATTTAATTAAATCTATCAAATGTTGGAGTGTGTAATACATGTAGATGTCGAATACGATTCCTAAATTCTAGAAGCTTATTCCTTTTGAGAGTGACATGCCAGGACTTAAGATTTGTCTCCTCATATCATTCCACTTTCGTGGAACGCCTCTTCCCCAGGGTTGCTGGGTCCAGTCCACGCTCTCAGCTTTTTCTCTGCCGTGAGACATGTGAAGTGTGGGGCTCACATGCTTGACCATCCTAGGCATATATTGAATCCTCAGTCAACAAATAGTGAATTATTTTTCTCATAACAATTCCACCAAACTACATGGTGAAGTTGGTCTTCACGTCTTGCTCTCCCACTCAGAAAGTATATTGGAAAAAGATGTTTTAGAAAACCAGTCTGCTTTGGTGAAAAAAAATTTATTCATAAACCGCAGTACTTCTCTTACTAATAATAAAGCTGCTACAGCATATGGCAACTAAGTGTGTCATGACAGCTCATTTAAGAATAACTGGTTTAGGGGCTGGCCCCGTGGCCGAGTGGTTAAGTTCGCCCGCTCCGCTGCAGGCGGCCCAGTGTTTTGTTAGTTCGAATCCTGGGCGCGGACATGGCACTGCTCGTCAGACCACGCTGAGGCAGCGTCCCACATGCCACAACTAGAAGAACCCACAGCGAAGAATACACAACTATGTACCGGGGGGGCTTTGGGGAGAAAAAGGAAAAAATAAAATCTTTAAAAAAAAAAAAGAATAACTGGTTTAGATAATATATACTATAAGGAGAAAGGAGATTGAGGTTAATTAGCAGGATTTAAGGGAACTATTGGGCAGAGGTAATATTTGAGGACGGGACTTAACTAGTTGGTAAGACTGTAATAGGTAGATAAGACGTTAGAATAGGTCAAGGCAGAAGGGAGCATGGCATGTGATAGGGACAGTGAGGGGTGGGCTTGGCTGGGGCAGGAGAGAGCAGGGTAAAAGGGACTGATCTGTAAATTGAGGGAAGGTGATAAGTGCTCTTGAGTTTGTCTTTGTGTTAGTCTTGTTATCAGCAATGGAAAATGTCGATGGAAAACCTGTATACTATAGAGGTTGCCAGACTTTGTATTTAATGCCCTGTGAATTTTTTTTCTAAGTGAGAGCTAACATATGACGTCAGACTTTCATTTTGTCAAATGAGGGTTGAAAAAATGCAATAGCTTTTACATTTCATAAGAGAAGGACATTTTAGCACAAAGGCAGAAAGAACACAACCCCTGAATAAAGGAGTGCTCTTCATAATTAAATAAATTTAGTTTTATAAAAAATTTACTACATTGTCCTTATTCTTATTGTGCCTCATATTGACATTTGGGAACCACTTCATACAGTACACGTGTGGGTTTTGGGGACAGAATAAAGTTGAGACTGTATGTGGATCTGATCTCACAGATGTAAGGTGGCTGTCACTATCAGTTAACAAAGCATTTCTTTAGAAAGATGTGTCTAGGTAGGTGGTATGCAGAATGGAGGAAGGAGAAGTTAAGGCAGGGAAAGCACTCATGGGGTTGAAGTCCGGGTGGCAGGGGCTGAGGGCCTGATACAAGATGGAGGCATTGGGAATGAGAAGTCTGAGAGTTTGGGAAGGATGCGATGCTAGGATTTAGTGATTTCCTTTCTGTTTTTATGGGCAGCTAAAAATCAGCAAGCGCTCAAAATAAGTTCCTGGTGTTAAGAGGAATGTAAGTGTTGGAAATATGACCAAAGGTTTTCTCTGTTCTCTATAGAAGGTCTCTTAGATTCCCAAAACTCTTATTTAAGAAATTGTGAGAGAGAGTATGTATGTGTGTGTACGTTTAAAGCAAAAGTTGTCTCTATATGTGTAAGGCAGCTTATGTGAAAGAAAAAGAGGGAAAGGGGATGCTTTTTAAATGACTAAATGGCGGTATTTGTCCCTAGGACATGTTTTGAAGTTTCAGTTTTTTGGTTTGGGGAAGGAGAGACTAAATGTCAGTCTGCTACCATTCTGATGCATCCTGTCTGAGCTGTGGCCTCCAAGCTGATGGAAATGGATGCCTCTCCCTTTCCCCTTCTCCTCCCCTCCCCAACCCCTTGTCCTCAGGCTGCATCTGCTCTGTGCCAGGTCTCCACCTTCAATGCCGGATAAGCATTGTGCCAACTGCCCTCAAACTCAGCCTTGGGTTAGGCGAAGGAAGATAAGGTAGAAGATAGGTCATGTGGGAAGAGAGGCAGCTGACTCGGTAGAAAGGAGAGTGTTTATTTCCTTGAATCACTCTTGATGTTTTCCAGTTCTTAAATTTCTCTGTGCATGAAATCCAGGGAATTGTGGCCTAAAGATACTCATAGCTGCTTTTCACAGTAGACTCAGGTAGAAAATTGTGAACTTCTGTAGCTGGCCACACGAAGTCCACCTGCATTCTGCTTGAAATTGAGAATAGTGAACCCCATTATTTCTTGCTTTCATAAATTTCAAGATAGTGGTTGCTTCCCATCCTGTAAGATGAGGATTTGGCTCATTTGCATGACAAATATGCCCCTCCCTATGCCTGCCTACCTCCCTGTTCCCAGTGTTCCTCCAGTGATTGACTTCTTATTGGGCCAGAGCACAGTGCAGGCTTTGTGTTCACATAAACTTGACTCTGTAATTGGATTTGGGACTGAGTCAGTCAGGAGTATTGATTGCAAACAAGAGGAACCAACTCTGAAATTACTAGAAGGATGTTGGAGTGCAGGTCGACCTGCAGAATTATTGGAAGACTGGAGAGGTAGGCTTCAAAAGAGGCAGGAACCAAGGGCATTTCCAAAGAAGAAGCCACAGAATGTAGGGATTAAGAGCACAAATGCCAAAACCAACCAGACTGGGTTTCTCTGCCACACACCAGCTCAATGACTGTCGACACTTTGCTTAACCATTCCGTGCCGCCAAGGGTAATTATGAGTAATAAATGCATTAATATTTGTAAAAAGTGCTTAAGACAGTGACTGGCAAGTAATAAGCAGTATGTCTGTGGTTCGTGAGTATATATCTCTAATTGAGTTTGCGTGTATTGATATATATATATATATATAGGCATTGAGCTGCTAAATATGTGCCAGTTTGTTCTCTAGGCTACAGGCTTTCCTTCCACGTCCACAACCTCTTCTTTGCTCGCATGAGCTTTTCCCTTATCACAAATTGCCACCCTTTGTTCAAGGGCTTTGTTTCAGTTCTTCGTGGTTCCCTCAGAAACATTGACTCTGGAACGTTATTAACAACAGAAGACGCATAAAGATCCCAGTCTCTACATTTTGGGCTTTAGTTTTACTCTGCCACCCTTAACAATAGTACAGTCAATTATTTCTGCCACTTTCTCTTTTTTTTGACGCTGTTTTCATGATCATTATTAACATCCCCCATCCCCCATACTCTTGTCCTGTTATTTGAAGTAAGAAACAGCCAAAATGGAAACTCCTGTAGAAGATAAACCATCCTACCTCTATGAAGATTTTTAGGAGCCCCCCCCCCTCTTTTTTAAAGGTAGCATTACTATTTAAAAAGAAAAAAGAAAAGGAGATGTCTACAATACATATTCTATTCCCTCTTCAGTTTGATTCGGAGAAAATTACGTCTATCCATTCTTTTGATGAGATACTCTTTCCCTTAAATAAGATTGTTTAGAGTGTTGGTTATTCTGGCAAACGAGAGCATGGTCTAGTTATAGAGAAGCTTTACTTAAAAAAAAAAAAATCAATGACTAAAGTATATCCCATGCATTGAATATGCTGTTTTGGGTCCCGAGGTTAGTTGGTCACTCCCTTTTTCTCTCTGCACGCAAACACACATAGCATATCTAGGTATACAGTCATGCAGTTCAGCCTGATTTTGAATATGTAAATATGTAAGTACTTAAGTATGTCTGTTGAATATTTTGAAGATTCAAGTACGTAGCTAAAAAAAAGCAGAAATTTTTTCATGACAGTTTAACATGAGAATTGTAGAATCGTTTTAATGAAATGTTAGCATTTACTATGAATATATAATAACGGGCTCAGTTTATCTCACTTGGGAGGCGGTATAAGAGGAAGATTAAAAGCATTTTGTTTCAGTTATATGCATATATACATATGTTTATGTGACTTGGGTCACCATATAAAATGTACTCCTTACTGTGGCTTGCAGTCGAAAAAGTTTGAAAGGTGATGATTTAAAAACAGCCACAGCCTTTTCCAGTTGTGTCTCTGCTCCCCTCGTGGTGGGTTGCTCCCTCCGGCATAGAAGAGTGTGACAAAGCCAGAGAGAAGGTGGTTCAAGATTTAATGCATCACCTGATGGTTAATAGGACTGTGATTGTGTCGAAGCGTTTGTTGTCCTGCCTGAGATACAGAAGTGAGAGTTAGGTGAAAGGAATTGCCTGCCATGAGTCATGAACTTAATTTATAATAGGAAAGCTTTCAAAAACAAGTTTCTTTATGTGTGTCAAATTTAGTCAGTAATAAGAAATGGGGATTGACTTTTGAAAACCTTTTGTTAGCATTGAAGCTTGACTACAGAAATGTGGGTGAGTGGAGGGAGAAAGCTGTTTGCCAGGAAAGAGCAAAGTTCTGTTCCCTGCAGGTGGAACAGTCCTCATTTTTACCTTCATATTTAAGGCTTTATGTATACCGGTGACTTTTGTGCTGCCTTTAAATGCATTTACAGGAAGAAAACGTGGGCACACAATTGGGTTAATTAACTCCTGGAGCTTCATTTGCTGGTGATTACATTTCTAACGTTGCCATTTAAAACCTCATTGAAATGAAGACGAAGGTTTGACAAGGCATTAAATCTCCCCCATGGTGTGGAGGCACCAGCAATTCAGGCCAAGTTTGAGAGTGCCCGAGAAGAGAACCTTCAACCTGGATAGTATGGCTTTCTTTATGTGTTTACTTACTTAGTTTAGGAGATTATCATTTGTAAGTAAATTTGGAATTTCAGAATCTATCTTATGTGGTTTATAATTTTTTTTGTCTTTTTTTTTTCGCTTGAGGACAATTGTCCCTGAGCTAACATCTGTGCCAGTCTTCCTCTGCTTTGTACGTGGGACCCTGCCACAATATGGCTTGATGAGTGATGTGTAAGTCCACGCCTGGGATCTGAACACGTGAACCCTAGGTCACCCAAGCGGAGCTTGTGAACTTAACCACTACACCACCCGGTGGGCCCATGGTTCGTAATTTTTAGTTGTGGTAAAATACACGTAACATAAAATTTACCATCGTAACCATTTTCAAGTGTACAGTTCAACAGCGTTAACCACATTCACATTGTTGTGCAGCTAATCTCCAGAATCATATATGGGTTTGAAGCCAGAAGGGTATAAAAACTTTATTTTAAATATGCTTTTACCCTGGGATTTTAAAAATATTTTAGTATTCAAAATTTTCCCGTTACTTGACAAATGTCTTCTAATTCGTGGCTTTTGAAATATGTAATAGAAATAGAAGGAAAAATCCTCAATTACTTGCTCAATGCTGTCACCTTTCTGAATGTACTCCTTTCTTGAAAGTTCTTGGTCATCTCAGTACCTCTTGCAACTATTTTTAATGGAGTCTTGTCCTTTTATTCCAAGGGACACACATAACATCAAACTCAAGAAATACCAAGCTTCTGCAGGCCTCATGCACTAGAGAGGGGCATATCTCTTAGAAAAAATGAAAAGTTTTCAATCTTGTGTTCTTTTTCCAAGACTTTGGTCTAATTCAGTTTTATGTTCGATCTATGAGTTTTAAAATAGTATTCAAACTAGTTTAGGAACTGCTTTAAAAACAACCTCGGTGATTTAATCTTGCCTTCACTGAAAGATCTGTGTGGAAAAATAGTTAACTGAATATAAACTTACAGGCTCTTAAAAACCCCATTTTCTCCCATGGGTTGAGAAATTCATCCCTATCTGCATGTTGAGATCTGAGTACTGAAATTCTTTTGTATTGAACTGGAGAGTTGCCACTTGGAATTCAGGAAGGAATATGATAGGTAGTGAAAGCCGTGAGGCTGGGATCAAAACATAAATTCTTGCTTGTGGCTCTGATGAAGGCAGTGTCCTGTATATGAGGATCACAATTAATAAAAAAGCTGGAGTGCAATTTGCCTATCTGAGACTAGTGAATGCAGTACCTGTACCCTGGGACAGAGGAGGAAGTTAGATTTTACTAGAAACTACGTTGACCATGTATTAAATGTAGCTGTCATTTCATAATCCGTTGTGTATCTCTCATTCTTCCCTTGGAAGCTGATATCTAACCTGGCTGTGTACAAACAAATTCAAACACTGAGAACCCCAAAGTTACTGATATTTGACTTTGGGTATTTATTTCCAAATTGTTTTCTTTAGCTGTTGTTAGCTCTGAGTATTCAGAGGTTATTAGGAAGAGAAAGTGATCCTAAACAATTTGGCAAATTGACCGCAAAATACTCTGACCACTGATGTTATTAGAATAGGAACTTTGGTCAAAGCCCAATTTATATCCTTTACCCACCACGGCCATTTAGAGATGGAAAGGCTGCCCCATCTCTTTTTGCTGTGCTGATGAAATTTTCCCACTATAGTCTTTCATTGTCTTCTGTCTCCCTTTATCTCTCACAGAGGGCTCCTTCCACTCACCTCCATAGGTCTTCTCCATGCTTCTGTCTCTTTAGGGCAGGCAGACAGAGTGGCTAAAGGAACCTCCGTGGAGCAGAAAGGAAGAAGGAGTAAAAACATCCTTCCTAGCAGAATCATTGGCTGGTTTATCTCACTTTCCCTCATCCATAAATACACTTATATTAGAGCTAACTTAAGTTTCGATTTCCTTCCGACTGTAGACACATTCTTAATCCTTTATGTGTGAAGAGTCACCATTTGCATCTGTGTAATCTTGCTTTTCCTTTATAGGGTGAGAGGTGGAGGATAGTGGCATGAGTGGGGCTTTTATTTTGCTTTTAAAGTAGCTTTTTTTCCTGGTTATAAAAGTAATATATTTAATATAGAAAAATCAGAAGTTTAGAAAGATAGAAAGAAATAAAAATCTACCAGTAGTGATTACAAGGAGACCATTCCATTAGCAATTTGGTATATTCCCTTCTGTCTGTTTTTAAAGTATAGTTGACCTTATACTGTCTCTTCAGTTTTACTTAGTTTTTTCTCTTTTCACCAAAATACTTCCATGTATTACAAGTTCTTTAACATATTTGTAATGGCTGCAGAATATTTAATCATGTACCTGGACGGGGACGTGGGAGGGGAGGAGTGTGGGTGGAAGAGGAACTGGAGAGAGGGTGGCAAGGGAGAGAGCAGAGCGTGTTTAGATAACCAAGGATTGTAAAACCCTTTTAAGGGGTATAAAAACTCTAACAAAGGTATCCTCCTCCGTTATTCATACACATTGTGTCAGTTAATTCCTCAGTCCCCTACTTTTGGATGTAGGGCACTTTATTAACGTTAGATCTTTCATCTAGAAATAGATTATCAATGTTAACATACCTTGAAAGAGGCCTCAAAAAATTAGGGTTGTGATTGACTGTAGCTGAGCTGAATAAGGTTCGAGAAGATGTTAGCTCTGTTACCAAATATTTCATACAGACAGAAAGCACAAAGAGTGCAGTTGGAGGTGTGGAAAATGAAGTTTGATTAAAAGTAAAAATTGAGGGAGTTCTAAAAACGGAACCCCTTATGAAGTACCTCTTAGAGTAATTGTGCTTAAGAGGAGGGGTGAACACAAAAGACTTGAAGTTGTTTTTGGATCTTATATATACTTATAAATTGGAATCAGAATGTGACTTTCCTCCTAGATAATGGAAAATAGTAAAGAGAGGAGGCAAAATATGTCCAGAGAGTTTGGGGGCAATGACAAATTGCTTTAGTGTGAGGATTCGGGAGCTCCGGTTCTGGCTTCTTCTCTCTTGTTCATCGTGGCTGCATAACGTCCTGCCTTTAGAGCTAAGGCTGGTCTCTGCTTGACCTCCCCGACCAGGAAGGTAGGGGCAACATCATGTCTAAACCTGATTAACATACTTACTGAAAAGTCGCTGGTGAACAGGCCAGCAAGAGAGGTTTGGAGGGGTAAGTACAGGCTTTATGATTGTCAAATGGAGGTGCTGATGCTCTGGGACAGGCTTTTTAATTTACTGTTTTCTGTTAACACCAATAAATGTGCCTTGAGATGGTAACAGATGTTTATAAAAATAGATAAAGTTTTTAAATTCCTTGAGATATGTTTAAGCAATGTTGGATTAAACAGGTTTATTTACTGCAGGAATTCTTTACCATCTTCCCTATGCTTAGGTGCATTTTTCACCTTTTAGGAGAGAGAATAGGATAAGCAACATCTTCAAAACTCATTTCTGTTGGTATCTTGAGGGGCTTTTTATGATTTGCTTTAGGATTTGTAGCTGAAGCAGGATTTCATATCTAGGTAGTGTAGTTGAATGCTTTTCAAGCTTGACCGTGATCTATTCACCTGGGGATCTTGTTAAGCATCATCTTCTGAGTACGGCTGGGGTGGAACCTGAAAATCGGCATTTCCCACAAGGGCTCAGGTGATGCCGATGCTGCTTCTCCTCAGACCACACTTGGAGGAAGGATGTAGATAACTGTTGATTACTGGCATCTGAGATTAACTAAGATGGGGCATGAGAAAGATAATACTTGCCAGGTGGTTTTAGCGGTATTCCAGAAGCCTCTATTGGGAGGCCTCTAATGAGCAGGGAGTACTGATTGGCAGTTACTGATGCCTGTTGCAGTGCAAGGGGGATTTCCAGGGGGGAAACCAGAGAACTAGAGATCCGATTGAATTCCGGAACATCTGAAGACTGCTCTGGTGACCTGTGGGGCCCATTCTCTAGTTGTCCTTCTGTCTGAAGGATCATTGATTATGTTCGCTGGGACTGTAGTGGGCCTTTGTGCCAGAGTAGAGAGTTGACAGGAGAAGAGAAACAGTTTGGAGAAAGACTCTCTGTCATAACTTATTAGAGAAGAGAAAGGATGTCTGGACAGATTAGAAGAAATAATTTAGTGGGGAGACTCGAAAGAAGGTGATTCAGTGAAGGTAGAAAATCTAAATCAGTGTCAAGGAATTGGAAAGTGAAAGCCTCCAGTCAGAGCAGGAAACTTGGCAGCAGCAATGTAGCACAGTACCGGTTAGGCCCTGCCCATCAGAGAGAGGGAACCTGGGGAGAAAGGCTGTCTCCAACCCTGGGCTCTGTGGAATCTGCTTGCAATAAATCAAGAGAAATGATAGTTAGGGTGTCATAGCTGGAAACACTAAAAGGAAATATGCACAAGATGTGAACGAAATTCTGCTTCTCTAGTATGTTACTGTTAGAATGTATTAGAAAAGTAGAAGGAAGTGAAAGGAACTGGTGCGGCTTTAAAGTGAGGTTTCAATAGACCTCAGATTTTAAAAAGAAGTGCATGAGAGGAAGGAGGACATGTGACCCAAGATAAATAAAGTTTCACAAGCCTGTAAGACTCAAGTGCCAGGTAACTGAGGACACGTGAAATAAAGGCCAACAAAGCTAACAGTTTTATGTGTCATCAGAGCAAGAAAAGAAGGAAGGCGTAGGCCTACTCCTTGTGGCAAATGGTAAGATGTTGACTGATGAGACAGCACTATTCCTGTTTCCATCAAGAGAATGATTTTTCAAACTGGAATTGCACATGTTAGGCAGTAATATGCTTCCCAACTGCTTTAAATGACTTCAGGGGAGCTGGAAAAATGACCTTCAGTGATACTGAAAGTCTGCAGGTGGGATCACAGCACTGCTGTTAGGATTATTTGCAAAGTTGTGGAGGATCTGTGTCATAACCCTGGTATTGCGAGTGTCATAAATTTTTGAGTTGTGCATGTGAAATTGTAGAGTGCTAAGGTTCATATTGATCCTGTCAAATTATTAAATGAATTATTAAGTAAAAGATTTGGGAACACTGAGGAAGATAAGTCACAATAATCAGAAGACAGTATAAATTTAGAATGAATGACAGGATTTCCACTTGGCAGTGTCCGGGTAAAACTTTTGTTTATGTGAGAATTAAGTGTACCTAGAGTTTTAAACAGCAGTGGTGGCAGGTTGTTACCATTGACAGAGGCTTATAGAAATTCTCTACCCATTTGGGAAGGGGCCATGGTTCCAAGAACCTTATAAAAGCTGACTGATTCTGAGTTAGCGCTTCCAGACTCCCAAGTATGGGAAGTGGGACCTAACCCTTATGGGTCAAGCAAGTGAATGAAATAGCCCATGTCCAAAAGATGCTTGATGTGAAACCCGGGGGGATGTTGCTACTAGAAGAGTTTTCTTTCCCACAAATCCTATTTTCTTTTCTGGCCAAGAGGAACGTTGGGCAAGAGGCAGAGAATTCTGCCAATGCCCCACTGGCCTTGCTTTGTGACAGGCGCTCTGCTATGTCCTAGGGATGTGAATGGAAAAGATGAAATCCTGTCCCTTGAGAAGCTGACAGTGTAGTAGGGGAGACCCACATTCGTGTACGTAATAGTAAAGTTTGCTTAATGCTCAACAGCAGTTAGCACTCACTGAGTGCTTTTTATATAGCAGGCACTGTTCTAAACTCTTTACATATTTTTAGTGAGTGGTTCTCAAAGTGTAGTCCCTCAGCGTTAACGTCCTCTGAGAACGCGTAGAAATGCAGATTCACAGGCCTGGCCCCAGACCTACTGAACAGAAACCCCTAGGGGTGCGGCCCAGCCATCTGGTTTAATAAACCATCCAGGTGATTCTGATGCACGCTGAAACTTGAGAACCACTGTTTTGAGTCATTTAATCCTTACAACAACCTTATGGGTAGATTTTATTTCACCTATTTAGAGAAGTGGAAACAGAGGCACAAAGAAGTTAAATAACTTGTCCAAGGATGTACAACTTTTAAGTGGAACAGATCGGCTTTGAATCAAAGCATTCAAATCTAGTGCTCTGCTCTTAACCACCATACACGGCAGCCTCCCAGATAGAAGGTGCTGTGCACAGAACCCTCAACTCCGGAAGGTGAAAAGAGTTAAGGAAGGAATTTAAAGAGCTGCAGGGTTTTTTTCCCTTGATAAACTTTTGATGAGAATAAACTGATGCAATGAGTCATGTTAGTCACTGAGGACATTTATAAATAGGAGTGGAATATAGACCCTGTCTTTAAGATTCTTATTATGAAGTAGGGGAAATCCAAATGTAAATAAGTATCTAGAATCTAAAGTGCTTTGGAAGTACATAAGAGAAAATTCTAATGGGAGATTTGAGCTCATGGATACATTTTAACATAAACTATATGAAAACTTATATGTATGAGGAGAAAGGTATTCCAGGCAGAGAATATTGTGTGCAAGATTGAGGTGTTTGAAACAACGTATTCTTGGATTTTGTAGTACTTTTGTGTATTTGACCCTTGACAGTTTTTTGTAGTTTAGACTTCTCCGCATTATAGTATAGATTGGAAATTCCTAATTTTAAAAGGAGTGAAACTGATTGCTCCTTTTTTGTTTGTTTTAATCTTGGGATCGCAAAATTGTTTTGACCTATTTCTTGCTTTTACGTAGCATGTCAGTAAAGATGGAAATGTGCCTTAATCAGTTTTGGAGGATGTCATCTTAAATTGCAATGGGAAATAATTTGGTTCAAAATGAAATTCTTATCAATAATTGGTTAAGCATTGGAATATATCACTAGGGAGATTGTAGAGTGCCTCCTGCTCGGTAAAATTTGATGATCTAGACCAGGATTGATGCACTTTTTCTGTAAAGGGCGAGATAGTAAATATTTTTGGCAGGAATACAGCCAGAGACCAGATGTAAACAAATGGGCACAGCTGTGTTCCAATAAAACTTTATGAAAAACAGGTGGCAGCTGGGTTTGGCCTGTGGGCCATGGTTTGCAGGTCCCTGATCTAGATTCCCACCTGGCTCACATACTTTAGATGAAGGCTATGGAATGGGCCAGGTAACCTCAGGATATCCTTTCTGTTGCTACCTTTCTGAGGTTCTTTCTGTGTCTTAGTTGAGTAATTGAGAAACAAAAACTACAACTAGTTTACTAAATATTCCTTCCGCCAGAAGACTGTACGTTATCACCTTTATTGTTGAGCACCTTTCAAAAATTTATGTATAAATTAACAAAGGAACATCTAAGACTAATTTGTTTCCAGAGCCAGACAAGGTAAGAAGTGTGGCTACTCCAAGGTGTATTTCTTTTGCTCATTTCTGTCTTGTCAGTAACATACGAAAGGAAAAGTGCATATTTTTTCCTCTTGAAGACTACACAGAGTGACTTAATTGAAGTGTTTTTCACTGAAAAGAAATAATTGGCATTCAAGTGGATCTTTGTTTTAAAACAAGCACATAAATTATTCAGTGTATAAAAATATGCTACATAGATGCTTCTCTCCATACATGACCATTTAAGACAGAGATGAGAAAGGAGAGAAGGGAAGGGTGGTGGCAGTGGTGGTGGCGGCAGCAGGGTGCCAGAGGTGGCAATGGGTTTCATAGATTTTGAGGTGGCAACATCATGCTTTACCACTTGGCTTGAGAGTGAATGGGTTTCAGGCAGTGTGACACTAGGGAGAAGTCACCATTGGATGACTGTGGAAGGTCATAGGTTTACAGAAGGTCTCAGTCCCTCTAGGGGTTTTCGAGGCTGGTTAAAGGCAGATAGCATACACATACAAATGGAGCCAGGAGCATTATATTTTTGTGGCAAATATAGACAGGTGTTAGAGCGTTTGGGGGAAGAGATTACTCAGGGAGGCTCAGGGCTTGGCTGGGATTCATGCAACGTTTGCATGGATTGAAGGCAAGGCAGCGTGTGGAAAAGTAGTGCAGGGAGCAGAGGTCATGGCAGGGGCTCAGGCACAGAGGTGAGAAGGCACTTGGTTTGCATGGTGAACATCAGACAACCTGCCTGGCTACCGTGGAGAGTTTGTAGGGAGAAGTGCCATGGGGACTAGACAAGTAAGGCCAGTGTTGACCACTTGCTTAAAGACTTGGAACATTGTGAGCACTCAGAGTAAAATGTTTTTGTTTTTAAATAACTTTTGTTTTTAAAAAACAAGGTGATATGTAAGGAGTTGTTTTAGGGAGATTAATCTGGTTTCTGTGAAGGTGCTAGAGGCCAGAGGGGTCAGGGAAGCAAGCGGGGCCTTCTGTCGTATAGCCTATGATGATGAGGTCCTTGGGAGGACAGCGCAGCTGTTGCAAAGAAATAGATGCTGTATTTTGGAATAATATTTGAATTTTTTTGAGACTTTATTTGTGGGGAAGAAGGAAGCTATTTTCTTTTTCAATTTTTCATTTTGAAATAATTTTAGACTTGAGTTGCAAAAAAAAAGTTCCCTTATAACTATCATAACTTCCCCAAATGTTGGAATTTTATATAACCACCATACAGTTCTCAAACCAGCATCCCTACTCAATTAACTTAAATATAGACCTCATTCAGATTTTGCCAGTTGTCCTACTAAGGTTCTTATTCTAGTCGGCTAGGACAATGCATTGCTTTTAGTTGTCCCTTTCCTTTGGGCTCCTCCAACCTGGGATAGTTCCTGAGTTTTTCTTGGTCTTTCATAACCTTGACAATTTTTGCTGAGTACAGGCTAATTATATCGAAGAATGTCCTTCAATTTGGAGTTGCCTGTTTTCTCATTAAATTCAGGTATGCTTTTTGACAAAAATACCAGAAGAGTGCCTTTCTCAGTTTATCATATCAGAAGGCAGATGATGTCAACATGTCTAATATTGGTGATAACTTTTATCAGTTGGTTAAGATGGTGTCTGCTGAGCTCCACTAAAAAGTTACTGTTTTTCCTCTGTACTTGTCTTGAGGGGGAGGCACTTTGACACTATGCAAATATCCTGTATCTCATACTTTTGTCCACTAATGTTAGCACCCATTGACTATCCTTGTCTGCAACATGTATTATTGTGGTGTTTGCCTAATGGTGATTTTCGGTTTTCCTTTTTTTATTACATTTAGTAATTGGTATTATTCTTTAAGGAAGAGCTAGTCTCTCCTCCCACCCTAAACATTTATTTATTCAATTACTTATGTCAGTATGGACTCATGGATCGTTATTCTGTGGGTTATAAAGCAATACTTTGATTATTTTGCCGCTCCACTTGTCCCAGATTTGGCTGGTGGGAGCTGCTTCGTGTTGGCTGTTGTGGACAGGGTCCATCTTGAAGTCCAGGTGTGACTGGGTGGGTTGATGGTGTTATAAGCCTATAAGCCGGGAATTCTGTGGCAAGCGGAAATAAGTAAGCTTGCGAACTTAACTGTTGTTCTGAAATCCTTAGTGACTTGATTCCTAAATTTTAAAGGCTTTTCTGTGATTGCATTAATCAAAGAAGCCCACCCTGGTAGGCAAAACTATGCTCTCGTTTGTAAAGAGAGCGAGAAGAAAGATATTTTCCTAAGGACTGAATAAAATCAAATGGACACTTTGGGGTTTGTTTCTGTTGTACCTATTGTGTTTATTTCCCCAGAAGCTGCTGGTTCTTGCTGATTTATCTCCCTAGGCAGGCAAGATTGTTTATAAGTATTCCTAGAACCCACGTTAATTTTCTACTTTAGCTTTTAAGTGGGGCAAACATGTTTATACTAGAAGAGAGCCCTTTAATAATGGGAAGTGAAAATGAAGATTAATGCCGTGGATACCATTAAAAGGGTATGCCCTTTCAGACGGTGCGTAGGCACTGTTACTCTGCAGACATGAAGGTACCTTGGCTTAGGGCTATGTCTGGGATAGGGTATATAGAAAACACATACCACATAAACAGGTGTAAGGTGGGATTTACTGAAACAGTGGCTCTTTGTTTTGCACAAGTCAGACTTGGAAGCTCAGCTACAGATCCCAGTGCTGTTGGTCAAATGATTTGTACCTCTACCTTGTTCTGACCTCAGTTGAGCGTGTGAGAGATGTGATGTTTGAAGAGAGCTCCAGGCCTCATTGCTGAAGTGGATGATGAGAAGTTCAAATCGCCAGTTTCACCCGCTGATTTTTACAGTTTTTCCTCAGCCCTGACTTAGAACTACATGGGGAGCATGGCAAAAATTGCCCAGGTTTTGCTTCTGGAGGTTCTAATTCCATGGGTCTGGAATAAGATCTGAACACCTGTTTTTGTTTCCTCATTTTCCCAGATGGTTCTAATTTACATCCAGGGTTGAGAACTGCTGGATCTAGCAAATATTTTTTGTGACTTCATGCAGTTAGATGCACTCATTTGTCAGGTTACTCTTCACTCATCACAATCTGTGTTATATGTGTATGCAGTAGTAACTAATGATAGTCTTGGGTTGCAAACTCAGGTGAATTTCTTAACCTCTGTGAGTCTGGTTTTGTCATCTGCAAAATAGGATTAATAAAAGTACCTAGTTAATAGTTTTTCAAGGATTAAGTGATAGATGGTGCCTGTAAAATCCTTAGTACAAGCTCTAGAACATAGTAGAAACTCATTTAGTAACATGCTGCATGTTATAGTAGAGTAGTGGCTTTGGAATCAATCCTAGCTCTGTAACTTTCCAGCTCTGGGGCTTTAAGTAAGTTTCTTAATTTCTCTGACCCTCAGGCCTCTTGTCTGTAAACTTATGGATAGGTGGGTGCAGTTACTAATGTGGGACAGTGCTTAAGACAAAAGAGGTGCTCAGTAAGCATTTCTGCTACCTTCTCTTTCATTCTGTTTTCTTAAGATATCACAGGGCCATAGAAGAAGATAATTTTGAGACCGTCATTGACTTTGGTGTTGCCAGGCTATGTTGAGAAGATATTGTTACAAATGGCCTTTGTGAGTGTGACTGACTATTGGGAGCACATCCCTTGAAGCTCTGAGGAAATGATTGTAGGCTTGAATTGGACCAGAGCTTGCAGAAAGAGTCGTGGTGCCCTGCCCTTCCAGTTCAGCATTTGGTTCATGTCTCCATTTTGCATTATGCTTAACTTGTGATGACTGTGTATTTCTCAAGCCAACAGATTGGCTGGGATTCTTTTTAACCTTTTTCAAGCTTTGACTGAGATGTAAATGTATCCTGGGGCTTAAAAAGGACGCACCGTCTTAGAACTGGACAGCCTACTAGATCACAGCCTTTATTGTTTAAGTTTATAATCTCTTAACATATGTGCCCTCCAGTTACTTATGAAGCTTTCTGGCTTCCTAGGATTGTAAGAAATCTCAGTATACTTGTTCCACTTTAACATCTTCATGTTCTGTTGATTACTCAGAATGGGAAAAGGACAATGGCTGAAGGTGACAGAAAGTTGTGTCATTAATGAATTCTCAAGTTATCAATAAATTTGGTAGTTCTTGTTGGTTCCTGTTTGTAATAGAGCAGGTCATACTTCTGTGGTTATTAAAGTGATTCAGTCTTTCTCCTTTCATTTCTCCCTCCGCTTAATAGCCTAAGTACTTGAACTCAATCTAAGGAGAGTATTAAGACATTTCCTTTAAGAGCTGCTTAAAAAATGTCTTAAGTCTATCATATTTAAGTTTGATAGTTTCATGGTTTAGACAGATATTTTCAGTGACTCTGGAATGAGTTCCCTACTTGATTCAGACCCAACCTTGTAGACTATTATAGTTTAATTTTAGTGGATACCTAACTTTAAAATATATATATATATGTGTATATATTATTGCTACCTAGTTATTCTTTTGTGTTATGCCATTATTTTTTTTTTTTTCAGGAAATTCATCTGTGACTACTAAAGGGTTACAATTTTACAATACATGTTTAAAATATGAGATTTGCTAGAATCATTTAGGGAATCATTTTCCATGGTTCATTAAAATGGAAAAGAGAAGAAATAAATTTGAATTAAAATCTAATTTCATTTGTATTGTTACTAGTTTTTTCTCTGTGGTATGTATGTGTCTTTCATGAGAGAATGATTGCATCTGGCTTAAGTATTTGTAGGAAATTGGAAATAAAGTGGGGGAAAAAGAATCATCATCTCCTCTGGGCATTGTATTTATGAGATGTTATGGAGAGAGCAATTTAAAAGAGGACACCCTGCATCAGTTGGACCAGCATGCAAGATTATAGAGTAAATTGATAGGAAATCAGAATCAAGAAAGAGAATTCATGGGTTTAAAGTGTTCTTTAGATCTTATGTCTTCTGGTAATGGATTTCTAAATTAGGGCTGGTGTCTTGTTCATATGTATGTTTCTGGAAGCTCCCACAGCTCCGTACGTGCTTCATAAATGTGAAATGAATGGAAGTTAATTGCCACAGGAGTGGTTGGATGAGGCCCTGAAATGCTGAGAGGAGGAAAAACAAACAAAAAAAACCCCAAGGGATTCAAAGATGGGATGAAAACAGCTTGAATAACTGTATTTGGGAAAGAATATTGAAATGGAGAGAGGTGCATTTTCAGGGTGTTCTTGTGATCCTTTTACAGGTAAATGCTGGGAGAGCAATTAGTGAGGTGACAGAGCAGTGATTCTCAAATTCCTGTAAGCTGGCCCATGGTATTCCCTTAATAAAATTATGTAACAGTCTTTTCCCAATATCTATTTAAAATGAGCTAATGAATGGATGATTTCTCTGTGTTCTTTAAGTCTTTGGCACTTGCTATTTTTGGTCAATACCAACCATTAACATAAAGTGGATTCTCAAAAAGTACCGAGTTATGGTAGTTATTTTAAGTTTGACAAATCGGTACTTAACGGAGTTCTCCAGAGGGCTCTGCGGCTTCCCCAAGCTCAGCTGAGTTTGAGAGCTGCTGTCCTAGAGCGTTAATGAAACAAAACTCCCCTGGGACCAGTTAAGCTAGGGCTTCACAGGAGTTTCTGACAACAAATCTAGGTATTGTGTGCTGTAAAAGGCAGTTCTTGTTAAGTTGCTCTTGTGGATTCCCCGTGGGCTAATAGCTTATCTAATGCTGTTATCTAGTCAGCATGGAACCATCTCATGGCTTTATTTCCTCACCTTACCAATCTTTTGAAACAAGCCATCCACAGGGGAAGTTTCTGTGAAGTGAAATCGTGTGAGTGTAACACTAGTGTTGAGACAGCCAGATTTAGGTTGGCAGCAGAGAGAAAGGAAGTGGTTTGCTTTCTTTCGTGAAAGAGCCCCTACCTAATTCTTTAGAACTTGTTTCTACCTAAAAGCTTTCTTTTTAACTAGATCATGTGAAGCAGTTGCTTTCCTGAGCTGTTTCAGGCAATTAGATGAGTAATAAAGATTGTCAGTTCTGGCCTGCTGTATTGATTTTTTGACGTGTCTCTGTTTAGGGGAAAAATATTACTTATCATGATGATTCATCTTCAAATTATAAATCTGGTGCATTTGCAAATTTTAAATTGTTCAGTATTTCAATAAATGAATACATTACCTGGGCTTGGACGACAGAAGGCCTACTAAGAAGGGCCAATTGGGAGTGTGTATAGACTAGACCAGAAGGGTGGGTGGATGTTTTATTTCAATACATGGGAATTAAAAATGACTTGTCTATCTTATAAATTTCGTTTTCTTTGAAGCCATTGCCAACTTTCAGCAGAGTGTACCAGTTGACATTTCCAAAGAGTCCATTTATTTAGTTCAGTTTAGCTAGAAGATGAGTAGTATGAGAGCTGTGTGAAGTGAGGAAGAGGCAGAATGGGAATTTTGTCTTAGATTAAAATTTGGTGGAGGATTCAGATGCTGGAAAGCGATGACTGGCAGGTTATGTTTTGTAAATTTAGCAAATGATTCTAAGAAGGGGAGGCGGCAGACTAAAAACTATGGAGTCTCAAAAGACAGCAAGCCTTGGAATAGAGATGTAAAGAGCTCTTAAACATAGGTTGGAAGCTCAGTAAATGTTAGTTTCTCTGTTCTTTTTCCTATGCTACAATGGGAAATGATAATAGTTTTCTATTGTGCCACAGCGTATGTGGGTGATGGTGCTGCTTACTGGATTGTGAGGTAGGAAAAATTAGCTCCTACAATTCAGATAATAAAGATGTAAATATCTATAAGTAAAGGAATAGAAAAAGAATCATTTTTGTGCAAGGTTGTGTGCTAGATGCTGTGAAAGCCAAGCAGTATATAAGCTGCCAGCACTCCCTCAAGGAGCTTATGGATTAGTTGGGATGAATGCCCACATAGGACAGCCAACAATGCAGGGCACCCGGGAACTGCCACACAAATAGTACAAAAAACAAAGAGCTGCAAAGAGGGACAAACCCCAGTGGACTAGGGCAGGTGGGAGGAGCTTCACCCAGGAGGTGACTGCAGAAACCTGGACTTCAAAGTGCCGTGAGATTCAGGAAGTATCAGGGAAGATGGAGGGCTTTCTGAGGAGGAGAATAGTGTGAAAGCAGAAGCAGTATGAGTAGCAGGTTCTTCTGACGAGTGGATCTTGTTGAATCAAAAAAGCCGTGTAGGGAGGCAGAAGGGGAATACTAGAAACCTATTCGAGGCAGGCTGGGGGAGACCCAGAAGGGGAGCCTGGGGCATTTGGATAGACTCACGTAAGCAGTGAGAGACCCACTGTAAGTCCAGGGGGCGATTTAGGTACATCTGTTTAGTTGAGGTTTCCTGAGTTAGACCGGTGAAGGTAGAAATGCAAAGGAAGGGAGAAATGGAAGCAAATCACACGGAGGATAAAGTGACAACTACAAAAACATCCCAGTCTTTCTATTGCAGTTTTTAAGTTGAACTCTCAAGATTGGGAGCTGTTCAAATGGAATATCCTGTCCCATTGGAATGAATGTTGACCAGATACTTAGATTGAATGAGAATAAGGGCATTAATCCGCCGTGGCCCATGACTTGAGATTTCAGCATGTTTTTTTGGCTTGGACAACTGCTGGGCCTGCCAGTGTTGCATCTATTGTGTCCTTATGGTACAAAGATTTCTGTTTGGTTCTAATTTTTCCCTTTTTCTTTCTTTCAAAATAGACTCTGTCAAGAAGAATTTCCAATCCATACCTTGAGCATACTCCTTCCCAGGTATGATTTTTTTCTCTGTTACTGTGTTTTCTGAACAATGCTTCACAAATCGTGCCGTTGAATTCTCTAGTTACAGCTATTCCCTTTGCTCCTGATGATGCCATCTCCTTCACCTCGGGATGACAACACAAAAGGTGTTTAAAATGCTCTAATCATTGTATCATGGTGCAAGATATTCACTAGATAGGAAAAAAAATTATTTCCCCATCTTCCAAGTCCTTTACATGAATGCATTATCAGTACAGCAGACTTGATATATAATATAAATATTTTCAATTTGCTGTATTGGTAGAAACAGTGTATTTTAAAAATAGTGGATATTTTACACTGAAAACTTT
This sequence comes from Equus przewalskii, assembly GCF_037783145.1. Classification (NCBI taxonomy): domain Eukaryota; kingdom Metazoa; phylum Chordata; class Mammalia; order Perissodactyla; family Equidae; genus Equus; species Equus przewalskii. The sequence goes on along the minus strand of NC_091834.1, from coordinate 54,267,180 downwards.
GTACAAAAAGGGGTTATTCATATTTATAGTTACCTAATAGTAGAAGATCTCCATATGCTCGTTGGAAAAAAGATGGGGATGCCTTCATTGTGTTATGTTAAAGAATCAATCGACAAAGAGTTGCCCTTTTTAGAATAACAAGGCGATGAGCTTTGTGAGGGCAAGGACCTTTTTGCCTTGTTCACTGCTGCATCCCCAGCATCTAGAATGGGGCCTGAGAGCTGCGCATTAAATGTTTTTTGAATAACTGAGTGAATGAACGTTGGTACCATGTCAGGAATGGTTAAGGGTCAGCTGACTCGTACCTCTCTTATGGTACTACTTTCTGTTATCTGTCTTGTTCAAGTTTTTTTTTTTTTCCTCCTAATTTTAACATGTTAAAAATAAATCATGTCCTGCGCTTCTCACTTTCTCGTCAGGTTGTGTTTAGGAGGTGATAATAGGAAAATTAAACAAGCATAAGGGTGGGGTTGAAGTGTTCCCTCTCGTCCTAGTCAATATATTATCAATTTGTTTGCTTTGAGACAAGATATAAAGTATTTCATAGGTGCAAAAAGAGTTCACTAAGAAACAAGACAGCCAGATGTAAGCACATACCCCTAATATATGTTGATTTTTATGAGCCTTTTCTTACGAAGACTGTCCTTTTCATTTAGCTTCCTTTGTGGAACAGCACTGTGCTGTGGAGGGAGGTGCCAATTATAGAAAAAGGAGGTAATATGTAAAGTAGGACATAGGCCTCTCTAGATTCAAGGAGTACCCTCCTTCATCCTCCAAGAATCAGAGATGCATATGGGCGAATTAGAAGATTAAAAAAAGTTAAATGAAAATTTTGTCTGCTAGATGGAATCATGAAGTACATGAAACCGGGATGCTTGGGATTAACTGACCTCTGCAGTTGAGTGAAGCTTAAAAGCAAAGCAGATAGCAGCCTGCTATCAAATTGTGTCATGATGTGAGATGTTCACTAGACAAGAAAAAATTATTTTCCCATCTTCCAAGACCTTTACATGAATGTGTTATCAATATGGCAGAGTTAACATATAGTCATATAAATATTCTTCAATTTGCTGTGTTGATAGAAACACTGTATTTTAAAAAAACAGATATTTTACCCTGAAAACTTTGTGTAAAAGGAGATTATTTATAGTGAAAGCAATTTAGCATTTGGAAAATAGTTACTATACCTTAAAAACATAAGTAGACCAATAGCAAAAATAAAATAGGTAGTTCTAGGTCTGTAGCTACGTAGGCTAAAATGTAAGCTTAGGGACTTGGCCATGATTTTTCATATGTAGTATGCTCTTGGCAGCTCACAAACTGTCACATTATTGTTCTAAATTTACAGCGAATGTTTGTCTTTTCCATTTAGATTTATGGAGAGAATTCTTCTTGTGCAGGAAGAGCATTGAGAAATATTATTATCGTTCAGGCAGCTGACCTGATAAAGGACAGAGTGAACCTCAAGGGATTTTACAGGTAACACAGTTTCTTAACACATTGTCAAAAATTCTCCTTGAGAAAAAAACCTTAAAACATGTTAAAATCGTAACCTTGATCACAGGAGAGATGGGCTATACCAGTAGAAGGAGGGTTTGTTTGTTGAAACAGTCTATTTGGGATACTAATGGTGACTTTTCTCTTAGTTAAACTTAGCCGAGTGTTTGACAGTGGGACTCCTGGTTCTGAACTTAGGCTGGGAAATCATCATCCACAGATGTGGATGGGTTCCTAACAGAGTCTCTGTGCTGCTTCCTCTGAGATGTGATATTTTATAATATTTTTATTGGGCATGTGCTGCACTGAGACTTCAATAATATGGGTCCCCTCTTCAGGGACCTTATCAAGGCTCTGTGAGGACGCGGGGTCCGTGGGAGAGGGGACTTCTGCTCTAACTCACCAGGTGAGAGTGAGCCACCTCCTTGGGTGCTGCGAAGTGGGGAGGGGCAGGTTGGCATAGGGATGGCGTTTCTCTGCCTTGGCTGCTGAATAGGGCAGAGGTATTAGACTAAATGGGTGGGCTAATGGTCAGTTTGAAAGTACAATTGGACCAGGAGAATGGTCACTTAGAAAGTTTGGAACATGTTTTCATTTCATGGAGCCATTTAAAGAAAAAACAACAATGAATTATCAGCTTTTTGTTTTGCCAAGTAAAGATATTAAACCACACCAAACAACACCAAAAGAAAACTACCAAAATAAAATGGAAAGGGAAAGAACTATTATCATTTATTATCATTATCCTTCCTTACAGAAATGAGATTACAATAACATGAAAAATAGGAAGAGTACACAAAATAAAAGACACCAAAAAAGTAAGAAAGATTCTCAGAATAAAGGGCGTTTCTTTAGGTTCTCTAAATTTAGCTTTATCACAAACTCATTACAATATTCCTGTTTTTTTCCATTTACCACAGATGTGAAAAATTTCATTGTGGCCTGGATTTTGGGGATAGTGGTTCCCAACCTATTTGAGTAAGAAGACCCCCTTTTTATTGAGACATGATTTATGGTAAAACGCACAAATCTTAAGGGTACAGCTTGATGAACTTTTTAAAAAGTGGTTTTTTTTTTTTTTTTTTTTGATTCTTCTCCCCAAAGGCCCCAAGTACATAGTTGTATATTCTAGTTGTAGGTCCTTCTGGTTGTGGCATGTGGGACACCGCCTCAGCCTGGCCTGATGAGCGGTGCCATGTCGGCACCCAGGATCGGAATCAGCGAAACCCTGGGTTGCCGAAGCAGAGTGCACGAACTTAACTACTTGGCCATGGGGCCAACCCCAAATTTTTAATTTTTACACACACTTATGTAACTATTATCCACATCAAGATATGGAGGATTTTCACATTCCAGATAATTACTTCATGCCACTTCCTAGTCAGTAACTATCCCATGCCACCACCACCTTTCTAATCAAAAACTTGGCAGAATCTGTATTTTTAGGTCCCGTTGAGTAACTAGGTAGCAAGGGTGGGAGAACTATAATGAATATGAAGACTTTAAAATCCCATGTTAATCACATTGAAAAATATGACATAGATTAGACATGATCTAATCTGTTCAAAAACAACGCTTTTGTGTATATGGACTTATGAACCCCTTGAAAAAGCTCGAAGATCACCCGCCTTTCCTCATAAGGAGTTCATAGCCCAAGGTCTGAGAACCGCTAGATTAGAGCTCAGGCCAAGTAGATCTGACAGGCAGGGAGAGGGGCGGTGGTGATGGTGGGACTACTTCACGTAGAGCCTCTTATTTATTTTTATTTATTTTTTAAATATTAACTTTAGACACATCTGATTTTTTTTTTTTTCCTTTTTTTAAACTAAAAACTGTATGTTTAAGTCTTTGGGTCTAGTTGTGAGCGAGCTCATAGGATTTGCTTTAGCTGCCACAAAAGGTATATGAAATATCTGTCATTGTTCTCAGTTTTATTTCTTCATGTGGTTTCCATGGATATAGATTGAAAAAAATAATTGGGAGATGCACATTAATCAGGTTAATGGAAAAGACCCAATCCATCCAAGTTAGAACATACTTAGGGTTTAATGGGAGTAGAATGGGGAGAGAGCATGTGTTTTGCTATTTCATATTCTCAATGGTTGGGCCAGAACCTCCTTTCTTTTATAATCTAAGGACTGATGAATGTTCTGGGTTTAAAGACAAAGTGCTAATATGATGGCCCAGGTGGGTTATTTCATATGTCTGGGAGTAAACTGGGGGAAAATGTTCCCCATATACCACATGAGAATTACTTTCAAAACTGGTCTCTGAATACCATCACCCCATTTATATTTGAGATGAGGGTTCTGTCTATATTACCATGAATTAATTGCTAAAAATGTAACCAGAGACAGAAGGAGACCAAGATAAATCAAATTTTCAACTCCAGAGACTGGTCAAATTAGTGTTTTGTTACAGCAATCACATTGGCCTTGTAACTAATCACCTTCATAGCACAGTGTTCCTACCTAGTATTGCAACTGTAGTTAGATCTACATGTACTCAGAACAGTTTCTGGATTCCATACAAGACAGAAAATATTCTGGGAGAAAGAACTGCTCTCAGTATTCAGATTGCTCCCTTCCAACTAGCTGTTTTCTTCCTCCCTGCTCTCCTTAAATCCTACAGATTTAGGTATTTTAACCCAATTGTTGCAGACCTGATCAGCAAGTCAGGGGAGTATGAGTTAAATGCAGAGGCATCTCACCTCATTACTAATTAATGGTTTCATGGTGATACTGCATTTTAGCAAATTGACTCAGCCCTGCCCCCAAAACAGAGTGCACCCTTCCCAATGACAAGGTAGAGCTCGGGGTTTGGGGGCTTTATGGTCACCAACATGACCTGGGCCCCAGTCTAAGAAACTTCTTCATCACCTGTGAACAAACAAGCATATACATCCATCTAGCCACCTTTTGCACTTTGGCAGTTTAGTTTCTTTAGTAAATGTTTTGTTGTATCCTTCCATATTCTGGGTGATGTCAGACACACACCAGCAGGCTGAAGAGCTGTATTGTTCCCAGAATCAGAGTTAAGATGATACAGTATTTAATCCATGGGATAAAATTGCTTACAAGCCCAAAGATGCCGGCTAATTGACAGAAGTGTTGAGGAATTAACGTTAATTAATTAACTTCGAGCCTTTAACATGAAAGGTGTCCTATAGAATTAGAAGTTAATATTGACTGGTCTAATTGCCTGTTTTGTTGCGATCTGTTTTCTCATTTTGTTTCAAAAAAACATCCATTTGTTTGGCTATTAATCTTTCTAATATGTTAATCCTAACCTGCAACTGAACATGTCTGATACTCCCTTAATTGCCTTCGAGTATCTTTCAAATAGTGACACTTTACCAAAAAGAGTGATGCTTTATCCAAAGCTAGAATATTTGATCAAATATCTCAGTGGGCAAGTGTACTACCTTATTTTTCCTTCACTGTAGAAAATATAGTACCTCATGGCATTTCTTTGTATTGTTGGTTACAGTGTGATTTCGAGGTATTTGTGACTATGCCAATCACAAGAGAGAGGCAATATTTTTCTGTCTTAGGAATACAAAAGTTGACATCTTTTGGTCCTTAAATGTACTACAGATAGCCATTTATATGATACATCTTTTTTAAAAAAAACATTGTGGTGACATGTTCTCATAAGGGAGAGAGGGATTCAATGAAATTTCTGCAAATGAAAAACCATATTTCAGAGTTTTCTTCCTTTGGTTTTTCATCAGAGGCTGATAAAGAAGGAGAAGTAGGCATGAAGATACTACTTGTAGTGCCCAGATTGGGGTAGTCTTCAAATAAAGTTGTGTATTTTAAGACAATTACAGAGAATATTTTTGTGTGTGTGGTTAATGGAATCCATCACACACATCTGGGTTTGTGGGTTTATGATCTAGGCTGCTTAGCTAGATTGCTTAGACTATGTTAAAAAGATTAACAGTCAAATTTATTCTCTGAGAGAAATTTTAGGGTTTTATCTCTGAAGCATGGCAACCAAAACTCAGCACCACTCACTGTGGTCCCAACTTCCTCTAACCTTCTCGGAATTATTTTATTGTCAAAGAGACTAGATAAAAATCTATAAATGGTTGAACTGAGGTTTATCATCACCCACTTGAGGTACTTATCTTACCAAGGCAAGATATAAAGTATTATCTTCATATAAAGGACTGCTAAATTTATTCCTTCATTTATTCAAATACATATATTTTGAGAACTCTCTATATATCTGGACTGTTCTAATTGTTGGGGATTAATAATTATGTATAGTCCCTTTTCTCGTGAAAATTATTGTTAAGTGAGGAAAGCAGATATTATTCATTTGGAGAGATGCACAGTTACTAAATATTAGGTGATTTGAAGAAAAAGTGTGAGAGAATATGATTCTGAGTTTCTCGAAGGAAGTGATATTTGAGCTGAAATCTGGAAGATGAATGAGGTACATATCATTTATTCTTGAGTTGCCTGTTTAAGGAAGCAAGCACATGAGAGGGATGCTATTAAGTATCACCTTTTTGGCAGATGAGTGGCAACAATGTCTTTGATTGTGAATGGCTTTGTTTTTGTCCAGGAGAAGCTGCGTTGGGTCAGAACTGGTGGACTGGCTTCTGGAACACTGTCCTTTTGTCCAGTGCAGATCCATGGCCATAGGGGTCTGGCAGCTCCTGCTGGATATGGGAATTATGTCATCAGGTTAGTATTACATGTTTGAAAGGCACAAAATCATTATTTTATTAAGCTACCAGGCCAAAATGTACTTGATTTTCCTAGAGGATTTTACAATCTGGGTTGAAATTGTTTTTGCAGGTAAATATTTGTATTCTCTCTTATTATATAAATAAAAGTGACAGGTTATCTTTTTTTCTTTTTCTTTTGATAGGTCATCTTTTGATTGTTTCACACCTTTTGTAAAAATAATTAGGTTCTTGCTGATTCATAGACTACTACCTCTAAGAGTCTTTTCCTTATTCTCTACCTTCTCTACTGAAAATGCAGCTCACATTTTTTTTTTTTTAATTGTTGACATCTTTGGTTGCTCTAAATGTGTGATTTATCTTGCTGTACTTAGAATCGTCATCAGAAACTGATTTTATGAGTGGAATGTGTATGCCATTTTAATTGACTAAGTAATCGTGAACAGTTAGAGAGAAGTCCTATGAAAATTAGCTGTTTAAACAGAACCGAAAATTGATGTTAACTAGAAACTAAAATAGATGGCAGATATCTCTTTTCTTAGTTGAGCCCAGGGAATTGAAGAATTAGAAGTCAAGGAATCTAGGTTCTTTATTTAGCTCTATCATGCAGCTGCTGGTTGGTCGCTGGGAAGCCCTCTTTTTTCTATAGGTAGGAAATACTGAGGCTCAGAGAACACAGCAAGGTTCAGAAAGCATACCCCAAGTCCCATTGTGAAAGAGTGGTACAGATGGGGATGGGGGTGTAATCTTAGTGAGTTAATAACACCTAGCACCTGATACTCTTATTTAGAAAATCAGTTACCTACTTTTGAGGAATGTTATTATCAGCTTGCTTGTGAGGTTCAGGTTTCTGCTTAGCAAAACATTTTGTATTAATGTTTTTTTGAAAAGTCTCCAGTTCTCGATTCCTTTTAAAACAGGGTTTCCCAGCCTTGGTAGTGTTGACATTTTGTATTAGATAGTCTTAGTTGTGTGGGGCTCTCTTGTACATTATAGGATGTTTAGCAGCAGCCCTTTCTTCCAGTAGTACCCCCTAGTTACGGCAACTAGAAATGTCTCCACACATTGCCAGTGTTCCCTGGCGGGCACAGTTACCCCCAGTTGAGAACCACTGGTCTAAAACTTGTCATAGTGTTATATCTGTGTATCACTAAAGTAATTAAATGTATTAGTTTGCTTTGAGATGCTAAAAAAATTGCTCCCCACTCCCTTTGAATTGTTATAGATTTCACCTGTCCCTGAAGCAGAAAAATTATAAAATGTGAATATACTGGCCAAAGCTTCAAATAATAAAAATACGTTGGTCAATAAGTCCATTTTAATGGGATTGTGAACATGAATGGACTTAGAATATATAATTATAGTCCTACCCCTGTCTTCTCCCTGGTAAGTAGTAGGGCTTTCAATTTATTCTTTGGTTTATGACTCTAAATAATATACTCAAAAAAACTGATCCACACCTTTTCCATTTTCAACAGTGGACCAGCATTTATACTTTCAAGATACCTATGTTTTCTACCAGTTTTCGTCTGATGAATGTAGCTACTTGTACTGTGAATTTGAAAGAGAAGAAGAATGGCAAAACGGTGTCAAACTCCTACTGCAACTTGTGCCTCTCATACCCGCTAGAGCTGGCATCTGTGAACTGTAAGTAGATGCTATTTTGTTTCATTGTAAAATTGTTCTCACTTAGAGAACGTTTCCTGTGTCTAGGGACTGTGCTCTGCTCTTTAAGATCACTATCTCTGTTAAGAGGTAGTTGTTATATTCCCATTTCTCAGATGTGAGTTTAGAAAGGTAAAATAAATTGCTGAGAATTAAATCCAGCTAATAAATAACTGAGCTGGTATTCAAATCCCAGACATCCATGTCCCACCAGCTGCACCATTCTGCTTCTAATTTAATCATTGCTATGAGGAGATGATCTAAATTAGGAATAAACATGGTTTAGCTTAATTTGGAATAAAATAATAACATATCTTATCCACTATCCAAGTCGTGACTTTCCTAAGAAACAGCTCAACAGACATTTCTGAAAATAATCTAGAGGCAACATTTGGCAAATTTAAACACGTGAGTCATTATCACATGAAGGTACTGAATCACTATATGATTAAAACGAATTAAAATTAATTCATTAGAGAAGGTTCAGGAACAGGACTTGAGTCGTGACGTGATTCTGACGCACCTTTGTTTATCCAGCATTAATGACAAGCTTATTTCAGTATAATAAATTGCAGATTAAAAATTTCAGTTAATAAGTTTTACGTATTCAGTTTTCAGAATACGTTCCCATACTGTTGACTCTTTCAGTTCTGTGAAGTTAGCAGGGCAAGTGGTCTTAGCCCCATCTCATGGGTAAGAAAGTAGAATCAGGGAGAAACACCTACAACCATAACTAAGATAAGTTACTCTTGTTTAAAAAAAAGACAGTTAATACTGAACAGTTAATATAGGCTTTTAGAGAAGAAATTTGTCAGAATATTGATGAGACACTACAGTAATAGAAAGATTGATTGTAGAGAACATATTTTATGTCAGGAACTATGCTAAATTCTTTATATTCATTATTTCATATTCAGATGAGTTCTATAAGACAGTTACAACTATTCTCTATTTTATAAGTGAGGAAACAGAGGCACAGAGGTCAGATAACCTGTCCAAGGTCACAGAAGTGGTGAGTGGAGTGTTAGGGTTTGAATGCATGTCTGTATGGCTCTAATGCCCATGGTTTTAACACCTGCTAGATGTGTTCCCAGGAGTTATGGGAGTCATTCTAGCTTCCCCTTCTGAGACATTATAAACAGAAGCAATAAAAATGTCAGTCTGACTCTTGAATGGTTATGAATTCACCACCACTGATTATAGAGGCCTTTGCAATGGCAAAGTGAAATTCAAGTATAACTCATCACTCAATTAGTCTAAGTATGGAAAATGTTCTTTAGCGTAATATGCTTTTAATATAGGTCAGAAGTTTCCTGAGAAAAGTCAAGGAGCATTTTAATAAACTTTAACAAGCTTTCTAAGAAGGAGTGGTTTGCTTTTTGAACTGGAGGTGGCTGTAACTTGGCTTTGGCTCTGTGGAACTGGCATTCTCCAGCAGCTCTTAACCATTTCCTGTCCTGAATGCAAGATGGAAGCATGTGCAATCCCATGGGCATCTCCAGATTGATGGGGGCATGAGGGCAACTGAAAAGAACTTGCAAGCAGTCTTCATGATTTAGCTCCACTTCTTTCTCCCCGACTTAGAAAGCAAACTGGAATGCCAGTGAGTGAGATGACCTTGTTAGAGTAGGTCTGGGTTTCCCGACAAGTTCTAAAAATGAAAATATTTAAAAAATTTGGGTCTTAATATTGATTCCAGATTACTTGTCATCTTCTGTCACACTGATCAGTGAACACAAATGTCATGCCTCTGGAGGTGAGAATCACTGTAGCATGCCTCGTTTATCAATAAGTTTTTTGTGTTGTTGTGAACACATGCATTTGGGAGTGATAATTCTTCTGGAAAAATTGTCATTGGGGAGCTGTTGATCTATCCCATATTATAAGTGCTAAATATAAAAAGATAAAATTACGGAACCACTGCAAGGTTTTTCTGGAGAGAAAATATATATGTTTTTTCTCTACTAGAGTTATAAACAAACTTCTAAGCTGTGGTAGAATGTTTTTGGCCAAATTTTGGAAAGCCAAGGTTTAAGTTATACAACTTGGAATAAACTATGGTTAGAGAAATATTGCCCAGGGACATTGTCCTCTTTTCATTGTTGTCATGGCCCTTCTTATGGTCGATACATATGATCCTATCATAGTTTCTGCTCTACGCGGGGCTCACCGGTCATTCTAGCCTCATCCCACACCCATTTATTCCATCGTGCCCCCTGTGATGCTCTGCTCTTTCCACTGCTTCTTTCCTTGTCTAGTACAATTCTACCCACCCCTCAAGGGGGAGCCCAAGCCCTACGTTGGCCACAAAACTTCAATGGTGTCTCCAGTCCGTGTCAGTCTTACTTTTAGTAACTTACTACTCTTGCTGTTTGCATCAAATTTTTTTCCATTCTTCTGTCATTCTTAGTCCTATGTTATCCTTTATACTATATTATTCATTAATTTTTATCCCTTCTACTGAAATGCCCTCTAAAGTCCTCTTGATTCATTAACTTAGGTTGTCCACTCATGAGCTGAAAACCCAGTCCTGTGGTCTTTTTTTTTTTTAAAGATTTTATTTTTTCCTTTTTCTCCCCAAAGCCCCCCGGTACATAGTTGTGTATTCTTCGTTGTGGGTTCTTCTAGTTGTGGCATGTGGGACGCTGCCTCAGCGTGATCTGATGAGCAGTGCCATGTCCGCGCCCAGGATTCGAACTAACGAAACACTGGGCCGCCTGCAGCGGAGCGCGCGAACTTAACCACTCGGCCACGGGGCCAGCCCCCCTGTGGTCTTTTTTTTTTTAAAGATTTTATTTTTTACTTTTTCTCCCCAAAGCCCCCCGGTACATAGTTGTATATTCTTCGTTGTGGGTCCTTCTGGTTGTGGCATGCGAGACGCTGCCTCAGCGTGGTCCGATGAGCAGTGCCGTGTCCGCGCCCAGGATTCGAACCAACGAAACACTGGGCCACCTGTAGCGGAGCGCGCGAACCCAACCACTCGGCCACGGGGCCAGCCCCAGTCCTGTGGTCTTTTTAATAACCTTTTTGGTATTTGAGGGCCGTGAAGGTCTGCCTTTGTGGTTCTCCATTAGGCCCCTCTAATTTGCTGTCTTCTCTCTAAATCTCTTTAAAATTATGAGGAAACCACTTACTGCCTCTATATAAATGAAGTTCTGTTCTGTACAAATGCATTTTTAAAAAGAAAAGTGGGGAATTTTTTTCATTTAAGAAAGAATGTTTAAAGCAGGAAGGAAAATGGAGCTGTTGCAGCTTTCTAGGCTAATTTGAGGAAACAAAATTCCTATTCTGTACAAAATAACTTTTATATTCAAACTGAGTAGGTAATTTGACAGAAGTGAGGGAATCGGTTGTCAAGGGTACTATCTCTAGGGGAAAAAAATAAGTCATGATATCTCATTCAAACTGAAAGCCAAATCAGGTTGTCCAGAATGTACTGTTTACTAATTCTTTTTTTGTGGGTTGGGAAGCGTTAGGAATGCTGAAGTAACAGTGGAGGGAAAAGTAGCTTAATAATTCCTTGAGGACTAGTAAGAAGTTTCTCTCTGACACTGACTGGTTCGAGAATTCAGGCTGTGAGGAGCTTGACTATTTCATTCAACTGCCGTTACAGCAGCTCCCAGCTTGCCAGGGGTGGGAGTGGTAGTGCTCTGAATAGACTGAGTCTATGAACTTTGAATACATAAAACTATATTCTACCAATTACATGGCAGTTAACATTTATGCTGTTATTAGAAGAGTTGTAGACGATTGCTAAAATTTAGCTCACGCTACACTCAGACATGTAAAAGAATGTGTAGCTTCTTTGTTTTTCTCTCAGTCATCTATTGTTTGTGGTCCACATAAGCCTCCATCCTGCTAGATAGCCAGAAAGAAGGAAAAGAAGCCTGTTAATTTTAGTCTAATCCAGTAAAATTATTCTAATGAAGTAACTTTACAAGTCCCTTTAGTTAGCTAAAATAAAACTATGTTTAGTTTATTTTGATAAAAATACTTCGTCTCTCTGTGCCGTCTCTCTGTGCCATCTCCCTTCTCCTCAGCAGGATGGCATTGGGTATATGGTGAGCAGTGTGGGCCCCTTGATCCTTGCAGAGGAGGCCCTCCTGTCGGGGTGGACTCTTTCCTGTCCTCACTGATCTTGCCTAGTGGATGGGCAGCCAATTCCCTAGTAACCTCTGCAATGAAACTGGGGTGTTCTGTTGTATCTGCTGTGGAGCCTGGGGCTGGTGTAAGTTGGGTCTGTCTCTCTCGTCTTGATCAGTGCCTTTGGTCCTGCCTGGTGGATGTGCCCTCCTGGATGCCTGCTGCCATTGCTGATGCTCCTGAGGTCTGGCTGTGGCTTCCACAGACGTCCCATTCAGCCACTTGACCTCTGCTGAAATAGCTCTCTCTCATTGCATCCCAACCTGACTTTTCTTGATTCTAACGTTTTGTTTGTTTGTTTTCTTAAACATTATACCTACTCATTACTGTTACTGGGCAGTATACTTAATTGGGTAGTGTGCCAATGTTCAGATTCCTTACTGATCAACTCTAGAGAAACCTTGGTCCAGTGAGTTAAGATGAATTTCTTAGCATTCATGATTCCATCTGCTAGAGAGAGAAGCAGAAGGGCCCTTGTGATAGATGGCACAGGATTGTGAAGTTAGGACGACTGGCTGCGTGTTGAGGCAGTACACGGCAGCTTGATGCGGCAGGAGCAGTGGGCCACAGCCAGAAGAACTCAGACTTTGGGACGGCTGGAGAACAAGGCTCAGCCTGATTGCAAGAGCCTGCAAATCTATCAGGAAGCCAAGCATTATCTCTACATTGAATAAAGAGAATGACTTAACTGTGTATAGATGCTTCTGAAATAAATTAAATAGTTTGTTACTGGAATTCACAGTAACATTTGTATTTGCTCGATCAACATGTACAGAGTTAATGGGTGTGTGATCTATCTCTGTGTTAAAGGGGTTCCCCTGCTTAAGAAAATGGAGAACAACTGGCTTAGTCACTTGGCCTAAGCTGCCCTGGTGGTGGCAACAATAAAAACAATAACAACAATCATAGTCAACACTAACATAGCACTTGTCATGTGCAAGGCACTGTTCTGAGCATTTTACATATAATGACTCATTTAATGCAACAGTTTGAAGGTACTGTTGTTCTGATTTTTCACATGAGGGAACTGAGGCAAGACAGGTTACCTAACTTGCCAGAGAGACAGGCTTCTATTCTTAGTGACAGCAATGAGAATTGAAGGCAGAAGGTGAAGTTGGAAACAACCTGTCAGTGGTTCTCAACCATGGTGCTTTTAAGAAATAAAGAGGTGTAACCTGAGAGCTACTGAATCAGGATTAGGAAGGAGAATGAGATGTAGATTCAGTATTTTTTAATAAAGTTCTAAAGGTGAGGCTAATACACACCAAAGTTGAAATCTACTGTTCTATAAAGTTACCCTTACAGAAAGAACTCTAAGTTATAGGAAAGGGGAAAGTTAATTAAATCAAAGTCTCAAAATGCTATGTAAAGAATCCAGATAAATCTTAGCATGACACAAGGAATATTTTATCAAGCAAGGTGCTTTTTGCCACTTGGCTGGCACTTCTGAAAATTCTATAAATGTAGCTTCATAAGCATTTATATCTGGAAGGGATTTCCTAGATAATTGAATTTGCTCCTCTTAATTCTTAGCTGAGGAAAAGGGGCAGAGAGCAGAGGGTTCGGGAAAAGGCAACCACTTGTCACCAACACTTATCTGAGTGACTTACTCAACAGGCATTCACTGATCATCAGGTTTGTGTAAAGTACTTCACTGGGCTCTGTGAGGAATATGGCAATATGTAAATAATGTAAGGCCTTTTGTGAGGCCAGCATTATTAGGACAAAGTTCAGAAAACGAAAACAGACCAATATAACTCATGAATGTAAACACAAAAATCTTTCTCAACAAATACTAGTACATGGGATCCAGCAGTATATAAAAACGATGCATCATGAAAAAGGGGAGTTTATCCCAGAATACAAGGCTGGTTCAACGTTCAAAAATCAGTCAATGTACTTCACCATATTCACAGTCTAAAAAAGAAACTATATGATAAACTCCATAAATACAGAAAAGGCTTTTGAGAAGATTCAGTATCCATTTATGATTAAAATTCTCAGAGAACTAGGACTATAAGGGGACTTCTTTAATCTGATAAAACTGATAGCTTACATCATTCTTAATAGTGAAAGACTGACTGCTTTCCCACTAAGATTGGAAACAAGACTAGTACATCTCTTATCACTTCTTTTCAACACTAGCTGGTACAATAAGGCAAGAAAAAGAAATAAAAGATATACAGGTGAGAAGGAAAAAATAAAGCCATCTCTCTTTGCAGATGACATAATTACATGCGAAGAAAATCCCAAGGAATCCACAAAAAAATCTTACTAGAACTAATAAGTGGATTTAGCAAGGTCATCAGATAGAAGGTCAATATACAAAATTTAACTGTATTTCTGTGTACTGGGACAAAAACCCACTATGTAATACTTAGGTATAAATCTAAGAAAATGTATGCAAAAACTGTGTGCCAAACACTTCAAAATTCTAATGAAAAAAATCAAACAAGACTTAAATAAGTGGAGGATCTAACCATGTTCATGGATTGGAAGACTCAATATTAAGATATTCTCCCCAAACTGACCTATTTTTTCAATGGCATTTGTCTCCTGATCTGTTGGCCTCACCATATCTGCGTAATAATAAAACCTACATTTGGAAACATTGACCTCTAAACAGGGAGTGTCCTAGAGCTCAGTCTGCAATCTTTTCTTCTTTTTCTACTCTCGCTCTGGATGTGCCCTCACTGAGTCATGTATTTATGATCAGCTACACAGTGATGACTCTCAAAATTCAGATCCCTGTTTCCTCTCAGCACCCTTTGTACAATAGCACCACCACTGCCCTGGCACCTCTGCTCCCTTTATTCTCCTTATCCTATCTACCTTTTTCTTTTCTACCGGACATGTATAAGCAAGGTGAGAAACCTATTGGCAGCCTTAATTTCTCAAATGGTGCTGAATTAACACCTTCTCACTGGGGAGATCAACTTCAAGTGTGCCATTCCTCTGTCCCAAACCTACCCTTTGTATTCCTGACTTTTCCTAACTAGATTTTCATGTTATGATCTTTGGAGAGGAGGAAATACTGTATGAGTAAACATTTTTTGAGTATTTCTCAGAAAATTTTCTCATGATGGAACTTGGAGTAAGTTTTGTTTTAGGATCATAGGTGAAGAAAATTTCCCTTTATCACTTTAAATTGTTTGTATAAAAATGCTATGAAGTCAGCTGGTCTTAGTCTTCGTTATTACTCATCACTCCCTCTCCCAAGGAAACAGAGTCCTCCAGTATTTCCATTGTTTACAGACAAGGCTTTGTTCCAGGTGTGGGAACAGATTGCTTATCTTTATCAGAGTGCATCAATATTTAAGAGTAATACAAGAATTTTAACAAAAATCGAACTTTTAGGCCTGGTCATGCTAGCATTTGAAATGTACCTATTTAATTAAACATTAAGCCTTAATCCCCAAATCCTCAATACAAAATGTGCAAAAGAGGTTTCAGTAATAACCAATTTTATTCAATTTTACATGAATGTGTAACTGTATACCCCAGATCTTTAATGAAACCTGTCACATTAGCAATTTACTACGGTTTGGTAAATTTTCTCTATAAGCATGACTAGTAGCCTGATGCTATGAAAAATTATCTTCTCTTGAGAAGGTTGAACAGCTGTTTATATTCATGATGTCAAAGATTTCAAGAAAACCCAATTCTCATTCTTCTACCATCCTGCGTTTTCTTTTGTCATAGGAATTTGCTGTGTTAAGCAAAATAGACCTGAGTGAAATATAGATGTTATGGGAAGGTATATATGGGACAGTGCTTGAGTGTTAGATCTGACACCGTTTTTACCCTCTTGGGGTCAGTAGGTACTGGACGTAGTAGCGATTGAGTCTGTGCTCCTTGAGGAGCATTCTTTTTTTGTGGTATCTAGGACTTGCTGGCCATGATTTCTTAGGAAGTCCCTGAATACTTTTCCTTATCTAACAATCGGCAGGTAGGGAATGGAGTCTGGATTGTCCAAGGAAGATGTAAAATCGTGGCATCATCAGCTAACTTACTGTCATTCCTTCTCAGCCTGGTGGAGGAAGAACCCCGCCTTCTGCTCAAGACTCATTCTTCTATCTGGGCTGTGGGTCTTCCCCTCTTTAGAGACTTCCTGTTTCTGCCTTCTCAATCTTGTACTCTCTGTTGGCTGTTCTCCTTCAGGAAACAAATGGTTCTCTCAATCATAATAACAAGAAACCAAACCTACCTTTAATTCTTCTAGTTACTTCTCCATCCATCTGGTTTGCTTTACAGCCAAAGTTCATGGCCCTTAGCATAAAACCAAAACTCTTTAGCAGTCGCAGACAGGGCCCTGACTTTATCTTTTTCTCTAGCTTTGTCTCTTGCCATTTTTCACTTCCTTGTCTGGGTATTCCTCCTGCAGTTCCAGGGCCACTCCTTATCCATCAGACCCTCACCTTGGATATCATTTCTTGGAATGTGACTCTCCCTTGTATTGGCAGAGTATCTTAAAAATAGATTTTGCTAAACCTACTGGATATTATGATTCTTTTTTCATACATTTCTGTGCTGTGCATCTCCTTTTTGTCATGGGATCATGTTTGAAAGATTCCTGTATGGTTTGTCTTGCTTCTGGTTTATTCCATGCCCCTAGAATTTCATCATCGTAGTCTGAAGTCCATTCTAAAAACTGTATTTCCCTCACGTCCTTCCAAACCAAATAGAGCAGGTCAGCGTCAGCCTGGCTGGGCGAGGTGGGGATGTGGTGGGAGGTAGTGGACTGGCCTACCTGGTATCCTCTAAGAACATTATCTTTCCTGTCAGGATTCTGATTTGGAGGCAGGTGTGTTCAACCTCATTAGGTCCCAGTCTAGAATATCTCTGTTTAATGCAAAGATCTATGTGTAGTGTATATGTAAAAAGCACTCAGAAACAAATGAAAAGTCCCTGGGATGGCAGTAGTAGCATTTTATATGAAAGCTGACTTGAGGACATGTTTCATATTGTTAGATTTCTCTGTAATGTGCAACATCTGTGCCCAGAATAGTGCTGGCTTAAGTGGACCAGGAAGGTCATGAATGGCACCCCAGCTGGATTGGCATGTGCCAATTGTGCAGTCTCTATCTTTTGAGCTACTTGATTCCAAATTTTGTCTGTTTCATGGTTGTTGGGATGTATTTAACACATGTTCCTGTAGAAACGATGTTATATGTAGTGGTAGCTCTTGGCAGCCCACTTATGCTACTCAACATTAAGACACAGATAGAAAAACAGAACTAATACGTTTTTAAAGTTATATCAATATACAAGTTAAGTGGTATTATTTGGATAATATTTCTGTAAGAAAATGCTTCCAGCCTTCCACCATAGAATGCCAGGAAACTTCTACTTTTGAAAAGGAGGTAGGATTTTTCCAACTCTAAGATGGTATTGGTTGCTCTTGGATCTTGAGACACAAATGTTTTGGTCAAAACCTGATTAAGGAGTGTGGTCTCTACCTCTCATATAGCTTTATTTTAAAAAACCTGATTGGAATAATCTCAAACCCATTATACTAATTCTTATGAAGGAATGCTAACTGAGAGATTCTGGGAACCTCTACAGGGCTTCCAGTTAAATCCAAGTTGCTAGAGATTATACTGGGCCTGACTAGTATAAAGTGAATTACATTGCCCCGATCACAGCTCCCATGTGCTGCCTCCTAATGCTCTCTATTGGAACTCAACCATGTTGGGCTGAGACGTTCTCTGTGGGGAACTTCCTGCTGCTTTTCTTTTCTGTTGCATCATGAATTGTGTAAATGATTGTCATACAATTGCCTAGATTGGAAACTGTCACCATGTCTGTATGAATTATTTCTTAGGGGAAGATGAGGAGCTGAGGGTGTTAGTGTTGCTGTTATTTTATTTAAGATATTTTCAATGTTACCAGCTCTTTGGTATGAGATATAAGAAAGTCATTCTTGTTGGATTTAGTGACAAGAAGGTCACTGAAAGGAAGACCTGCTGCAGGGAGCTGGGAGAATGATGGAATAGCTAAAGGGAATAGGTCTTGAGTTTAAGCGGGGTCCCTCAGTTGATTTGACTACAGATATCAAGCTAGTATCCTGTGCAGTGGGAGTTCTGGGATGGTGGTTCACAGCAGAGCATCTTTTGAAGTTTAAGGTACTCAGTTAATTTATTCAACAAATATTTATTGAATGCCTCTTATGCACTAGGTTGTGTTGTAAGTGTTGGGAATGTCACCATGAACAAGAACAGACAGAAATCTCTACTCCCATGGAGCCTCCAGTCTAGTAGGGGAGGGGAGACAATTTCATAAACGAGCAGATTTATGTTGGTTAAAGGTAGAAAACTTTATGAAGATAAATGAAGTAGGAAACGAGGGATGTGGTTATGGGTCAAGAAAGGCCTCTCCAAGAAGTTAACAGAGAGACTTGACGGATGTGAGGCAAAAGCAATGTGGGTATCTGGGGGGAGTGCTCTAGGCTGAGAGGAAGGACAGCCAGTGCAAAGGCCTGAGGGAGAAGCATTAAAGGCAAAGTAAGCGTGGCTGGAGCCAAGTGAGAGAGCGAGAGATGTCAGCCACTGTAGAGACTTTGGCTTTATACTGAGGGAGATGGGGAGTCATTTGAGGAATTTGAGCAGAGGAGGGACATAATCTAATTTATATGTTGATAAGACCACTCTGGCTCCTGGGTCCAGATAAGAGATTTTGTGGCTGGGACCAGGGTGGTGGTAGTAGAGTAGTGAGAGGTGGTCAAATAGGAGTATACCTTGAAGGCAGAGCCAGTAGGGTTTCAGGATGGTTACAACATGGAGTGTGGGTGGGTGTGTGTTGAGGGGGTGGGATGCAAGGATGACTTCCTGCTGGAAGGGTGGAGTTGCCATTAATTAATATGGGGAAGACTGTAGGGAGGACAGGGTTTCTTGTTTGTTTCTTTTCAGTGGGGGCTGGGTAAAATGATAATGTGTCCAGTTTGCTGGTTAGAGGGCCAAGGGCAGAGGATCACAGGCTTTTGCCATTCCTTGTCCTTGCAGTGGCCCTCTTAGATACTGCAGACCTCTCGAACTTATAAAGATATCTACTCACAGCACTAGGTCTCTGCACTTTTCCTTGGAGAATGACTGGGTCAGGCCTAGGCTTTTGGTAAGCGGAGATCATGAGAAGCAGCCATGGAAATTAGTAAAGACGAGTGCCTATTGGGCTGGAGCTTCCTGTTGGCACAAACCCTCAGGGATGGGTCTTCCTTCCTGGGGTCACTCCTGTTCTCTTCTCTTTTTCTGTCCTCTGTCACTTGTCACTGCCATTACCTCCTGATTCCAGCCAGGGTTTCTCTGTCCCTTCTCTAACCAGTGATGAACCACATTGAGAGCTTCTGTCTTCTCTTGTTCACTGAGCAGCACAGCCCCCGTTAGTAGTGGAAAATATGCAAGTATCACAATTAATTCTTTTCTTTATTCTCCCTTGCCCCATCTGTTTCTTTGTCTCTTTTGATATGATAGTGAGAACTTGGTCTTCACTGGGTTGCATTGATGTGTATTTACATACATAAAATAATCAGAATTAAACTACATTTTGTAAAATACATTTGCTGGGCAAAGAGTGGTATTTCTGGGTGTTTTGGCATCGAGCTGGGGAGGGGCTGCAGTGGTGAGGAAGGAAGAAGAGAGGTGACGTGTTACCCTGCTCTCTTCCTTCCACCTGTTCAAGCTCTTCCCCTGTTTGCCTCTTATTGCCTGTCCTGCTCCCAAGACCCTCCTTTACGTCAGGTGAGATGGAGGTGCCTGCTGGTGCAGGGGACACGAGGCACATAGCAGGAAAGGAAGAGTATTTCTGAATTCTAGTGCTTTCAGTAGGCAGTGGGATAATCCCTGAAAGTTTGAAGTCTGGAGAATAGCAGGACCACATCTGGGTTTTAGAAGGGTAATCCTGGTAGGAGATTGGGTGCAAGAGGAGAAGCCAGAGACAAGGAAGTTGATTAGAAGATAGTTAAAATAATTTGCAAAGGCGAGGGCCTTGACTGTCATGGAGGCTTGTGGGGAGGGACTGAAGGAAAGCAGAGCTTGAGGAAGAGAAGTGAGAGGATCTGGTCACTGGCAAAGACCGGGAGTGCAGGAGGGCGGGAATGGTCACAGGGAGACTGTGAAGCTGAGTCGTGAGAGGCGCCAGTAGAAAGAGGCCAGGAGGCAAGAAGGAGTAAGTTATGTTGACTTCGAGGAGCCTGTAAGATCCCCACGTGAGTGAAAGTAAAGTTCCTGGAATTGCCTCTTAGAGCCACTTTAAAGACAGATGGAAAAACAAGGTGAGCTCAGGGGAGATTCAGGGGCTGGAGAAAGACTTGGGAGTTCTGGGCATAGATTGTGGTGACTGAGGTGATAAAAATGGGATATGGGCTTCGGGACAGCCCTTGGGAGATCTTCGCTCTGTCTCTCTTACACATATTTCCTTTAGAAACATTTCTGCCAAGGCGTGTTTTGTTCTGGAAGAATGATGGAAGATAGTTTAGCTTCTGAACAGGGACTAGATTATTTGTCACTAAACCAGCAACAGTTCAGCCGTTACTCATGAAATAGTCGTTATCAGTCACATGCACAAGGGCTTCCCTTGGAATTTTGAGTTCCTTTCACAGTTTGTTGAAAACACATTCATGACAGAGTCTCTGCTAATGCAAAATACCTCATGCCCATTAACTAATCCTTCAGGTGTCTGCTGGAGTCTGAGAAACCTGAGACGGCATGACAGCCCGCACTTCAATACAGACAGACGGAGCATCGAAGCCGTTGTCTGGTGCTCTCAGGTCTAGTGCGTTTGGCTCTTAATTTCCTGTCAGATCTGTTCAGTCACCTCAGCTTTGTTATATAAACATGGTTTGGTGGCTCTAAAGGGTTGCAAATCTCTTCTTGGTGTAACTTCATGTATATGGAAACCTTGTGAATAGATAATTGTGGTAATAAAGCTCATTGTTTGAAATACTCATTATCAAGGTAACTTGCTTCTTTGGGACTATGGTCAGTTGTAATCCTCAGTTCCCACTGTTTTTATTGGGCAGATTATTTGCTAACATTTCAAACAGTTTGCTGCACAAGTAATTGAGTTATTTGACAACACTGGCGTTGCTTCATACCTGTGTCATGCAATTCTCCTAAAGGCAGGAGTTCGTAATTCATTGCTCTGATTTAAAAGGTGTGGTGCCAATACCAGAATTGATCTGAGGAGCTTTTCCCTCCTGAAAGAGCTGCTTCTTAGCTCTCCGATGAGCCAGGAGAAGCCCTCCTCCTGCCCTGCAAGGCTGGCGCTCCGGCTGGCCCACTGCAGTTACTGAGATTGAAATCAATCATTGAACTGCCATTCTGATAACACTGCTCTGCGGGGCACTTACCACCAATCCCTCCAAGGCCACAGAAGGTGCTGATGGGGATTGCTGTGGACATAGATCTGGGAGACAATTATATATAGTCAGTTGCCTCTAGTTAATTTTTTTCTTTGACCAAACCAGGAAAAAAAAGTAGTTTTATAAGATTTGTCTTAAGAAGTAGATAATTTTATATGTTACTTATGCATTTCTGTGGTGAGAATTTTTCATAAGTAACATTAGAAAGGTGATTTTCCTTAACAAACAAACAGATCTTATACTATGTAATATGTACGTGTCTCTTTAGTTATATAACATATGAGTCATTGTCTTGGCTTCTTAACTGGTCTGTGGTCTCTTCAAAACGAGCGAAGTGCTGCTTCTATTGTATTCCACATAATTCCTATCACAGTATTAGGCCTATAATAGACCATTTCATAATAAATCTGTTTTGGCTGAAACTCAAATGGAGTGGAAAATTCATGTTTTATATTTTCAAGATCTGGGAATTTCAGTACTTAACCACCTTATATTTAAATCTACTTATGCTTTGTACGTGCCTATTTTAGTAAATCTGGTGTGTCAGGATTATTCTGTGATATCATTTGGAGAACAATAATGGATCCTCAGGATTTACTTGGTGTATTGTAAGGAGCGTCTTGCTAATTGATTTCGAAGGAGTGGTTGGACTGCAACGGAGTCCTGTTCCCATGACATTATTGACACTACGTTATTTGCATGGGTTCTTTCACTAATGTGTTCAACAATAATGCCATTATTTGCCATGTATTCCCCATAACTTGGTAGATAAATTTGAGGAACCAAAACCTAAGAGTAATTTGTTCTTTGTTTTTCAAAGGTCTCATCAAAAAATTGAAGACTCTGAAGAAAGCAGCGATGAAATTCTTGCTCGTCTAACATCTGCGGTAAGGCCTTGTACTTTCCTTGCCTGGGGGTGCAGAAATAATGAGGCCAGGGTCTTTGAAGTGAGGCAGTTTGGGTAGTTGTGTTGAGAGACACTTCCCCTGTAGCTGCTCATCATTGTGGGTGGCCCACATCAAGGCAAAAGAAGACAATGGCATTGACTTGCTAATCTTGATGCAGCCTCTCCTGCGAGATCATAGATATTCGTGGTGGAAAGTTCCTGGAACCTTAGTGGAGGCGTAATGTCTGATTTTTTAAATACGGTATGACACAACCTATGGAAAGTTGCGACCTGCTGCACAAAGGAGAAAAGACTGTATGTTTCATTAGGGAAAAAAAAAGAGTTACCTCAGCCAACAAAAGGCCAGGTTGTTGGTTTTTAAGGTACTAGATTGCAACATTTTCATTGTGTTTTTTAAAGCCACTAATCAGAGTTGGGAATTGACTTGTTGATTGAAGAAAAACTCATGCCTTCTTCATGGAAGAGACTGGCCATGGTTCCTAATCATCGAGCTCCAGTTTTTGACAGGCTGTTGCAGTCCTATCTCACAAAACCTTTATCCGTGGCCTTGGCTTTCTGGAAACTTTTCTAGCCTCCTCCAGGATTCTTTAGTACTGCTTTAACTGCATTATTAAAATGGTAATTGCTGAAAATCTTGCTGGATTGGTTATGAATGTGGATGAAACTGATCTTGCACAGAGCTTTATACACTGGGTCTTAGCCACAGCTTGGAAGTTAAAAGCTGCCTTTTCTACTCCTCTGAAATGTAGCTTAGAAAAGCATTTTTAGACTAAATACAGTACTGGTGTACTTTTACACTGGTGGTGTAAAACTACATGTGAAATGGAATCTTGATGCTGTGTTAAGATATTTAGCATGACTTTGGTGGATTATTTTTTTACTTAAAAAATGTTTTTTATTGGGGCCAGCCTCATAGTGTAGTGGTTAAGTTCGTGCATTTTGCTTTGGCAGTGTGGGGTTTTCAGGTTCAGATCCCATGCATGGACCTACACACCACTCATCAAGCCATGCTGTGGTGGCATCCCACATACAAAATAGAGGGAGATTGGCACGGATGTTAGCTCAGAGACAATCTTCCTCAAGCAAGAAAAAAAAAGGAAGATTGGCAACAGATGTTAGCTCAGGGCCAATCTTCCTCACCAAAAAAAGAAATTTTTTAAATTGAAGTATAATTGATGTACATTATGTTAGTTTCAGGTGTACAACATAATGATTCAATATTTGTATGTATTGTGAAATGATCACTGCAGTAAGTCTAGTTAACATCTGTTACCATACTTACAGAATTTTTTCCTTATGATGTGAACTTTTAAGATTTACTTTCTTAGCAACTTTTAAATATGCAATACAATATTATTAACTATAGTTGCCACGCTGTATGGTACATCCCCATAACTTATTTATTTTATAACTGGAAGTTTGTATGTTTTGACTCACTTTATCCATTTCTCCCATCCCTAAACCCCTGCCTCTGGCAACCACCAATCTGTTCTCTGTGTTTATGAGCTTAATTTTTTTTTAATTCCATATATAAGTGACATCATATGGTATTTGTCTCTCTCTATCTGACTTATTTCACTTAGCATAATGCCCTCAAGATTCATCTACGTTGTCACAAGTGGCGAGATTTCATTCTTTTTTATGGCTGAATAATATCCATTGTGTGTGTGTGTATCACATTGTCTTTATCCATTTATCCATTGGTGGATGCTTAGGTTGTTTCCATATCCTGGCTACTGTAAATAATGCTACAATGAACATGGAGGTGCATATATCTTTTTGAGTTCATGTTTTTGTTTTCTTTGGATAAATACTCAGAAATGGAATTGCTGCATCATATGGTAGTTCTATTTTTAATTTTTTGAGGAATCTCCATACTGTTTTCCATAATGCCTCCACCAATTTACATTCCCACAAGCAGTGCACGAGGGTTCCCTTTTCTCCACGTTCTTGCCAACACTAATTTCTTGTCTTTTTGATAATAGCCTTTCTAACAAGTGTGACTTGATATCTCATTGTGGTTTTGATTTGCATTTCTCTGATAATTAGTGATGTTGAGCATCTTTTCATGTACCTGTTCCTCATTTTTGTGTCTTCTTTGGAAGTTTGTTTGCTGTTGAGTTATATAGTTCTTTATATGTTTTGGGTATTAACCCCTTATCAGATATATGACTTGGAAATATTTTCTTCCATTCAGTAAAGTTGCCTTTTCATTTTGTTGATGGTTTCCTTTGCTGCGCAGAAGCTTTTTAGTTTGATGTATTCCCACTTGTTGGTTTTTACCTTTGGTGTCAGATCCAAAAAATCATCTCCAAGACCAATGTCAAGGAGCTTACTGCCTATGTTCTCTTCTAGGAATTTTATAGTTTTAGAGCTTATGTTCAAGTCTTTACTCCATTTTGAGTGAATTTTTGTGTATGGTTTAAGATAGTGGTCAAGTTTCATTCTTTTGCATGTACCTGTCCAGTTTTCCCAACATCTTTTATTGAAGAGACTGTCCTTTCCCCATTGTATATTCTTGACTCCTTGGTTGTAAATTAATTGACTGTATGTATGTGGGTTTATTTCTGAGCTCTCTGTTCTGTTCCAGTGACCTATATGTCTGTTTTTGTGCCTGTACCATAGTGTTTTGATTACTGTAGTTTTGTAACATAGTTTAAAATCAGGGAGCATGATTCCTCCAGCTTTGTTCTTCTTTCTCGAGATTCCTTTGGCTATTCGGGGTCTTTTGTGGTTCTGTACAAATTATAGGATTGTTTGTTCTATTTCTGTGAAAAATACCATTGGAATTTTGATAGGGATTGCATTGCATTGAATCTGTAGATTGTGCAGTTTAAAATATTGACCAAAGCGTAGTGCCTATTGTGTGCAAAATCATAACTGCCATCTATTTAAAAAGCACTCACTATGGACCAGACCATGTTAACATTGTGTTTGTGCATACACATACGTACACATTCTGTTGGACTTCAAAACAGCCCTATGAAAAAGGTAGCATAATCTCTATTTTATAGATATGGAAGCTTGCAGAGGTTAAATACCTTCCCAAGGTTGCTCACCTAGCAAGGAACAAAGCCAAGATCTAAACTCAGGATTTTCTACTTCCTAATCATGTTCTCCTGACTACAATGCCTCATTTTTTTCTTAATATAATATAGTTGTTGGGATAGTTTCAGAAGCGGGAAAGACATGTAAGATGTGGTTCCTACAGTCATACCAGGAAGACAAGTACATTTAGAGAGTTAATATAAACAGTCATGTGCTGCATAACAACGTTTCAGTCAACAACGGGCTGTATATACCACAGTGGTCCCGTAAATTACTACCATATAGCCTGGTTGTGTAGTAAGCTATTCCATCTGGGTTTATATAAGTACACTCTTTGATGTTCGCATAACAGCAAAATCGCCCAACACCACATTTTTCATAATGTATTCCCTTTGTTAAGCGACACATAACTTTAAAGTGATTGGCAATGGAGCACCAATAATAGTGGTGTATAGATAGCAAATTCAGGAACAGTAGCAGAAAGCTTCATTGAAGAGACTAGATTTGATCCACTATTGATGGCAGTTAGGATTAGAACAGGTCATGATTAGGAGGATGTGTACCCCAGCTGTGGGGTTTATTGTGTGCAGGCTGAGGAGTAAGAAAGTACAGTGGGAAAATAGTGAGTAGACCCACCTGGCTAGAGAAGATCCTTGTTAGGAAAAGTGAATGACTTTTTGAACAACAAATTAACATGATGAAGTAGATGTTTAAGAAAGAAGATGAGTCGTAGGAGGGGAGACTGGTTGAGAGGCAGATGGAAACCTAGTTTATGGTGGTTTTTGTAGGAACCAAAAGAAAAACAAGTTAAAAAATGAGCACAAAGATTTTGTAAAAATCAGTAGAACCGGGTAAAGGTATAGGAGGAGTCAGATGACTAAAGTTCTGAACTTACATGAGTGGAAAAGTGATGATATTCTTAGGAAGCTGAGTAAATATGTGGAAGGAGGGATGATATATTTTTGGACATATTGAGTGTGAGGAGATAGGAACATAAAAATAATCGGGAAACACCTGGAGATGTGAATCTGGAGCTCAGAGAGGTCAGGGCTAAAGTTATGGGAACGAGTCACAGGATGTCTATTGAAGAGCAGAATGGAAGATAGAGTCTTGGGGAGCACCCACAGTAAGAGGACAGTAGGGAGAGGAGAGGACAGTGAGAGGAAGTGGAAATAGCTGAATGATTTATACCATGAAAGTCAAATTCAAGAGAGCCTCCAAAAAGTAGGGATGGACAGCAAAGTGTTTGCTATATATTGGTTGAGATAGTCTTACTGGAAAAATCTCCAAGCTAAAAGACTGAATAAATGGAGGTAAGGTGCTGGAGTCCTGGTATTTAGGAATGAGAATAAAGGGCAGAGGAGAAAATTTCATCTTTCAGTTGATGGCTCATTGGCCTGGAATAGTGAAATATCATTGAACTGAGATTGAGGACCTTGATTCTTAAATCTTCCAACAGTGTGCCCTGGCCAAGTTGAGTGGTTGGACTAGATATATCTAAGTTCTAAAATACCTTTATTCATTGTATAAGCATTTATTAAGGGACTGTTGTGTTTTACCTCTTCACAATGTAGTTATTCCTGTTGGCAATGGTATAGAAACTTTGTTATGTAGGTGTAAACATCATGCAGGAAGGAAGATATTTACAAACATCAGTCTAGTAATTCTCATCTACCATGACCCCTAAATGCATTAAAGGAAAGCAAAAGTGACATCTGTAATGCAGAGTTGCTAATGTGCTCTTCAAGGTTGTGCATGTTTTGGGGACACTGGAATGGAGGCAGTGGTCTCCAGCAATACAATTTACAGTGCTGTCCTGTATATTCACCTTTTTTTATTCAAACTTGGGAGCTTTGTATATGACTGTCTTAAGAAAATTCCTTATTTCTTTAATCCCAATAATTTATTTCTTAGTCTCAGTTTAGGTTCATCAAGGGAAAGATCCTGTCATTAAAAAAAAAAACAACCTGAAATTCTACCCTGGAAGAAAACACAAGTGAGTTTTCATATTAAAGGAACATGAGAAGACAGTATATATGTAGAAACAGAAATGTCTTTATAATTTAGTTAGATTTACAGTTGTTAAATTTACACAAACATGAATGATTGAAATGTTCCGGCCGTGCTTCTGGTGATTTTCAGGAAAGAACCACCTTCCCAGATGCCTGGCATGCAAAAACCTAAACAACAAAACTGTAAGAAGTTTTCAGCGTAGGGGGAAAGGACATGGCTATAAAGACTCCTTTTTAGAGAAAGTCTACAGAAGCACTCTGGGCATCATTGTCTGAAAATAGTTTCCCTGTTCTGTATATGGTTTCTACCTTAGCACCTTAGCTTCCTTTCTATTATCTTCTGACACTACAAATTTTGCTAACTTGAAAACCTCTTTCTCATTTATTAGGAGTCTCTGTTGGTCTGATCAAGCTGGTAAGCTAAGAAGCACCCTTGAATGACACAGCTTATCAGTTCCCATCCTTGAAGTTCTGAGCATTATTCTGTTTTATTTTTAAACATGAATTCTTCCAGTGTTCATGACAAAAAGAGTATTCACAATTGATGACACAGCTTTCATCTGTTTGTATCACAATCCAGGGTAAACTAAATATAGGGAAGAGTTTACAGTGAATTAAATACTGTTCTCAAATCCATAGTTCTTAGGATGTAGATTAGGAAATAAGCTAAACCTTGAGGCATCGCAGAGCACTGAGAGTACTTGGGAATCGTCCAAAAACAGGAAATGGAAACTTGGACATCCTTAAATAGGAGATAAAAAAGGATTCTAGACTTCCATCTCTTGTTTAAAATCAATATCCAAAACAAAACTTATTAATCTCTTTCTCTTTAGGCTAAATTTTCACAATGGAAATTATAAAGATAAGAGAATACAAACATCTTATTTGTGCTTGAGTGAAATTTGTTATTTTTGTTCACACAGTCTAATTGTCAACTGAGGTGATGTGAGTTAGGCTACGTTGTGAGTTTTATATAGTAGATGCCTATTTGGTGGGATAGTTACGTTAGTAGCACTTATAAGAGGACAGGGGGCACTTGGATGGTGAAAGAGAACAGTGTTGAGTGTCCACAATAAAACACGAACCTGGTGGTGATAGTGGTGGATAGTTTGTGGCCACATCTTGAGAGATGAATTAAAATTACAAATCGAGTGTTCAGAATTTAGGAAGAGAGAACAATGGGAATGAGAGCAAAAGCTAATACTCTGGGACCATTGAACTAGACACTCTTACACCTTGTGTTCCTTCTCCGAGCTGATTTAGTTTATAATTTTCATCAGTTTAGATTTCTCTGTCTTTCTGCAGTATTCCTTTGCTCATTTTCTTTCATTCGTCCAACTTTAATGTAGAACCTCTGCTTTTGATGGTATTTTCTTTTTTTTTTTTCATTAATGTTATGATAGATTACAACCTTGTGAGATTTCAGTTGTACATTTTTGTTAGTCATGTTGTGGGTACACCACTTCCCCCTTTGTGCCCTCCCCCCACCCCCCCTTTTCCCTGGTAACCACCGATCAGATCTCCTTGTCAATATATTAACTTCCACCTATGAGTGGAGTCATATAGAGTTCATCTTTCTCTGACTGGCTTATTTCGCTTAACATAGTACCCTCGAGGTCCATCCACGTTGCTGCGAATGGGCCAATTTTGTCTTTTTTTATGGCTGAGTAGTATTCCATTGTGTATATATACCATATCTTCTTTATCCAATCATCAGTTTCTGGGCATGTAGGTTGGTTCCACGTCTTGGCTATTGTAAATAATGCTGCGATGAACATAGGGGTGCAAGGGACTCTTGGGATTTCTGATTTCAGGTTCTTAGGATAGATACCCAGTAATGGGATGGCTGGGTCATAGGGTATTTCTATTTTTAACTTTTTGAGAAATCTCCATACTGTTTTCCATAGTGGCTGTACCAGTTTGCATTCCCACCAACAGTGTATGAGGCTTCCTTTTTCTCCACAACCTCTCCAACATTTGTCGCTCTTGGTTTTGGATGTTTTTGCCAATCTAACGGGTGTAAGGTGATATCTTAGTGTCGTTTTGATTTGCATTTCCCTGATGATTAGCGACGATGAACATCTTTTCATGTGTCTATTGGCCATATTCATATCTTCTTTTGAGAAATGTCTGTTCATGTCCTCTGCCCATTTTTTGATCGGGTTGTTTGTTTTTTTGTTGTTAAGCCGTGTGAGTTCTTTGTATATTATGGAGATTAACCCTTTGTCAGATAAGTGGCTTGTAAATATTTTTTCCCAATTAGTGAGCTGTTTTTTTGTTTCAATCCTGTTTTCCCTTGCCTTAAAGAAGCTCTTTAGTCTGATGAAGTCCCATTTGTTTATTCTTTCTATTGTTTCCCTCAACTGAGGAGTTATAGTGTCCGAAAAGATTCTTTTGAAACTGATGTCAAAGAGTGTACTGCCTATATTCTCTTCCAGAAGACTTATTGTTTCAGGCCTAATCTTTAGGTCTTTGATCCATTTTGAGTTTATTTTGGTGTGTGGTTGATGGTATTTTCTAAATTCCTTCTCATAGGGTCTTCAAATACATTATCATCACTCCTCTAAGAAATAGCCCTGAGCTTAAAAAATCTTACTTGCCAGTCAAACACAAATTATAAACCAAGGTGTCTGCTAAAAATTCTAGAAGATCTTGAAGCAAATGAAGCCATAAGAAGCAAAAAGCCATACTAGGATATATAACTATCAGTGAAAGTGTTAGAGAAAGAGAAACCTGGTATGGAGTTTCCTTTTGCCCCTCTTTAGGGAAAAAAGATGGTTATAATTGACTGCTGCACATTGTCAACTTCACAAAATGTTTTTCTCTGCTCAGTGTCCAGAAATTGTCATGTGACTCCATCAGCTTTGACATCAACTGTGAACTTGCTCTCTCGTGATTTCTAGCATTCTTTCTAGTAAAAGTCTTGTTCTTACTTTTTCCCTATTTGGGATCCTGTTGTACAGGTAAGATGGGATCTGATTTTACTCTCGTTCACCAAGAACTGCACTTAACTTGAGGCTTTGTCTGATTCTTCTCCCAAGTCATCTTTTCCTTAGATAGAGTTCTCTTGGGAAATATTTGTTACAGAGGCACAAGGAACTGGGTCGTAAGGAACAAAAAATTGCTCTATCACTGAATGCACAACACTATGAAACTCAAGGATACAAACTTTTCAGGATTCTCTGTCTTGTCAGCTATCTCGTTCCTCTAATATTGTCTGTTCTTATAGTTTGCTTTCACTCATTTAAAACTCCTCTCCTTTGCCATGTCTAATCTTTCACCTGAAGCTTCAGTCATTTTCTTTAAGGGTATGTCTTTCACAGGACTCCGTTTTTACCCGTGCTGGGTCTGGGAATCATATAAAGTGGCTACGATTCCTTTAGTTTGTCCTTCTCTTTTTTTTTTTCAATTAAAAAAAATTATTTTATTTATTTATTTATTTTAAAGATTGATACCTGAGCTAACAACTGTTGCCAATCTTCTTTTTTTTTTTTATTCTTCTCCCCGAAGCCCCCCAGTACATAGTTGTAGGTTCTAGCTGTGAGTGGCTCTGGTTGTGCTATGTGGGACACCGCCTCAGCTTGGTCTGATGAGCAGCGCTGTGTCCGTGCCCAGGATCCAAACTGGCGAAACTCTGGGCCACTGAAGCAGAGTGTGCAAACTTAACCACTGGGCCACAGGGCCGGCCCTAGTTTGTCCTTCTTAATGAATCTACAAGTTGGGATTGGTACATTGGAGAAATTCCCTCTTGAACAGTAGTATCTGAAGATAACAATGACAGCTTTTTAAATTGGAAACTTTAAAATTGGTACTGGTTCTGGAAGCAGATATAGCATGGGGTTTGGGTTTTGATGAATCTTGAAAACGTTAGAATTTTAGAGACTTACTTAAAAGACTATATGACAAATTAGCAAGGTCTAGAAATAATGTTAGGTTAGTGAAACTGGGGAGAATCTGTCACATTTAGTATGTGTTGAGTACAATCCAGTGATGATTTTTGCCGTATTTAGAAATATGTTTTTTAAAATGCTAAAATGCTAGTTTCCAGTCACCCTTTTTCCTGGCTGTCTGCCTCCTCCTTCCTGGGGCATGGAGAAACAGAGGGAGTGTAGTTAATCTCCCTTTTCTTTGTCTATCACAGACCTGAGCAGGCTTGTGTGTTCAGAGAATAAAAGTAAGTTATTCCCCTGGAGAATGACTAACCTCTGTCTGGCTGCCACAGGACCATGAACATCTTGTTACCTTATATTTTTTATCTGTAGGGAACATAACATTCCTGCTCGGAGTCCTTAGCCTGGCTCTATCTCTTCCGTGGCTTCAGAGCTACTATGTGATTTGGGGAAGGGCCAGGTAGATTGGGTTTTGAGAGAAACTGTCAAGTGAGACCCTAGAAGACAGATCCTGCTTTCAAGGAGCATTAAAAAAAGCACCAGAGGAATTGTAGCACATTTCTGGCATAGTATTCCTTGTTCTTATTGTTTATAAGGAGCCCTGGGGCTTGTTAGTACATTCCCTCGTTGTTCTTTACAGCTACCCTTATCAGCTAGAGTGTCCAAAGGGCCTTGGGCTATGGATTGTCATCTCTGGGACACTTGGAGAGCTGGTTAAAGCTCTCTCAGATTCCCTCAGGTAGGATCTCACAGGAAGACTTCACAAACCCATGACTGTCAATACCCGAACAGATAGTTGAATAGTATATTTCTATCCTTTGTCAATAAGAAATGGGTATCTGTTCTATGTCTATTGCACATCAGAATGATTTTATTCATTCTGGGAATAGATCCCCAAATACCAAAAGATAAAGATGTACACAAACACAACTTGTAAAATTAATTACTAAGTTATCTCTTAACTTCCAAAGGAACCGTATGCACCTACCCAGATTATGCGGTAATCTAATTTAACTCTAGCCTTGAGAATTTGGTTTTGGTGAGCAGCATAATACATGTTCTTTGGTCTACTGAAGCAGTCCAATATCGGGACATTTATTTAAATGCATCTATTTAGAAAGGCATAAGTGTGTAGGACCCATTCAAGAATAAAACAGGTCTCAATGAATCGAAAGAAATATGTGTGTACACATATGTACATATACATGTACATTATGGTATTTGGATGTCTAATCCCAAGATGAAGAAAGTCATTTCGATATGCAATACTCATAGAAAACATAGACATTTTCAATTGACAAGGAATAGAAATACGCCATTCAGCTATTAGTTTGTATATTGACAGTCATGGGTTTGTGAGGTGTTACTGTGAAATCCTATCTGAGGGAAATTGAAGGAGCTTTAAAAGATGATCCATGAACATTTCATATTGGGCTGCTGCCTTGTGCATTTGTTTAAAATAGAACTTCTTACAGCTGCTAAGATGAAATGTAATTTTTTTGTCCTTAAGTCAATGTTGTAGCTTTATATAGTTTGTCCATATGTGCAGAAGGACCAGGAGACATACAAAAAAGTGAAAATTACTTGAGTTTTTTGGTGGTGATGAAGTAAGGTAGTCTTTACACCAGTTTGTATTATTTTATATTGTTGTAAAAATTAGAATATAATCAAATTTAATGTGAATACTCATATGAATTCTATCTCTAAATTTGAAAGTGTCAAAATGATGGTAATCCTGGTAGTGAGTTGGCATTACTGTGATTATGCTTTGCAGTTTTCTTCTGGTTTATCTGACACTTGGATTGTTTAGCTTGAACTTAATGACTTAAAAAAAAATTCAAGAATAGAAAAAATGCCCATATTGAAACTATTCAGAAATAACTCATTATTAACACTTTAGTGTTTATTACTTTCTAGATTATTTTTCCTGTGTGTATATTTTTTTACAAAAACAAAGACCCTTTGATTTTATGGTCTGTACTTTTCACTTAATATGTCTCAAGGCTAAAAGTACCTCCTACGACATTTATATTGGTTCCATAGTATCCCATTCCACAGATTTACCATTTTCCCCTATTTTTGAACATTGTAGTTATTTTCAATTTTTTGATATTATAAACAACACAGAGATTAATTCAGTGTGTAGAAATTATTGAAGAAACTTGCTTACAGATGTTAATTTATTAGCCATTGTTGATTTAAGAAGACCACGTGAGAAATGGGTAAAAGGCTAAGAATGGCTAACATTTGTTGAGCTTTTACATTGTGCAGGCATTCAGCTAATGCTTTTCGTGCACTATTACGTTTCAGTCTCACATAGCAGAGTGTATTTTCATTTGCATTGGAGAGATGAATTATTTGAGACAGGAAGCATTAATTAAGAGTCCATGTTAATTAAAAATAACAATTTAGGGTTCAAAAATCAATTTACCACATTATCTTCACTTAAAACATTTCATAGTTACCGAATAGGTTTCAACAGATTGGGTTTGGGATTTGATATAAAATTCTCTTCTTATTTGAAGAATTTTATGAAATGAGACCTATGAAGTTATATTAAATAGCATTTTAATTTTTAACCTGTTCGAAGTCATTAAATACTGGCAAATATGGCTGCATGGCTTAGCAGTTTAGAAATTTATTCACACTGGTTCTCAGGGCTTCTGGTTTCATTGTGCAAACTCAGGGGTGTGCTCTGGTAAAGATTTTATAGGAGGTAAATCATGTTCCAGAACTAGACTCTATTAGCAAGTTACTGTGAGGCCCTAAAAAGGTGTTGGGGGATAGTTTTTCAGGAAGGCTCAGAGGATCTGTGTTACTAGTCTCTGGTAGGCAGAATGGTCCCCAAAGACGAATACCCTTCTTGGCACCTGTAAATATCACATTACATAGCAAAAGGTACTTTACACATATATTTAAGGCTACGGATCTGGGTTGTCTTCATGGACCTAGTTGAATCCCATGAGCCCATTAAAGCAAAGAACTTGCTCTGGTGGGAGTCAAAGAGAAATGGCAGAGGAGAAGGTAAGAAAACATTCCAAGTATGAGATGGATTCAGTATAGATAGTACTGCTGGCTCTGAGAAGTAGGAGCCCACGTGCAAGGACCAGAGAGAGGCCTCTTGGAGCTAAGGTTCCAGGTGGCAACCAGCAAGGAAACAGTCTCCTCCATCCTACAGAATGCAAGAATCAGATTCTGCCAACAACCTGCGTGAACTTGGAAGCGTGTTCTCCCCCAGAGCCTCCAGTAAGGAATGTGGCCCTGCTCATATCTTGATTTTGGCCTTGTGAGTCTAAGCAGAGGACCTGGTTGAGCCACTCTGTACCTGGACTTCTGACCTATGGAAATGTGAGATAATAAATGGATATCATTTTTAACTGCCAAGGGGTGGTAATTTCTTGCATTGGGAATACAAAATTAATACACATTCTTTGTTGAGTACATACCCACAGTCCCTTGAATCATAAAACAGCAGTTATCCCTCAAATGTCAAAAAACTGCTAGGCCACAGCTGATTGATACCTGTGAAGTTTCAAGTGAAACTTCCAAAACTAAAGTCTGCCCTTCATACCTTTATAAAAGCTTTGGAATTCTGTGGAAATCTAAAAGTTCATTTTGAAAGTAAACTGAAAATGCAAGCACTTTAAACACTGTTGACAACTTTTCGCTGAAACACATCAGTCCCTTTTATCCTAGTTGCAATGGGAGGTTAGATAGATGGAATATAATGAGCAGACACAATACTGGTTGTCAGGGAGTTTATAATTTAGCTGGGAACAAGGGCCTTAAACATGGAATATTAAAGCAATTAAGGACTGAATTGTCTTCTATTTTGCTGTTAAGCTCAGCTATATTAATTATAGTAATATGATGATAGGCAACAGATAGCACTTACTCTGTGTCAGGCACCATTCCAGATGCTTTATAGGTATTAACTCATTTAATTCTCACAACAATCCTATGAGGTAGAGGGCTGTGACTCTGCCCCACCAACTGGAATGCTAGAACTTCTGTCAAGGTTAGCGTAAAATAAAGAGAGATTTCCTACTCATGTTTTAGGGTTTTGGATCTTGAGTTCTGAATCTTGTTCTCCCAGGAATCCTTCCCATATGAGCAATTTTTATAGATAGACTTTCTAGTTGGGAAGGGTCTTGTATTCATCCCAATACAAGTGTTTCTAATGTGACACCCCTACCCGGTTCTACAGGAATCTACTCCTGCAGATAGGAGGCCCCAACCATAGAAGATCCCTACAGTATCTGGGACCTGACTGGTCTTGCACTTATACTATTGCACCAGTTTAGAAGCTTACCTTCCCAAAGCACAGTGACTGAGAAAAGACATTTTACCATGTAAGCAGTGAGATGTAATATGGAATAAAAGGTATTATAAGACATGTTTGCAAATTATATTGTCTATAAAGACACTTTGTTAAATAAACTGTATCATGTAAATCTACTGAAGAATCAATTAAATGTGGTATGGATTGAAAATACTCTGGGCTTACCAGAAAATGGAAAAAATAACTTGAGACATAAAAATTAAAAATTTAATGATGTTAACATAATTGTTTTATTTCATTATTATGGCAAAAATCAGAATGTCCAATATAGACTTGTTTCCTTAAAATACATTTTATATATATGAAATCTTTATGTGTCAAGAAATTCATGTTGATCAGCAGTTAGGGCTTTGGGGAAATCCCTGACCAGGAGTAGTAAGAGTAGCTTTGAAGACTGAAGGAACAGATATATCTGCTCTTTTGAAAAGATGTCAGTGTTTTGGCTTACTCTTTTCAGATTTCTTTCAACAGGTGTATCTGTAGCTTCTCCTATTCTTTGTGCCATGAAATTGATGATGTTTCCATAACAAGAAATGGCCTCCAACAGATATTTTTCGTCTATTTCTTAAGATTTGCACCACCTCTATCTCTGTTGGATGGATTAGATGGCTATATTATCACCAGCTGTTCAACTGCAGGCTGACAGGTGTCACCAACCCCGGGAGGCTCATGCTTGTTCTCTGTTGATGGTGGATGATTTGGAAAGGAAGCATTCATAAAACAAATCTTTAGAACAGTTCCTTGGTCTGGGTATTTCTGATATTTACCTTCCCGTAGGAAGCATCTTCTACTAAACCTCACATGGACCATTTCCACTGTGGACAGCTCTGATTATTTGAAAGTTCTTAGAGGTAAAACAAGCCTTTTTTGCAACTTCTCTTCATTGGTCTGGATTTTACCCTCAACCTTTCAAATATTTGAAGCTAATGGTCATGTTCCCCCTAAGTCTTCTCTTCTCAGCAGCAACTAAAAACACTTTACTTGTATTCTTGATCACGAACATATGTACCAGGAGCAGTACCAGGAGCCAGGATCAGAATGATGAATAAAGGGGTCAATATTCATGGGGTTTTAATCTACTATTGGAGACCCCCAGCTAACAAGGGGATTTCACTAGCCTGTGACAGAGCTATAATTGAGGTAACTGTAGAGTGTTATTGGAGTATAAACAGGGAAGACTTCACTGCATGGTGGGAGGTGGTTGGCCTTCAAGAGAAGATGGTAACTAAATTGGGACCTGAAGGACAAGTAAGTGACAGCCACACAAAGTGGGGAGGTAGAGAGGCATTCCAGACAGAAAGAAGAGCATTTGGAAAGCCCCAGAGGGAAGAAAGAGCGTGACCCATTCAGAGAATTGCATGTGTTCTGTTTTCCTAAGTCTGGAACATTGATTTTTTCTTTTTTTAGACATGATTTTCTGAGGAGGGATGGAGATAGAGACAATAATGAAAACCAGATCAGAAGAATACTGTATATGCAATATTAGACATTGGACTCTGTCATGGTGTCATGGAGAATTCTTTGAAGAGTTTTTTAGCAAGAGATATAAAATTTATGTTTTAGGCGGATTAGTCTTGCTGTAGGGTAATGAATAGTGTGGTATGAAGAGAGATAAATTACAGACAGCAGTCTGAGTGGGAGAAGATGGTGGGCTGAGCTAAATCTGGGATACCTCATTTCTTGGCTTGAGATCCAGGTATATCGTGGTACCATTCACTGACTGGGTATATGGGACATAGAACAGATTTATGGGGTGGAGGGAGATGGTAAGAAAATGACCTCATGTTTGGAAATGTTGAGTGTGGGCTACTAATGGGGCATTTAGGTCCAGGAGGTGGATAGATATTGGGCTCTAAGGCCCTAGAGATGCAGATATAATTGCAGCCCAGTGAGTAAATGAGATTGCATAGGGAGAATGAGCAGAATAAGAAGGAGGTCGAGAAGGCTGAGGATAGATCACTAAGGATCATCAAAATTTAAAGGTAAAGGAAAAGGAGAGCCTTGGGAGAAGAGAAGTAGCAGCCAGAGAGGAAAGAGAAAACCCTGGAACATGTGATGTCATAGAATCCCAGTGGTTAAGAAGAGAATGGGTAACAGTTAAATCCTGCAGGGAGGACAAGGTAAATGGAGACTTCCACATCCATCGCATTTAGTTACAAGGAGGTGGGTATTTCCTTCTTGTCCTTTTGTGGATACTGGCTACTCCTCATGAACCTAAACAAATGGTACTCCATACCAAGTACAATCCAGATGTTGATCTTTCTGGAGTCCATCATTTTTTTGTGACCTGAATGTCATTCTTCTAGTAATATTCCTAAAAACATTGTTATCCGTTCTAAGTAATGTCATTTCCATTGTTAACTCATACCATGAAAATGATCAGATTTTTTTAATGTGAACCTCTCTCAAAGTAGATGTATGTACATGTATCAGACTTAAATAACAGGCTAAAAAACTTAAGTGTAAGACTTTATTCCAGTTCATTTTGTTACTTTCAGGCCACTTCTACATATATATTTGTCTTTGAACAGTCAGCTATTGTCTAAGTTATAATAAAATTAAAAGGCATATCTATATGTATTCAACAAAAAATCTAGATAAAATATTTCTAAAATATCCCTAATAACTTTGAAGTAGATGAGTAAGTGTAAACATATTTTATCATCTCAGCATGCTTAAAAACACATCTTTGCTGTGGTGACAGCAATTACTCAGAAAACAACTATTTGTTAAATAAACTATTAGGTGGAGAGTAGTAGTGTCTAGACAGATGTATAAATAACTTTCTAAATTTTCTAATTATTGGTTAACATTCACAGGTAATCACAAGATTATCCGTGCGTGAGACCTGTGGCAATATTAGCTCTTCAGAACAAAATGACTTGGAAATGGGAAAACAGGTCTCTGAGGAACAAAGGAAATCATTGCTTAGTTCATGGTATTCCTTCATGGGACAAAAATCTAGCCACCATCACCACTCAGTTTTTGTCTTATCCAAAAGTGCATTGAGAGCCAGCCCTGATGGCCTAGTGGTTAAAGTGCAGCGCTCTCACTGCGTCAGTGGCCCAGGTTCACTTCCGGGTCACAGAACCACACCACCCGTCTGTCAGTTGCCATGCTGTGGCAGTGGGTCACATAGAAGAACTTGTAGGACTTACAGCTAGGATGTACAACCGTGTACTGGGCCTTTGGGGAGGAAAAAAAAAAAGAGGAAGATTGGCAACAGATGTTAGCTCAGGGCAAATCTTTTCCTAAAAAAAAGTACATTGATTATTTTAAGAAGCAGATTTATTTGTGTGTTGTTTCTTCTGGAATTCTTAAAGTTCTCACTAGCTTAAGATTTTATAGAGATTTAAAAGTGAATATATTTGAGAATAAAACATGGACGAGTATTAGATTATGTTTCTTACATTTAATTTAGGTAATTGAGAAAATGGATTCTGTGTTTTAAAAACATTTCCATCATGGTATCAAAATTTAAATCTCTAAAATTAATAGATTTACTAAAAACCTTTGGGAAATTGTGAATTGGTGATTCAGTTCAAAATTAGTTTGTAAGGACAACTCTTTGGTTAGCTAAGACCTTTGCCACTATAGGTCTGTCCTCCCAAAATGACCTTCATTCTGTCCAGCTTCTCACTTGATTTTCAAGGGCCTCTTCCTCCACAAAGTCTGCTCATGTCTTCTCGGTTAACTTCTCCACAGAGGTACTCCCTGTCACCCAGAGTTTGCATTTGATGCTTTCTGTTGCCTCTTAAGTCTTGGCGTTGATGCAAAACAGCTTTGCGAGCATTTGGATTTTGAGGCTGAAGGCACCATTAAAGTGCCAGAGAGAAAAGAAGACAAAGTGCTGGAAACAAGACTGACTCTTATTCTTGTTGAATTTCAGGACAATTTTGTGAACAGCCCTGCTGCTTATTGAAAATAGAAAACCAAAACATTTCAACATGTTTCTGATGGGTAACTGGGGGAGAGGAAAAAATTTGAGATATGTCTTACCAGTCCCATCATTATCTCCTATTTACATATTCACAAGAGCAAATATACCCTAAGCTACAGGTGTGTTTTGAATTATGTAGTTCTTTTTCTATTGAGAAGACTATATTTTAAAGTTTAAGCTTCCTAAAAAGCGTCCTTGCAATTTTCCTTGTGCTTGAGTAGATAGTGTCTGTCATAGTGCTGACGCAGTAACTGAATCTCATCATTTGATTGTGTTATAGCATAATGTTATACCAAAAATACAGTGAAGGCCATGTTCCTTTAAAAATGAATTAAATTAGGGGAGAACAAAATAAAAAGTAAAGATTGATTGTCAGTTGAAATAATTATAAGATTAAAAGGTTGAGTCTTAGGAAAATTACGATATCGTATTCAATGGAGCAGTGATTCTCAACCCTGGTACAACCTGGATCACTTAGGGACCTTTGGAACAACAGCAGCAGCAGCAGCAAATACTGATGCCTGGACCTCTGCCCCTGAGATTCTTATTTAGTTGGGGCCCAAGTAGCAGTAGTTTTTTAAAGCTCCCCAAATGATTCTAATGTGCAATCAGGTTTGAGAAATAGGTAGGTGAAAATCCAAGCTATTTAAACAAAGCATTTCTTAGTAGACTAAAAGTAGTAACTACATAGCTCTTTCACAAGAAGAAACGTAAGAAAAAGATGAGGGAAAGAAACTTTTAGTGTAAAATCAGTAGAGGTTTACAACCCCTTGTTCAGTTCTGAAATGTAAAAGCTCTGAGAAACAAAAGGTTTTCATAACTAACTTGGTGACAAACTCTAACCTACACTGAAGATATTTAGTGGAAAATCCTGAAGCTTTTTCTAGTCTTTCTTTATCCCATTTGGTGTGAATAATCACACATATCATTGCAGAAGTATTAACGTGTCTGATTTCTGATTACAAGTTTCTGCCCCGGACCTCACTGAGGGTGTGATATAGAGAGGGTACTTTTCTGAAATGTATAAAATTTTGAATTCTGAGATCCATCTAGCCTCAGGGGTTTCAGATCGTGTTAGGGAAGAGTTGTGATTAGAGAAGGCCAAGGTAATAACGTATTTCCCATCAGATTAAGAAGAATGCGTTTCTTCTGACTACCTAGGCCGTGGTTTAGCCCCCACATTAAATAAAAGCAATGGCTAACATCAGAACGTGCCTCTTATCCCTACATGTGTATACTTCTTGAGCCTAATCTGAGAAGAGGGTTCCATGTCAGTCATGGTGAAAGAAACAGGTTAACCAACAACATAAGCAGATAAAGTAGAAAAATAATCATTGTTCTATAGAAGACTCTTCAGCATACCAAACTCCTTCCAAATATAATGGTTTAAAACAGTACGTATTTATTATTTTAACCAGTTCCTGAATGTCGGGAATTCAGGAGCATCTTATAGCTGGATGGTTTTTGCTCGGGGTCTCTCAGGAAGGTGTTGTCAAAATGTGGGCCAGGCTCTCAGTCATCTGAAGGCTTGACTGGTGTTGGAGTATTGTATTTCTTTTTCAGTGCCAACAGGTCCCTTATGAGTTCTTAAAGAAAATTCTAGTTTCTCTTTCTACAGTTGCTCAAAGTTTTAGTTTTCAATGTAAACCTGACAGTTATTTGCTAAGTAGTCCTTGAGTTCTTCTAGTATGTTCTGAAGATTCTTGCTGGCACTAGCTTATTAGTGGGGAATGCTTCTCTTCTGATTTTCATTGTTCTCCCTCAGGCAGCTTTTTCTGTCCCCTAGGTCCTTTCTGTGTTCTTTTAAGGTTGCCTATGCATCCACCTCCTGCGGGTCAATGAATGAGTGTTGATTGGCCTGGATAATACTGTAAAAAGACAAATAGGTCCCTGACTTAGTGGAGCCTCCATCCAGAAGACAGGCATTAATCATACAATTGAAAATGCCAGTGTACTTAAAAAAAATTTTTTTTAAAGAGTGCTGTGAAGGTATTATAGGAGCGCATAATGGATCTTACTCAGCTTGTGTTTTTGCTTGATCAGTGCTCTGTCCTTTGTGTTTTGTAGGAAGAATAACCTATCCTTGGGGGTTTTTGTCAAAAACCTTTGCCATCCCAAGGCAGAAACGTGGAAGATATTATATACTCCACTCTGCATAAAACGCTCTTACATCCTCCCTGACCGCAGACATTCAGGAAATTTAGTGTAGTACAGTAGAGTAATCTCATTTATTTTATATTAAAAAAAAATTTAGGTTCCTTCTAAATTAAACTGTGAAGTTCTTCCTCATTGCCATCTCTCATCTCCTTCCCAGCTCCCCAAAAATGCTGTATTGATTTCTTGCTGATCCCATTCCTCCTTTTCTTTCCCCACCAAATCTTTGAAAAGATGTAGTGTTTAAAAAAAAAGATGTAGTGTTATACTATACACTGGGAATATAGTAGTTTCCTTCTTTGAGCTGTTTATATTTTGAGCCTTATTTCCAATTAGAGAAAGAAAAACTGAAGCTCTCGTGAAGAGAATTTCAGGTGTGGAAAACTGAAAGAGGAGGGTGGAGAAGACTGTTTTCCATCCTCTGTGAGCGAATTAAATGATCCACCTCGTGCATCATTTTCCTTCTCTGCTTTCTCCCTGTCCCTGAGCCGTGGTGGGATCTTCCTTGGAAGGTCATAAAATCAGGGAGCCGTTGACGAGATCTCACTGACTGTTTATAGCGTGCATCTTTGCCCTACCCCCAAGTATTTGCGACACTATGAAGGAGGAAAATGGCAAACTGTCATGAACCTTACAGTTGATTTCAATATATAAATATGCAATAATTGATGTTTTATTTTGTTGCTGTTTTTGACTAGCCCTGTAAGTATTTATAAAGGTTTTCCTATGGTCACTCATCATTTCTGTCTCCTCCAAGCCTGTTTTTCCCCATAAATTCTTCAACTCAAATTTTCCTACCATGAGCAATTTCAGAGCTCAGACTTCCAAGGTGGAGAGAGGCTGTATTACTGTATAATTTTCCAGAGAGAGTCTTAAGATATTAAAGAATCAGCTAAATCAAGAGTATACTCTTTAGAGTGGCATTCGTAGTAGCCAGCCAGGGGAAGCACAGCAGTGAAGCAGTTCCGGGAAGAGCAGTTCCTCTTCTTCAGGAGAGGACGGCCTGGCCATTGTGAAAGCCGTCCTAAGTAGAGTCCTGTCTCTAGCATATATTGCTACTTTTGCCTCAAGTAAGTGAATATAAATTAGATTAATTTCAACAGCAAATCTTCATTAACCTTGAACTTCCACGTTCTCCCTTTAAAACGTCATTAGTGTAATGTATAAAGCTGCAGGACCCTTCCAAACTCAGCACAACCACCCCTGTCTCTACCCTCTCCAAACACCTGAACACACACACACTTCTAAGCTGAGAAGACTGTGTCCTGAAGAGGAAGGAGCTTGCTCATTATGGAATTTTTATTGCTACCAAACAGATTTCCTGAAGATGATCCTCATGTTATCTTTTTTTTCTCATGTTATCTTGAGAGTGACCATGGTTATCTTTTCTGTCTCTATTTTATGTTCCTCTTAGAGAATGCTTTAAGGAAAGGATTTCAGCATTCAAAGTGTGAGTGGGAGAGAGAGTGAGCAAGCAAAAATCTGGACAAATAAGTGGGGCTTAAGGCGCTTAGGATTTTAAAGGTCATCTTGTCTATTTCCATCTCGTCTATTCCCATTTCACCTCTCCTAGGAGTTGTTTTATGTGGCATGTTCTCCGAAATGGTTGCTATAAACCTGTCAGACTTCAAGTGAACATTCATTGTGTTTGAGCAGAGGTCCAGTTAAACCGGGATCACCTATCTTAATTTTACTAGAGTTTCTGTATTAACTACAATCTTTGAGGGGTAAATAATAATTAATATCTTTGCCAAAGTATCATGCTTGTTTTAATAATTTATTTGCATTATTTCTGATCGTTTTATGATTATGTTTTTGAAGCTCCTCCCATCATCATGGCAAAAATACCAACGTTTTACAATGAATAACTCTGGCAACTATCTAATTTCTTTTTGAAGTCAGTCAGTATGATTATTCCAGATTTTGGGCCTCAAATTCCTATGCAGAAATTTTTCCATGTTATTAAAAACAAATGAAATCCCTAAAAGTGGCAGCAACTTAGCTTTATTTGCAATAGCTCTTAATTTTGGTTGCATATCTAAAAACAAAGTACTGCTTTTAATAGCTACATTTTTCTTATTCTAATTTGATTTTTTTCCCTAATATTTTATTTAGGTGCAGAGAGAGCTAGCAGCTGTTATTGCCTTGAAAGCAAGAAAGTCTGGTGAGTAGTTTTCATGGCGCTGGAGGAAGATTCTGCTTTTTTGGGGATATTTCACATGTCACATGGTCGTGAGCACTTGAGTGTATCTCAGGAAGTTTTGGTGTAGAATGCAGAAAAGTATCACTGTCTGTTTTTCAAATCAATTATTCTACCATCGGAATAGCACAGGATGTTATATATACTTCTTTAAAATCTGACTAGCTTGT
Organism: Equus przewalskii; assembly: GCF_037783145.1. Lineage (NCBI taxonomy): Eukaryota > Metazoa > Chordata > Mammalia > Perissodactyla > Equidae > Equus > Equus przewalskii. Next base: position 54,223,158 of record NC_091834.1, on the reverse strand, counting down.
TTTAATTTATTTCCTATTGCAAGGAAAAACGAAATTAAGAATATATCCGTAGTCCATTGCAACATGAAAAAAGTCTAAGTACACAGCAAAAGAAAGCAAACCACGCTGCATTACCTATCATAATTACAGAAGAAAATTAAGAAAAGACCGGCTTTATTCTATTTAAGGATGTATTTTTTATCTCAAAGTCGTTTCTTCTAAACATAATTGTGTAAGGATATGTAAAAGCAAGCATTTTACATAGGACTGATTGCATGGATCAGATTCCTAATACCTGTAGGAAACAATCTGTGGAAGTGATATGTGGAAAGGAAAAGGGAGCTTTCAAATACATTTTGAAGGAGAGAAAGCCATACTCTGCTGAAATCATTACGAAATGGAGAGTCACTGAGGTAGAAAAACACTTAGAGAGGAGGCACAGAAGGAGGCATCCTTTGCTGTTCAGAGGGAGGAGGTCACTGCAGAATGGAATGACAAACAGAAGAGAGATGCTTCTTGGATAATGTTAAACCGGAGTCAGACTTTTCAGATGGAAAGACTATGATAAGATCAAAGAGATGGGAATTTGGAGAAATAAATGGAATGGAAATGTCTTAAGAACACATACCATACATTTTACATCTTTCTTTTTCCAGTTAGAAACTCTAAGAATTTGCTTTTCTCTCAGGTACATTTTGAATCACACCCACCTTAGTATGAATTAGCTTATTATATTTACACTGCTTCCTTTGTTGATTTGGCTGATGTAGAGGACACAGAGACTAGATGCTATAAAGGTGAAGAGCAGGATGCAAAGAAAGCCATCTAGACCCACAGGGTATTGAACAAAGAGGGCAGCGTGAACGTGGCTCCTCAATGAACAGCTTTAGATCATGGATATTGGCATTTGTGGAGGCCAAGGTGGAGAAAGGACATCAGTATAAAGATTGTAGGAGGGAGAGCTTAGAAATAAATTGTGCTAGAGCTGATCATGGTTCCTGTAATAAGGAGACAAAACTTTGTACAAGTTTGGATGGCAGTGCCTTGGAGGACAGGATTTGGTTTTTTTTAAGTTTCAGAAAAAGTTGGGGAAATCAAAAACTTATAGTGTGTGGTTGCTGGAGAAAAACAGAGCAAATAAATACAGAGAGGGAAGCTGGAGAAGGGGGTTGCTAATTTGCACAGAGTGGGATGGGAAGGCCTCTGATAGAGGACATTTGAGCAAAGCCTGAAGTCAGTGAGGGGCTGAGCCCTGTGCATATCCAGACAAGAGCATTTGGGCAGAAGTGTGCGAGAGGAGTTGGAGGAACAGCAAGGAGGTGAGAGTGGCTGGAGCCAAGTGAACACAGTGAAAAAGGTAGGCTTTGGATATCGGGCTAAGAAGTTTGCACTTTCTGGAAGTTAAGAAACGAAGAGGAGTGAACAAGACCCATAATGTTACATTGTGCAAAATAAAAGAGTGGTATGAAGTCAATTTTATTATGCCTTAATGTGGCTGTATGAAGTTAGTATGTCTGTTTTCCATACTTATTTGATCTGTGGAGCTTGGAATGTGAACACAACCTTGGCAAATTCTCAGAGTGAAGTGGTCTCTTACTCCTACACTAATGATGGGGACGTAAATTCATAGTTGCTCAGGAAAGTAATTTTTCATTATGTTCCAGTATCCCTAATTCAATGATCCATTAACTCCATGACTGGAGGTCCGGCTGTAGGGTATAATCAGAGATGCAAGTGAAGGTTCCGGTAGAGGGAATCTATTATTGTGTTTTTGTTTTTTTTTTAACAATAAGAAATTAGAAACAATCTTAAGTCCTTGTAAGAGAGAAATGGTAAAATTGCTAAATCAGTGTAAGGGAATGTAAAACAGCTTTTAAAATGATATTTTGAAGAATTAATATAGTAAAATGTTCGGTGGAAAAAAATGTATACAGTGAGCATGTATTCTCTTTTTCATAATAAAAATAGTTTTGTTTTTTCCTTACTATTATAGTATAGGATGCTCATTGAAAAAACTTTGGTAATATGTGAATATATGAAGAAATTGAAAAATCACCCATCATCTCACCAACAGAGATAACCACTATTACTCTTTTCTTGTACATGTTTCCAGACATTTCTCTATTAATATGCAGATTTTATAAAAATGGGATCATTTTATATGTGCTCTTTTAATTGAGATAATTGTGTATTCATATGCAGTTGTAAGAAATAATACAGAGATCCCATGTTCCATTTTCCCCTAATGGTAATAATATCTTGCAAAACTATAGTACAATATCACAACCAGGATATTGACATTGATACAGAACATTTCCATCACCACATTCAAGTACATGCTTTTGTGTGAACTTTAGTCTTCATTCCTCTGGAATAAATGCCAAGGAGTACAATTGCGGGGTTGTTTGGTAGTTGACTGTTTAGATTTTTGTTTTTTTTTTCTTTTGAGATCATAATAGTTTATAATGTTGTAAAATTTCAGTTGTACATTATTATTTGTCAGTCACCATATTAAATGCGCCACTTCACCCCTTGTGCCCACTGCCCAACCCCCTTCCACCTGGTAACTAAAGAACTGTTCTCTTTGTGTATTGGTTTATCTTCCACATATGAGTGGAATCATACAGAGTTTGTCTTTCTCTATCTGGCTTATTTTTGCTTAACATAATGCCCTCAAGGTCCATCCGTGTTGTTGTGAATGGGACAATTTTGTCTTTTTTATGGCTGAGTAGTACTCCACTGTATGTATGTATGTATGTATATATATATATATATATATACACACCACATCTTCTTTATCATCAGTTGATGGGTGCTTGGGTTGTTCCATGTCTTGGTTATTGTGAATAATGCTGCAATGAACATAGGAGTGCATAAGTCTCTTTGAATTGTTGATTTCAAGTTCTTTGGATAAATACCCAGTAGTGGGATAGCTGGGCCATGTGGTATTTCTATTTTTAATTTTTTGAGAAATCTCCATATTGTTCTCAATAGTGGCTGCACTGGTTTGCATTCCTATGAACAGTGTATGAGGGTTCCCTTTTCTCCACAACCTCTCCAACGTTTGTTATTTTTTGTCTTGGTGATTATAGCCATTCTAACAGGTGTAAGGTGATACCTTAGTGTACTTTTGATTTGCATTTCCCTGATGATTAGTGGTGTTGAACATTTTTTCATGTTCCCGTTGGCCATCTGCATATCTTCTTTGGAAAAATGTCTGTTGATATTCTCTGCCCACTTTTTGGTGGGGTGGTTTGGTTTTTTGTTGTTCAGTTGTATGAGTTCCTTATATATTATGGAGATTAACCCCTTGTTGGATATATGATTTGCAAATATTTTCTCCCAGTTGGTAGGTTGTCTTTTCATTTTGATCCTGGTTTCCTTTGCCTTGCAGAAGCTCTTTAATCTGATGAGGTCCCACTTGTTTATTTTTTCTTTTGTTTCCCTTGTCTGAATAGACATGATTCAAAAATATCCTTTCTAAGACTGATATCAATGAGTGTACTGCCTATATTTTCTTCCAGGAGTTTTATGGTTTCAGGTCTTACCCAAGTCTTTGATCCATTTTGAGTTTATTTTTGTGTATGGCAAAAGATAATGGTCTACTTTCGTTCTTTTGCATGTGGCTGTCCAGTTTTCCCAACACCATTTATTGAAGTGACTTTCCTTTCTCCATTGTATGTTCTTCGCTCCTTTGTTGCATATTAGCTGTCTGTAGATGTGTGGTTTTAATCTGGGCTTTCAATTCTGTTCCATTGATCTATGTGCCTGTTTTTGCACCAGTACCATGCTGTTTTGATTACTATGGCTTTGTAATAGATTTTGAAGTCAGGGATTGTGATACCTCCAGATTTGTTCATCTTTCTCAGGATTGCTTTAGCTATTCAGAGTCTTTGGTTGCCCCATAGGAATTTCAGGGTTCTTTGGTCTATTTCCATGAAGAGTGTCATTGGGATTCTGATTGGGATTACATTGAATCTCTAGATTGCTTTAGGTAGTATGGACATTTGAACTATGATTATTCATCCAATCCATGTGCATGGCATATCTTTCCATTTCTTTATGTCATCATCGATTTCTTTCAGTAATGTCTTACAGTTTTCATTGTATAGGTCTTTCACCTCCTTGGTTAAATTTATTCCTAGATATTTTATTCTTTTTGTTGCGATTGTAAATGGGATTGTATTCTTGAGTTCTCTTTCTGGTAGTTCGTTATTAGAGTATAGAAATACATGTTTAGTTTTTTAAGGAACTGCCAAACTGTTTTCTAAAGTGGCTGTACCATTTTACTTTCTCACTAGCAATGTATACATGATCTAGGTTCTCTGCATCTTTGTCAGCATTTGGTATTGTCACTATTTTTTATTTTAGCCATTCTAATATGTATGTACTGATATCTCACTGTAGTTTTAATTTGCATTTCTCTAATGGCTAATGATATTGAACATCTTTTCATGTGCTTATTTGCCGTCTGAATGTCATCTTTGGTGAAATGTCTGTTTGTATCTTTTGCCCATTTTCTAATTGGATTGTTGGTTTTTTATTGTTGAGTTTTGGCAGTTCTTTATATATTCTGGATACCAGTCCTTGGTCAGATAGGTGGTTGGCAAATATTTTCTCCCAGTCTATAGCTTGTCTTTTCATCTTCTTATCAAAGTCTTTCACAGAGCAAAAGTCTTTAATTTTGGTGAAGTCCAATTAATTTTTTCTTTTTCATGGATCATGTCTTTTGGTTAAGTCTAAGAACTCTTTCGCTAGCTCTAGATCCCAAAGACTTTATTGTGACTTTCTTTTTCCTTAAAGGTTTTATAGTTTTATGTTTTACATTTGAGTCCATGATACATTTTGAGTTAGTTTTTATATAAGGTGTGAGACTTAGGTCAAGGTTCTTTTTTTTTTTTTTTGGTTTATGAATGTCCAATTGCCCCAGCACCATTTGTTGAAAAGACTATCTTTCTTCCATTGAATTACTTTTGTACCTTTATCAAAAATAAGTTATGCTTATTTGTGTGGGTATATTTCTGCCTTCTCTGTCCTGTTTCGTTGAACATATTCCATTGGTATCCACCAATAATACATTAATGATAACTGTAGCTATATATAATCTACTTTTTATAGGATTCATTTTCACGTCAGTAATATAGATCTGCATCATTTTTATTAGCTATACATACTACACAATTTATTTAATTCTTGGTTGTACATTTAGGTTTTTTTTCCCATTATAAATAATAATAGACCTGAATATATATTTTTGTGCTTATGTCTTTTTACCCTTTTCCAATTATTTTCTCATAATAAATTGCTAAAAATGGAATAGCTAGGTTAATCGCTAGGTGTGGACAGTGTTAAAGTTTTGTTTTTCACATTTAGGACTTCAAGTCATCTGGAATTTATTTTTGTATTTGATGTCAGGTAGAAATCAAATTTTATGTTTTCCTTATGCTAAGCCACTTACACCAGTAGCATTCACTGTATATGATGCTAACTCATCAGATGTGAAGTTTATATATGTTCTTGCCTTTATTTCTGGTCTTTGTATTCCTCTGATCTGTTTATCCCTAGGTCTACACTATCCTGTTTCAATTACCAACACTTTATAATAAAGCCTTTTTTGGGGGGCGGGGATAAGGCAAATCTCTTTTTAATTTTCTTGTTCTCTTGAATTTTATTTTGTCAAGCTCCATGAAACCCTCTATAGGAGTTTTTTTTAAAGTATATTGAGTTTATAGATCATTAGATAAATTTTGACACTTTGGAAATACATATTTCCTTCTGCTAGCCTAGGATATCTTTCCATTTTTTCAAATCTTCAATACTATTTTAAAAATTTCTCCATAAAGGTCTTGCATGTTTTTTGTTTGATGTATTTTTAGATACATTGTGGTTTTGATTAAGTGAACTATTTTTTCTCTTTGTCTCTCTCTGTCTCTTTTTTTTGTTTTTGATTGTCCTCTTCTCATTCTGTGATGATTTCTCAAGTCTTTGTCTTTTGTGGCACTTTTTTTTAAATAGGCTTTACTTTATAGAGCAGTTTTAGGTTCACAGAAAAATTGAGCAGAAAGTGCACAGAGTTCCCATATATCCCCTGCCCCCACACATGTACAGCCTCCCTTACTGTCAGCTTCTCAGAGTGGTACATTTGTTGCAGTCATTATCACCCAAAGTCCATAGTTTACTTTAGGGTTCTCTCTTGGTGTTGTACATTTTATGGGTTTAGACAAATGTATAATGATGTGTATCCACCATTATAATATCATATAGAGTAGTTTCACTGCCGTAAGAATCCCCTGTGCTCTGCCTACTGCCTCCCACCCCTGGCAACCACTCATCTTTTTACTGTCTCCCTAGTTTTGTCTTTTCCAGAATGTCATATAGTTGGAATCATACAGTATGTAGCCTTTTCAGATTGGCTTCTTTCGCTTAGTAATATACATTTAAGGTCCCTCCATGAATTTTCATGGCTTGATAGCTTGTTGCTTTTTAGCACTGAATAATATTCCATTGTCCGCATGTTCCACAGTTATCCATTCATCTACTGAAGGACATCTTGATTGCTGCCAAGTTTTGGCAATTAGGAATAAAACTGCTATAAACATCACTATGCAGGTTTTCGTATAGATATAAGTTTTCAGCTCCTTTGGGCAAATACCAAAAAGCACGACTGCTGGATGGTATGGTAGGAGTCTGTTTGGTTTTGTAAGAAACCCCCCAAATGGCTGTACCTTTTGTGTTCCCACCAGCAAAGAATGAGAGTTCCTGTTCTGTGTCTTTACCAGCATTTGTCATTGTCAGTGTTCTGGATTTTGGCCATTCTAATAGGTGTGTAGTATTGTTTTAATTTGCATTTCCCTGATGACATATGCTGTGGAACATCTTTCCTTATACTTATTTGCGATCTATATATCATCTTTGGTGAGGTGTCTCTTAAGATCTTTGGCTCACTTTTTAGTCAGTTTGGTTGTTTTCTTATTTTTGAGTTTTAGGAGGTCTTTGTGTATTTTGGATAACAGTCCTTTTTCAGATGTGTCATTTGCAAATATTTTCTCCCAGTCTGTGACTTGTCTTTTCATTGTCTTCACATTGTCTTTTGAAGAGCAGAAGTTTTTAACTTTTGATGAAGTAGAGTTTATCTTTCTTATCTGTCTTTTAAGGAATCTTGCCTTTGGTATTATATCTAAAAAGTCATGCCATACCCAAGGTCATCTAGGTTTTCTCCTATGTTATATTCTAGGAATTTTATAGTTTTTCATTTTACATTTAGGGCTGTGATGCATTTTGACTTAATTTTTGTGAAACGTCTAAAGTCTGTGTCTTGATTCGTTTTTTTGCATGTGGATGTCCAGTTGTTCCAGCACCGTTTGTTGAAAGGTCTATCTTTGTTCTGTTGTATTGCCTTTGTTTTTCTGACAAAGATCAGTTGACTGTATTTGTGTGGGTCTATTTCTAGGCTGTTTATTCTGTTCCATTGATCTATTTGTTTATTCATTTGCCAATACCACACTGTCTTATTACTGTAGCTTTGTAGTAAATGTTGACATTAGGTAGTGTCAATCCTGAAACTTTGTTCTTCTCCTTCAATATTGTGTTGGCTATTCTGGGTCTTCTCCCTCTCCATGTAAACTTTAGAATCTACATCTATTGATCTTGTATGTATGTATGTATTGATATTGTAGTTGATATCTACATCTGTTATCTTTTCTAATTGGTTGTTTTTTGCTATATGAGGATTCTTGATTTTTTGTCTAGCAAAAATGTTGAACTCAAATGAATTCCAACAGTTTGTTTTAATATGATCTTGGATTTGGTGTATGGGCAAATGCGTCATCTGTCGTACAGTCAATAATGACTATTTTGTCTCTATCTTACCAATCCAAATAACTCCTTTTTTCTTATACTGTTTCATTAGCCAGGGTCCTGCAAGATAAGGTTGACTAATATCATTGGTAGTTGGCATTCTTATTTTGTCTCTGACTTTAACTAAATATAATATTTTCTGAAGAAAAGTAATATAAGTGATAAAGATTGTTTTAGAGAAAAACAAAGATATTTCTCTCCTGCACCCCACACATATTTGGGAAGCAATCTAGGAACAAAAATAACCAACAAGTTGTATATTACAATATACAAAGAATCCAAATATGGAAGTACTAGAGATACCTACCTGTTTCACCCTATACTCTGACTGCTTGAGTTGGCATTGAGTAGATGAGAAATGACAATTCCAAGGTACAAGAGAGGCTAAGTTATAGGTATTGTGTTCATTCATTCCTTTATCAGATTCTAATTTGGCACCTACTGTATGCCAGGTACAATGTAAGGTATGAGGATACAGTGGTGAGCAAGGACAAATATGGCCTCTGCTGTTTTCAATTCATAACGTATGTTTTATAAATAAAAACATTAATAATTGACTGACTGTTTGAAAAGGAAAACTTATTACTGTGTAGTTAGGAGGGGATAAAATGCAGAGACATTAAGCACAGCCTTAATTAAACAGAGTTCCAACTGCAGAATAGTACTTTCTGTCTATGCATCTTGTTTTTTTAAAACTATTTTGAGGTTTTGTTTAAAAAAGAGGAAGGAGAAAAAGAAGCTGGTATACATCTAATAAAAAAGTATTAAAATGATAGTTGACACATCTGGGGCTTGACAGAAGGAATTGATTACTCTAATATCTTATGTCTTGCAGTAAAACTGTTAATTAGGGCTCAGGTGGTCATGCCAGATTTATGTCTCACTGCAAAGGTTATTAAAACAATAATTAGTATAAAGTGAAAGTTTTTGGTTTCAGCTCATCATAGAAACAGAAATAAAAGTAACTGCCAATCAATAGATTATATAAATGATTCAAAGCTCTAGCTTTGTAAAAAAAAAAAAAATCCGTTTTGTTGTAATTTTCTAAGAGGCCATTAGGATGTGCCTTTAAATAGTTTTCTCAATGCTAACCTTGGTGAATGTGAATAACATTTAAGGCTTCACAGGATTTACAAAAATTAGCACAGATATCCTTATACTTCTTTATTTGTGTTGGATTGCTTATTCTACTGCTAATGTTAGCTAATTAGAGTCTTGGAAGATATGTTTGGGTCTTTTTTTCCTTTTTCAGAGAATCCACAGCCAAAGCACGTTTAGCTCTCATTATCTTTAGATCATGTGAAATTTGTGCCATGATGGGCTTCTATTTCTGGAAAGCCAGAAATCTCATATTGGTAAATCTCCTTGGCAGTTTTTTATATTTCACTGTCTCTGCTTAGCCCATAGCTAGTTAAGTACTTTAAGTATCTAGGATATTAAAGTTTGAAAAAGAGAGAAGGTGTTCTAGGCTCTGTTTATGCCATTAAATGTCATTGTGACCTTAGCAAAGTGATTCCGATTTGTATCATGAGGGGGTTGGCATGGAATCTGGTAACCTTAGAGATTCCTTCCAGCTCTAATATTTAATTATATAACAATAAAAAATTTTCATTAGTATCTTCCTTATCCTTAAAGGAGTCACCACCTTGGGAATATTTTATCTAGAACTCTTTTAGACGCAAAAACTGAAAACCGCAAAGGGAATGTGTTGGTTCAAAGAATCTGTGGAGTTAATCTCAGCAGAAAGAGAGGAACTTGTTCCTGGTAGACCCAACAGAAGTCTTGGTAGCGACCTGGTTGGAAGGGTGAAAGGCCCGCCTCTGGAGCAGGGGAAGCATGCTGGGGGGAGGATGGAGAATCAGGTCAGCCCCAAAGGAGCCATTGCACTGAGGCTAGGGCGGGTGTGGCTCCTCAAAGAAAACCAGCAGAAGGGCAATGGCTGCTGGGCAGGCAAGAGCAACAGGTGCTCACCACAGGAGGAGTTGTTTGTACTGTCCCAATCTCAAGGTTTAGAGAGGAGAGGTTGTGCCTAAGATCACTCAGGCTGGAAGGTCTGCTGTCAGAATGCAAATCCAGGCTTTCCCATGCGCTGTCTCTGGTTTTCCAGCTACGCTATGCCCCTCTTGTTAGTAATTTTCTGGGTTAGAAGAATAAGGTTGTGATTTGTGATGGCATTCCCATTTTCCACTGTTGTTCCTGAAATGGAAAAGAACAGAGTAAAATCTCATAAACTTTTTAAGTAGCAGATAGCAGCAGTTTTTTTTCTTTCCAGGATGAACCAGTCTGGGATTCAGGTTAATGTGTTATTTGTGTATCAAGATATTTTATTATTTCTTTGGGATGGTAAAATATATAATAGTATAAAATGGTTTTGCCTGTTGTGTTTAGTTTTAACTTTTTATAAACATTATTTTTAATATGCTAGAAAGCATGAGAGGGAAGCCAGTGTTTTACATTGGAGTTAAATGGTCTCTCCTGGTCTTATAGATACTGTTTTTTGTGGGTGTTTTTGGGTGTTTTTTGCCGAGGAAGATTAGCCCTGAGCTAACATCTGCTACCAGTCCTCCTCTTCTTGCTGAGGAAGACTGGCCTTGAGCTAACATCCGTGCCCATCTTCCTCTGCCTTATATGTGGGATGCCTACCACAGCTTGGGTTGCTAAGCGGAGCCATGTCAGCACCCGGGATCCAAACCGGCGAACCCCAGGCCGCCGAAGCGGAACATGTGAACTTAACCTCTGTGCTACTGGGCCAGCCCCTAGATCCTATTTTTTGAATCCTATATTCAAGCTTAATTAGGTATTTGAATGGGTGTGTGATTTCAACAGCCTGGTTACTGCTATTTGCCATACATTGAACTCTGCTCGTGTAACACGTTCCAGTCATATCCCCTGAATCTGATGGTCACCGTGGACCCGTCAGACAAGATGAGGTCTTTTATCACCCTGATAGTCTGGCTCAGTTCCCCACTTTGAAGATCTAGTGTTAGTAACAATCACTGGTCGTCAACAACACTTTTTAGGAAATTTTAGCAGTTTTAAGCTCCCTCCTTAAATACATGCACTTAAGACTGGGGCAAATCAAACATTGAGAGGAAGCTCTGGTGTGAGGTTCGGGGTCTGACACAATTGAAAAGACATACTCTCCTTCAGGGCAGAAGCATTCAGAAGAAAACCTATTCATGTTGCTTTGTCATGAGAGGTGAAATAGATTGACTGATTTTTTTTTAACAATAGAGAATAAGGCTTTTCCTTTTGCACATTTAGAAGAAAAAATAACCATTAAACCTATGGAATTGCTCCAACTTTTATGTCCTCTACATTTTTACTTTTTGTTTTAAGTTGACAGATTCTTCTTTTAATGTAATGCTGTGCTTGCCTTGACTCTTACCTTTTGTAAACACGTTGCTCGTATATAGCATGATAAAATGGGATTTTAGAGTGGAAGTTAATAATCAAATTATGGGCCAGCAAAGACAGGCTCACATGCTAGTTCAATTATTGCTATCTCAAACTGCTTCTACCTGTCTGATTTTCTGTGATAATTGTTTATTGAAAAAATTTATAATGCTCTTAAAACTAAAAGCTATAGTGATCTTCTCTTGAGTATTTTTTCATGTAATCCCTGAGTGCTCTAATAATGACTGTTCACGCTATAAAATACAAGTTCGTAATGGCAAAAGTCTGTTAGCTGTATTTTAAGTAATCAAGATATTATGCTTAATTTTTAGTGATATTTTCAACCACTTAAATTTTCCCAAGTCTTTCACAGCCTGTCCTCAAAGGATGTGTCTTGTTCTCTCAGAACTAATGTTTCCACATGGTTTGTTTTTGTCCTTTTCTTCTCTTTTGCCGCCTCCTGGATGCTGTTGCCAGCCAGCGGCCATCGCTCCTGTTTGTGGTCAGCACAGACCTACACTGATTGTCTTGTAACTCCCTGAATGTGTTATTTAGCATTTGTCAACCCAGAGGAAAGAAGTAGTATGTGTTTTCCCCTAAAATAATCAACACAACATTCTGGTCTTCCTGATTGATTGACGATCTAGGATGTTTCCCCAAGAAGAGCGAGCTTTGCCTAACACCATGCTAATTGTTGCAGTTTGTGAAATCTCTCTCCTTCTCTGGCACTATAATAACTCCTTGTTCTAGCATTTCCAGAGACTATTCTTCTGTCCCTGCTTGCTGACAGATTTTGTGCATTCACATCCCATCTTCCCCCGTGCATGTTCTTATTGAACAGCGATCAATTCAGGGCTTGACAGGTTGTATCTTCCTTTTTTTTTTTTTTAATGGCATAAAACCATAATAAGAGTCTTGAAACAGTAATTCTCAAAGCACTGTAAAGTTAGAGGATATTGGAAAATGTAAAATTCTTACAATCAGGAAAATAATAGCATTGGTAAAACCCAAGAACAGTTGAAAATGTGTGCAGCAGATGCTTTGTAAATTTTTCCTAACTCTCCCACTGGGATACAAAGAAAATTGCCTTAAAAAAAAAACCCCATGACACTGTCTTTTGTAATTAGAGCTATTAAGTCGAAATGATAAATAACCATTCAATGCCATACTATAAAAGAAAATAGCCCTTTGCCCTGGTTTCTCCTAAATAGCAAGAGATCTGAGACTATCATCTATAAGAAGTTGGATTCCTCTAATCCTGAGAATTGTTTAGAATTTAGGAAATTAGAAAGCAAGGCAAGATAATTTTCTTTTTCATCCTTCAACATGATCATGTCCATAAGATTGTAAATGAAACTGATTTGCCAAGGAGGTGAATAATTATAACCACAACAAGAGTGTACTTGAGAATGCAAGGTTTTTAGGCCTTTGTTTTCAAAAACACGCTACAGGGTACTTCAGTGGCAGTATGTGATGCCTATAAGGCTCAACAGACAGAAGTAATTATCTCTCTAAATGGCAGCTTGTTCCTGTTTTAGAGAATCAGATACTGGGAAGGAGAACTGAGCGCTGATGGTCTCTGCCCCCAGGAATGTGAGGGCTCAGGGACCAGGTTCTTTTCTTGTCTTGTGTGGTCCAGGACAATGATTCTACATCATTCAGATTCCAGCCTGTTATTGCCTGTGTTTTATAAATGTTGCCAAGCCCTGAGAAACAGTTTCCTGAGGTTCGGTGCAGAGAGGTGGGTGTAAGGCAGGAGAGAGGCATTACAGGGAGAGTCGAGTTTTCTGTTTGAGTTCTGAGAGACAGCTCCTAGCATTGCAGCTCCTGGGAACATATTTTCTGTGAGGAAACTAGATGAGTATAATGAATGTACCCTGTGCATAAATTCAATATTCATTCTGCACCCAAGGTCAAATGAAAGTTAATGACCATTTGCACACCAGAGATCTGAAACCCACATTTTATTTCTTTCTCATAATGACAAAAAAGGAGAGCAATTTATATTTAAATTGATTTAAATTTCAAAGCATAAACACAGAGGTCTCCCTGGTACCCTTTTTTTGTAAGTGAAACTTCCTGGCAGGGCTTGACTTTCATTAAAAATTAAGTCCCATCCCATTCCAGTTCCCCAGTGTGGACAGTTTTTTGTTTTCTGTGGAACTACCCTGTTCCCACCCTGCTGGGTTAGTAACACCAAATCAGAAGCCAGCAATGCAATCAGGGCCACTTTCTTTAATGATTTAGTTTTGTATTTGTTGAACTAATTAGCTGATTGAAGCAACTAATGGGTGTCTTTATTACACTGTTGACTGGGCAGCTTCTCCCCATGCCTGCCAGCTCCTTTGTTCTTGGTCTTCTGGGGAGTGGGAACTGCTTCCCAGATGAACATATGATATGTGCCACCCAGTGTCCAGAGGCCAGCCCCAGAGGCTACTATGCTAATTACCAAGTGCCCCAAAAGGATATGCATCCACTTGCATGCATCCACTTGCAACCCTGTATCTGACTGATTCTGCATGTTTGAAGAAAGGTTTACATTTGAGGGGTGCATGCTTGAGGGAGAGGAGGAAGATTGCTTCTCTGTACACCCCTAAGGTACAAAGGAAAAGCAATCTGCAGATGTTTTAAAATATTGACTATTAGAATATTTAAGGAAATATTAAAAGATATTAGATAATTAAAGGGAAAGCTATATTAATGGCTACAATCATCTCTCTTATGAACTAAAAATTCCTTAAGAAGAATTCTTGCCATATGCTGTTTTTATAAAGTTATGAAATTCTGCAGTCTGGTAAACACCATCTCGTACCAAAATCCTGCAGTCCTGACCATGTAGTTAGGAAATTTGACTCCCACACTGGCCTGTGTTGACTCTGGAAAGTCACTGGCTTCCCCCAGCCTCAGTTTCCATTTTTCATAAAAGGAAGAGGGCAGGCTTGGTCAATCACTAGGCTGCCATGCTTGGCCTGTGGGTCCTGTCCTAAGTACCCAGTCCGAGGCAGCTTTGCTGCTCTTAACTGTACAGTGCTATCTATTCAGGAAGAATATAGGAATAATAACTGCTGATAATTTAATTTGCTTTCCAAACTTTTTTCATTTCACTGACATTTTCTTAGTGAAAATCTGCGGAAGGTTCCCCCGCCCCCCAAACATTTTCTGCTGTGATTTGTATTGACAAGTAAGAGCTATCAAGGGAAATCTTTGTCTTGGCCATATGACCCAGCTATTGTCCATCATTCGTCACATTAAAAGTCTAATTGTGTAAACAGCCTTGAAAATGGAGCTGTTCTCAGTAACCCTGGAATGACAGGAACACAATGTGTGTAAATATAAGTAAATAACGTGCCATAGTACATAACACAAGGCAGGCATTTGATTCAGCTGAATTCTACCAGAATGAGTGACGCTGTTACAATAATTGAAATTTGCTTCACATACTTTTCTTTCCATTTATGTAACACGTAAATACTTAACATTCAAGAATATCTAAATCAGACATTTTCTTTGTAAGTGGCTAAACAAACCGTGATTCTAGCTATTTGCATTTTTCAGTAGGTTATAAAAATACTCTATTTTAATACTAGATATAGTGATTGAGATCTGTTTTTGGAATGAGATTGGTGATGGAAACGTTGACCCTGGAGTCAATGAAGGCTTGTATTATGCAATTTCAGCTTCAACAGTACATTTTGACTTAGCTTTCTTGTTTGGAGTTGAGGAAATAGAGATGGATGGATATTTTCAAAAATAATCCTAGGTTTCTTTCTGAACCATTGCATGAAAAGTCCTCCTTGACTGAATAAAATTTTGTTTTTCTAAAGCAGTGGTCCTTGAATTGAATTTGCATAACAGTCACCTGCAGTGCTTGTTAACAATGCCAATTCCTGCCCTGACGGCCCCCACCGCCCCTCCCAATTCAGTGTGGATGGAGGCCCTGTCACCAGAATTTTTAACTAGGCTTCAGCCCTGGGTGATTTAGATGCCACACTTTGACAAACATGTTCCAAAGTCTGTGTGAGCTGCAGTGGCAGGGAATGAGCTGGTGTTTTATGAAGGGCGTTGGTCTAAGGAACCAAGCGTGGTAGAGGGAATCAAAATGTTATTTATACTTTTGCTACTGACTCATTTATTGGACAACTGCCTAACTTTTCAGTGTTCCTCTACCTGAATGGAGATTTTCTCATGGGAATGATTACAGAATTATAAAACTCTCATGGCATTGACAATAAATGCTTCATAAATGCAGAGAATTATGACCCAGCTTTATTTGGTGGGCAGACTCAGGAATAAGGAGATATTCTCACTGAAGTTTCTATACTTAAACTTACCAGGAAGACATTTTTGCAGGGGGGAGTGGTTTGTACTGGTGTAAAGGGGAAGTGAATTTAACCTGACTCCCGATAAGTGCGCCTGAATCAAAGCCATAGCCTAGTAAATTGTGGGCAGATCCCACATCAATAGAACTAAAGGGCTTGTCTGGTTCTCTTTTTGCCAAAAAGTGGCTATCTTCTATCTATTGAAAATGTAAACATTTAATAAAAATGAAGCATTCACTTTAAGACCCATGAAGATAAATTGAGGAAGCTTACACCCTGTTATTTTTTTTTTTTTTTAAAGATTTTATTTTTTCCTTTTTCTCCCCAAAGCCCCCCGGTACATAGTTGTGTCTTCTTCGTTGTGGGTTCTTCTAGTTGTGGCATGTGGGACGCTGCCTCAGCGTGGTCTGATGAGCAGTGCCATGTCCGCGCCCAGGATTCGAACTAACGAAACACTGGGCCGCCTGCAGCGGAGCGCGCGAACTTAACCACTCGGCCACGGGGCCAGCCCCCACCCTGTTATTCTTTTCCAGTAGAAAAATGACTGTGAGAAATTTGAGATTGAGGAACAGATGGTAGTTGTTAAAAATGTCGCCTGTTTGCCTCCACTCTGACTGCAATAGAGAGTGAAGCATGACAAATATGATTGCCATCTTAGTTTTATGTGTTCTTCTTTTCTTCATTTTGATTTTTAGTTTTGTTTTCATGTGTTTAAAAGGCCCATTTCTATATCATAGTTCCAAAGATGGAGCTCAGTGCAAGTTCTTCTCTGTCCTGGAGGACCTTATACAGCAAACAGAAATTTATCACATATTAGTAAGAAAGTAGACTTCCCCACCCTTCAGCTGAGGGTGTTAAGGGAGCTGGGAGAGTATGGAGAAGCCCTCTTGCTGACAGTTGGCAGGGGGTAGGGCATTGTCCCAGCAGCCTGTAGTCCCCAGGGAGTGGTGTGTCTACTTTGTCTGGTCAGGAAAGGGGCCGATTCCATCATTGGGTCTCATGGTGTTAGAGCAGCACACCTAGGCTGTAGGCTCGGGTGCTCCAGTCCTCTCAGAGTCATAACTGGGACTGACTATGGGCATGGAATTCAGGCTTAGCATTTGTACCTAAATCGAAATTATCAAAGTTGCATCATTTTGCTGGTAACACTTGGCCTACATGAATCAACTAATTTCAGGGCTAGTCTTGTAACCAAATGCACAGTTTCATCAAAAGATCACATTATTTGAGTGGTCCAGGCCCCTCCCAGGGAATTTTCCTGGGGCCTGCTCTAGTGCAGTTTTTCATTACCTTGATTCAAGAAGAAAGTCATAACGATAAAATAACCTATAGTTTTATCAATTTTATATGAAAATTCAAAATACATATACTTTTATTTGAGAGGAAATATGGCTCAGTGCCTTCAGCATGCATGTTAAAAATAATTTGGGCTGATGGCCCATACTGTATCAGAACTTTTTCATTTCCACATATATTTTCTTGGTTTTGTTCTCTGGTAATCGTATGAGACTATTTTATTATATAAGCCATTAAAGCACTGAAATTGATGCTCAGAAATGTTAATGTAACAGGCTCTCAGAATTATTCACTACACTGAAATGTAGATGGGGAATGCTGTGTTCTTTATTTTCAACAAGTGCGCCATGGTCCTCCTAAGCTGCTACCTACTGCCAGGAGCAATATCTTGGCTGTTTCTGATTTGAACTCTTTTTGTGATAAATGGTGTGTTCAGATGTTGCTCCTGCTTGGGGCTAGTTTAACCCCCTCCCACCTTTTGGGTCATTCAGTCCCTAGCACGCGGGAGTTGTTGCAGCCCCACAGTGCCCCTAGGCTCCTCTGATCTCTGCAGATTGGCTGTGCCATTTGCTGCTGCCCCTGTGAGGTTTGCAGTGGCCATCAGGGGCCCACCTTGGCTGAGTCAGGGTCTCTGGGCCTTCCTGGCTGTCTCACCCTATATCTTGCTGGGGCTGTAAACCCCACCTCTTCCTTGCCACATGCTCCATCCAGCCCCTGGCCCTTTGGAGGGCAGGCTCCATTGCAGGCATCTGTCACCAGGGTATGTAGAAACTACTGAGTTCTTGAAACTTCCCATCCTAGGAATGAAGAACAACTCAAGAAAAATAAGCTCTGCCCCTAGCCTTGCTGTATTCACTGCTGATCCACTGTGAGCATGTGGCCCCCTCTTGGGGCTGGAGGCAGACTTTGAAGTGATCTCTGCTGTGTGCCAAGGCTCAATGTGTATGTAAATCAGTGCTCCCGTCCTCAGTGTCCCCTCAGCCATCTCTCTTCAGTCGCCCTCAGAGCTCAAGCCCAGCCAGGGAATATTGGGTCCACGGCTCTTGTATTCCATCTCTGCTGCCTCTTTACCCTTCTCCCGCCTACAGTCCACTTGCAGCAAGATGGGGCAGCCTTGACCTTTTCTAGCCCGTTACTTCCTGACCGCCTTCTTCAAGGGGACAGGCCTGTGGCTTAGCCACCCCAGGAGACTTCCAGAGTTGGCTCTTGATATGCCAAAGAAGGTAACATTTCTCGACAGATTTTACCCTTTCAAGCCTGTTGTCTTGCTGCAGCAGGATAGATTTAGATGAGGGTTAAGGAAAATTTTCACATCTTTCCTGGCCTCCTCTTGGGATGCCCGCCCCTGATTGATTGATTAATGATTGATCGAACCATTTGGTGTCTTTGCTTGTATTTGCAAACACAAGGACTCTTGGGGAATTCTTGGTGGTTCCTCTGCATATTTTAGAATTCCACTGTAATGTCAATGGGAAGAGTTAGCAGTAGAATTGCTGACAAATCAGGAACAAAAAAACCTTATGAGCATTTTATGAGTAGCAGAAAGTTGTAATATTATTTTTAAAATGTAGATTCCTGTCTCCCATGCAACCTTAGTTAACAAGGGTGTCAGTGTAGATCTGACTTGTTGCGTTTTCTGGTTTACAATCCCAGAGGCAGATTTGTGTAGCTGTGAAAAGCAAATCAAGAGACTTAGGTTCAGTTGTGGCTTAGCCACTTGCTATGACCTAGTGGCTTCCAGAGGTTCATTTTCTTATTCTGTGAAATAGAGCTAATGGCACATGCTTCTGGGGCTTATTAGGAGTGTGGAGAGTTAGATGAGATGGCATACAGCCTGTAGCTTCATGTTGGTGCATAGTTAGGCGCAGAAGTTACTTGTCTGTTATTCCCTCAGATAAGTCTTTTAAAATTTTAATTCCTGAGAGAAATTGTATAAAGTAGAGTAGTGGGGTGCATTAGGATCTTTTTAAGTGAATGAACATCTTGCAGTGTCTGAGCATCATTGCTGCTCATATCTTTTACCATGTGACTATGGCAGATTGACCTGCACCTGTCCTGTCATAGGAACACATCCTTGAAAGACACTTAAAAAACCAAAAGCTTTTCAGTCTCTCAAGAAAAAATGATGAAGAAAAATTGTAGCTCCGTTAACTCAATTTTTTCATTGAGCTTTTATTTTTAATTGGGTCATATACAAACCTTCTTTGCATTAAAAAGAAACTTTTTTTTTTCTGGTAGGTTTCCTCATAAGAAGGGCAACCGAATAGGCTACTGGGCTCAAATACTGATTAACTCTTTATTACCCTGGCCAATCCAGCAAATATTTATGCTCTAATTAAAGTATTTGATGCAAGATACATTTTGCTCTGGTGACATTATCATTTTTCTCTGTTGAATAAGTTTTCTATTGACTGGACATGTATTAAATGTTATTGAAAAGAAAACATTGTAAAAGCCTAAGTGGAGGAAAGGAAGTTTGGAGGCTCTCAGCTACAAGACAAAGGCATAGAATTGAAATGGAATCCTCTCTGCCTTAGGGTGGGGATAAATCATGCAGTCAGCAGAGCAGCAGGTACCAGCCCAGAACCGTCTCTCAGTGACTAGAGCCGCCTCCAGCCAACTGTATGAGCATGGAGCAGCTGATGGGGGAAGTGGCAGTGTTTCAGCTACCTCTGATTTTAGCCTCCTCACTATAGATTTATTTTGTTGTCTGAGTGCTATCAATTTCCAGAACATCAGCACACCTCTATTCAAATGTTAGTAAAGTAATACATTTCTTTCGTGCAATGAGCATTATCTGCTCTATATAAATCCACGGGTTGGGAGGCATGGCAAGAGTTGGAGGGGAAGGGGGTATGTAGGAGCACTTAAAAATAACTAAGTCATTATGGCCCTGATTTTCAAAGAGACTGAAGTCCTAGTAGGAAATTCAAGTCAATTCTTGCTCTGACTTTGCAATAAACCCCCTGCTTTTTTTGTTTTCACTGTCCCTCCTGTTCAATTCATTTTAGACAGTTTAAATCTTCATGGCATACTGGAGCAGATAAAGAGTCAGACGTGGGTACTTAACTAGCTCCTCCACTGACTTTCTGTGTAATTATGGGCAAGCTATTTAGCATCTCTCAGCCTCAGTTTTCTCAGCTGTAAAATGAGGATAACCGTAGTAGCACTTGGAATCTGATGAAGCAGAAGGCCAACCGTAAACCTGCCGTAAAACATCACTGCGACAGCGGAAATAGGAGCTCATTTAACTCAGATTTCTACATGAAATGAATCGAATCACTGTTAAAATGTAAATGGGTCCTGCTCTAGCCAAGGAAGTTGGTCATATCTACTGGAAATTTATTATTGCTCCTTGCTGGATCTGAATATCACTGGTGAATACTTTGTCAGTGAATATAAACACATTGCTGAAGGCCCCCCCAAGGCAGCTCCATCAACCTGTAGACTTGCTAGATTTTCATTCTGAAACCAAATAAAGCATGGGGTGTTGTTGGGTTTGGGTAACATGATAGTATCCTTGTACGCAATTTACCTCTCTCCTTAGTAAGTGTGTTGGAAAAATTACATGTGGGAAAAATTAAGAATTAAAGTGCCAGAAAAATTACCAAATGAGAGTGATTCAAAAGAAGTAAATTGCTAAATTCCAAGAAGTGGTATTTACCTTTTATTAATAGAAACTCAGTTTCTCACTAGCCCTACTAAAAAAAGTACTGAATAGATATTAACAAATGTTGGCGTAAAGAGGTATTAAATTATTAACGTCACACTGGCCACATACTTCAATCCAGCCTTGCCAGTACGTCTACCAGAAGGGTATGGAGAAGATGAAGTGAGATAATCCTCATTAAGAGCATGTGTCTTAAATATAGGAAGAGCTCAAGAGCTGTGCCTGTTTAGCATGGTGATGGTGATATTTCCTTTGCTCACATCACCTCACTTGCTGCTAAAGGACCTCCAAGGTCCTCAGCCTGATGTACAAGCCCATCTAACTCCTCCAACTTTGTTTTCTGTTACTTCTCAGCACTGTGCTATTCACTGGTCCCATGTCAGATCTGGTGCTTTTCTCCCCATTCCTCTGTTTATGCCAGTTCTCCACCTTGACTGTCCTTCTCTCCTCCCTTCATCCACCTATCAGAATCTTTTTCTTGAAGACTCTTTCATAGTCTTACCTTCTCCCTCAAACTGGA
The DNA here is from genome assembly GCF_037783145.1 of Equus przewalskii. Taxonomy (NCBI): domain Eukaryota; kingdom Metazoa; phylum Chordata; class Mammalia; order Perissodactyla; family Equidae; genus Equus; species Equus przewalskii. The sequence goes on along the minus strand of NC_091834.1, from coordinate 54,202,121 downwards.
TGTGACATTTTATTCTTTCTGTATCTGCCTTATAATTGTTACTTTCTGAATTGCTTACCTTTGTTCAGTTCAACAGACAAGTACTTAACATTATATTCTAGATATTACTCCAGGTATAAGAATAAGAAAACATACTCTCTCCCCTCGAGAAGGAACTCATAGTGTAGGTTCGTAAAGACAGAAGTTTGTGTTGCTAGCTATAAAACACTGAGAGAAAAAAATGGTGAGTGTACAGAAAAAGAGCTTTGTTAGGCCAGGAGGAAGGACTCTGCATTTTGTCTAGGTCTGTGGGTGATAGTGGTGAGAACTCAGAAGGATCCTCCCTAAGGAAATGATAGTTGAGCTGGAGAGCCCAGTGGACAAGAAGAATTTCACCTGGTGAAGGCAGGGACAAGGGCATTCTAGGCTAGAAACAAAGAAATGGGGGAAGGTGCACCTGGAAGGAGAGTCTGAGACCGATGGCCTGGTCTTCAAGGCCAGGTTGAGGCTTCAGCCTGAATGTTGGCCATTGTTTAATAGAGTGGGGCCCGTGGGTGTTAAAGCTCTCAAACCCGCACATCGCTGGGCTGAGTCCTACTCATCAGGAACGCTGGGGGTGGGGCCGTGGAGCCTAAATTGGTATCGAGCTCCCTGTGTGACTCTCGTGTTCTCTAAAGGACAGAAGTCTAAAGGGATGAGGGGATGGCATGATCAGACTCGCCTTTTGGAAGTGGAACTCGGTCAGCTGTGTAGAGAACAGATTGAGGGAAGGCTGTCTGGGGGGGGCGCTGTGGCAGTGGCCCAGGTGAGAGGTGGTGAGGTCATGAGCTATGACAGTGGTAGAGAGGAGGAAGGATGGAAACATTACAGAGGTAGAAGTGACAGGATTTAGTGAGAGACTGATGTGAGGGTTAAGAGGAAGGAAGAACATGAAGATGCCTTGTGGTGATCTAAACCCAAATACAGACTCCAAGAGGAGGAGGAGGCTTGTGGCATATCGTGAAGGTGATGCGTGCGATTTCAGACCTGTGTGTCCTCACACCCTATTAAATAGATGACTTTCTTGAGGACAGATTGTGCCACTGTACCTATCATAGCAACGTATTTGTAGCAAATACATGATGGTCTGTGAAATGGAAATATTCAGCATGTAACTGGAGCTGTGTGCCTGGAACTCTGAGAAGAGGGCAGAAATGGAGACGCAGATGTGGGAATATGCTGCATAACGGTGAAAGCTGAAACCGTAGGAACAGATCAGATCACTGAGGAAAGAGGCCGAGAGAGGAAAGAGCCTGCAGGAAACTTGTGTGTTTAGAGGATTCAAGGATGATAAGGACCCAGAAGAGAGTTTTAAAACAACAGTCTCAAGTTCAGCTGACAGGGACAGACTGGGAGAGAAAAGAATGTTGGGACAGACAGATACTGGTCATTGCTCAGCTTCCAAAGAGGCGTTCATGTGGCACTGGATGGGCCAGATTAGAAGACTGTGTGAGATGGCTTGATGGTGAATACAGACCACTATTGTTCAAATTTTAACACTAAAACAAATACAGTGATGAGGCAAAGGTTGCAGTTGTTTTTTTCCCTTACTTTTTAAAGAATGGAAAAGATTTGAAGATTTTGAAGCATTTGTGATATGTTGGTAACTGAAAACGAATAAACTTGATCAGCATTTCTTGCTGTAAGCTCGTTGCCATGCCATCACAGAGGGGAACGTATTCCTTGCTGACCGTGGATGAAGTGTTGTTGAGGGGCCTCCTAAAAGAAATATTGTGGTCCCACTCCAGGAATGGTACAAAAAAAAATCACTAGTTATTTAGATAATGAAGAACTAGGTTCTGCCTCCTGTGGCCTGGAAACACCTCAGTGTTTTCCTAATTTTTTATGTCTACAATCCACAGAACACACAAAAGGGCCTGGCCTGATACACTGATACACATCTCACCAACATTTGTGAAAAATACTTTACTAGTTAGGATGCATTTTGATATTTATTTTTTTTCCCTATTGTTCTATTATATTCTGTTCTATTCATTTAAAAAATGAGGGGCCGGCCCGGTGGCGAAGCAGTTAAGTGCGCACGTTCCGCTTTGGCAGCCTGGGGTTCACCAGTTCGGATCCCAGGGATGGACATGGCACTGCTTGGTACGCCATGCTGTGGTAGGCATCCCACATATAAACTAGAGGAAGATGGGCACAGATGTTAGCTCAGGGTCAGCAAAAAGAGGAGGATTGGTGGCAGATGTTAGCTCAGGGCTAATCTTCCTCAAAAAAAAAAGAAAGAAAAGATGGGCCACCCCAGTGGCGCAGCAGTCAAGTTCTGCTTCAGTTGCCTAAGGTTTGCTGGTTTGGATCCTGGGTGCGGACATGGTACTGCTTGGCAAGCCATGCTGTGGTAGGCATCGCACATATAAAATAGAGGAAGATGGGCACAGATGTTAGCTCAGGGCCAATCTTCCTCAGCAAAAAGAGGAAGATTGGCAGTAGATATTAGCTCAGGGCTAATCTTCCTCAAAAAAAAAAAAAAAAAGAAAAGAAATACTGGTCAGGATCCCCATGAAGGGATTTGTGAATGTGCCGTTTGACCAGCAGTGTACTGCTCCATCCTTGACTGAGGTGCACTTGGACCACCACAGATACATACATGTTACATGGAAGGACCAGGACAGGTCTCTGGACCTCATCTGTAAAATGGGGATGATTTTACCTGCCCAGCTCGTCAGGTTGTGTGAACATCCGATGAGACCCTTTATGAAAGAGCTTTCTAGCTGTAAAAATGCTGCACGGGTGAAAGATTTTATTATTGCCAAAACTTTCATTCTTCGCAAAGTACTCATTGAATTGTTTTTTTCTTAACTATATTTGCTGATTTGAGCACAGTGAGATTGAGACTTGAAATGCTAAATTTGTGGCTGTGGTAAAATTTTTGGTTGCCTTGTAATTTAAGACAATAGTTTGGTTGATTTTTAAAGAACGCTCTCAGCTCTAGTCACCTAGTGCGTTACGGTCAGTGTGTGTTTAAGTTCTTAGTCTGGCTCTCACCGTTACAAAACTGATCAGCAGAAATTTAATAAGCATCATTTTGAAAGGACATCAATCCTCTTTGTGTTTAGACAATAATATTTGTAGGGTTATTAGACTTTTCTTAGCAACCGTCTTAGTAAGTTGTAGGGAGAGAAAACCTGTTGTCCACAAGGCAATAAGAAAGGGATGTCAAAGCAAGCCGTAAAATCTTTGGAGGCTGGCAACAGTGCTCATCTTGAATCAGTCTTGCTAACTTATAAATAGATACATTTAAACTACATACTCTTATGTGAATTCCTGCTAATTAATCCACATATATTCTTAGTTCTTATGTGGGCTGTGATGTTTACTATTCAGAATATGTGCTTTAGATCTTGTGCTTGTGACTTTTGTTGTGGTAAGTTATTTTCAAAGGGCTTTTCTTGCTTTTAGACTGTGTGTTGAGAGATAAGGGGATGGTTTGTGTTGGCAGAGAGTAAGATTCCTAGCCTTCCTCAGTCCCAGAAGTTGTCATTCCTGTGGACATGTTCCGCCAGAGGGAACTGTCCCAGAATCAATATTTGCATAGGAAAGTTTCCTGACTCTTACTCTGATCAGATAAAAGAAGAGTTACACTCAGAAATCTAAATAGCTGCTTCCTCCTCCTTCCACCACATAAGCTGCACGACTAGAAGTCTTGAAGAGAGAAATTGTCTCTTTATGTCTTCCTGACATTAATCTTCATATTAAAGGGTCAGTAGAGTGCTCCCTTTTAGATGACTTTAACTGTGGATTTCACACACGAGACTTGCTGGGGCGATCATAAATCCTCAGAAGTCCAGGATAAATAAGTGTTTGTTCCCAAATGGTGTATGTGAACCACTGGCTAAAATGCATTCTTGGAATCATACTTTTTCGGTATTTCCAAGAAATTGATGTTATTTATGTCTTGGAGGAGACTGCTGTCTTTTCTTCGTCATCAGGATGCTAAGATTGAGTCCACCAGCCCTTTGAGAGTCTCTCCGGTATGCACATTAAGATAGATTGCTGAGTTAGATCTAGATAGATATATTTGCCAAGTCTCTTAACTTGCTTGTGTTTCTGGTTCTTGCTCTATTAACCAAAGTGTAACACTGGGCAACAGATTTTGAGGTCTTCAAAGATGTGGCAATAAATGTAGCATTGTTGTTGGCGATAAGCTAGAAATATAGGACTGAATTTTTATCCCAAGTATGCTTCTATGCAAATCTCTTTGCTCCTTGGATTCTATTTGTATATATTAAGAATTATGCCTAAATCTCAAAAAAAAGTGTTAAGTGTCAATCCTGAAATTGTTATTCATTGTCCTGCACATCCTATGTCGTGTATAATAAGATAAGATAAGGAAATTTCTAGATGACAGAACATTGTTGTTTTAAAAACAAAAACATGAATTTAGTAGGCAGAAATATTCCAAAATTTAATTTTCTTCATTTTTATGGAAATTAAAACTTTTTTTTTGAGGAAGATTAGCCTTGAGCTAACATCTGCTGCCAATCCTCCTCTTTTTGCTGAGGAATACTGGCCCTGAGCTAACATCCACGGCCGTCTTCCTCCGCTTTATATGTGGGATGCCTACCACAGCAGGGCCTGCCAAGCGGTGCCATGTCCGCACCCGGCATCCGAACTGGCAAAGCCCAGGCCACCGAGGAGTGGAACGTGCGCACTTAACGAGGCTGGCCCCTTAAAATTAAAACTTTAAAGAGCAAAAATTCAAATAAAGCATACGTTAAATGCCAAGGTATGCTTGGTACTTCATGAGGGTGAAGTTGTTCCACATTGGTATAGTATCAAATTACTCTCCAAGAAAATTACTCCCCATTACAGTATGAGGAAAGATTTCTCTTATTATTTCAATTAGTTAAGTGGCGTTCCTTACTTCTACAGCCCACTGCATTTTTAAGTAGAATTCAGGATGTTATTCTATGTTTTATTTTTCCCTTTGTTAAAATTGTAAATAGGATTGTATTCTTAATTTCTCTTTCTGCTACTTTGTTGTTAGTGTATAGAAACACCACTGATTTCTATATGTCAGTTTTGTATCCTACAATTTTGCCATATTCATTTATTATTTCTAAAAGTTTTTTGGTGGATTCTTTAGGGTTTTCTATGTATATAAAATCATGTCATCTGCAAATAGTGACAGTTTCACTTCTTCTTTTCTGATTTGGATCCCTTTTATTTCTTTTTCTTGCTTGATTGCTCTGGCCAGGACTTCCAATACGATGTTAAATAAGGATGGTGACAGTGGGCATCCTTGTCTGGTTCCTGTTCTTAGAGGGATAGCTTTCAGTTTTTCTCTGATGTGAATGTTATTAGCTGTGGGTTTGTCATATATGGCCTTTATTATGTTGAGGTATTCTCCTTCTATACCCATTTTATTGAGAGTTTTTATCATAAATGGATGCTGTGTCTTGTCAAATGCTTTCTCTGCATCTATAGAGATTATCATGTGATTTTTATTCCTTGTTTTGTTAATATAGTATATCACATTGATTGATTTGCAGATGTTGAGCCATCCCTGCATCCCTGGAATAAATCCCACTTGATCATGATGTATGATGTTTTTAATGTATTGTTGTATTTGATTTGCTAGTATTTTGTTGAGGATTTTTGCATCAGTGTTCATCAATGATGTTGGCCTGTAATTTTCTTTCTTTGTGTTGTCCTTGTCTGGTTTTGGTATCAGGGTAACGTTGGCTTCGCAGAATGAGTTAGAAAGCTTCCCTTCATCTTTAATTTTTGGGAACAGTTTGAGAAGGATAGGTATTATGTCTTCTTTGAAAGTTTGGTAGCATCCACCAGGGAAGCAGTCTGGTCTTGGAATTTCATTTTTTGGGTGGTTTTTGATTGCTGTTTTCATCTCCTTACTGGTGATTGGTCTGTTCAGATTCTCTATTTCTTCTTGATTCAGTTTTGGAAGGTTGTATGATTCTAAGAATTTATTCATTTTTTCTAGATTATCCAGTTTGTTGGCATATGGCTTTTTGTAGTAGTCTTATAATCTTTTGTATTTCTGAGGTGTCTTGTAATTTCTCCTCTTTCATTTCTTATTTTATTTATTTGAGCCTTCTTTTTTTTTTTTTTTGTGAGTCTAGCTAAAGGTTTGTCAATTTTATCTTTTCAGAGAACCTGCTCTTAGTTTCACTGATTTTTTTCTGTTGTTTTTTCAGTCTCTATTTCATTTATTTCTGCTCTGATTTTTCTTATTTCCTTCCTTCTACTGATTTTGGGCTCTGTTTGTTCTTACTTTTCCAGTTCCTTTAGGTGCACTGTTAGATTGTTTATTTGAGATTTTTCTTGTTTGTTGAGGTAGGTCTGAATTGCTGTAAACTTCCCTTTTAGAACCGCTTTTGCTGTATCCCACAGATTTTGGCATGTTGTATTTTCATTTTCATTTGTCTCCAGGTATTTTTTGATCCTTTGCATTTTTGCCTCTAGTTTTTGAGAGAAAACATGAGTTTTTTTCTTTATTCTAAAGTTCCCTCCTAATCGGGCAACAGTAGCAACAGGGAACGAACTCCCTTTGAACAAGCACAAATGGAAGTTTTTGCTGAAAATAGAGGAACAGCTTCTGCCCACTTCTACTGTTCCTGCCGTGCCTTTGGATGCTCAATGGTAGGAATTATCCTGGTTATCCATGGAGTTTAACAGAAGAATTTCCCTTCCTTCCTTTTTCAAATAGTTATAAAAGTAGTAGCTAATATAAGTAGTTGGAGTCAAGTTGTGCGATTTTGGTCACTTGGGGAGGAATTGTTCATTCCACTTAGTTTTCACAGAGCTCACACTGTGTTCACAGCATTTTAGGTGGGTTCCATGGTAAGCACCACACAGTGGGCATAAAAGGCACACACAAGCAAAAGGTACATGAAATCATATTTTAAAAAATACAGGGCAGCGAGCACAATATTTAGAAATACACAAAACAATGCAAACTGAACCCAAAAGTATAGTGGGTGACCTCACTGTCAGCAAGTTTGGTGTGTTTTTGGCCTTCTTTTTGATAGAGAGAGGAAAAAGAGTAAATGGTATGATGCGTACAGGGAGTAACTTACTCTACTTAGGAGTCACCCTTGATTGCTTCTTCTCCATCATCTCCCTTTTCTCCCCCACTCATATTCAATTTATTGGCAAGTTATGTCCATTTTGTCTGAAAACACAGCTTAACTCCTCCGTGTTTCTTCACCTTGTTGCCACCTCTCTGGCCTGAGCCATTGTCATCTCTACCAAGGCAAGAGCAACAGTCGCTTAACTGGTCTCCTTACTTCTTCTCTTGCTAATCTTACGTCTGTCCTTCACAAAAAAGGCAAAAAGAACTTTTGAAAATACGCTTCAAATCATGCACTTACCAATTTAAAATTTCTTAGTGCATCCTCATGTTCTTAGGCTAAAATCTGAATTTATGGTGGTCCGTGCTCTCCCTAGGCTTGTCTCAGATCACTCTCGCCTGCCATGGGTGGCTCCATCCCAATCTTCAGGTCTCAGCCCAAAGACTGCTTCTTCAGAGAAGTACCATCCATGGCCCCTCCCTGAAATGATCACCCCTAGTTGGTTTTCTGTCCTTTCCTCATTTATCATGACCTTTAATTCCATCTTATTTTTTATTATTATTACAGTTATAGTTATTCTTGTTATTATTAGTTGTGGTGGTAGTTGTCATTGTTCATTGGCTGCCTCCCCAGCTAGTCTGTGTACTTTCTGAAGTTCACAAGTCACTATCTGTCTTGTTCACAGGAAAAACCCCAGTGCCAGGCACATAATAGATGCTCAATAAATATTTGTTACCATGAAAGAGCAAACTGTATAGAGAGGAAAATAACTAGATCATTGTGCTTGGATCAGAGTTGGTGGTGAATGTCAGTGTGAAGTTGGAGATTAGGAGGAAGCTAGAGAATTCAAGGAAGACCTTGAGTAAGGAACAGAGTTCAGACTTGATAAGATAAGCAACACATAGGCCAAAGCGTCGCCCTTGTTGTTTTTGTGTTTCTTGAGACTGGTTATTTTAGAAAGTGGTACCCAAGCTGCATTGTATCAGGGAGAGGCTGGAATCAGGGCCTTTAAGTCAGGAAGTTATTGTACCAGCACAGAAAGAGTGACAAGGACTTGGATAGGGAGATGCTAGAGAAATATGCGAGAAGAGGTGGATTCAAGACTCCACGATTTGGAATTTTGTGGTAATAACGCACTGAGCAGTCCAAACGTAAAATTATATGACACTACCAGCCAACAAACCACACTTTTTTAAAAAAACTTGATAGAAACCTTCATCTACACCCCAACTCCCTTGTGGGTGAAGCCCGATACTGGCATGATGATGTCTGATGGGTTTAGGTGAAGAGGAGAATTGAGATCAAATTTTTCCACTGCCATTTACTTAATAAATGAGATAAGGTACATTAAAAGTACCCAGTGCTATGAGTTAACTTTTCATTCAAATAACAAAAACATAGTATCAATATTTACATTTTGTGAGCTAATCTACCTAACATTATTTTTTCCTGACAGATTACTATCTGAAAGAATATGACCTTGATGCTACATTTAATATTGTTTTTCTTTGTTTCTTTTTTGTAGCACTTGAGCAAGATGAAGAAAACAGTGACAAACACGTAACTGTGACAGAAGCTGAAGGTGTTCCAGATTCTCAGGTATGATAGATGCTGTGACAGTCCCTCACTGCACCCTTCCCCTGTATTGGGAGTGGTGGACAGTACAGGTGTTGGCAAATGATGGTTTTACCTTTTGTTTTCTGTAAATAGTGGTATTCCTGGGAAAAAATATTATTTTTTATTTAGAGGCATTTTACAAGAAAGGCCCTAAATTGCTAATCATATTTATAATTCATAGAGATTCATGGAGAAGGGACAGATAGGGAGACATACTCCACTTCCCAGAGAAAGCAAGGAAAATACGTGAAGAACCCGGGGATGCCACTCTTAGGGCAGACCATCCCCTGGAGATGGCAGAGTCGAATCAGCTAGCTGACAGCACAGCTGGGACTGGGCCAGACAAATTAGTGTGATGCCTCACCTGCCGAAGATTCTGCGCCAACCCCAGTATCTAACTTATGGCACAGATAGGCTTTTGGTAGCAACTTACCTTCAAATACTGTTGCAGTGTAAAAACTTTGGACACCCTAGTGCTTTCAACAGTTAACTTTATGTAAAAGCACAGCATCTAAAGATTCTTAGCTTGGTTAAACCATTGCATTTCACCTTTAAAGTTCTAAATCTGTTGATTCTGGTCAGAATAATCACATTAGCTTTTTCAATAAATGTTGCGTAGGTTTTAATATTTTGATAAATTCATGTAAGGAGTTGTTTTGCTGTGCTAATATTGAAAATGCTGCAATCAACAAGTTCATACTGAAATTACACTTTAGGGTCCCAGGCAAAGCTGGGCAGAGATTCCCCTACTCAGTGTATTTGACACTTTCTCAAAGGTTTCTTAAATCATTAAATTATTAATGGGACAGATGTTTCTAAACAGAAATTGTTGTTGTTCTTTATTTGTTTTGAACTTACTCTATAGAGAAAAGTTTGTTGTAATGCAATTTTATTTCTCTGTATATCTCAAAAGGATACACAGACCTATTAGAGTCTTTGTGGCTTTCTTCAGTAACAGTGACATAAGCACACATCTAAAGGATGTTCAGAGGAATGAAATCATGCAACCACTGAATCAATAATTAGATAAGGAACAGATTCTGTTTAGATTTGAGAGTCAAGAGTTCAGTTCACTGGGAGGCATAATTATGAGTGTTAATAGGCCTAGGCTGTGGAGGGAGGAAGGTGCTGTCACATCCTCTGAGGTGTCTGAGAAAGCTTGATCTGCTGTGACAGTCGAAGCACCAGTTTTCTTGGTTTGATTCTGCAGGTCCATCTATACACATGCTCTGGGTAGAATCATCAGTAGTTCGAGTCATGTAAGGTGAGCTTAAAGAAAACTTTCAGAATTTCACTATCAGATATCTAGGCAGAATCAGAAATAAAATGTATGTATGCTTATGGGTGTTAATACGTGTGCACTTTATAGATAAATTTATTAATTTGATGTTTGATGTATACACATATAATTGAGTACCTACATACCAGACTCTGATAAGTATTTCAGATTATTGAAGTCTTCACTCCAGATTATCTTTTAAACAAGTTAAGTGGAAATTGGTTTCTCTTTCGTTCCCCATATGTGATGAAATATGTCACTATGAGAAAAATGCCCCTAGGCTGCTGCAAACTTTGGGTGTGTAAAGGGTTAAGAGTCATTAACCCCAGGGAGACTGGGCCTTGTTGTGCACAGGTTTCCCACCTCATATATTAGCTCCTTTCTTTTCTTTCTCACTCAAAATATCTTTTCTGCCTAAGAAACTCCCTGTTTTAACGCAGTGACGTGTGGGTGGAGTGAAGAGAGCATGTAGACTTAGGTTTGCATCCCAGCCCTTCTTCCTCATAGCTGGTGCCTTTAGCCAAGTTCTCTACCGTCTAAACCTGTAAGTTCCTGTAGGGTAGCATCTGTGTCTTTGTCGCCATAGTGTCCCTGCTGTGCTGGGCAGTGTCTAATGTGCTTGGTTTTCATCTCTGTAAAGTAGAGATATTATAAAGTTGTCATGAGGTTGAAATAAAGCAACATAAAGATGCCTGCAATCCTGGCACAAAAAATAGTTTCAAGAAATGTTAGGCAGCATACATGAGGTATAAGAGTGCTCTCTCCAGGGCCAGGCCGCCTGGGTTCTCTTCCTGGCTCTGCCACAGTAACCTTGGGCAGGGTCCTGTACTCTCCTGAGCCCCGTGTTCCTTTTCTGTCGTAGTGTTGAGAGGTGACACTTGTGCAGCACGTCATATGCACTAGGCACTCTTCTAAGTTCCTTGTTTTTTATTAATGTATTTAAACCTCACAACAAACCTTGTGAGCTAGACAATATAATTCCCCTCACTTTACCTAGGAACTGGTGACTCGGGGGGCCAGGAATCAAACCAAGGCAGTCTGGCTCTAACATCCTTGCTTTTAACCATTGTACTAACTGCTTTCTAACATCTGTAAAATGGGGATAATTGTTGGGTTGTTATGAAGATTAAATGAGTATATGTGAAGCAATTAGAACAGTGCCTGGAACATAGTAAGTACTCAAAAGAGTTATCCTTTATGAGTTATTATCATTATTATGATCATCTCTCACAATGCTTGTGGTGTGAACGTTTACGGTGTCTAACACAGCTGGGCTGCAGTGTTACTCTCTGCCTTCCATCATGGTATCTTCACATACATAAACATTCTAGACCCTTCACTCTTTATAACTCTTTATATAGGACAAAAGGATTAAAGAATCTTTATCAAAATGTATAGAATTTTTGCCGAGTTCTACTTTAGGATTCTAATGAGATCTTCAACGAGTAATTTATGACGTGTTGAACTTTGGAAATTCTTGCTTTGGTTCAAGTAGCCATTGACCACTGGATTCAGTAATTATTTTCATTGTCTCTCATCCCCCATTGGAATCAATCATTTTAATATTAAGTGATGATAACTATTAATTATACAAATTAATTGCCAAATATTTGATGATTAGTTTATCAGTAGCCAAAGTGTGACTTTTTTTTTAATAGACTGAAGAAAGATCTTATTTAAGACTGTCATAGCTGTCACAGAAAACACATGATCCTTTTAAATCCTTTGTTAGAATTTATTAGAATTTGTGTATTTTCTCTTTTTACTTCTTTATTATTTGTCAAGTTTGCTGCCCTGCTTAGTAGTATGGTCAGTAATGTATACAGGGCTGAGCTGTGATTTCTCTCAGGTCAAAACAAGATAAAATATTGATGGTCTCCTTATTCTGGTCTGAAAGTTCGAGGAATCAACTATATGTAATGAGTGAACACCCTTTTCTTCATCAATTATGTGAATACATCATGTATTTAGTTTCATCAGAAGAGATAATTATACAGGTGTAAAAGATTAAGAAAGTCTTTGAGGGAAATAACAGCAATAAATTTCATGAAACTATGACTTCTGCCTCCTTCTCTGCTCCCAGCATGCTTTGGCAGGACGCAGTATCACACCGTGTTTGTGTAGGATAGGTCTGTTTGAGCAGCGTGGTGTATTAACACAGGTAATTCCAAAAAGGAGGAAGACCAGAGGAGTGAACTTCCCTGAACTTGCATTGCCTCACCTGTACAGTAAGGGACTAGGAGTCACTGAATGATTTCTAAGGCTCTATGACACCGCAGCATGGTGTTTGAGGCCTGTACTAGTGATGCTCTGGGCATTAGTACACCTGCCTTTACCATCACACTCTCTAGCATATGCGCTTTTCACTGTGAATGCTTCTTGGTCCTTTCCTCAATTATTAAAGGGTATATTTTTCTATTCCAGCTAGGAAGAAATTTTTCATAGTCGTCTTTCTCTTTCTGAATAAATTTGAGAACATAAATATTTGCTACCCTAAAATTATTGTTATTATTTTCTCTTATGAGTTTTCTTCTGAATTTTTCTGGAAATAATTTTTAATATTTTCTGGTTTGGAAATAGGTGCATACAATTGAGTAATGTAATATACCATCCCAACCCATCAGTATTTTATTCTGTCATTAGGATTTTCTGTTTGAAGTAGCCAAAAAAAAAAAAATTATTTCTTGAAATTCTATTCAAGATTTAATTTTTGAAGAAATGAGTCTCTTCTGAAGTAATCAATAAGAATTTATCTGAATACTCTGAATTTCTATTGAATAGCATTCTGTTATTGCAAAAGTGCTGTCATGAAAGGTGAACTCTTTCATCCTAGTTTTCCTTCCCTTGATAGCAATTTTTGCGTGATGTTTTTTTCTAGGTATTTTAGAAAAAGTGATTTTTAAAGTTAGGATAATGCAGAAAATGTATTCATACGTAGAACTGTGCTTTTTTTTTTTTTTTTGCAAGGAAGATTCGCCCTGAGCTAACAGCCGTTGCCAATCCTCCTCTTTTTTCCCTTGAGGAAGATTAGCCCTGAGCTAACATCTGCACCAATCTTCCTCTGTTTTTTTTTGCATGTGGGATGCCTCCACAGTGTGGCTGATGAGCAGAGTAGGTCTGCACCTGGGATCTGAACCTGGGCTGCCAAAGAAGAGCACGCAGAACTTTAACCACTCCCCCCAGGGGCTGGCCCCCTAGAGCTGGGTTCTTTTTACCTTTTGTCATAAAGCTTGTTCATTTATCCTCCTTGTAGCCTTTCCTAAGGGAATCCTGTCCAAGTCTCATTTTACCACTAAAAGAATGGACCCAACATTTTATGACTCCGTTTATAAAGGAAACAGACTTTTCATTTACATTCATAACGTTTCTCTTCTCCAATACTGAAAAATCATATGAATAGCTTTAATTATATATTATGGAGACTTTTTTTTTCTTCAAAGCAGACCTTGAAATAAGGTTCTTAAATAATTCTTCTGACGGTTACACATTAATCTTTTATTTTTTTCTGGCCTAGCAGTGTTAGGTAAACTGTTTATAATTAATTTCACATAGATAAATTAAGTAGTCCAAGAATGGGAAAGTCTAGTCAAGGACTGTTAGTTATCTTACTTCTCCTGCCATAACAAAGCTCCCAAAATATATTAATAAATTCTTGGGTTTTTTTAATTAAATCACTAAATTATGGAGCTGTGAAAGGGACCCCCCCCAGAGAAGATCTGGCTTAGTGAGGTGCTTTCAAAGAGGACTGCCTTATGTAACTATCTAGGATGTGCCAGCACCTCTCTGGGCTTAAAGTTCTCCAGGGAATTTAGAAACAGTCATAAATACTCCTTGAAAGCCTTTTTTGATAGTTGCTAACGTAAGGAGTGCTACAGAACTAATTATCTTGTGAAAGTACATCTAGAAATTATGCAGAAACCAGAAAATCAAGACAGCGATATTCCTTTTTTAATCATAAGATGATTTAGTTATCAATATGAAATAAATCAATCTGAAGCCCATTTTTAAAAGTAATAGCATTTTGTGTTTAAAATACTCAATTTGTGCACCCATGTATCTGATTCTAATAAAAATGTATTTCCTCAAGAAAGAAAAGTCTGTATTTAGGATCCTAAGCGTGTGAAATGAAGACTGTTTAGAGTTCTTTAAAAAGTCCTGCTCACACAGAGACCAAAAGAGTAGGCAAGTTCTCTTAAATTTCCTCTACTAAGTCCCACTCTTATTGCTGATGATATTATTGGTTATTTTTTTTTTTAATGTATTTGGGACCCACAGACAGAAGGAAAGACTCTCCAAGCAGAGTCTGTGGGAGCTTAACCCAGTTGCTTTGGAGCCTGTGCTGGTGAGAAGAGAGAACAGGCTCATTCCCACTTGCCAAGTTAGTTAGCTCCAAAGTGCTTTCCTCCTGGGTACCACCCCTGCCTGGCTCCAGTCACACGCATGCCCTCTGTTATACAGGGGTGCCACACTGAGGAGCAGAGAGAGATTAGGACTAACCCATTTCACTACTGAATAAACAACCACGGAGCAGGTCCTGAGGTTGCAGGGTTATTCACATCCTCTCTCCACCAGCAGGACAGTATGTTAAACACTGGGGGGAAAACATGGATGGAAAGAGAAGAAATTCTAGATGGTCGAGATAAATGAATTTTCTAGATAACAGAAACTTATTCCTTTGTGTGAAACAGTCGAAGAATATTAATCATTTTTGTATAGAAATTTCCCTGAATGGTTTCCTTGTCTTCTCAGTTTAAAGGAGAATATGTAACACCTCTGATCCTCTTTTACTCTCTAGTATTGATTAAAAGAGCGTCTTCGAGATGGCCCTATGTGTAGCATTATCACAGGTATGGACTCTGTTAAAATCCTGACAAATAGAAATAGGTCCCAAGGAGGATGGCTAGGATGGAAAAAGGACCCAAAAATAAAATCAAGTGGGCCCTTAGTCATTATTGACAGTCTTATTCTGCAATCCTTAGACCGCTGTCCAGTTTCCTCTTCTCATAGGTCAGGAGCTGACAAACCACAACCTACTGCCTGTTTTTGTAAATAAAGTGTTACTGGGACACAGCCATGCTCATTCATTTACATATTGTCTCTTGCTGCTTTTGCACTAAAATTGCAGAATTGGGTAGTTTCACCAGAGACCATATGGCCCACTGGGCCTAGAATATTTACCCTCTGGCTCTTTACAAAAAAAAGTTTGTGAATTCTTGAAACCGAAATGCCTATTACATGCCTTCTTTTTGCATACCTCCAGCATCTTCTCACAGTCCTTACTCAGCTAATAACTTGATACTATTTTTCTGGGAAATAGGGGCCTTCAGAAAAGAATTTCCACATGTTCCCACCATGAGATATGCCAACCTACCTGCATGTTTACCCCTGTACTTCACCTTCCCTCCTGTTAAAGTGAGTGAAATACTCATATTCATGTTTCTGTCTGAGAGTAGATCTTTATGCTCTCTTTCCCACTCAAGGACACCGCTCCTAAAAGGGACACTCTCTCCCTCCTACATCATCAAATTTCTCTCTGTTCTGGATGATTTCTAATAAAGATAAATATGCTGGACTATCCCTCACCTTAAGCAAGCAAGCAAGCAAGCAAAACTCCCTTCAATATCACTCTTAGGTAGTGCCCTGTTTCTTGTAACAGACCTAGTCAAAAGAGTTGTCTCTCATTCTCTGTTAAAGCCATGCTCATGAGGGTTTTTGTTTTCCCTACCACTTTTTTTGTTTAAAAAAATGGTATGTTCAAAGTCACCAATTAGTTTGATCAAATTCAGTGTCAATTATTTTGAATTCATCTCTTTTGATATTTTAGCTGCATTTGATACAGTTTTTACTCCCTCCTCCTTGAAACACCTTCTCCACTGCTCACCGGGTTCTCCTCCTGGAGCCGCTCCTTCTCACTCTCCTTTTCTGATTGCTCCTCATCTTCCCAATCTCTCAACATTAGACTCGGTTCGTGGATTTCTTCTCTTCTCTGTTTACATCCACAGGTAACCTCACTCATTCCTCTGGTTTTAAGTACCATCTACACTGTGATAACTCCCAAAGCCTTATCTCCAGCCTGGACTTCTCCTTTGGACCTCCAGGCTGCCAACCCAGAGCTCCACTTGGATGTCTAATAGGCATATTCCTTCCCAGACCTTCTCCCCTAGTCTTCCCAATCTCAGGAAATGATAACCGTACCCTTCCAGTTACTCAGGCCAAATATCTTGGAGACAACAAATTCTGTTGGCCCTGCCTTTGGAATATATCCAGATTCTAACCACTTCTCACCATCTCTGCCGTTACCACAAGTTCCAAGCTATCTCTTGTCTGAAGACCGGTCTTCTAATTGGTCTTCTAGCTTCAACTACTTCTCCTCACCTAACAGTGTTTTCTCAACCCAGAAGACAGAATGATCCTATTAAAGTATAAGTCAGATTATGTCAATCTCATTGAAACCTTTCAAAGGATTTCCATCTTGTTCAGAAAAAGAATCTAAACTCCTTACACATCCTGTAAGGAAACTACATGATCTGGTCCGACATCACCTCTCTGGCCACTCATACTGGTCTCCCTCTTACCAGCTCTGCTCCAGCCGTGCTTTTCTTTGCTCTTCCTTGAAGATGCCAAACATACCCAAGCCTCAGGACACTTGCACTTCTGTTCCTCTGCCTGAAACACCCTTCCTCACTTCCTTTAGGTCTCCACTCAAATGTTATCTTACTAAAGAATCCTTCCCAGACATTCCTATCTTAGTAACACTTCAATCATTTCTCTATCTCCTTGCCCTTTTTTATTTTCCTTCCAATAATGTATTACCATCTGATATTTCATATCTCTATGTTATATAATCTACATCCTCTATTGAATGTAAGCTCCGTGACAGGTAGGGCTTTGTTTTTTCTTGTTGCTGTTCACTACTATATTCCTAGAACCTATAGTAGATCTTGGCACATGATTGCTGCTCAGTTAAAATGTCGAGTGAGTGAATGAATGAATGCATAAAGTAGGAAGATGGAGAAAATATATATGGGGAATACTAAAAGGATATCATAAACAGTGGTATTTAAATATTCAAAAGATTGTCGTATTGGATAAGAAGAAGATATAGTTCTGTTGCTTTAGAAGGCAAAACTAGTACTCATAGGGCGAAGTTCAGTAGTTTCAGAGTTTTGTCTAATGTGATAGGGGACTTTCCAACAATCGTGGCTCTCCAACAGTGCACAGGCTGTCTTAAGATAAACTGAGATCCCTGTCCAAGGAAACCTTGGAAACAAACTGGAGGACCTCTTGTGAGGGATGTTGGAAAAATAAATCTCTGACCTTGGTGGAGGAATTCCACTTGCTGTCCTTTGGGAATCTGTGATTTGGGCCACTTCAAAGATTTGTTAATATCCTTCCTAGTTGTTGGAGAAACTTCTAGAGAATAGTCTTTCTTTGCATGGTTGGTCCCATTTCTCTGATGCCCACTCAACAAAATGGTTATCTTTAGCACAAAGCGTTAAGACCATGAAGCTGTGATCACTTACTGGCCCCTTCTCCGTATTTGGTCATGTTGCTGAGTCCATTAAAATTCTGTAGGTTGTATTGGGTGAAACAAAGATTCCATAGTTTTGGCTGTTCTTGCCAAGAGTAACTTCAGATTTCTTTATTAGATCATGTCCTGATATGGCAATGTGAACCATTTTTGAAAGAATTTGAGCAGAAACAGTTTGTAATTTTTGTGTTGTAACGAATGCATTTTTTTTTCTAATCAAAATCCTTGATTCTCCTCCATATTACTCAGGTACTTTGGTGTAATAAAAAATATGATGCTTTATGGATCATTTCCAAACCATGATGGAATTTTAAGCTTTCTTTTTTCAGTTTATTTCTAATAAACTTTTCCACCATATTTCATGCAGCATTGGAAGTATTTTGCTCATAATGCCCCATAGTAACTTTCCAGTTGTGAAAAAAAATTATCTTGTGATCTTCTTAACTGTGTATTTGTACATGGAATGGTCTGGTGGAGCTAAAGAGTTAGGAGGTTGTGTTCTGTTATTTTTAGTACTCTGTATCACTTCACCCTTATGGCCGGAGTAGTTCCTGGCTAACTTTCCCATGAGTTTTTAACCTCTTGCTAGGCTTATGTAACAGGAAACAGGCTGTCAGGAACAAATACTGGGATATCAGGAGCAGACTTCAGTAGCAAATGATTTAGTTTGCTCTGCCCTTCACCCTCTTAAAGTAGACTGATAAATGATCTCAACTTTAAGTCTTTTGGTGCTGCGTTTCTAGATTAAAATAACACAGTTTCAGTTCTGGAAAGGCAAAATATTTTACCAAGACCATGATTTAATCCAGGCGACGGAGAAGATGAGCTTATTATAAGGTGAACTTTTCAGTGGTGTCATGTCCTGGGACTGTGGATTTAAGTATATCTTCGCTTTTTCTCCAACTCTTAAGGCAGGGGTGATGTGCAAGCTTCAGGAGAGAGATGATATCGGACGAATTGAACTGGTCCAGAAGCTGGCAAGAGAAAACTGTCAATTTCTGCAGACGGACAAAAAAGAACAGGAGAAATCTGAACACGTAAGCCCTTTTCCTCTTGGGGATGCAGGTTTGAAGGAGTGGAAAATATTTCTGCCCAGCTGTACATTTGAAGGAAAGAATATTTTATTTTAAATTCTTTAGGTTTTGTTTTTTTCCCCCTCCAAAAGCATCCGCCTTAGTAAAATCACAGCTGCTCGTAGCTCTGAGCCAGTGGTTTATGACACTGGACTGGTAAGATAACTCTTCTCAAAAGTAAATCATGTGGAAATATAAGGACACGTGAGTAAATATGAATCCGTGTCTATTTATGATCCTGATTTGATGGCTTTCAAGTTCGGCTTGGGGAGTTTCACCCCATCTGTTTGTAGAATATGAATTTTGAAAGAACATTCTGATGTATTTTTATGTTTGGTACACGGGTGGATCTAGTGACCAAGCAAATGTGTCTTAGATCACTAGAGATGGATAAGAACAGAAGACCAAGTGAGAGTGTCAGAAGGGCGTTGTCCCGGTATCTTATGAATGTTTGTGTTCCAACAAGAGTTATATTGTTTGGATGTAGTTAAACTGGAGGAAAGGGACACTCTGCTCGGTTCTTCTGAAAGCGGTTATTCAGATTGAGCCTTAGAACTGAGAATGCTGCCGTCATGCTGGGAAGACAATGGGACTACTTTCTTCTGCTACATGTTATTGTCTGTTGACTTTTTGTTGTTGTTTCTAAGACTTGACACTCAGTGCTGAACTATCCAGGATTGCTCATGAAAGGGAAAATTCCTTAGTGCTTATAAACATGTCTCTCTCTGACTTTAATTTTTCCTTGGAATTTTATTTTCAACCCTTTCCAAGGGGGAAAAAGTGCTTCAGGCTTTTTCTGTTCCAAGGCCATCAATACAATGTTAGAGTTTTACTGAGCAGGAGAGGAGGTGAAATGTTCAAGAAGGGCAGGCTGTTTAGTTTAATAACATAACACATCTCTAACAGTGGGACATCGAATCATTACAATTGGTCTCTCAAGGGGAAGAATAATTAGGCAGTTTCAAAGCCTTGTAATTGCAGCTATTTCAGAGGTGACTATTGAGTTTAAGTGCAAGTGGAGGTCTCAGGAGCTTTCACTTAGCTGGGTAGTATTGCTAAATTTAGGAATTTGTTTAAGTTGTTAAAAGTATCCTAAAATTTGACTGTATCAAAGATTGACTCTTAACCTCTGCTGTGACCTTAAAATATTTGAATATCCTACTATGTGGCTTAAATTTCTCAAAACAATATTCCTTTTCATTCATTTTAATTAGAAGAGCAGCAGTTTTCATAAGCTATAGTTTATTGATTTCAAGATGCATGTTTCCCCCACCTTTTAGCATCTCTGAAATCAGAATGGGTCTTAATTATTGATGGTATGGAACGTGTCATAGTTTACGGTAGTCCCCCTTATCTGCGGTTTTGCTTTCTGTGGTTTCAGTTACCCAGGGTCAACTGCAGTTCGAAAATATTAAGTGAAATATTCCAGAAATACACAATCCATAAGTTTTAAATTGTGCGCCATTCTGCCTGGGACGCTATATCACAGTGCTTACATCATTCACCTCACTTCACCTCACTTCACCTCATCACGTAGGCATTGTATCATCTCACATCACCACAAGAAGGGTGAGTACAGTACAATAAGATATTTTCAGAGAGAGACCACATTCACATGACTTTTATTACAGTATATTGTTATAATTGTTCTATTGTATTATTAGTTATTGTTAATCTCTTACTGTGCCTAATTTATAAATTAAACTTTATCATAGACGTGTATGTATAGGAAAAAACAGTTACATGTAGAGTTCAATACTATCCATGGTTTCAGGCATCCACTGGGAGTCTTGGAAAGTATCCCCCATCAGATAAGGGGGGACCAGTGTAATTGTGAACATTTTTCTTTTTCAGTAGTCCTTAAAATGAGTGATATATTTTGCAATGGATTGTATATTCAATTCAACGGACCAACAATAATCTGAGGGTAGGGCAACATCTTTTAAATCAAACAAACAGTAGAGTACCACTTCACCAAGGTTAGAAATCATCTGTCTCAGGCCAACAAACAACTTATTGAAAAGGTACCTGTGTGCCTTATGTTTAGTTCAGTCCAGAATATTACATTCAGCTAATGAGAATATAATATGTTCCAAATATAAAATAGAAATCGGAACTTGGTGCTGATAATTGTAAATACTTTTAACATGAAACAAATTTATGGGTAGAAGGTTTGCAACTTTGCTTATGGTTATCTGCTCTCTGTTATCTTTAAACTTTCATTTTAAGACAGTAAAATAGAACACTAAGAATTTTTACTTCTTGCGTGAATGTCATAATATGGATGCATTAACAGCTCTGAAGTGTTTGTGCTGCTGAGAGGAAAGATGGTGTCTAAATGAACATGGGAATTATGGCCTTCTCTATGTAGACTTTTCTACTGAAACTTAAAGTAAGGAAAGGTGAATATTAAGGATCCTTCTTCTTTAGTGATAAATAGAAACTTAGGCATTCTGTGACCTCCCTCCTGCAGGAGGACAGCAGTTGAACTAATCAACTCTCAAGGCTGATATTTATATAGTACTCCACTAAGTGCATTATTTGATACTAGATGCTTACACTTTTAACAATAATTTATTAGGAATAAAAACCATTTGGGGGGCTGGCCCCCTGGGCTGGTGGTTGAGTTTGGTACGCTCCACTTCAGCGGTCCAGGTTTGGTTCCTGGGCACAGACTTACGCCACTCACCGGTGGCCGTGCGATGACAACAACCCACATACAAAGTAGAGAAAGATTGGCACAGATGGTAGCTCAGGGTGAATCTTCCTCAGTAGGAAAAAAAAAAAAACCCCAACAAAACAAACAAAAAAACAATCTGGTAGATTATTTTACTGCTTTTTTTGTCTAAAGCATTTGATATATCTATACCTTTGCTTGCACATGGAGTTCACAGTGTCCATGAGATGGATGTAACATTTTCATTTTTCCTGGCCTCACTTTCTTTTCAATAGGGGCCGTCTACTCTTGCTCTTGAAAGCTCAGTTGTAACACAGAATGAACAGAGGAAACTGCAGTTTACATAATGTAAACCTAGTTCTGCACTTTCCTCTTCTTGTTATGACAACAACAATAATGACCAAACCCTAGAGTTACATATAGATTTTCTTTCTTTTATGATTTTAAAATGCTTCAAGTACTTCATCTACCATTCCTGGGCCAAAGTTATTTAAGTGGACAGTGGTGAAATTTGAGTTAGAATCCAAGTCGCTTATTGAGTCATTCTTTTACCAAACCGCAGTGCTTCTCTACTTCTGGAATGCCACATCCCTTTTTGTACATAAGTGCCAAAGTGAGAAAGCTACTTTGAGGTACTGCTGCATAGAGATAGAAATGAATTCGATGGAATAAAGCTTTTGTTGCTGGTATGTCTTGTTACAAATTGAAGGGGCTTAGGGCTTTCTAAGTAGCCATATCTAATATTTTCTTAAACTGGTAAATGCCATGATTATAAATGCATGCAATTAGAGAAACACTTCACTCTGTGCTTGTGCCAAGATGTTTCTGAAATAAAAAAAGTTAAATGTATAATTATCACAAGTTTCTCGAGAAGCACTTGGTTTTCCTCTTTTATATTAACAAGCAGTAGGCAAAATTAGCCAGCACTCATTCCTAAGTGTTGAAAATTATGTGAGAACTTTAAGAAGGGGTCAGGAATTGGCTATTTCTTTTAAACATTATAAGAATGACATTAACATTGGGTTATTTATTCTTTAAAGAATAAAGAGAAGGTAATCTCTTATGGAGGCATCACGTTTTCTAGCCTTAATCCTATGATTATATCAATGGAGGAAGGGGCTTGTGTTACCAGATGAGGATGTGTCGGCTTGACCTTGAAGAATGACCAATGGTCATAGAAGGGCAGTGCAGGGAAAAGCATTTAAGGCACAGAGACCAGCAGGAAGATGCATGACTAGATGATTCATGGGGAATGAAGGTAGTGGGCTGTATGGGAGGCTAGAATTCAGTTGTGAAAGACCGAGTAAGCCACCCGAGGGAGTTTAGACTTGCTTTTCTGGCAAAGGGAAGCCATCAAAGAAGGGAAGTGGCATAATCAAAGGTGGTCTTCCTAAAATCCCTCTGGCATCGGTTTAGAGGAAAAATGGAGTGGGGAAGAGGGACGTATTGGAGAGAACCCTTGGAAAGCTGTTGTAGTGAGTCAGGAGAGAGATGTAAGCCTGAACCAGGGTGGCAACTGTGGGAAATGAGAAGTCCACAGATGTTGAGAGTCATTTAGATGGTAAAATTGGCAGAATTTGATGACTGCTAATGGGAAGGGATATGTGCTAATTTATATTAAGAAATTTTGAATTTTTATTGTTTTATGTGGTATAGTGGTAGACATGAGAATGTTCTGTTTATCACCAGAATGGTTGTTCACTTTTGCCAAAAAGCTACATAAGACATTTACCTTGCTTTGTTTTCCTGTAGTATGTTTCCGGTGTCTGAGATACGTTCTAAAGCACTTAGTGTTTATCTCATGAACAAATTGTTAGATGGGGGTTCTGGCTAACAGTATGCGGACCACATAAACCTTCTTCTTAGACCAGACATTTTGACAATACCTTAAGGAGGGAGAATCCCTGGTAGCCCCAAAATAAACTGAATTATTTGGCCAGATTTTTGGCATTTGCTGCAATGTTGTTTGTACTTGCTTCAGATTTAACGGTGACTCTAGAGGTGCTCTCCTGACCCATGTAGACTGAGTTGGTGTTACTAAACTGTTATTCCAGAATACTCTTGGTCATTTATTTATTCAGTACACCTTTATTAAAGCTGATGCTATAGGGATCCAGAATAACTATGATAGCTCTGACCCTGAAGGAGTATAGTCAAGTTGTAGAGAAGACATTGACACAAATAACTGAGACACAAGGAGGCAGTGATGATTTTCTCAAAGAGATACATAGGAGTTAGAAGAATTTACACCTAGGGAAACAGGATTCTCTATATGGTAGAGGTGGAGTTTGATGTGGACCTTAAGGTAGGTTTTAGGTTGGATTTAAACAATTCAAGTGGAAGAAAAGCATTCCCAGTGGGAAGAATAGCATTCGAAAATGTACAGAAGTGTCAAAATACAAGGTATTTTTTGAAAATCCAAAACCATTCTGTGTCACCAGAGTACCAAGAGTGGGCGTGAAGGGGGAGAAGGTGACAAGGAGGCAGGTGAAGGAAGATTTAGTGAGAAATGACATTGGGACCAGACTGCGAAGGGTATTGAGGGCTGAGAAGTTTCACTTCATTCTACAAATAAAGAGGAGCCATTGACTTGTTGGTCTTGTTAGTTTTCATAAAAAAGGAGGATGAGTGGGGCCTTATGTGAGGTAAATGATATTATTTCAGTATAACAAATTAGAAGGCTGAGGCTGATGAGTGATTAAGCAGAACTGGGCGAAGCGTGAACTCAAGTCTGATCATATGTGGAGCACATCTTCTCAGCAATCACCCTTGCAGGGAGGACTGAGAGGAAGGAGGACAGGAAGCCAGGCTGACAAGAATCATGATAGTCCTCAGAAAGACGAACAACTAGGAGGACAGCCCTGGGGGAAAGAGACAGAACAATAATGTATTGAAGGGCTGGTGGTGGTAGATGGGGGAAGGTTGAAAGAAAAGGGAATGCTAAGGTGCTTGCTTAGTTTGAGTCCTAACTTAGATTTGAAAAGCATATAAACAGTTCAGATTTTAGTATCTGTGAAACAGCTATATTAAAATATATATATCTAGATGTGAATCCTATTTTCTGGAATGCAACTGCACTCTTTACTGAAAGACCGAAACTATTTTTCCTGAAATGTAGCTTATGCTTGTAGAGTAGAAATACCAACAGTAGCTCCTAAACTGAGTTCCTCATTTCCAAATTGCAGACATGAGAGTCTATATAGTGTATGTGAAAGTCGTGCTAAACGCCGCTTTCCCTAGGGACTCTGTCCTTATCCCTCCCTTTCCCGCCCGTTTTCTTTCAGTTCCTTTGTTAAGTCTGGGGACCCACCCCACTTCCTTCCCTTTTCTAATTCACTTATGAAATATGGGTGGGAAGGGGATTTTGCACATTCTGAACCTGAATCTTGGCATAGTCTGCGGCCAGGGTAGGGTCCCTATCACTCAGCCTCAACCGGAATTTCCTTTTCCCTGTTTCCTGCAGCCTCATCCTGGAATTCTGCCTGCGTCAAAGGGTCCCTTGTTCAAGGATTACAAGGGGAGAAGTGGTTTGGGGTATTCTGGCTTCTGCCACTCTTATTTCACATACTAAAAAGTTGGTCTCTGCCTTTTCCCAACGTTTATTTCCCATCTATTGCATTGTGTGTTTTTTTTTAAAGCCTAAATGTAAGATGAAAACTCTCTTTTTATACTATAAGAAATACTAAAAGGAAAAGTAGTTTATCATTCTGTATTCAAACTTGCATTGAACATCTAGGTAAGTGAAATTAAGAGCAATCATGGCATTATTTGAAGTTTAGTAGTAATTTAGTTTAACCAAGAAACTACTTAAAGATAGATAGAATTTTATAACCTTATTGCTTAGTATTGAAAGCCAGAATTCAGATGTAATAGTCAATTCATAATATATTAAGTTGCCCACCACTGAGAAATTGCTGCATAGAAACCGTTACTTGTTTTAATAGCAAAATCCTGACTATGTGTAGGTTTAGTACCAAAGTACCTTTTCATAGGAAATAGGCTTCTGTGAGCAAGTTGTTATAGTTTATACTTAATCAGAATTAATATAGTCACAGAGTAACATAAAAGTGGTAGAAGATAGTTCTTGCCTCCAAGAAGTTTTCTAGTTGGGGAAAAATTCACACATGGAAAACAAGTAACCATTCAAGACAGTATTTAATAAAGTGTTTAAATAATTCCACTGGCATTCAGAGAGAGGGAAATACCTCTGGTAGACGTATTTCACATTGCAGCAATCCATGCACTCCTTTATTCCAAAACAAGGTTTACAGGTTTGGTTCGCTCATGTACTCTTTAAATTCTGTGTGGGTTTTTTTGTCCTCTAGAAAGTCACCGATGTGCTCGTGCTGTCTGGTGGAACCATCTGCTCATTAGCTGTATTTTTAGGTTCTCACAAGAAGCCCATTGCAAGTCCCGACAGTTTTAAGAAATTGGTTTCAGCATTTTGAAAGATAGAAGAATTTGTCATTATGCTATTTATTTATTTTTCTGAAAATACTCAAGTTTATTTTAAAAGGCCCAATTAAGAAAGTTGATACTGGCTCAGTTAGATTTATCAAACTCATGTTCTCAAAGAATCTTGCATTCCCAGTGGTACAGATGCTGCTCCTTAAGTTTATTACAGTCTTATACTTGTAAAATTAAAATAACCATAGCCTCTCTGTATGAGGAATAATTAAAGTGAGATATGAAAAAATAAGTTATCTTTCTTTGGCTTTTGCCCCCCTCAGTGGTATATCTTACTCCAGACCACTGGCAACCTTATATTCTTTTCTTCTCTACCCTGACCAAGGCCTAATCTACATTGACATAACAGCATTATTACCTTGTGGATTGTTGTCTGATCAGGTAACATTAGAAATCTTTGGTGGTTTGGTTTCATTTGGGTTTATAGTGGATGCTTTCAGACAAAAAGGTATAGAAAAAAATGCAGACAGATGGACAGTACTTCATGATAGCTGTGCACTTCTGAGGCTTGGAGAAATAGAAGCCTGAAGAGATGTCAAGGAGTAGGGTGACACATGTACCAAGTTAGAGTGTGCCTTGCTCCCTGGGGCCTGCCCTGATACATCGCTGCCTTCAGGGGGTTAAGGCTTGCCAAGAATTTCAGAGACTGAATTCGCAGTTACTTGTACAATAAGTGTTATGCAGGGTGCTATGGAAGCTTCTCCCAGGAAGCTCAGCTGGTCTGGGAAAAGAGGCACGTGTTCCTGAGGAAGAGACAGAATCTGAAGGGTCGGAAGGGTTACAAGGAGAAGTGAAGAAGGACAGGAATTCCAGGCAGAGGAAAGAGCATGTGTGATGACGTGAAGAGGATGCAGAGAGAGGATGCTGCAGCTCTAGAGGCAGAACCAAGTGGCTGGAGCATAAGGAGGCAGGTGGTGAGGGAAGAGGCTTAGGGGCCAGAGGGCGCTGAGCCTTATAGGCTTAGCCAAAAATTGTGTGCTAAGAGCAATATTGAGCTCTTGTGAAGAATTTAGTAAGCAACAGAGAGAGAGAGAGATGGTTAGATTTGAATTTTAGAGATTCCTCTGCTGCAGAGAGGAAGTGGGTTTGCAGGGGAAAAAGGGTCACACTCGCTCCTTTCAGAGCTCTAACTCTCCTCACAGTCCTCCCTGTTGGTTTTGCATGAAGCAATAACCTGCATTAACATAAAGGCTTTGCTGTGAGGAGCTCAAGTCTGGAGCCTTGAGCAAAAGTCCCAGTGAAGATAGAGTGTCCAATTACAATTCAATTCTAATTTATTAGCTTTACCCTAAAATATACTGCTACATCATCATTTTCTTTAAAAAGCTAACTTTGATTCAGTCCTGTTTTTGTTGAAATGAATTTTGAGCTTGCATGTAATGTGAATCCTTTGTTAATAAACACCATGCAGGCATATATGTTCACTTTAAATATATTTACTTGGCTGTTTGATATTTGCCACATATTGATTCCGTCGAAGTTCGGTGATTTCTGAGTGATTCAGACACTTGAGATGATAAAGATAAGGGAAAGGAATTCATAAAAGATTTCCATGTAGGATGCAAAGAACCTTTTTT
Organism: Equus przewalskii; assembly: GCF_037783145.1. NCBI lineage: Eukaryota > Metazoa > Chordata > Mammalia > Perissodactyla > Equidae > Equus > Equus przewalskii. The sequence continues at coordinate 54,174,830 of NC_091834.1, read as the reverse complement.
TCCCTTTTGCTATGGGAAGTGGGTGGAAAGGAAAAGTTCCATCTGGCGTACAGCAGCCCTAAATGTTGTTTTAAGATAGCAAAAATAGAAGATTGCTGAAAATATCATAACAGAAGATAACAGACTGTGGGCAAGTGTACAGTACATATTTTTCTAATAAATCATGATAAATACCCATATTTACTTAAAACATGACTATGTTCTTATTTGTCATTACATAAAAATTTGCCTTTAATTTTTAAAACATAGTGCAATCCAATACTGAAGCAAGAAGCACTTGGTTTTTTGGTCTATAGAAGTCAATGCTGTAACACTTAGGTTTACCTGGAAGAGGTTTTTATATTTTGTTTGTTTGTTTTCTTTTCCAATATTTCCCTCCTGTATTAAACAAATAGAGAAATAAAGTATGGCATGTATGTTCATTTATTGTACGTTTGTACATAATTAAGTGAGCAAGGCTCAACAGTTTTAACAAACCCTTGTAAATGTCCTCTTGTTCAGGTTCCAGGAATGGCTGGGCATGATTGAAGCAAGCTGAGTCAGAACAAAGGATTAGGGACTCCTCAAGATCCAAGAAACACATAGAGGAAGAGAATAATGGTGATAATGAGACAATTAAGATGGCGGGAAGTGGCTTAGGGGTAGGGATTTGTAAGGAGGTTCATGAAAACTTAATGAGTCATAAGAGCATATCTTGGTGACCTCAAAGGTGGAGATAGGGTGGAATGTGTCAAGGTAAAATTTTGTCCCTGTGCAATCAAAGAGGGGAGAGAGTGGTACTTCATACAGATGATTTTTTAAATCTTTCTTGAGCTTGCCTTAGCTACAATTTATAGAGGTAAAACAAGCTTTATATTGAGACTCTTATGAATAAAGAATTCTAATGATCCCCATATGGTGCAACACATAATAAAATCTCAAACTGAATTTTATGGTTGATAGATGCTATCACTTTCTCCCTGTTCAGTGAACTTATTGTTATTACAACTTGGGGGATTGTGATGATGCGTGATTTTTTTTTTTGCAATCAACCTGAGTATCCTAAGTTTTCCCCTGAAAGTCATAGGCAGTGGAAAGAACTTTTGATACCATGTGTCTTGATTGTTTGGGTAAGAAAAAATTTTGTTCAAAAACTGGAACCTGCTAAATAGGATTATAAAGAGTTTCCTCTATAACGGGCAATAAATGCTATATAATCCATTAATTTTGTTGGGAGTTTGTTAATCACAAAATTTAAAAATATTTCCATTGATAATATTCTAGTAAAATAGATACCTTTTAGCCTCTGTAATCAGAAGCAAACAATCATTAATAAAAATAGTAATTACCAGAAATCCTTCAGGTTTGTTAGAGAAAGTTGTAATTCAGTCTTTGTGTTCCTGAAGTTATAGTTTGTGGAGCCCTAAAGTGAGGCTAGCCTGATTGAAATCACCCTTGCCCCAATAAAACATTTCTGTTGAACTGTATTTCCCCTACTTCTTAGCAGTTACCCTATCAGAAAATTAACGCAGCAACTCCTGAAAGGAGACACACACAATTTTGTCAGCAAAAAATAAATGGGATTATTCAGTGCTTCTCATTAAATATCCAGAGGGAAGCACAGATCTAAATATTATCTCAGTATTAAAACAGTATTTAGATATAACTCTAAAATCATGGGAACCAAGAGGGTAATTGAAGCCATGGAGATAACACTGTCTCCTCTAGTAAATTGTATGACTGAAATTTTAAAAGATGTAAATGCGTGGAACCACAGAATATAAAATGGCAGAGACGGGAGCACACATGGCCCAAATTGGTGGTGATTTATACCTACAGGTTTGAGATTAAGGAATAAGTCAACAAGATGTTGAAGGGTGGATTTTGACCTTGGATGAGGCAGAATTCTGACTAACCCTTAAAAGCCAAGAGAGGAAACCTTGGCACAAAGCAAAGAGCCAATTTTATTCTGATTGTATTTTAAGGAATATACTTGAATGCCAGATACTTGTGGACAGAAACCTTTCATGACTTGTTGAACTACTAAATGCCGTTTCCATTGTAATTTGGCAATCAAATCTGACCTTTATCTCAATTTTAAGTAGATCCCATTTCCATCCCAAGTCAGTACATCTCGAATTCCTATCCTTTGGGTGTTACTCATAATCTTGGCCTATAGAGGAGACCTGCACAGACCTGAGAAAAGCTCACCACACCCTGGAAAAATCTTTATTAATAAAGATCACAGCAGCCCTAGGTACATTCAATATCTGCAGCTGCTTATACCCTTCTGCCCCACCCTCTGTGGTGTGCCATTTTTGCATCTTAGCTCTGACTTCTACTTTTGTGCTCCACATGTGGCTACCTTTGGGGAAGAATGTAATGAAAGAGTGTTTTGTTGGTCCCATTTTGGCCCAAAGCTAAGTTTTGAGACCCCTTCAACCCAGAAGAGAAAAGTCAGGAATGGTGTCTTTTCTGACAGAGGATGGTGGGCTCCAGACATCTCAGTCTGAGGGATCCTAGAAAGAAAAGAAGAGTTGGGTAGCACAGGCCTGTGGAAGATCCAGAATGAACTGAATGTGCCGCCTTTAGCTGAATGTGGTGACCCACCATCACTGGGGAATTCCATCACTTACCTAACTGCACTGAGGACGTCAGACAGAGGCCAGCGTCCCTCATCAGTTAGACACTTAGTTTCTCCATCATTAGAGCTTATCTCAGATTCCCATGCTTGAGCTCATGGAGATGATTGGAAAGCATCATATCAGGTGAAGATCGGGCACAGTTAAATAGCTATTTAGCTTGCTGCCTCCAGGAGTGGTTCTTCAACCACAACACATAAAGCTGATTTTGTTGAGGTCCTAAATAATTTTTAATCTCTGTAGAACTTTTCCCTTTTCATATTAGAACAAATTTTTTAAATATCTGGCTAAGATTAATTTATCCTTGGCTTTATTCACTGAGAAAAGCATTTGTTGAGCAGCTATGAGCCAGGCGTCACACAAAATAGAACAGAGACAGAAGTGAGCAAGATCTGATTGGAGCCCCAAAGGCACCCACCATTTAGGGAGGGAGAAGGAAGGGAAAACAAACACAGGAGAGTGAAGAAGGGCAGTATGCAGACAGAAGAAAGAAAGAGGTGTCCTTTGAATAAAGTATTTGTTTCCAGAAAATTGTTTCCTCACATTCTTGTGAGGTATTTGCAAAACTAAACATCATCTTTTTTACTTCGTGGGTTATGACCAGGTAAGGACACAAATCATCAATGGCAAAGATCATAAATATCCAATCTAAAGACAGTTACGTATTGTTGGCGTTTACCATTCTCCCCTTCCCTCAGTTTCTAGCTAAAATATATTTTTCCAAAAAAAAAAATCAGTATATTACAGATAGTTCTTGACCTGTTTTACTGATTAAATTTGTTTTCAAAAACAAGCTTCATTCTCGAAGAAGTTTATAGGTGTTTAACAGTCAAGAATAAGGTATCAGGCAGTTTGCTGGAATTTATAGCACATTTCTGTTAAAGATTTTTTTGTTTAATGTTCTACTGATTGTAAAAGTAATACATGCCTTTTGTAGAGAATTTAGAAATAATAGAAAGCTACTAGGAAGAAAAGAAAAGCTTAGTGATAACTAACCATGATTTCCCCTCGCCTTCCCCATATATTACTTAGACATTATGAGGCTTTCCTTATGTGTCCATAATATGCTTTACTTAATGACCTTGCCATTTGGGGGCAAATACGCTTTCAAAATTTTGCTGTTCTGAATGATCTGACATGCACATTTCTACAAAAATCTTTACCTAAGTTTAGATTTCTTAAGGATAAATTTCTAGCTGGGTAATTACTACTCACAGGTATGAGCTGTGTTAATCTCTTTTATGTTTTTTGCTCCACTACTTGCCATAAAGCTTCTGCCAGTTTTCACTTACATCAGCAGTACATGAAAGTACTTGTCTTGTAATGCCCTCACCCTCATCCTCACCTTCACTCTCATTGAGTGTTATGATTTTTAGGATGAGAAACTAAGTATTTTTGTTGGATTGATTGGGGAGAAAGTATTATCTTGTTCAAATTTACATTTCTTTTCTAGTAGGGTTGAATATTTGCAATGGATAGCAATCCATTTATCTTTCTTCTGTAAATAATCTATTCACCTCCTTGTCCATTTTTCCATTCGGATTTTTCTCATTGATTTGAATAAGCTCCTTATATATTAAGGATATAATATCTTTGTCATATTTGTTGCATATAATTTTCCCCAGTTTGTTTCTTCCTTATTTACTTATTTTTATACATATATGTGCAAAACTATTCATGGTTTTTAATTTTAAAAATTGCCTTTAAATTAGAAGGTCCTGAGGCTGGCCCGGTGGCATAGTGGTTAAGTTCGCATGCTCTGCTTCAGCAGCCCAGGGTTAGCTGGTGCAGATCCCGGGTGTGGACCTACACACTGCTTATCAAGCCAGGCTGTGGCAGGTGTCCCACATATAAAGTAGAGGAAGATGGGCACAGACATTAGCTCAGGACCAATCTTCCTCAGCAAAAAGAGGAGGATTGGCTGCAGATGTTAGCTCAGGGCTAATCTTCCTCAAAAAATATTTTATTTTCTTCTCTTTCTTCTAGGAGTTGTACTTTTCACTCAGATCTTTAATATAGTTGGGATTTGTCTTTGTAATGTAAAGTAAGATTTCTTGATTAGCTGTCACATGCCAAATTTTTCTTCAGTTAATTTGCTATTTTGTTACCAGCATTAAAAAATCCATTTTATTCTGTAAGAATTGACATTCTGTTAACAAACTTTCTCCACATTAAATATGAGAACAAATTTAGTGAGTCCCATTACCTCTCAGAGCTTCAGTTTTCTCATCTATAAAGTTAGGATATTAGAGATCTCAGATTTCTTCTAGATCTAAAGTTCCTTTCTTAAATTGACAACCCCTCCCTTTCCCCCTAAATTCACCAGCATCCATACTTTTGAATGTTGAACACTTTTGAGAAAATGTTGCCAGTTTTTAGTGGATACTAATTGATTACTTGGAAGGCTTTGAGTAGCCATTTTTTGCTCTGATTGAATATGCCTGTCAATGCCAAAAATCATTCTGTTCTTTTATGTACTAAAAATACTCCTGTGGATAGAACTTCTAAAAATTTATTCTTTGTGAAATGGTGCTGATATGGGACAGACGGCTCATCTAGCATATCCAGCTAGAAGTATCTCTGCTATCAGGGTATTAAAGCCATATTTCAAGTCGAGTCATTAAATATTTGAAATTGTTTTTCTGAGTTCAGAATGTCCTGAGGAGGAGTGAGATACAGAACTCCCAAATAATGACAAACTAAAAAAATGCTGCATCTTACTGCCTTGAACTCTTAGAAATAACAAGAAATCGGTCTAATTATTTATACTGGCTAAGTTCATTAACTAATCACTATCTACAGCCTAACTCCAAACCACTGCTTTTAAAAAATGTGAATTTATATCTCTCCCATGTCTCTTTCTCTCATAAACAATTTACTCTTTGAGAGCAATCCTCATGTTTTCTTTGAACTTTTATCCCCAGTGTCTAGCCACTAGGCTTTCAATCAATGTCTGTTGACCTGAATCCACTAGAGAAGGCAATTGCGGGCAGTTTAAAATCTTTCCAAAGTTCAAGCACTCAAACCAAATCTGCACAAATCTCAGGTTGTTCCAGCTCCAGGATTCCACTTCATCAGAGATGGAAAGTTTTAAATTAAAGGTTTTGTAGCATGGAGAATTAACCTTGGAAAGGACAAGCAGAAAAGATAGGGAGGTTCATCTAGAGTCAATTTGTAACTGTAGACAAGCCTTTGAGAGAATTCAGACTTGGTAAAGAGTAGACACAAACTTTCAAACTTCACTGAGTCACAGTTTATGGAGCAAGGATCTTACCTGGGCGGGTTTATATGTGAGGATTTCAGTTCTCTTTGGCACACAAGAACATGTTAGTATTCAGGAAAATAGAAGATATTTTTGTCTGTATTGTCACTTAAGTACTTCCATTTCTTTTCAATCCATTCTTCTCTTCCCTCCACACCCATGCTTCACCCCAGGAAAAGAGAGAGAGAGACCTACTACTTGCAACCAAATTTATTTTTGTCTTACTTTAACCATTTCTCTTTCTTTAATATTATTAACTTATTTATTTATTTATTTATTTATTTATTTATTTATTTTTTAGAGGAAGATTAGCCCTGAGCTAACATCTGCTGCCAATCCTCCTCTTTTTGCTGAGGAAGACTGGCCCTGAGCTAACATCCATGCCTATGTTCCTCTACTTTATGCTGTGGGATGCCTACCACAGCATGGCTTGCCAAGCGGTGCCATGTCTGCACTGGGGATCCGAACCTGCAAACCCTGGGCCGCCGGAGCAGGATGTGCGCACTTAACTGCTGTGCCACCAGGCCGGCCCCTTCTCTTTCTTTTTACCTCCTAATTTTGTTTGCCTCTCAAATAGTTTTAACAGTATTTCATTGCATTTTAAATTTTCTTAACCTATTTTAATACCAACTCTCCATGGCTGTGCAATGAACCAAGAGCGACACAGTAATACTTGTCTCCCAGTCTTGTTTCAAACTGTGAAATGAGGTTTCTGAGATGGTTACTGCAGAGACCAAAGGCGTGCCTCTCTGAAAACACCAAGGAATGTACAAAACATGAAAAAACAAGAGTGTTTACTTAAGATGCTTTGTATCTCTTTGCTCCCAGGCCATGTGATCTCGCAGTTGCTATGGTAACTAGGGATTGTTCTTTCCATAACTTGCATGAGTACTGAGGCTACCCTTTTTCTTCCTATTTTGTCCTCTCTGAAGTTACACATGCATGCACGTGCAGACACACACAGGCATATCCACATGTACACACGCAGACACACACATGTAAATACACATTCACATACACACAGAAGAGATATGGAAAGAGTTTGTAGAGTTCCTTGACTTGAAGCCTTCCCTTTTTCTAAGTGTATTGCTTTATTTTTTATTTTTAAAATTTTCTTTCCAAGCTTTATTGAAGTATGATTGAGAAATAAAAATCATATATATTTAAGGTCTACAATGTGATGTTTTGGTATACATATACACTGTAAAATGATTACTACAATTAAGCTAACTAACATATCCATCCCTCACATAGTTACCGTGTGTGTGTGTGGTGAGAACACTTAAGATCTACTCTCTTATCAAACTTCAAGTATTTAATACTTTTTAAATTTGAAGAATATTCTGCTGGGTCTGTTCAGAGTTAAGAGCTAGCCTTTTCAAGTAATTTCAGTTTATAAATTAGGTCTTTACTTAGTTAGGAGGCATTTCCAAACACAACTGAGTTTCCTATAAGAAGAATTTGGGAAGACAAGCCAAAGCCGTAGGAAGCACTCAGGGCGAGTTATCAAGTGCTGCTCTAAGGATCCGTACGTCCTCCTGTGGTTCAGACTTTAAAGGCTTCTATAAAACTGCTGCTGTGAGTTATTCAAACCCCAGATGACAAGTGTATCTGCCACCAGAATGTAGAAACTTCATCTGAGTCATGATTTCACATAGGTTTTCAACCCATCTTTGGGCTGCTTGGGAGAAAGTGTAAATATTGATATTTTCCCTTTAGAATAGCTTTGCATGTACGACATACACACACACACACACACACGCACTTGATTTGAGAATTCTTGGAAACTAGAAGGTATTTCAGGGTAACATTTATATTTGTCATTTCTGGACAATCTCCTTGGAAGCAAGATTTCAGATTTTGGGGTTTTTAAAAATTTCAGGTAGTATGTAAATTTTGAGGACCATCAAGGTATACTACTAATGAGAGAAGGAAATAAGTACTGTTCTCAGCATTAAGTCATCTCAGTTTTCTGCAAATCCCAGTGTGACAGAATCTGTCGTGAACATATCGTATAAGCAGTCTGCCTGAATGGCATGGCTGACAGGATTCACATATTCAAAGTATTGACAGGCGAAGTTTTTCTCCAGTAATCCCAGTCGTTGACAGTTTTTTCCCTTTTCTTCTGCCACATGTTAGGAAATGCTTAAGGATCTAATTTAGAATTTGAAGGCATCCTCATTTCTTCTGAATTACCTTCAAATAGGCCTCCATCAGATCCTCTGTGTACAAGGCAGTACCCCTCAGTTGCCCTTTGACCTAGGCCTCTTGATTCTAGAGAAGCCAAGGGGTAAGTCTTGGTGATTTCCCAGCTCAGCTGACCCTTCTCATATTCCGTGGGGCCTGCTAACCGTGACCAGTGTTTATAACTCATGAGTCTTAGCTGAACGAAATAACCACCATATCCAGAACAGAGGGGCGGCAGAAGCAGGGGAGTTCACCCCAGTGACCATGGCTGATATCACGCCTTGTTTGTTGCTGCTGGTGTTTTATCCCGTTTATACTTTAGGCTTGCTGATGCTAAAGGATGCTGATTACTCCCCTGCAGATAACCAGGAGCCCCACCCAAAGACAAGGGGCTCATAAGGCATTAACTAACTCTTGAAATTTTGTTTTAAAAATATAAAAGTCAGGAACAACTGAATTTCGTCCCCCTTTTAGATGCCACCCTCTAGAAGTGGGTGGCTTCTTGGTGAGTGAGATTTAGGGTCGAGGGGTGAGGTGAGTGCCAGAGTGCCGTGAAAATGATCCATTTCCTCAATCCCACTGCTCCTCTAGCAGAAGGGCTTTGAGCCTTCTTTCCTCCAGCTTCAGTGAGCTCTGTAATTAACTCCCGCAATGGTCTCTGGCTCTCAATGGTGCATACAACACCATAGGGAGCAGTTTTCAATGCAGCTGAAAAAATTTAATGACATCATTGTGTGTTTCCTTAAATATGGATGATACTTAAACACATATACACATGAACAAAATTGTAGCAAGGCCCTGATACAAATCCAGTTTGTAACATTTTGGTGTTAATATACTTGGATGTCATACAGTTGCAATATAGTTTGTATGTTTTTCTGCATCTGTTTATTGAGGGCTTTCTCTGTGTCCAGCACTAATAATTGGGTCAATAAGATAGGCATTATCCCATTTCACAGGCAAGAAAACTGATGCTCGGAGAGATTGAACAACTCAGTTAAGACTACCCAGCCAGTAAGTGGCAAGTCTAGGATTTGAACCCAGGCAGGTCTCTCTTCACTTTGGTGGCTATCAGTTTAATTTGATTCAGGTCATAAGTGCCTTGAAGGGCTGCCATCATCTGAGTTTAATTTTTGTACTGATTAAGAATCGGTTGTTACTCATGGGATAGAAATGGACCATACCCCTGGCATGGGTCTGGTGGAAGGGAGTTTGGTAAGGCATGTGGATTGTTAAATAAATTGTTTTATCTAGTCATTGGTGATTGAAGGATAGTTGGAGTGGGACTATGCTAGTCCTTTTGTATTCGCTGTCTTTTTTAGTATCTAAAAATCTTCTGAGGGGTATAATAGCCTCATATTCTGGATGACACTTTGGGATTTGGGGAGTACCTTTTCTTCCTCTGGAATACAGCTATTAAACGGTGGTCAGGATTTCACTCCAGAGAAGGCAAGTCCCATGGCCCCTGTCCTCTCAGTACAGTTTGAGGCCTCTTCCGCAGCTGTGAACTCAGCCTTTCTCTGAGGACAGGACTTCCCTTGGATGAGAAGTGGCTCAAAAGACCCCAGAGTCAGATTCAAACTCCGTTTCTGCTGTAAGTGAGCTGTGCCCATTAATCAGACTTTTTGCCCACATCTGACTTTGGAGCGTTGGTTCCTAGCCACAGGTGGTCTAGATCTTAACCTTTTGTTCTGCAGCCTTCTCGCTTGAATTTCTCCCTTCTGCCCTAGCCTGCTCTCTGGACTGAGTCCCTGTGTGGCTGAACCTTTACCTCCTTGCCTTTGGTAAGCTCTCTCTCCGTGATCTTGGGCCACTCTGATGTATGGTATCTGTCTGCACATCCATCATTCACTAGGTCATTCATTCATTTAACAGGCAGTGTTGTTCTGGATGGTGGGACTGCACAGAGAATGAAACAGATCAAGCCCCTGGTCTCATGCCTGGTCATATTACATAACAACTTTATGTTTGTTTTTACGCTTACGAAAATCAGACTTTACCTAGATTTTGTTAGTTTTGATCTGATGAGTCCTATTAGTGTTGTTTAGGCTTTAATTTGAGTTATTAATCTTAATACATGTGGAATAAAAAAAGAAATCCGTTATCATTATTTGAATACTCTCTTTCTGCCAGAGTAGCCTGTACAAAGATGTGTTTGTAAGGCCACCACTTTGCAGTCTGGTAAATCTAAGCCAACGCTCACCTTGACACACATCTGCTTACTTAATCTTTCTCTTAGTGTGCTCTCTTAGTCAGGTCTCTCTTGCCAGCAATATTCTTTTGACCTTTTTTTTTAAAATAAAAAAAATCTGTTTACTTTTTTTTCGTGAGAGAAAAGATTCAGGAGATACATTATCAGCAAATTCCGTGAAGGTTGTTCTCAGACAAAATTGGTTTTGGCTGGAGGAGATTTTTTTTCAGATAAGTATTACAATTCTGCCATACCCACATTTACAGTCCAAGAATAGATGTGGGCATTTGTGGTTTGGTTTGCTAAGCTTCTGTGTGAATTTCCATAGGACAAGATGAGAAGAGATACCTAACTGCTAAATCATGTGCAATTTTCCTGTTTAGGAGAGCCAACATGGGGCTTCTGTGAGAAAATTGGAGTCAAGACAGCTGAATTTTGTGGAACCTTAGTGTTGGGAAAGATGCTGAGATCATCTTGTCCAGCCCCATTCTCACTGAAGAACCATCTTCACGTTTTCTGTGATACTGCTGACAGGCTCTGGTCCAGCTTGAGGGAGAGCTCATTCTGCCTCTGTTGTCAGTACTTCCTTAAATTGAGCTACAATCAGCCTCCTTTATCTAGCCATCCATTAAAGGAAGGTCACCTTTCTAGAACATCCTGAGTAAGCCTATGGCTCCCTCTCCCACAAGGCAGGGTAGCTCAGAAAGTGGAAATTACCTACGACAGTCTCATTCTTCTGATCTTTTCTTTCTTAGACATTCAAGGTACCTGGACTGTACCTCATTGAGCATGTTTCTCAGACCTCCTTGTAGTTTCTTGATGCAGGGTTCTGTGTACCCTCCATCAGCAATCCCCTGTGCCCACAGGCTCATCGCAGCCCAGGTTTTTTGTTTGTTTTTTGAGGTAAAATTCACATAACATAAAATTAACCATTTTAAAATGTACAATTCAGTGTCTACCCAGCGCTTGAGCCCGTTGGGCCTAAGGCAGCTTATGCACTGGAAACCCCACCAGCCTTAACCTGCTTGTCTCTGTGTATCCAAGTTGTTTGGCACAGGTGCCCACAGACTCCTCTAATCCCTCCGTGTTTAATTCTATTCCTCCCAGCACTTCATTTTCACCTCGCTGGGTCTTGAGCTTTGTCCTGGCCTGAGCTGGTTTAGCTGTGATCCTGACACCACTCCCAGCCCTTGTCAACCCTCCTCTACTCTTGGAATTCAGTCCGTTGGTGGCTTTCTCAAACCAGACTGGCCATCTAGAACTAAAAACTGGCCACTGTAATGGTTTAGAGCCTCACCATGACTTAGACGTACCTGTTGCGTGACCCATGAAGCAGATTGGCCTGCTTTGGCTGTGAGCTCCAAGGGTAAACCAAGTCCTTTTTGATAGTTGTAGTCTCTAATGTGTATTATTGACCATCTTTAGGGGACATCTGTGTTTCTGGTTAAGCTCTGTGGTTGAGCCCATCTGGGTTCAATCTCAGCTTTACCATGCCCTTGCCCTGATCATTCTTGGCCAAGTTACTTTATCAAAATGGGAGTTTTAATAGTATTTACCTCATAGAATTGATGTAGTGATTAAATAAAATAATGGATGTTCAGCTCTTAGCTTTGCCCAATATATGATAAACTTTCCATAAATGTTTGTTGTTGTGCATTTATCTGCCTGCCATGGCTTGATTCCCTCCTTTCTTGTCCCTTCCTAGTGGGTCTGTTTGTGGCATATGGCTGTGCTATCCCCTTAATTCTTGAGTTGTGGGTACCTCTACCACTATGAGATAAAACTATATTAGCTTTTAATGATCCAGTAACTAATAATTACATGACGTTTTATACTTCAAAAAATACTTATCGTGCGTTTTCTTATATATTGGCCAAGTCCTGAGGCTGCTTCACAATGATTTTTCACATCAGTTCTCCTCAGGCTAAGATCCTGAATTAGAGCAGGTCATTTGATCTGACGTGTAACCCCATGCCTAGCTTTATCATTGTCGAGTTGGAAGAGCATGCCAGCTGTTTTCAGTTTACTCATATCTGTTTGAGTGCTTCATCTAAGTTGATGGTCAAGATGCAGAACAGGGCACACCAGTAATATCCTTAGGAAGAGCTCCTTTCAGCAAAATAGCTGCTATCTCAGCACCATCAGAATTCACCGCTTGAAATGTTTTCTTTGAGATTCAAGGTGGTGGTCTCTAAACTTCCACTCTAAAATGTGCATTTATCCGTTTGTCTTTTTGTTCATTCATTTGTTCATTCAGTTAATGTTCTTTGAGTATCTGTGAAGTGTCCAGACCTGGCTATTTGTTGGGAATTCACTGTTGACGAAGATATGGTGCCTGCCTGCAAGTGAGCTTATGCTTTAGAAGGGAGACAAAAAAGTGTATCAATATGTGCTTTTCAGAATGCTGAGTCAGAAGGATTCACGTGGTGCTGTGGGGTCACAGAGAAGAGCCAACCAAAGCAGACTGGAGGTGGAGGGGGCGGGTTTCCTGGAGGAGGCAGTTCTTGAAGTGAACTTTGTGAGATGAATAAAAGTTAGACCAGGAAGGTTGTGAGATGAAAGGAGTCGTAATAAGCCGTTGGCTATAAATGCTGTCTTAGTTTGTCCTGGCTGCTATAACAAAACACCACAGACTCGGTGGCTTATAAACAATAAAAATTTCTATCTCACAGTTTTTGAGACTGGGAAATCCAAGATCATGGCACTGGCAGATTCAGTGTCTGATGAGAGCCCGCCTTCTGCTTCATAGAAGGCCATTTTGGTCTGTCCTTGCATGGCAGAAGAGGCGAGGGCTCTCTCTGGGACCTCTTTTATAAGACTACTAATCCCATTCATGAGGGCTTCACCCTCATGATACACTTACCTCCCAAGGCCCCACCTCCAGACACCATCACATTGGGGCTTCATATGTTTCAACATGAATTTTTGGAGGGAGAACACAAACATGCAGTCCATAGCAAATGCCTTCCTATAATTAAGTTAGCATCTTCATTTAGTGTATTCTCAAACTTGAAGGAAAAAAGCATTGCAGCTTGGGTTACTTATATGACTTCTTGAATGCTATGGCATCACACTAGGTGATTTTTTCGTGTTCTCCATTTGAAGTGTTCTCTGATGCTGCCTGCTTCAACCAGGTTTGGTTATGGAGCACTGGGCCAACGTGAGGAGCATTGAGGTTCCTCGTTGGGGCCCAGTGTAGCAGGAAGGGAAAATTAGAGGGCACAAAATACACATCTTGCCCAGTTCACAATGTAGCCCACAGTTTAACCTGTTCATGCCTACCCCTCTTTTTTCATGTGCCCTAGACTGAGGGGCAATACCATTTACTAAATGCCTTTCTAGTGTTGTGTTAGCTGGGTGGCCTTTTATATGTTAGTTGCGTGGAGCTTAGTTTGGTAGAATTCTGACAGATGGGATAAATAATTATAACACTCAAGTTCAAAACACAATTATCTCATGTGATGAGCACTGTAATAGAAAAGTGACTAAGTGGAGAGGGTAAAGGAAGCCTCGTAGTAAGAGTGACCTTTGAGCCATGTGAGATAGAATTCTGCCTTTTAAAGGTAATTCACTGACTCTCTTTCTCATTAATTTGCATGTTCAATAAACCTTTACCAAGTGAGTATCACATGCCAGGTCCTAAGCTGTGTGTTAGGAAGAAAAATGGAGGTCACATCTCTGCCCTCAAGATGTCATCATTTAGTGGAGAACACAGAAGAAACAGATGATTACAGGTTAGTGTGGTGGATTTCATGACAGGGTTCTTTGGGCATTTTGTCTGGATAGAGTGTGTTAGTGGCAGGACACTTGTCAAAGGAGGCTCCTTAGATGAGGTAATAAGTATGAGTTTCATCGTATGGAATGGTTTGTACCATTTGGGATTCATTGACTTCAGTGAGCCTTAACACTCTGGACTCTGCCAGAAAAATGTGCCTACATGTAACAATTTTATATACTTTCAGAGGGTTCTCTGAGTCCCTAAAGCCCATCCATGAACCCCCAGTGACGCTCTTGTAGGAGTTTTGCTCACAGAGCAGCAGGGACACAACGCCATGGAGAATACCAGTGGCTGCTTTATGTGAGTACTTGGGAGAGGAATATTTTCTGTAAGTTAGCATCTTCAGTTACTGTGTTCACAAACTTGAGGGGACGCGGCATTGCAACTTGTGCTACTTATATGACTTCTTGAATGCCATGGCATCAAGCTAGGGGATTCTTTGTGTTTCTGTTATCTCTGATAATGGAAAATCAAGCAAGTAGTTGTGACAATTCCAGCAGGCCTGAGAAATCCCTTAGTAATCACTTTTTCTTGTTAGTGCTGATGATGAGTGAAAATATAAATACAGTCAGATCCTCGGTTCAGGACAGTACAAGTTAAGACCTGCTAAACTGTGAGCATCAATTCGTCACCTTATGTACTTTAAAAAAATCAATATTTTTATCGCTCTGTAAGTATTTTCATCCTAAAAATAAATCTTTCATGTGAATAAGTGAAAGAAAAGTTTTATTTAGAAATACCAAAGCTGATCGTGATCACAGAAGTTAGTCTAAAGTAAGTCAAAGGTACCGACCGGTTCTATTCATTCAAAATTCACTGGCAGGATAGAAATGTAGCCATAAAAAGAAAATAAATCAGAGCTACTCGCCCAAAGAATGGAACACAGATGAGGAGCAGAGAAAACTTGGAGGCCTCTTCTGTTTTCATACTCCTGATGGGCTCCATTCAATGGTCCTGTGATTGTCTGATCAAACAGCTTCCCTTCATCCCTCATCCTCCCTCACTTTCATCTGAGGACACATTTATTCTTGCACTTCCTCTGCTCCCCTTCTCCCCACTCATCCCAAATTACATCCCCCTAAGCAAAGCTATGAAGAATCCATCTGGCCCAGTTGTTGGAGTTTCTTGTTCTTCCCACCATCCTTTCAAGAGAAGAGGGAAAGAACTGGTTTCTGCAGATCTGGGGGCTAAATTGTGTTTTTGGGAGAGGGGGGAATTTCTCATTGAACGTGTACAAACCAGGGCTGAGCACCATGGACAAAGGCATAAAGGAACATGGTGCTTTCTGGGAATACACCCCATTCCCCACTTCACTTTCCACATCATTCTTGCACCTACCGAAGCCTCTTCTCTCCTGACGCCTGTGCCACTTGCTTGGGTCATCTTTCCTCCACTCCAGTGTGCTCTCTCACTTCCATTAGTAGCTTTATTATCTGTTTCCTACTTCACCATCTTCTGAGCCCCGTTCCCTGCGATCACTTTCAGGAATATTCCTGTGTATGACTCTCTCATCACCCTTACACGGAAATGCTTTTTATCCTTGACTTCATTAACCACCATCTCCATACCACTCCATACTAATGGCAAGGCAGCATCTTCTGACTCTTGTCAGTGTCCTCTAGCCAGAGATCACCAGGAAAACAGAGTTGAATAAGTTATGTTTACTGCTTGTTGCAGTGAGGGAGACCTCACACCATGGGGAATTCTGGAGCAGCTCAGTATTAAGAGGGTGTTAAGAGAAAAGACTTGTGGGACTTGGGTTTGTGTTAGGTGATTTTGGGGAGGGTTTAAAGAAGCAGGGCTTTTCTCTGGGTTAGATGTTGTCAAGAAACGGTAACTCTATGATTGGACTATCTGTGGGGAAGGAAGACTAAAGCAAAGCTACAGCTGTAATTGGGCAAGAAGCAGCAGCCCCTCGGTATCTGGCTTTTTGGTATTTTCTGGCTTGGCCGATGTCTTGCTTTGTGTTCCAATATGATTACTGAGTGGCCATGTTTCTGTCTTTTTCCATCCTGGTCACAGAGTGGCCTTGTCTGATGTTGATTTTTCATGAAATCATTGATGTTCAATAGGAGAACACCAAGGCCCAGCTGTGAGTGCCAGGCCAGCTCCTGGAGGTCAGGGGCTGCTTTTCTCTTCCTCAGTTTTCACTGCTCTGAACGGCTCCACTTCAGATATTTAACTTCTTGATCAAAGCCTCTACCTCCTTCCTCCTCTACCATTTGCCTCCTCCGTTAGCTCCTGTGGGGACTTGTCCTCGGTCCCTCCACATTTCCCTAGTTTATCAGCTTCTTTCTTGGCTCACTTCTTTCCCTAACCAGATATCATGTGGCGATGAGCTGTTTTCGTGGTCTGTTGACCACTGCCCAGAATCCCTCCCCTTGTCACCTCCTCTTGTCTCCTTTGCCAGCACCTTCTCCTGGGTGGACTCCATCATTCACTATTCTCCTCTAAGATTTCTGAGTGCTTCAGCAGAAAGCCAGAAAACCATAACCATGTGTTTTCTACCCTCAGCAGTCATCAAGGCTACCTGGCAATCCTTTTTTCCATGACTTTTTTTATCCCCTGTTGCACCCCTCGAAGCCATTTTTCTAATAATATTCTCTTTAGGCCACCAACTTCACCCTCAACCGCCTCACTCTACAAGATGGTCTCAATTCCCACTCTATTAGGAAGATAGAGACCATCTCGTATGATCTACCTCAGCTTCCTTATTTTTCCTACTTTAATTTTTTTCTAAATCTCCACCCATCCTCTTTCCCATGATCTTCTCTAAAAGGAAGAACTCTCGGGGCTGGCCCCGTGGCCGGGTGGTTAAGTTCACGCACTCCGCTGCAGGCAGCCCACTGTTTCGTTGGTTCAGATCCTGGGCGCGGACATGGCACTGCTCGTCAAACCACGCTGAGGCAGAGTCCCACATGCCACAACTAGAATGACCCGCAACGAAGAATATACAACTATGTACTGGGGGGCTTTGGGAAGAAAAAGGAAAAAAATAAAAAAAATCTTTAAAAGGAAGAAATCTCAATCTTTTTATAGTCCGACCCCTCCACTTGTGTTCCTGACCCTGTTGCCTCTTCTCGATGCCCCTTCACCTCGCTTCCTTTCCCAGCCATGCAGACTCTTCGGTCTGACTCCTTCCCTTCAAAATGAAATTCCTAGGAAGTGGTCTTCCCTGTCTGTTCACTTCCTCCACATTCACTCACACATTAACACTTCTGTTCCCACCCCTGGATCCAAGGTGATCTCGTCATCACTTTTCCTTAGACTTATCATCTTTGTAAACTTGCAACGCATGAGCTTTTTCCTTGAATCTCCTGAGACAGTGCTGTCCAAGTTCTCTTTGTTTTTATTTCTTCATAATCTCTATGAGTAGGTTTCCTCCGTGGCTCTGAACCCCCACATCCTACTCCCTACTTTCTGTGTTTTTTCTTCCTTTGTCCCCATCTTCGTAGTTCCCTTTCTCTCCTGTTGCCCCTTGACAATCTTATCCACTCCCCAAACTGGAATAATTCACGGATCTGTCTCTGTCGTTGACCTTTGTCCAGAGTCATCATTCTTTTTTTCTAACTGCGTACTAAACATCCACAGCATGATGTGCTATCAGTACTAAAACATCAGTATCTGAAACTAGATTCATCAGTCTCACCAGAACCAGTTCCTCTGTACATTTTTGCCCCATGTAGTGACATTCCTGTTCTCTGTCCCTGCAGTGAGCTTTCACTATCAAATCCCATGGATTCTGCCTTTGCACCGTCGCTTGCTTTTGCCCTCATCTTAGGGTGCTCACAGAGTTAGCCTTATGTTGTTATGGAGCCTATTAACTTGTCATTTAAGGGCAGGGTACTTAACTTACTCATCGTTGCTTGCCTCTTGGGGTTCAGCAAGTGCCTTACCCAAAGGACACCCTCACTATTTGCTGAAGAATGAATATAAATAAGCATTTTAATGCTTTACTTGCATTCCATGAACTGTTTGTCATTGAACATATTTTCCATCATTAGTTCTCCAGATACTTTCATTCTTAACCAAGCAAACACTAGAATAAAGTTTCATACCCAAAACCTCAACCATGGTACTTCTGCTCTTTTTCAGGAGGAACAGTTAGGTAAAGGTGCATGGGTCAGGAGGCATTAATTTAGCCTTCCTTCTTGAGAGCCAGACTTAATACATAGGATTATTATGTTTTCCTGGCAATTTTAGATGACTTTCATCTTTCTTTATACATTGATTTTTCTGCTTTTTCTCTTCTTTATTTTTTAACAGGTTTTCAAAATGGAAACTATCACTATGACATAAGATGCTATTGATAGTACATCAATATGATTCAGCTCTTCCCCTGCCCAGCAGAGTGTGGCTGCTCTGTGCACAGCCCTGTAATACATATTAGTTACACAGACATTAGAGAAGCCCTTCCCATCCATATGTATGTGCATGGCCCGTGGAAGTTAATAATGCCATATATCACGTGCACGTAGAATGTAAAATGTACTTCAGAATGACAGCAGGCTCATGTAAAATGAGTATGGCTTATAATGAGAGGAAAACCAGGGAAAGATTTTTGTCCTTTCAAATCTGCAGTTTACTAAATTATTTCTATGTGTCTCAGTATCCCAGACCTACATTCTGCCCCCTTATTATTTTTTTTTTTTTCCGGTCAATATATGCCTGTCTCTCCAGGCACCTTATTTCACTTCAGCCATATGGATAACAAAAGAAGCCCTTTGGAGAAATGAAAAATAGCAATTACACATTGGTATTCATGTTACAGAAGTCACACTGCCGTCCTCAGGGAGTTTAACAATGAATATCCAACATTAATTGCCACAGTAACTGCATGTCTGACCTTGCTGAAATGTAATACATCAGTTTTACATAGTAAAATTATTTGCCACTAAAAGATTAAAAAATAATCATAAAATTATATTGCTGTTTAGAACAACTAATATTTTTTGTTTTTAGGAAGATCCTGGAAGACTCAAATGACTAGGTCGCTACCTTTTCTCAGGAATCAGGACACCGGGAATGGAAATCACAGTTTTATCACTGATTGGTTGGCAATTATGACAAGATTAATGCCTTCCTTTTCTTAGGAGAGGGGAATAAAATACATTGACGTCCTTGATAGATCTGTGGAACTGATTAATAAGGCACAAGGACAGAGTATTTTTTATCCATTGGGGGAAAAATATCCTTTTTTTGTGTTTGTACCTAATTATAGGTAGGATTTTCTGCCAGTAGCAGAAATGTGCTAGGAACCCTAGGATGTATTTCCCTTTTTAAAGAGGCAACATCATTTTTAAGATGAAGCCTACTTGCTATCAACTTTTCTTCCTTTAATCTTTTGCTCAGATCCTCAGAAATAGAGAGGCTAAATTTTCTTACATGTATTTCACAGTGCTTTTTTTCTTGGGCTACCTTACTCTTCCTGGGTGTCGCACATCAGGAGAATTTCACGCTACGCACTCTGGAAGCGTTCATCTCTCAGGGCCAGGCTGCACACTGCTGGGTCAGCACGGAGCCCGACTCCGACAGCCACGTCAGCGGGCCATGCTGGCTCTGGGCTGTGGAAGCTGTGTGTGCAGAAATGAATGATTGTTCAGCCTTCTCTCCTTTTTAAAACGGACTGAAGTGAAGAAAGTCTGTGCACTCACCCATGACATCCGAATTTCAGCCTAGATGAGATTCCAGCTAGAGATCCATTTTTGCTTGTATTCTGGCAAAACAAGCACATGATAAATTTGAAGGCCATCTCAAGTCGGAGAAAAAAATGAGCTGAATGGGTAGTTTTTTGCTCACCTTTTAAAGTAAGGCTGTGATGTAGATGAATATATGTATGTGCTATAACTACATAACATGGCTTATTGTTTTAGTGTTTAAATGATGTTTTATAGGACCTTCCAATTTTGATACAGTGATTGTTTCATAAGCATTAACCAGATAAAAGAGAATATAGTACACGTGCAATTAGTGTGTTGTGTTTTTTAAAACTTCGAACTTTAGATTCTTTCATTCAAATCATTCAAGTGGTTTTAAAAACGAACTCTGAATCCCATCCCCACTTTATGTTCTTTCCTATTTCCTCTAAAGTACTTATGTCTCTCTAATGCTTTATGTGTCCGTAGAACTAGAGCCTGGACACTGTACCATTAGAGGGAGATTTTTGAGCAGACTCCTACTTTATTCTGCATCTTTAAAGAAATTACAGTGGACAGCAACTCAAGAGAATGCAGCTTTAGTTAGCTCCTTTTTTTCTTTTTAATTTTCTCTCCCTTTTTCCTTCTTCCATCCCTCACTCCCATCCACAATTAAAGCAGGACGATGAAGTGATGACTGTTCAGGTTAAAGAGCAAGAGCAGAACGTCCTGGTGCTGAAGAAAGTGCAGTGCTGTGGCCCAGCCCCCCCAGCCGGGAGTGCAGAGAGCGACTGGAGGTGAGAGTTTCCACCGAGGCACGCGCTCCTATTTCCTTCCCTCGCCTGCGTTCCCTTCTCTGCTCCATCTCACTTGCTCCCTCTGCCTCCTCTTCCCTCCCTCCCTTTTTCTCCGCCTCTCGAGCGTTCTAGCTGACTGCAGAGCTCTTAGCAGCCAGATGGACTCAGTTCCCAGTGAAAGGACAGAGATGGCAAGATCTTTTAGCATTTAGGGGATGCCTTTGTTACTAGCTGTTCACAATGGGCAGCTCCCGGCTGAGGGTCTTTGACTCTAATTTAGAGAGGAAGGAATCCGCGGCGCTCTCAGACCGAGAGCTGCCCTTGCCTACCTTCGATGTGCCTTATTTCAAATACATTGACGAGGAGGATGAGGATGATGAATGGAGCAGCCGCTCGCAGTCTTCAACCGAGGATGACTCGGTGGACTCTCTGCTCTCTGACAGATACGTGGTCGTGTCCGGGACCCCGGAGAAGATTTTGGAGCACCTTTTGAATGACTTGCACCTGGAAGAAGTCCAGGACAAAGAAACAGGTAAGGCAGGGGGTGTCTCCTCCTTCCAGACTCACATCTGTGGCTGCCCTTGTCAGTATCCTTAGGGGCAAGGCTCCCACTGTAGCTGAAACCAGGGTGGGCTGAAATAGCATATGCTTTGTGCACCTCCCCCTTACCCTCATGCTGTTTTGTTTAAATCCAGTAAATGGACACATGTAGACCCAAGCAGCTGCCTGGAAAATAGCTGTACAAAGAAAATGATACGAAGGCAGGTGTTCTTGTTTCTTTGGCAGTTTTTTTTTTTACCAAATCTCACCTAAAGGCAGTTGGCAAGAGGCCAACATTCAATAGCCAGTGTTTAGTGGAAAGAAATAGAAGGAGTGGGGGTTAGCAAGCATTCACCTGGCCTGTGGAAAGCACTGAGCTGGGGGAGGAAATGTCAACAATTAATGCAACTACTCAGCAACTGTAAGCTTAGCAGCAACTTCTGCCTTTTTCCAAGTGCTGTACAAATTGCTGGGGGCAAGCCCGGCGGTGCAGAATATGATACTCGTAACTTCTCAGACCAGAAATTCTTATTCACTGAAGACTTATTGATCTGACTTCTTGTCCTTTCTGCTTATTCTGGGAGAAAAATACCCATTTAGCCTTTTCACACTTGCACTTGTGGAAACACTGCATTGCATTTACAAAATGACCTACCCACACTTCCTTTATCACAGAAGGGCAAGTACTTGCTTCTCTTAACCAGAATTGTAATTTCTTCCAGCCTGGAGCAATTATTCCAATAAATAGGCCTCTGGCTGTAGCCTAAATTCTGTAACTTGATCCCCTGACTAAAAGGCACTTTTTCCTGCGATCACAGCACCTGTAATGCCCACAGTTTGCAATATAGTGACTGCATTAATAAAAGGTATTGGTAGGTTGAATTAGTGCAGAGTAACTCCTTAGGTTTTTTCCATGCAGGAAGGATTGTAAAATGACAGCTTAGGTGCAAGCAGGAGTTTCCTTGTGTCCCAATAGTTTTTCCTGAACATAATTGATGTCTGGCTCTTCACTGCATTATAAAGGACACTAAGAGAAACAAAGATATGTGAAATATATAAGCCGGTAAAAAAAATGCAAAATGACCCAATCGGTATCCTAGTATAATGTTATTGTTCAATCTCAAAGTTTAAATAAATATCTTATTTGCATATAATTGGGGAGGGAATCAATACTTGTCATTTATGCACAAGCTAAAAGAAAAATGTATTCTTGTGGCATGTGCTGGGTTGTTTTTGTACGTCTATTGATATTTTGTGCATTTGAGCACAATTCCCATGTTCTGCTTCATCAGATATAATTATCATGGAACTAGGCATAATTTTCCATGTACTGATTGCCAGACTGCTTTACACAGGTGGTTTGGACTAGATTACAGGCAAATTATCTGCCCTGAAGAGGACGCCCTTAAACGGGTAGATGTTTTGGGGGATTGAATGCTTTCTTCTTAATAGCACCACAGTTCTATTATACAAGACTTTCGGTCTAGGTCATATTAGGAAGTATAGAAATTATTAAAGCCAATTTTAGGCCTTACTTGATCTCTTTTTTCTTTCTGTTGTCATTAGTCTTTTTAGAAAGATGGCCTAGGTGCCCACTAACAAGTTCCCACTGTTTAACACTGAGAATGAGAAATCGCTCTGATTACTGTTCCTAATGTCAGGAGTTGCCTCCTGCTGAGACATGGTGTTGTGCATGGTGTCTAGTGGCTGTTATACCGGCCTTGGGATCAAATATGTCACTTTAGCCACGTGCTCAGCACAGCAAAAAGGACAGGACTCAGTGGCTTGACCTGAGCAGGGCAGCAAGAGCCTCTTCAGGGTCAGCATCTCCTCATTCCTACTCATTTCCTTAGAGTTTGTAGAGGACACATATAAACTTCAGATTTTTGCAAGGATACTTTAGGGAAAAAATGGTCACAACTCTCCCTTCAAATAAAGGAGAATTTTATGAAAATGAAAAAGTCAACTTTGAAGAGTGATTGATGTGTATATAATAGCCACACCTAAGCGGAAGTCACATACAGTTCTTCAAAACTTTACAACACTCAGAGAAAATACAACAGAAAAGCCACCCTGTGATTTTTGTTGATAAAATTAAGAGAAATATCATAAATATAAAATAAATTTCATGTGCATATTGAAGAAAAGTGGTTATTATTTTGAATACGAGATGAACCACATGTTTAAAGTAATTGAGGCCCATTATCACTGACAAAGGTGAATTCTAGTTCTTTATCTTGGTCAGGCTGGCAACCGTCATTATAAAAGGACTGTGTGTGCAAGAGCCTAATACAGTCGCATAAACATATGGAAGACAGATGGAGGAAAATGAGAAGGGGCTGCAATAAAAGTATACAGCAGCGTTTTTATGTTCTTGAGCACCCCTTTTAGCGAGATGGAGCCATATGGGGCAGGGTGGAGCCATATGGTGGTCGTCTACATGGCCCCAGTGGCAATGAGGAAGAAAGGGTACATGGGAGGAAATAAATGGTCCTGGAGGCTGAGATGAGCCTGCACTGCATTCTTACATTCCTATACCCTCCAGAGGCTGGGGAATATAGCCAAGCAAGTTTTTTTTCCCATCTCTCTCCCACAAAAGTCACTTAGTTGTGAAAATCTAGGTGCAAGGCACAGTGAAAGAGAGCTTCTGTATCACAAAGGACAAGTTGAAGTGATTACTAATTGATGTTAACGTGCGAGTGGAGACAAAGTTTACTTATTTGAATGGAATAGGAAGGAGAATGCCAAGGCAATTGAGATAATGTATTCCTGTTGCTACTTGACTCAAGAACAGAATTGAAAACAACAGTTCATATGGTATTCTATCACCAAATCGAACTGAATGATAAAACCAAAAATAATATTAGAGATGCTTAAAAGCAACCTACTGGTGATTTCGCTAAATGATTAGATCCATACAACACTTACCATGCTCGTTTTCATAGTTCCCTATGTGCATACCTTTCCTCCCTGGTGGTACCAGGCACAAGGGGTCATCCAGCGAATATCTGTGGAATGAATGAATGAGTAATTCTTCGTTGTTTAAAATGGAACAGCTATTTGAGTCTAGTAACTGGATATCTGTTTGTGAACATGGAAAGTGATTAAAGCTCTTTTCAAAGATTTCCTTTTCTTTCAAGGTTCAGGTTCTGACTTGAAACATTGGGAATGTTAGAGAAAAATCAAGCGGCTCTATCTTTCATCTTCCCAGAAATAGGGCAGACATCACTGGGCATTCCCAGCCCAGGAGAACTACAAGGAAGGCAAGAAGGAAGAGAAACAAGCTGTGAGTAGAGGAGCAGGGGGATGGAGGAGCAAGTTTGCAGCAGCCAGGCCTGGTCTGCAGGGTGTGCGGTGGTTGCTACTCCTATTTAACCCTTTCCCCTCCCTGGAAAGGATAAAGTGTTTTTTGCTTAGAGATGCTTCTGAGAATAATGATCTCTCTTTCAAAGCAAGGGAAGAACTATGTGTCAGATGGATTATATAGAGAAAAACCTTATAGATTTTTCTTTCTAAATCTGCATTATGATGTGTCTACCTTAGGGAAAACACAAAAGGAAGTGCTTTATTTGCTCCACTCTTTATTTTCATTTCCTTACTCTATTCATCTTTTTGAAGAAAATTGGCTTTGATTACAGGTTTCCAAGAAAAATAAGCAAACAGAATAGGATAGTGGGACTAGGTAAAGCCTACCAGCTGATTCTTATTAAGCTTGACCTGCTTTCTTCAATGCATGGCTGATTTCTTTACTTCGTGAGGTTATCCTTCAGTGTATTCTATTAATGTGTCCTTGGTGTGGAGCTGTCTGCTCAGCCTGCTTTGATCTGTCGTGGATGCCTCAGTATTGGTGGTTTGCTTTCAGCAGCCCCTAGTAGGTTGAGCATGTCATTGAGGAAGCGAGTATCTTACCTGTCTAACGAGGCAATAACATCTCTGAAAGTACCTGGATTTTGTTATAGGAGTGTCTCACTCAATTGATAGAGTCCAAAAGTTATTCTCTGTTGCCAGCTTAATGGCTTTTTTAGAGCAAAGCACTGATGGAACCTTGAGTAAAGCTAGGACAGGTACTTTATTTTTCATTAAAACTTATCGTCTTTTCTGCCAGCACAAAGCCTGTCGTATGCACTTGATACAAATTTCTTGTGAGGAAAAATTAAGAATGCTTTCTTGTGATCGTTGGAAAGGGAGAGGACAATTTAGGTGAACTTCTTCCTTGATTTTCTTACCTTTTAGGATTTTTGGAAAGATGTTTGGTGCCTCTGCTCCAGGCCGCCTCTTGCAGGTGGCAAGACCTTAAAAACCCTGTAGCAGCATGGCTTTTGCAGGACTAAAACTTTGAGGGTAGGCACAGAAATTTTTAGGTGGTGGTAAGTCTCTCCATGATTTTGTGCAATTAATATGCACGTAAAATTATCTTGTACTTATCTTTTTTATTTAGTTTTATAATGTAACAAATAGACCAGTGGATCTTATCTGTGGCTGCATATTAATAGCTCATGGGGCACTTTTTATAAGTACCAGTGCCTGGGTCCCATCCCAGAGATTCTGGTTCAGTTGGGGCCTAAGCCTTATGGGCTTTAAAAGCTCCCCAGATGATGCTAATGTGCAGCCAGGTGTGAGAGCCACTGAACTAGAACATTGACTTTGTCTCCCTGGCCTTTTATTTTTTCCTGATAGATGTGTTCTGAGTTTCTAATAGTTATATATTTGCCTCTGAGAGTTAGGAACATCATTCCCCCTTTACTCTACCTGCCCTCCCCACTCCTTGCCCAGGGCTTTATGTCCAGCCTCATATCCCCTGGTCCCTGCTCTGAAGCCTTTGGAGGCTGAGAAACTAAAAATTTACGAACCTGCACTGCCGGTCCATCCACTGAAATGGTTTTGAAAAAGGAAACAATCAGAGGAGACACAGGTACTGGATACACAGCTGTTTGATTTCTCAACTCTTGGAATGAGGAGGTGATGGTATAGTGAACAAAACCCATTTGGATTTTTGCCAGGGTTCTGTCACACTGCAAAAATCTCTGGGTGGTCTTTAGGTCTCACAGCCAAGAATGCTTGCTTCTGTAAGAATAATGTTTTAAGGAAGGAGAAAACATACATAGCTGAGTAGAAAGGATGCTGGAGTGAGATTCTGAAGGCTTGAGTCCCAGATCTGGGCTCCATTAGGAAACAACCTAAGACCTTGAGCAAGTCATACATGAGAGACGATCTCCAAAGTGTCTTTCATCACTAAAACCCTCCAACTCAGAGGGCTCTCTATAACCCCTTTCCTTTGAGAAAATGTCACAGAACCGTAGAATTCTAGATCTGGAGGAGAATTTACATAGAAAACCTCCAGAACCTTGGGGTCACTTTATGCTGAAATCACCCTCACTTAGCCGTTGCGCAGGTCTTGAGCTATTTGGTCTGACTTAATGTTAGTTTGTATTCCTGCTGCATTTCTTTAACGTCATAGAGCAGTTAGAATGTTGATGGGATAGGAAGCTTGGAATCCAAGATCCAGTGGCCATGCCTGGTGATGATTTAAGTCTGTTTGTATATACCCTTGTCCAATGGGAAACGTTTTAAGAAGTTTTTTTGAGAAATTATGCTCTAACATTTCCAAAGAATAGCTTTGATTTATCACCTAATAGTAAAATCCATTTGCAGAGTTTTATTACCAAGCCATTTTGGGATATTCAGAAAGAGTCTGCTGCATGAGAAAAGTGTAACTTTTCCCCTAGGGATGAAATTTACTACATCTTACCTCTTATACTAGCCATCTCTCTGTAATTTCTTTACTTTTAGCTTTGCACACTACTTCTATAATAAAATATTACAGTGCATTTTCAATTATTCAGTTTCTATATGCACATGAATGAATGCCTTAGAAAAATTTAATTTCTTCGTTCTACAAATATCTTTGACCTCCTATTATGTAGGCACTGTTCTAGATGTGGGGGACACAGCTGTAAACAAAACACATTCCTCACATTCGTGGGGCTTATATTCTAGTGGAGGGAGTCAGACAAAAACCAAAAAAGGGAAATAGTGGGTATTAAATGATAGGTGCTAAATAACCAATATCATTACAAGTACTCATTTAGGATGACTATATCCACATGTCTTTAAAAATAAAGAACCTAGAGGATATTTTAATGTATTTAAAGTATTTTAGAAAATTAACATGAAACTGTTGGTTATGTCCAACAAAGTTCAGAACCAAAGGAAATAGACTTAACTGAAGAAAAAAAAAGAAGTAAAAGAAATTTGGAGGAGGTGTAGCTATCCCAAGGGTACTAGCCAGGGCTAGAAGCCACAGAATTGGCATCCATGGA
The DNA here is from genome assembly GCF_037783145.1 of Equus przewalskii. NCBI lineage: Eukaryota > Metazoa > Chordata > Mammalia > Perissodactyla > Equidae > Equus > Equus przewalskii. The sequence goes on along the minus strand of NC_091834.1, from coordinate 54,147,498 downwards.
AATATTCGATATCGGCCTTTTATCATCTTGACCTGTGAAAATAGCTTTCTCAGAGACAAATAACTGGACTCAGTTGCCACTTGAGGTCTTTTTTAGCTTTATGAAACTGTCACTTTTAAATATTAGGTTAATTTTGTTTGCATAGATGAAGACTAACTAAATTCATTAGCGCCAACTCCAGCTGCCCTGGGTGTGCCTCAGATGCAGATGCAGAGTGCCACTGTTGAGTGAGGGCTTGTTTATCCAGATAAAGGGAAGGCTTGAATCAGCTATCTGCAGTGACAACGAAAATCCCTGAAGTACTGTTGAGAGAGAGCTGGAAGTAAAAGTGCTCGCATTAGAATATGGTTTCTGCTCTGCTCTATCATTGTGGTACTATGGATTTTGTTCGTTTTGGTTTGGTTTGGGTTTTTGGCCATTCTGTTAGCTTCTCTCGTAATTACTAGTATGGAGAATGTAATATATTTGCTGACCATAATTGAAGCATTGGGAGACTTTATAAATTAATATTGACAAAGTGATAATTAGAATCTTGTAGAAATTTTCTTCTCAGTTTCCTCATTTATGAAGGCAGAGGATTTAGACCACATGACATTTGAGGTTCCTTCCAGATTTGAGAGCTGGGATTTGAAGATTGCTCAAGACGCCACTCCCTTTAGCCAGACTTCCTCTCCCTTAGATGGATCCTTGTACAGGATAATTGTCTTCATCTAATGGACATAGGAGCTAAGGTAGAAGAAATGAACTAAGCTGCTTCAGAGATAGAGTAATCATTTGAATCTGGAAATGAACCCAGGTGTATTCCTAGCTTTATCCCAGAGATCATTTTTGTCTAGTGACTAGAATCATAGATGAAAGTCATAATCAAGTGAAAACCTACCATTCAACTCTAGCTATAAACCCCAAATCAGGTGCTTCAGTAGCCACTTAAGAGCATCTAATCTCCAGCACAAAGACCTGTTTCTTGGTTTCCAGCTGTGAGCATGATGGCCACTGGGTGAGCTAGCTACTTCGAGAAGGTTACAAAAGATGGGGGGTGTGGAGGAAGGGTCCTAGTTCCAGCTGATGCTGTATCAGAGCACTCATTTGACAAGTGATTAAAAATCAGATTTTGACTTTGGATTTCATTTGAGGTGTTCGTCTTCGGAACTAATCTATTCATACCACCTTTGAACATGCAATATTATGTATGGTAACAAGGGAATTGATGCTTTTACACTGCCAGTAGATTGTGGGTTAATTAAACTCTTGTTGGTAATGAAGCAAGGTGAAATGAAGTGAGACAGAGCTGAAGCATAAGGTCATTAACATACACTGATTAATAATGGAAGTGTGGAGGTTGTCATTACAGCATAACCAGTGGGCAAAGGAAGATGTCTAATGGATAAGGAGATAAGTAGGAGTATACAGCATGCTTTTCAGGGAAACAGTCCCTATTTAGAATGAGGATGGATCACTGGAATGCATTTTTTTAAATTGCATCATTTTCATGTTTACGCCACTGATCTCTTCTGGTACTCTGAGTTCAAGTGTAAGTCTAGAGTACACTGGAAACAAACTAAAGTATTGTACAGCTACGGGAAATTAATTTCAAGAGGATCTGCAGATAGGAAATGGAAAATGAAATAGACCAAGGGCAAGAATTACCTTAGAAATTAGATCTTAAGCCTCCTGACTAAGGATTTTGAAAAACTTGGATGTCTTAACAAGAGTTTTTAGTCTTTCTTTGAATACTTTCAAGGAAAGTAGCAACCGCTTTGTGAAGGGTTACGGTGAAGGCCTTGTCCTAGAGCTGGAGGGGAGATAGAGGGTCTCCAAGTTTCCTTCACGCTGTATTCTAAAAGAAGCACGCACGTGACTGCTAGTTTCTGTAAAATCGATCCTGATGATGATTCCTCAACCCTGAACCGTGAGGGGCTTCCCTGTGTAAACTGCAGCCAGTACGAAAAACTTAGAAGTGAATGGACTTTCTTTTTTTAACATTGGCACATTTTATTTGCTTTATTTGCCATATTTACATTTAATTTGCTGCACTTCAAATGCTTTCCCTCAACCTCGGATGCCCATTTGATACTCATCTTTTTGGATAAATGACTGTGAGGAACCTTAGGTATTTCTTTCTTTGTAGTTCAGTAAATTTCTAGTTTTCTAGAATGGCTGCATTATTTGTATTTGTATTACGAATAAAATATTCTGGTTATACTGAAAGTTGCCATAAATTGGCATATGAATTGTCAATTTTCAAAGAATCAGAGTATGTAAAATTACAATCTTATTTTTAAATATAAAGTATAAAGGCCCTGTCTAATAAGTCACAAAGTTCATGTAGAATTATGAGGTCCTAATAGTCTTTGGTTTTATTATTGTATGAATCAGATACTGACTTGAATCTATCTAGTCTGACATGGGATGAAGGTTGCTTTTGAAACACGAATCCTTAATATAACTTGTATTTTTTCTCATAAAAACAAATTTGAGAAAGATAACAGCTTTGTTTAATTTTCTCTTTATATTCTATTTCCCTAATATATACTCTTTAAGAGTAAAGGCTGCTACTTTTATTTCCGTTCTATCTGTAGTTCTATATCTATAATCTCCGTAGCACAGTTTCTCAGTTAGTTTGGTGCTGATTTTTGTTCTTGCAAATCTTTATCTTTTTTTGTTCTTTTAAAAGGGAAATGGAGTTTTGTTCTTTTAAAAAGAAAATGTTGTTCTCAATTCTTAAGTTTTTAAAACTACCATATTTTCTCGGTGAGTTTTGGGTCTGTTGCATACTTAATATTGTGCTTTAGTAGAAACACTTGTAATTTTGAGTCTACCTGTATTTCCAGAAACTTGTTTAAATGTGTGATGCAAATCAGGCATTTTTGGAGCAGCAAATTGAAAGGAGCAACAGATTCTGAAATTCACACAGAAGAGATATTGTGTTTATAGTGAGTTTGACATCTAATAATTTTAGCAAAACCATAATTTCACTGTAACATCAGCAACTGAAATTACACAAACTGTATTTAAGACAATGTTGAAAGATGAAAAAACTCTCTTTTCTCTCTCTCAGAGTTCTTGTTTGTCATCTCCCCAGACAGTTGATGGATTTAAAGTGAAATCATCAGATGTCCTTGTCTTTATTTTAAAATACTGCGACATCTTCCTGAAACAAAATTTTGCCTCCTATTAGAAAATGAAAACTACACAAGTGATTTGTCTGTGTAAGAGTGTGTACTTCAGATAATCTTATAAGTGAGGAAGGAATGTTAGTGGATGATAATTTGTTGATTATAATCACTGCATGTTAATCTCTCATAGCATGTTTCAATCAAATTATTGCTTCATTTAAAGGGTGCAATGCCACACAATTGCTGTAATTGACAAACACGTGTCTAAAAGAGATATTCTTTGAGTGGGAGAATTTTTGCCTTTAACATGCCTTTAACATACCTATAATTGAGCTTTTCCTCATTTCTCTTTGCAATCTTTCTCCTTAAAACCTTCCCCTCCCATTTCCCATTATCCTCATTTTCTGCCCTTGGGGCTTTCTTGCTCTACAATTGAAACCATTCTTTTCATTCTGTTTGCTGCTTTTTTGCCTCCTTCTTAAGGCTGCTACTTGGCTGGCAGTCCTTCCCTCAAATCTCAGAAATAAATATGAAATTAGACAGAATTGTTAAATATGGGTGAACAGAAAGTATGGAAAACTGAAATATCTTGTTGTAATCTAAATAGTGACAGAAAATTATTTTCAGAGCAATTCTGTATCCTTTTCTGCTTCAGACATTCTGTTCTTGTCTGTCTTCAGCATACAGGATACTTGGTGAATCTTCTAACTTTTAAATCTTTTAATCCTTTAAATGAGCTTCTCTTAGTGTGAAGATGAAAAGTACAAATTAATTGCACTCTGTGTACCTGGCTAGATATTTCTTCTTAAATTCTCAGTCTAAAAATGAACATAGTTTTGGGGAATGGGTGTATGTGTCAGGACCCATGATAGATAGTGGCTCTTATATGAAAGCATCTGCTATTTTCCTTCTTAATACATCCCTTTCAGTGTGCTTTAAAATACCTGTTATGAAGAGAGAGTTACATAGCACGTAGAGCAAATTGGATTTTTTTCCCCTAAATTTTCTTCCTGTCTTGCTTAATATCACATATTTTGTTTTCGTGTAGCAGGCTATAGATATTGTAAATCTAGTGTCACATCATATGTTTTGTTAAGAAAAAAAGAACAGAGTGAAGATCTTTTCATCCTAATTTTGGATCTTCTCTCACGTCACAGTTCAGTTTGATCTGAATTTGAAGGCATTGCAAGCCATTTTCATTTACCACTGATGACTTGTAGAAAATTTTAGTAAGCTCAAATTCTTCTAGTGCTGACTGCCGTACTGGGAGTGTACATCTCAGAATTATGATGATAATTTACACTATTTGACAGTCTTCTGGGCAGAGTGTTCTTTTTTTAAAAAAACACAAAAACAAAAATATGCAAGGCAAATATGTCTTCATCAACACGTTCTAGAAATCCACGGTAGTGAGATCAGGATAAATTCACAATACTTATCTTTCCTTAAATGTTTCCTTAAATGCTTTTGTTAATTGAGAAACTTGAGAACCAGATCACATTACTGATCATGTGTTTGAGTTTCTGAAAATTTTCTGTGTGTATGCATTATTTGTAATTAGGCATGGTTCCGTATAACAGGAAAATTTTAACAGTGACTTGAACGGTATAAATATACTTCTCTCTCATATGAAAATAAATATGGAGAAATGCAGTCCAGGCCTGGTAAGGCCACTCTGAAATCAGCCAGGACTGAGATTCCTTCCACCTCTTTGCTCCATTTCCCTAGAGTCTGACTATCATTTCAGGGACCAGGATGGATGGCAGCATCCCAGTCCAGGCAGCAGGATGGAGCAAGTCATGAAGAACACATATCTATTTATCACACATGGCTCTACTTTTGTCTCATGGACCAAAACTTAGTTTTGTGGGCATATTTAGCTGCAAGTGAAGCTGGGAAATATATTGTTTTGTTCTATTTTTTTTTTTAAGATTTTATTTTTTTCCTTTTTCTCCCCAAAGCCCCCCGGTACATAGTTGTATATTCTTCGTTGTGGGTCCTTCTGGTTGTGGCATGTGGGACGCCGCCTCAGTGTTGCTCAATGAGCAGTGCCATGTCTGCGCCCAGGATTTGAACCCACGAAACACTGGGCCACCTGCAGCGGAGCACGCAAACTTGACCACTCGGCCACGGGGCCAGCCCCTGTTTAGTTCTATTTTTTAAAATATCTGGGAAGCAATATGCCCCAGAAAAATCAAAGTTTGATTCCTAAAAGAAAGGAAAATGGCATATAATTTTATAAGTGGAAGTTCATGTTAATTTGTTTTGATACTTTAGACTCAAGGCCATAATTATATATTTCTGTTTCTTCAAGGAAATATAAACATACTGTGATTTAAAGCGTTGTATAATCATTTTTTAAAAAGCCTATAAAAGTGTTTTGGATTAGCTCTTATGTTCTTCTCAACAAGTGAATATTTAGAATAATCTCATGTATTCTTAAGATGCAAGGTTTACTTAACTGTAAGTACGTTTCTCATGTCTGATTTGAGCCACTGAATCCATGTTTGAGAATTCTACATCTTTTACTCCAAAAGTCTCCCTAGGAGGAATTAGAAATATTTTTCATAAAATGAATCAAACATATACTAAGATATTTCATATGTTGCAGCTTTGAAGAGGTTTTTTTTTTTTTTAACAATAGCAGAAATTAAATTTGTTCTTTAGGAGTAGCTTATCGTATATAATTGTATAAATTCTGATCTTATATTCTTGGTGATATTTCAGAACTTGCTCATTACATATCTGCTTTGTGGGTCAAGTCATCATGAATCATCTGATTTCAATGCTAAGAGAAAGGCCTAAGGATGTTCTTACATGTGGGAGTAGTACATTTATTTTAAAATGAAACAACACTGACTTATTAGAATTGTCTGAGACCAAGGAGCTTGTATGAGTGCCGTTAGCCCAAAGGCGAAAATATCTTGGCCAGTGGTAACTGATACCTGTTTAATGGCATGTTTACCCAGATGTTGGCCTGATAGGTGCAGATGATAACTGAGTGAGGGACAGCCAAGACCTTGACTTGAAAGTCAATTCTTTTGATTTAGGAAAGAGTGAACAAAATATAACGTGACTAATGGCTTTCAATATCTGTAATGTTTAATACTGAGAAGTTTATTTAGAAGGAAAGGAAGAATTTTATGGTTTGACCTTTTAAAACAATTGTTTTAGTTTCTGCTTTTACATTTCAATTTTTAACAATATAAATATGTATAATTGGCCACCAAAACATCTTAAAAGTCCACAAAAGGTATTTGTGGACTATCTTAATCCTTCCATGATATTGCCAGTTCTACCTTTAGAAAAGTAAATTGTCCAGTCTCTTATATCTATTTGCTATGGTCAGGTGTTCACTAGAAAATAAAAACAGAATAAAATTTGAGTAGGAATAAAGGAAGTCCAGCACGCTGGCGCATAGATGGAAAACAACTTTGTAGGCATGTGTTTGGCAATTCAAGGCCAATGAAAAAACCAAGTTCCTGTATCAATGGCGCTTCATCCCTTCCAAACTCGAGATTCTGTGACTTTCCTGCCCTTCTTCTCCCCTCCCCCTGATACAGACTATTTGGATCCACCTCCTAGGAGATAGGCTCAGCTCACCTTGGGATGTAGCCCCTTGCAACATTAACTTTCTGGGGATCCTTGGTGGTCATTCACCTTACTTGTCTCAGCCTCAGTGTCATCATCTCACAAAACAGAATATAAGACCTATCTCTTGGGGTGGATATGAGGAGCACAAATCACGTGAGTAAAGCTCTTGGTACAGCATGCAGTATGTGGTCAAAAAAGGTGGCTGTTGTGATTATCTTCAAATAGAGGAGCTACTGTCTTCCCTTCTCTACTTTTCCTCATTGCCCACTGAGGCTGCCACCAGCTGGAACCACTGGATGTCGTTCAAAGCACATTTGGGGCTCTCTAGGGCTGAAACGTTTGTGCTGGGTGGTGGTGGTGGGCAGAGATTTGCTTAAACATTCACATGAATGGACTATTCATCATCCTGGGGCTTATAGGCTGCCTTGGCAGTCCTTTAATGATCTCACCAACCAGCTTCCAAACCCCTGTGGACATTGAGACTTTGTCTTACAATTTTGTCTTTTTCAAAGAGCACAGTGCTCAGAGCATAGTGCTCAACCCTTAATGATAGGTGTTCAGTCAACAGTTGTGACCAAATCTTTCCTTGTGACCCTCAACCACAAGTCTCTCTTTCACCTGTGTGAGGAAGACAGCAACTGTGTGTTATTGAAAAGAACTCGAATGACTGTTCCAAAAACCAGAACACAAAGGCATGCCTGCTTTCAGTCACTGGTTGAAATATTTGTCCTAGAAATATTTGTAAACACAGGCAATACATTAAAGTAAATTTTATTGTATTGGAAGTTTTCAGTTTGTGTAAGATCTTGTCCCAGATTGTTTAGAAAGAGCCTTAGTTGTATTTACTTTAAATTAGTAAGTTTGTACAATATCTTATCTTTAATATATCTAGCTATCATGCCAATTCTTAGCTTTAAAATAGTTGACTATCCATTGCTAAGCTTCTCTCTAGTGTCTCTAGAGTTTGTTAACCAGAAACAAACAAAATTTTACTTGTCTGAAGCTCAGTGCTAATGATTCATAATAACCAGGAAAAAAAATTAACATTCAAACTGGTGCTATTTTTCAAGTTTTGAAAGAAAGTTGATAATACAGATTCTTCTTGGTGCTTAGGAGATAAAAATATCATACTTGTCCCGAGGCTGGCCTGATGGCCTAGTGTTAAGTTCAGTGCATTCCACTTCAGCCGCCTGGGTTTGGTTCCCGGGCACAGACCTACACCACTCATTGGTGGCCATGCTTTGGTGGCAACCCACATGCAAAACAGTGGAAGACTGCCATGGATGTTAGCTTGGGTTGAATCTTCCTCAGGCAAAAAAAAAAAAAAAAAAAAAAAAAGATTGGCAACAGATGTTAGCTCAGGGTTAGTCTTCCTCAGCAAAAAAATATATATATATATATCATACTTGTCCTAAGTTGATTCAAGAGTTAGAGTTATTCCTTGAAAAACTATGCCTGAGACTTGTGATTTAAGATTTAATGTTTAAATTAATTTTTCTTTGTTTCATGAAATTTTAGAATGTTTAATCGGCAAGCACTTAGGACCATAGTGTCTATCTTAAGAATGCATTATGTGATGTTAATCATACTAAATGGAGCAACTTGGAGAGGTCAATTATGTTAGACTGGGTGAATCTTAAAGCCAGATATTAATTTTTGTTGGTAGATGCTGGCAGATTGGTATTGAAGGCTTTATACCCATGACAATTCCCATGTTCTAATCTATACTGTTAAATAAAATGGTACTTGCACTGATCATGAAGAAATTTTTCCTCCTGGGTCATTTGTGAGAGCAAATGCTGTTACTAATCAATGAGCTGTACAACTGCAAGAAGAGTCTTTGGGGAAAAACAGTGTGATAGATGGTGTGAGAGCTGATTATCAGAATATCCTCAGTTCCTTTCAGCCTAACTAGAGCATGCTCCTACGATTTACCAAGGTGTATCTCTCTAAAGCCTTCAGACCAGGGACCATCCACACACCAAATGCAGTAACCTTTGAATGCTCAGTCTATGAACCTCCTTCCAGCCACTTTTGACACTTAGGATCTGCTCTCTTTTCCAATCCTTCTTTCTTTTTGCTTCTGTTACATTTCTGTCTCCCAATTCTCCTGTTTCTCTCCTGTTTTCCTCTTCTGTAACTTGTCTTTCTCTTACCGTTGTCCAAATGTGAACATCCACCCCAGCTCAACCCTAAGATCACTGCTTACATCTTCCTAGGATTGTATTCGAAAATTCACGTTGTTCTCAGCCTCTCTTTATACAGTAGTCCCCCCTTATCCGTGGTTTTGCTTTCCACGGCTTCAGTTACCCGCAATCAACCATTGTCCCAAAACCTTAAATGGGACATTCCAGAAATAAATAATTCGTAAGTTTTAAATTGTGCGCCCTTCTGAGTAGCATGATGAAATCTCATGCCGTCTTGCAACATCCCACCTAGGACATGAATCATCCCTTTGTCCATCATATCCCACACTATATACACTACCTGCTCGTTAGTCCCTTAGTAACCATCTGTGTTATCAGAACAACTGTCATGATATCACAGTGCTTGTGTTCAAGTAACCCCCCAAAGCACAAGAGTAGTAATGCTGGCAATTTGGATATGCCAAAAAGTAGCCATAAAGTGCTTGCTTTAAGTGAAAAGGCTCCCTTTAATAAGGAAAGAAAAAAAATCACACTGAAGATGCTAAGATTTAACTTTTATTATAGTATATTGTTATAATTTTTCTATTTTATTATTATTGTTAATCTTTTACTGTGCCTAAATTAAACTTTGTCATAAGTATGTATATATAGGAAAAAACATAATATAGAGAGAGTTTGGTGCTGTCTACTGTTTCAGGCATCCACTGGAGGTCTGGAAACATACCCCTCTGGATAAGGGGGGCTACTGTACAGTAGCTCCTGTCATTATCCAGCCCTCTTTAGCAAGCTCTGGTTTTTTATGTTTTTGCCCAATAGCTTCGCTTAAAGTAAGCTAGGGAACCCAAGCTTTAATGTGTTGAAAAGCAAACTCATCCTCCCTCTGCTTATTCTTCCTTTGTCCAGTCTGACTTCACTGAAGCAGCAAGCTTAATCTGTATCTCTTGTCACTTCTCATCTTTATAATCTCCGTTCACTTCCCTTTTCCTATAGAACAAGCCCCCAGCTCCTTAGTCGAGCACTCAAAGACCCTCCAGGAACCAGCTCCAATCTACTTTCTAGCCTTACTTTTGAGTTATACCATGTAATATCTTTCGTTACTCTTTCATAGCTATGCCATAGACCAAGACTTACAAACTCTCCTGTCCACAGACAGTCAATATGTACAAGGGAAGCCAACTAGGGCAGAACCATATAAACCAGAGAGTGCACCCTGCATAAAAAGGATAACTCAGCTCTGAACTATGGTTGCCATATAAGATGTGGGCCTGATGTTGCCAGATCTCATTTTTAAATATTGTTATCTAACAAAAAACATCTTTGAGGGCTAAACAAGGCCCAAAGGCCCCAGGTTTGTGACTCAGCCACAGACACACCCACACTTCACTTCTTTGCTCACATTTACTTTCTCTCTTTCTCCACCAATTCTTCTTGGAAGTTTTTAGGGGTCATGTCATCCCACCTGTTTGGTAATCCTTCCATGGCATATTGGAGTCTCTCCTTAACCCCTGCGACATTTGTGGCTGTTGCTGCTCAGCTGAAATGTTACCTCATTAAGTTCATTTCATGGGGATACATGTTTCAGCTCCTCACTCATTATGAGCTTGAAACCATGACTCACTCTGCACTTTCCTGTCTCTCAACCCCTAACCTCTTAACAAATGCCTTATATTTAGTCAGTTCTTAATACTCAATTTTTGTTGGTTGGTTGGTGGCACTTGGAGAATTGGGACAGGATCTAAATATTAGTTTATGAAAATAAAGAATAGGTGGTATTTATTGAGTGCCTGGCATATGCCAGTTTCTCTGCCATTTGCTGTAGATACACTATTCTGTTTAACCCTGACTACAATTCTGCTAGGTGTGGATATGATATCCACTTTACAAGTGACTTAGCTAAGCCCCAGAGATGCTGAATATTATACCTAAGGCTACCACGTAGGAAGCTAGCTCTCTGATTCCTTTTGCGTTCTTTACACTGTTTTCTGAGCTTCCCAGCAAGCTTGGCAGACACAGGTGTGAGCCACGAATAGGTTATAATTGTGCCTGGATGCTGAGAGCAGCTGATTGGCACTGGGACAGCAGGAGCTCCTAAGGCCTGTCCGCCTCTCTTAACCCCAGGGCGACCTGCAAACATGACCTTTTGTGTGGAGAAGGTGGGCAAGCATTATGTTTATTACTCTAAGCTCCTTATAGTGACATTTTTAAAAAGCAGCACGTGAGATGTAATATAGCTAAGAACGTATACCTCTTGTATTCAAGTACGTCTTTCCTAGAGAAAGAATGATTAGGATTCCCAAATCCTACAAATTAAAGTAAAACTGGATTTCGTTATTTGAAGAGTGCCACCTAAACCCTGTCTGTAGTAATTGCCTCTCCTTAAAGGAGTGTCTTTTAAGATTTGATGTAGAAACAGCATTAAATGAATAAGCATGTCTTATGCAACCAGTATGGAAAAATTGAATTAGTTCTCAAGATTTGGTGGTTGTAGAAGGGCTAAGGATTACTCTCATGAATTGTAAAAATATGCAGAAATTGAATGAATTTAAAAGCTGTGATAAACAGCTGCACTTGAGGTCATTAATATTGCTTTCAGAAAGGTAAAATACACTCAGAAAGAAGCATAGCTTTTAATGGTGTAGCCCTTTAACCTATGACTCAAACATGATTGTTAAATTTTTTTTTATTTGTGCTTAATCAAATTACTTGGTACATTTTGGCACTGCTTCTCAGAGAAGAATGGTAAGTTGTAACGTTCCAGGGCCACAGATGGGCCCTTTCAGGTACAAAGCTTTTCTTGGCTCCTTGAAATAAAGGTTAAGTAGAACATATTTTAGAGTGCCTTAAATTCCATTACATCTGAAGTAGAAATACAGGTGAAACAAATCTGCTAACGGTGCTTTGGGGAATATGAGTTAGTACAGAAATGTTGACTATTCATGTTACCATACTTCGATTAAATGGCTGATATAGGCAGTTGTCTGGCAAAATTCTTTTCATTCTCTTTCTTGGTAATTCACTTTAACAGATGAATGGTTTCACTATTGCAGTGCATTTTGCTTATGAGTGCTGAAAAATAACTGAAGCAGATGTCGCTAATTGTTCCTAAGTAACCCTATACAGTCATGAGCCGCATAAGGACATTTTGGTCAACAGTGGACCACATATACAACGGTGATCCCATAAGATTAGTACCACAAAGCCTAGGGGTGTAGTAGGCTATACCATCTAGATTTATGTCAGTCCACTCTATGATGTTCACACAACGACGAAACTAACTACATGTTTCTCAGAACGTAGCCCCTGTTAAGCATAACTGTACTCCTTATGGTTTCTAGACTTCAGGGTTTGTTTTTATGTTTCTTTATTTTTTACCCAAAAAAATCCCATTAAATTTAGACCTTTTGAAAACATTTAGATCAGTTCCTCTGATTGGGTTACATTTACATGCCAGAACCCTCTAAAAAGGATCTGTGGCAAACCAATTACTGTGCTACCTTCCGCACAACTCTAGGAAGCTCTGGAAACACTTGGGTTTTGCAGAAATAAAATGGAACTTTTTAGTGCTTGATACTCTTAAAATGAGACTGAGAAAATATTTTAATTTATACATAAAAGAAAAATACATTCAAGTAGAATCAAATAAAAGTAGACAATTCTTTTCTTATACCTTAAAATTAAAACAATTCCAGATGATAGGGAAAAGTCCTATATTAACATCATTATGCTAATTATAAACATGAATTTTAGAGCCATTTCTATCAAGCCTTTAGATTTTAACAGCACATTGATATATTTTATTTCAAGTTACATAGTACTTAAAACTGTAATACTATTTGCTTTCGAGTTTTGGTTATCACGTGTTACTTTTATACTGCAAGAGTACTTCCTGCATCTAAAAAAGCCACTATGAAAATATTTTTTTTATTTTGGGGGAGGGTGGTATTCCCAAAAGGATAGCTGAATATTTTTGCCAGTGATGAGCCAAGATCTTGGGATTAGATTTAGTGATTGACTTAATGAATAGAATTTCAAAGAAAAGTTTTTTGTATATTAATACCTAGGTATTGCAGTTAGAAATCAAAATGAATAAATCTTTTTATTCAAATGTTAGTGTATATGGCAACTATGAGTTTGTTTAAATGAAAAATGCTTTTATACACAAAGGTACTTTTCTGCCCAGAGTCTTAAATTACTATTAATTAAGCACTGTATAACATAATAGATAATTATAGTGTTTTAATGTGGATGCCAGTGGATTTGCTAGTCTTTCTAAATGGCTGTTGTTGGCTAATAGTCTTCAGGGGATCATTTATATAGCCATTGTGGTTCTAAAAATATCTCTAAATACCAATGGGACAGACTTTTTTGAAGCATAGCTATTATAAAATGCACTTTTATTTGAAGTGTGTCATTTTGACTATATCACTCAATTACTTTCATGTGCAGCAAAAAAAAATACCAATGCTGAAAAAAAAAAGGAAAACTCTTTATCTAGAGAAAATGTTCAGAATAGTATGGTGTTAAATAGAAAAAGATTTGAGTTAGGAGTATTGGGATTCTCTTCTATTCATTAGAATTTTTAGCTATTCTATTCATTAGGATTTTAACTAAAGATGTTTTTATGTAGCTTCATTGTTTTTATTTTAATTAATATTTCTTAGAGAGATAATTAGGTAAATGCTGTTGAATATTAAATGTGGTAGTAGCTTGGAGGAAAATAAGCATTTCGGGGTCAAAGCCCTTAACAAAATATTGTCATATGAGCTAATTAATTGAATTGAATGCCAAATGGTTTTGCCATCATCCAGCCACTCTCATAGTCACTCAGTTCATTATCTAAGGCTGTTCCGGGACGGAATGACTGGTTATGTCAAAGTTACTAATGGAGTAAATCTTGATTAGAGCGTAGTTCCAACCTCATTAAATTAACTAAGTGTAAGAACATCCCGAAGAGTCTGAACCTGTGTATCACATCAAGCATTTTAAATACTAAATGTGTGAGGTTCTCAGGGCTGTCCCCCAGTGGTGACATTCTGTATATTGTCTGATCTACAAGGGCCCCTTGAAAACCCTAAAACAGATTCTAGGCTACTCTGTGGTCCTTGCTGCCTATATCTAACATTGAATACAAAAAAGACTCCATTTCTGATCAGACCAGAGAAGTTGAGGATTTTCATCAACCACATTTAGTATAGAGAAATATGAGAATTTGTGAACATTGCTGTTCAGTAGCGTCCCAGAGTGACAGTTTTCAAATTGTATTGTAAAATATCCTGAGCATTCAGGCATTATGTTATTGTTTGATGCTAATTTAAACTATTTTTAAATCTGTAATAAAAGACACACAAAGTTTCAAATATGTATTCCAAATTTTTCATGCGGTTGACTGGTGATTAACTTGTGCTGCCAGGTTAACTGGTTTCGGGGCAGATCTTAGAATAAAGCTTCACCTGCCTTTTTGTGCAAGTGTTTGAAACTGCATATAATCTTTGCAATCAATTTGGAAATTATATTGGAGGTCAGAGTTTACCTGTAACTTTTGTAAACAGGGACTCTAGTAGAGAGCGCCTAGCTCGTCTGTGAATGCAGGCTATGCTTGTCCACTCACGTTAAATTGTCCAACCCACCGCATTCCCACAGTTTTCTTGTACTGGACTTAGTTTACGCCCAGCAAGTCCCAGACACTTCTGTTTGAGAACTTGCTTTTGCCATAGAGTCATTCTAAGTTAGACCAGTGACTGTTGGCATATTGCAGTGTGATACAATATTCTAAGTTAGGCTTATTTTACATTTTAGGTGCCAGTTGTCAAATTTATTTTTTTAATAAGGAATGCTCTTATCATAAATAAATATCTTTTTAAAAAATTCCCTTAATACTCTTCATTAACACCTCTGATTTATTTTAATTAAGAATATCTTGGAGCCAGCCCCTTGGCCAAGTAGTTGGGTTCATGGGCTCCACTTTGGTGGCCCAGGATTTCATGGGTTCGGATCCTAGACGTGGACATGGCGCTGCTTGTCGGGCCATGCTGGGGTGGTGTCCTGCATAGCACGTCTGGAGGGACCTGCAGCTGGAGTATGCAACTATGTACTGGGGGGCTTCAGGGAAAAGAAGAAGAAAAAAGATTGGCAACAGATGTTAGCTCAGGTGCCAATCTCTCAAAGAAAAAAAGAATATCTTGCAATTAGAAAGCAAGCTTTTTTTTTTATTATTTTTAAACAATACGATTTACAACCACTTCCCTGTGTGGATCAGGATTATCTTGATGTTCTGCAACCAAACAAAATATAGAAATAAAGTAACCATTGCAGCTGATAATAGGACTGTAGATGTCATTCACAACTTTTATATCAGAGTTTCTCATTGATCAGCTTTTAAAGTAAATGTTACTGGTTATTTCTAAAAATTCTGGAGCTTTTCCAGTCTTCAACATTGAGCTGTCATGCTCTGCACTGGGTAATTCTGTCTACTTACACATTTTTAGGATGTAGATCTTAGCATAAATCCTATTGAGTATACAAGCTCATTATTCTTACAATTTATTACTGTTTCAAATAACTAAAAGCTTGATGTCCAGAATGTAAAAGATACAAAAATTAAATCATATAGTAAAATGAATTTTAAGTTAAGGAGATTAGATGAAGACTATTATGGCAAAAGCTCCATTTTGCATTCTGCTTATAATCTTTTCTATCAGTTTGGAATTATATTGGTGGTCAGAGTTTGCCTGTTTAGCAGGTCCATATTACATGTAAGCTAGACTTTTCCAACAATGCTCAAGATAAAGAGGCAGTAAAAATGGAACCTGTTTTTGTTGAAGAGGTGGAAAAGGAATTAGGAAGGAACATGTTGTGATTCATTGTACCTGCTCTCCATTTTTAACTGGACTCAGCTCTGTTTCTCTTCACAGCATTAAGAAAAGCACTCACCACTTTCCCAACTTCTTACAGTTGCGTTTGAGAGATAAAGTTGAATGGCCTTGGAACCTGTTCTGTGTCCTCTGGGTTTGATTATCCATTCTTCTTGCCCTAGACTTAGGTAAATGGCTTTAGAAAGCCTTAATTTATTAGAACATGCAGGCTTCATTCCCTGTAGGACTGGAGTATGTACCTGAAAAATCTTCTAAAATTTATTTTTAAAAGCACATTATTTATGCGGTATAATGTCTTTACCCACAAATAGAAATAATGTTTTAGAAGAAAAAAAAAAAGATGACAAAAGTTGTATATTTAGAGAACCTTACAACAAAAAAATCTCCTTGCTTGAAGCATTCTGTGTAAGGAGTTTTAAAAAATCTTAACTTTAATAAATAATGTAGGGACTGGCCCCTTGGCCGAGTGGTTAAGTTCACACACTCCGCTGCAGGCGGCCCTGTGTTGCGTTGGTTCGAATCCTGGGCGCAGACATGGCACTGCTCATCAAACCACGCTGAGGCAGCATCCCACATGCCACAACTAGAAGGACCCACAATGAAGAATATACAACTATGTGCTGGGGGGCTTTGGGAGAAAAAGGAAAAAAATAAAATCTTTACAAAAAATAAAAAATAAATAATGTATTTTGTGGTTAAAATTCTCCTATTCAAACCCCTCCCACTACCACTCCCATTTATCATCTTTCTGTTGTGCACACTGTTCTGGGCCTGGATGAGCAGTTGCCTTTCTTATTACCGCTTTGCTTACCTTTTGTTTGTTTCTCTTCCTTTGCAGAGACCCTCCTTGATGACTTCCTTCTCACGTACACTGTCTTCATGACGACTGATGACTTGTGCCAGGCGCTGTTAAGGCAATATCCTTCATTAACTTCAGGATGCTGTGTCGGCTTTTTCTCTGACAGATGTCTCACATTAGGAATTAACTGCCTTTCTTAATTTACTCAACCCACAGTAGAGTGTGGATATGTTAAATATTAATGTAATGATATCCAAGGTAAAAGATGAAATGAGACAGAATAGACAGGGGGAAGTAGAAATGCAGAGCTGCTGTTTTCACATTCTACATTGCGGGTAAATTGTACTATTTATATTATATCTTCAAACCTATGTCTCAAGTCTTTAGAAACCTGGAGGGAAATTCGGCCTACTGAATAAACCCCAGAATCGAGAGGTAGAGTGGATTGGCAATCAGTGAACTTATGAGACAAGCAGTCAGTTAGTGCTGTACCACTTGTGTGTGAAAATGTACATATGTGCTGTCATGTTTCTGGGCAAATGTCCCAGGGGACAAGCCATTCCCCACATATGGGAGGTCTAACTACCCCATGTAATCAAATGTCATCTTTTCAGAGCTTTGTCCCAGCTCTCTTAGAATGATGGATGTGATTAAAAGGTTAATGACCAGTTAAGGAAGTGTTAGGATTTTATCCACTAACTAGAAGAGATGCAACATAGACACATTGAAAGGCCAAAAAGCCAAGCCAAGTAAGTAAACTCAGAGTCTGCAAATGGGCTTCTTACCTCACAGTGTTTAAGGAAGCAGCTTCAGAAGCATTTAAGTAGCCGGTTAACTGTTAGGTTTTTATTAAACCCAACTAAAGGTTCCACTAGAGCCCATATGAAAATTTTTAGGAAGATGGACTTTTTTTTGTATATACTGAAGTTTTATTGAACTCTGATGATAATGGTCTTGGTAATATTCTTTTCCTGTTGGATAATTGTTACATTTCTCCCCACTTGACAGGCCTTTCCTATAAACGAGTACTCTACAACTCCATCAAGGACATAATTGAACTAAAATCTCTCTTGATAAATATGTAAGCTAGAAATGGTGATTACGTTTTAGTCCTTTACTATATTGCATGGCTAAGCCAAGCTAGAGATATTTTGAAACTTTTTAGAACCAGTTCATAAAACTGATCTTGAAACATTATTAGTTATTTTGAATTAAAAAAATTTCAATAAGACAGATTTCTTCCACAGCTTTCAAGTGGGGTGTTACTAAGAAATTTAGTAATAAGTACAAGATTTTCAATTTCTCCTTCTTTAAAAATGTTTTAGAAAAATATCTATGAGTTAATTTTATCTACATTTTAATAATATATTTCCAAAGGAATTACCATCATTAAATAACATAGTTTATTTTACAGCAAATTAGATGCCTTCAAACTATTGTTTTCAAATATGATCCTAATATTATTTGTGATTATTGTTGACTAATTCAATACCTCATAGAATTTCCCTAAAGAATCTCTACAACTTTACTTAGATATAAACATGTTTTGGGGGGGTTTTTTTGCTGAGGAAGATTCACCCTGAAGTAACATCTGTTACCAATCTTCCTCTTTTTGTATATGAGCCACCGCCACAGCATGGCCACTGACAGAAAAGTGGTGTAGTTCTGCACCCACGCCACCGAGGCGGAGTGCACCAAACTTAACCATGAGGCCACCAGGGCTGGCCCTATAAACATGTTTTGCGTCTTTGATTAAGACATTTTATATGAAAATTTAGTTCTGATTCTTAGCAGCCATTTTACTAAACATCAACACCCATGAAATCCAGAACATTTTAAGCCGGGAGTCTTCCTACATGGCTATTTCTGTATATCTGCAGACTCTGCCTTTTATGAAGTAATACAAACCACAAACAAAACTACAGTATCCATATTTAATCCAAGTATTTTTAGATACATCTTAGTGAAGATACCTTTTCTATCCCGCTACTATCAACTTCTAAGAAGTGGTCCAAGCTATTTTTTGTTGCTTTTTCCCCCATCATTTTTGCACATTATTTATAGATTAGTTGCATTTGTGCTATGTCTGGATATCTTGGATGGATATTTTTATTGCAATAGGATTTAATACCTTTCAGCTTTTAGCATTATAAATAGTATTATTTAAGCTCACAGCCCTAGGTTGGCTAATGTTCAGTGCATTACACTGAGGTTATAACTCACCCAATGCCTTCCCACTGTTCCCCTCTCTCAGCAAAATTTATAAATCAGTAAAATCTAGCATGGGAAAAATGTGAAAGAATGAATATACCCTGATACAGAAAACCAGAATAAAACAACTGCAAGTTTAATCAGTTAATATTTTTAAAAATACAGCTTATAGGATGGAGAACAAGATTAAGCAAATAAATGGTAGTAACTATGGGTGGAGAAGAGAGTTGAAGTTTCAGTCCCTGAAATTGTTTTATCCTGCAGGTCCGTAACTGCAGAACGGATATG
Organism: Equus przewalskii; assembly: GCF_037783145.1. Classification (NCBI taxonomy): domain Eukaryota; kingdom Metazoa; phylum Chordata; class Mammalia; order Perissodactyla; family Equidae; genus Equus; species Equus przewalskii. Next base: position 54,128,471 of record NC_091834.1, on the reverse strand, counting down.
CAGCTTTAATAAAAAGCTGCTCTCTTCACTTACACATACTGACCTAAAGAAAGAAGTTGTTAGTATTTCTTAATTTTCCAGATTGTTTTCTTTATATTATTTGAAGCCATTATATTCACAGGAAAAGAAGAAAACATTTGTATAAGTGGAAATAATGTGGAATAAATTTTTATAGTTTGCCTTCTAAGTGAAAAACTGGAAGAAATAGATACTTTAACAGATTCTTTGTGTATTGCTTGGGTTTATTTCATAGGTAGAAATAAAAGAAATCAGATCATCTTAATGTGTTTTCGAAAGTTGAGGAGACAGTGATTGAATTATGTTTTAATATATTTACAAAGCCTGATATAGAATTTATTCCTATTTTGCAATTATATACCAGCATTAAAGAATATAGAATCCTGTCCAACAATACCAAAGCCTACATGTGTTTGGTACCATAGCATTTCCTATTCCTAGTTAGCTCTCAATGTGTCCAGATACTCAGAAATGATCATTTTGGGGACAAAAACACTAAGTCAGTTTGGAAAACACCAAGCTTCTCTCTCATTCCTAGGACTTTAAGCACAATGCCTTTGAGTTTGTAATTTTTGTATAATTTTAACAACATAGTTAACATGTGGTCATTGTATACAAATTAGGAAATTCTTATGAGTATAATTATTATAATTTATAATTATTTATATTTTATTGTTACAAAATAATTCAAGTACTCTGAAATCTCATTACCTTGAGAACCCCGTGTTAACTTTCAATATATATTTTTCCAGGTAATGAAACTATTCACATAAATAAGCATTGTTAATACAAATGGATCATCCTAACATATTCTTTTTTTAACTTGCTTTCTACTCAACAGTATATTGTGCATGTTCTATATCAGTAAATATACTGCTGGACCATCATTTTTATGGCTGCCGAATAGCTTCCTAAGTGGACATGTAATAATTTAGTTAACTGTCCTCAGTGGTTGAGGCATTTAGGGTATTCTTTTTTTTTTTATTCCAGTAAAAAATGAAAATTAGCAGTCTTTTTTTCTTATGTTTGCACATTCATCCAAAACTTTTTTTCAAGTGAATTCCCAGGCATGGGCATTTGAATCATATCACAAATTATGCTCTAGAAATCTGGGCTTATTGGGGGCTACTTGAGAAGAATGTGAATTTCTGAGGATCAAAGGGTATTTGGCCTCGTTCTGATCTAACCATTATGGAAATAATGTTCACCTATGTACTAGTGAGGCCAGATCTTCTCTTGGAGCCACCCTTGGAATTAATGGGCCACCCAGTGTCTCTTTGAGGTGGCGTTAACCTGTGCTGCCTGTGGAAGTATGTCAGCTCTGTCAATGGGATTGTCTAACCCTTATCTTCATGGCCTGCCACTGAGTGTACGTAAATCATCTTTCTCCATTTACTTTTGCTTTTCTCAGTGCACACCTTTTGCTCTCCCTACACATGTTCTTTTCTTCCTGCATGCTTAGATACTAGTAGATTCTTTGGCAAATATGCTTTAGCAAGAATAAATGGATCTCTTGTATATTTTCATTTTCAACAACGTAATATTCTTTCTTAACCATTTGCACCTATTCTGCTAAGAAGTATCAGGGCAAAGAAGAAAACTCAGATGTTCCTTGTCGAAAACGTAAGGTCTTGCATCTTGTTTCCCAGTGGATTGCTCTGTACAAAGACTGGTTACATGAAGATGAACATTCAAAAATGTTTTTAAAGGTAATGTAATACTTCCAAATATTCTTTGATGCCAAATAACAGATTTTATTCTCAATTATACATTAAAAAAATCTCATTTTGGGTAGCATTCAACTTTTTTGTGATATTCAAGTTGTGATTCAAAGAAAGTATACATTTATTTTGACTTCTGAGGCCCAGTACTCTGTACATAGATAGAAATTTTCTTTTAATTTTAAATCATTCATTATGAAAAAATGTAGACAGCAAATTTTACATTCACTAATTTAAGGTTATTGTACATAATTCATGGGAATTTTTTATTGCAAAAAAGTAATTAAGGAAGGTAAAATAAAACATACTTTAAAACTTGATACTATTTAATATGTTGAGATTTATTAAAAGTTTGGACTAACCAGTCTCATATATACAATATTTAGATAAAATTTTATCATTTAAAAAGTACATTGATAATATATACATTATAAACCTTTTTCAGAGTATGATGTATTTTGAGAATTTTAAGCAATAATAACTTATGAAGTAGATACTAACCTAGATTTACATTTGGAGTTAGATAAACTGCTATATTTCTAATCATTAATAGGCTTTTCAACACAGATGATTCTCTGGAGATAATTTGTAGACAGTTGGAGTCCTTTGGCCACCAAAACCATACTAGGTGTGTAGGTTAACATAGAGAAGGGGTAGAATGGAATCTGTGCAAGGAAGAGTTCTATTCCAGAATAGTCAAGTGTCTAAACTGATTCTGCTTTTCATGAAGGAAACCGCTTTGAATTCAGAATTCAGATATCATTTAGACACCTGCTTAAGAACTGGTTGACTAAACTAATGTTATTTGACTCAACTCTTTGACTAACTCTTTGACTAAACTTACTATTTTCAAAACAATTGGGTAATTCAATTGATTTTTCCCTCCCAAGTGATTCCATGGATATTATTTTTTAAAATATAGAGTAGGCACAGAAATCTTGGGTAGTGAGCCAGAGATCTCCAAGTTTCCAGCACTCCCTTCCTACAGCCCCTAAGAGCTGCTAGAGAGCCATGCCAGTTGAGTGAGGGGCTAGGAGAGGTGGAATCCCACTCAGGGTCTCATGGTACCTGGTTTAACTCCCTCCCTTGTCCTGGGTTCCTCGTTATTTCCCTGGGCAGAATGACCAGTGTATGAATGTCTTAATCCTTACAAAATGGGCATTAAACCAATTCAGTTGCCAGTTTTCTTTTTCCGCCAGACCATATACAGGAATGTACTGGATGATGTATATGAATACCCAATACTTGAAAAAGAATTGAAAGAATTTCAAAAGATACTTGGAATGCACCGTCGCCAGTAAGTATTTAATTTTCCTTATTGCAATTAAGGAAAGAAAGCAGCAAATGTGACAGAATTTGAGGTGTCTTATACAGTTCATTTTGAACATTTTGAATCTGGGATTCATCTTGATTCCTTATCTTTTCTAGTAGCAAATTGTGTATTTTGTTTTTATATCTCAAAATGAATGAACACTAAATCAAACTCATTTTGACTTTTTATTTTTTTTAACCCTGCTTGATACAGTAGAAACAAGCTGAGCCATAACCTGGGTACACAAAAACAATAATTTAATAAATTATTATTTAATTTCAAAAGTGTAAATATTGAACTTGTCATTTTGGAGGCTTTAATGGAGTAGGAAAAAAAGTTTTATAAATAGGTTGCAGCAAGTCATGGAGCATTTTAAAAGCTCAATTTTATGGATTCCCTGAGGTTTCTTTATCAATTTAGAAAGAAAAAAGAAAACCATTTACTCAGTGACTTTGGGCATGTGCAAGTATCCTCAACGTCTTTGATTAGTCTTTCAAATTGCCAATACCTGACTTTACTCTGATTTACCACTAACTCTCCATATTAATTTTGGTAAATGAAAACATCAAGTCATTCTTCAGTTTTCAGATACAGCTGCAAAGTTAATCTGAAGGGAAAAAATGTTCTCTGATTTACAGTGTAGTTTCTACTTAGTAAATATGAAACACATCTTTTGTCAAGTTGTTAAAAACTTCTAAGATTTCAGTAGTCACAAATGCATTTCTTATAGAAAATGTTGGTTCAGGCCTTTCAGATTACTGATTTGACATTTAAAGCCTGACTTAATTTTAGTAAAGGGAAATCCTGTTGCAAATTAAATGTGTGTATAAATTAAGATTAGAGAGAAAACAAATCGTATGTAACCCTTAGTCCACCATCACAAAAATCACACATTTAGAAATTGAGAAATGAGGTGCAAGTTAGGACAGTGTGTAAGAAATGTGTTGTGAATTTTGCGGTTCTTTCATCACAATTTACACTATAGTAAGTTTCCATAGCCTAAGACTAGTGTGAAAATATGAACAAATGAACAAAAAAGAAAAAGAAGACAGCCTTTAAATCAAAATAATCCCCCAGAAGCTGGTCTGTGCTACAAGGCAGGCCTGTTGGGAAACTTTAATTCATGGTTTCGTAGGTTTAAATGCATTAATGGGATTTAATACATTTAATACATTCCATTAAAAAAACACATAAAAATGGGAGATAATAGATTAAAGCAAGAAAATGATATTAAGGCATGCTTCTTGCCTTTTTGGTATAAAATTATGAAATATCTTTAGATTCTGGAGTAAAATTTGAGCTAGGGACCTGCAGAATGTCCCTCAGGTCCACATAGAAACATTATCTTTTAGATGTGCCTTGGCTGACGTATTTAGCTATGTGAATAACAATAATTTCACCTAAAATTTGCTAACATATGAGAAAACTTTTCGAGTTTTTGTGGACTGAATAAATCCAGTTCTTCCCTCACTGCTCACTTTCTGGGGGTAGGAAGCAAAATATACCTGTTAAGTAGATAGGTTATTTTCTTCCTGGTTCACTGGAAATCTAGAGCCCGATGTCAAGCATGTTATACATTGTAAATTAATGTGTTTTATCTTTTTGAAAAGCAAAAACCTCTGCCCAGTGCCTGAAAATTAGTCTTCCATGACAATTACTGCGTTATTCTGGGTTTGAGACAGACTGACTTCCTGTCCTCTTCCTTTCAGCACTGTGGATGAGTATTCACCGCAAAGGAAGGTAAGGCAGACCCTTCTCTATCTGAAGTGCAGCGATCTTGTTTGGAGACCTTCCCTAGCCTCTTTTGGCATCTCTTCGTGATTAAAATGAACAGCACCTCAAGCAGAACAGGGCTGTGGTGGGAGAAGCCTGGGGCTGTGGCTTGCCGACATTCTCCTGTGCACTTAGTTTCCCTGTGCTGGTGCAGATCCGATTTCACCATGTGCCTTTGACATTATGACATTCTGCATATTTTTGTGGTGCATTTTGGAATCTCAGAGTTTCCCCAGTGTCTCTAGAGTGATATCAGTTTGAATTTTAAATGTCAATGCAAAAAAGGAAAAGACCCAGGCAAGAATCTTGACTGCAAGACTAAGGAAGTCCTGTAAGGAAAAGGTTTGCACTTCCGACACAACAGAAAAACAGAGGAGCGCAAGAGGGAATGTGTTTCCTATTCGACTTGAGGGGAAAAATGCAAATGAGATGTCAGGCACAAGTTTTGTAGAAGCTGATGTGTCAGGTGGATAATCATATTGAATAATGAAGCTTTTTCCCTTAAGAAAGTCTTTGCACTACAGCAGAGGTATGAAACCATCCCAAGGTTGCTTTATCCAAAAGCAAGGTTGATGTTGGGATGTGGAAACAATGTCTTTTTCAGGAGAAGAATCTGTGGATGTTTGTAGTATCTAGTAAAAATCATGCCGATATTCTCCAGGATGTCGCAGGGAATAATTATAGGGGCTTTTTGCCTACTACTGGCCTTGGCCAAGGTCTGTCATAGTGCTCAGACTCTCCACCTCCACATGCATTAATAGAGGCAACTCCCAGTTTATTCCTCTAAGATTGGATGGGTGGATTTCATATTAAAAAGAAAAAATTGGCCAGCTCTTTTGGAACATGTTGTAAACAGCTGTGGTTTTCCAAAGGGCAGGAATACATTCATTCATTGTTCTCTTTCTCCCCTCTCACAGAATAAAGCCCTTTTCCACCAATTCAGTCTTAAGGAGAACTGGCTCCAACACAGAGGAACTGTGACTGAAACAGAGGAAAGTGAGTATGATTTTAACAAGGGTTTTGGGTAGGTGGAGTCGCAGTTAATCACCCTCATTCTCCAACATTAACACATCAGCCTGCCTTTAACCATTTCCAGCTGTCACACTCTGAAAGGCACGTTAACATCAAAACTGATGGTTTTTCTTTTCTTGCTTTGAGCATTACAATTTTCTTGATCATATACCTGTGTCCCAGGGACCAAAGCTATTTTTAAGTTGGAAAGTAAGGAAAGGAGATTGCAAAGAGCCTCCTGCGTTCTTAGGGAGAGGTGCAAAATTGCCTGGACATGCAACCTTTTCCTCTTGGCCGCCTTCTTCCTTGCTCTGTTAGCCTATTGCCTATGACTAACTGGAAAGTCCACTAAAGCCAATGTGCAGGGCTTTGCTGAGTCAATCTCTGAGATTTAGAGAAGAAAATCTTGGAGAGAATAATTAAAGGAAGGATGTGCAATCGAAATTCCTTCAAGGCAAGGCTGTGCTGGGCAGTGGCACATAGCCAGTATGTTCTCGGTCTCTGCCCGTCAGTGCTGAGAGGGCTCGTGACCCACCCTGAAGAGGGCTGCTCAGTCAATACAAGGGAAAAGACCTTTTTAGCACCCAGAAGGTGCTGACGTGCTTTTCTACGTTAGTATTTTATAATGAAACAGGAAATGGTTTCCTCCTGTTTGGAAGAAGGTTGAGTCAAGTGCAGAGCTGGGAAGCACTTAGAGCAGTTAAAACGTTCACGCTATTGTGACTTGGAGACTTTCTCTGTTAACTTGCCTTTCTCAATGTGCTAAAATTCTAAGTGTGCACATTTAATATTTGCTCAACTTCTTGAACACTTAACCAGCAAAATGTCACAAGGATGCTTCTTCTGTTATGTTGCGTTTGTATATAATGATGCTCATCAATGGGACTCTTGTATCATAAGTAGCATCTGTACCAAGTGAAAGAGCAAAGGAAGTGACCTTACCTCCTAACTCCTTACTTGCTGACCGTCCTTGACCATTTGCCTTATGGTTTAATTGTATAGTTTTTCAAGCTGAGTTTCAAAGAGTTTGAGTATTTCACGATCCTGGCCTCTTTTCGTTCGTCAGTTTATTAAGCAAACTGTAAACTTGCCTCATCTTTAGTGATTTGTAGAGCAGATCTTTGCCTTGCTCAAAAATTCCATTTTTCTATGGAAGGTAAAAAGCCTTTTTGTCTCTCAGAAGTCTGTTGACAATGTATAAAACACCTGTTTGTTAGATGCTATTGTTTTAGTGACACACTCAACCAAACCAAAAACAAAATGCTGTCAGTGCCTCCTGGTGGTGTGTTTATTTTGACGTTTGTACGTGTAAACTCAGTTAGGTTTTGGCTTCATTTGCATTTCTCTGAAAACATTCCTGGGTTTATTTTTGTGGTCCCATTTAAATTGCATATGAAATTTCTCTAGGAGCTGCACTCTCACCCCCCCCCCTTTTTTTTTTTTGCAGTATAGAAGAGAAGAGTATCTAAGTATATTACTGTTCTTCTGTCTTTTCTAAAGAAGCCAGTGGTTTATACGTTTGGAATAGCTGAGATAGGAAGCAAATAACATGTCAATTATCTCCGTTGCTATTAAAACATTTTCTGCTATCAAATCATAAAGAAAAATTTTTCCAGGACCTGTTCACCCTGATAGTGAAATGTCCTAGTAATAATTATTCACACTGCAGACAATAAAAAGGAAATTAAAAAGACTAGAAGTGTGACCTCTATTTGGAAACTAAACTCACCACGATCTTGATTCAGGGGCTCATTCTTAAATGATCAAGAAGGCTGAATACAGAAACCATGGCAAATGACAGCTATTTGGATAAGCTTATGAGAGTTCTAATAACAAACTGTAGTGTACTTGATTGGGCCACAGTGACTGTCCAGAAATGGAGTATAAAATAAAAATGTATGAGGTAGACTTTTTTGTTTGTTTTTTTTTTAAGATTGGCACCTGAGCTAACATCTGTTGCCAATCTTTTTTTCTTCTTCTTCTTCTCCCCAAAGCCCCCTAGTACATAGTACTATATTCTAGTTGTAGGTCCTTCTGGTTGAGCTATGTGGGGTACTGCATCAACATGGTTTGATGAGCAGTGCTTTGTCAGCGCCAAGGATCCAAACTGACGAAACCCTGGACCGCTGAAGCAGAGCGCGTGAACTTAACCATTCGACCATGGGGCCAGCCCCAAGTTAGACTTTTTCATATACTGCTTTGGGAGATCTCAATAATGCTCAAAGAAAGGACTCAAGAATACAGTCCATGTCCCACAGATTCCAGTGTATTCTGGTCAGGCCATCTCCACCATGAGGGCATACTTGCATGACGTGGGTCTCTCCTTGCTGTATGAGAAACCTAAGTACTACTCATGCTTGTTCACCAGCTGTATAACATCCACATCGCGGGTGTGCAAGGACACATTCGTATGCATATACCCTCAGGCGCCCGTGTGCACACATAAATATGTAAATCTAGCTGTGCATGTTTAAAGAGACTAGTAAGGTGATGTCTTGGTTTGGAGAAGTCTGTACCTCATGTCCACAGTTCTCTGTTTACTAACAATTCTTTTGCCTTGTACAGTTTTTTGTCACGTGTATATAACAGAGCACTCCTATGTCAGTGTGAAGGCCAAAATTTCCAGCACAGCCCAAGAGATCCTGAAAGTTGTGGCAGAAAAGATCCAGCATGCAGAAGAGGATCTGGCTCTGGTGGCCGTCACATTCTCTGGGGGTGAGTTATTTTCTGTACTTGAATATTAATCTTTCACTGGATCTGCTCCCAAAGGTGAGAGTTGGCATTTTTATAGAGTACACAGGCAGTTCATCCCTTCTGGGTCCGCAGCTGGGTGACCACAGTGACGACAAGAAACTGCCTACCAGAGGTGTTTCCATGACAACAGCTGGGCGCTGTTGGATTCTGGATTTCTTCCCCAAGAACTGCATAAAGAGGCATGCCAGTGTTTTGAAATATATTATAAAGCCTTTCTTATTTTGTACTCTAGATAAGCCTTCTATTTTCATATTTAAATTAACTTGGGAAATTGCTAAAGGATAAAATTACTTTACAAAGGAAAAAGAAAAACGGCCTAGAACTAGTCATATTGCTGGCTGACAATTTAATACTTAAAGACTCCCTATTGAAGGAAATACAAACTATACAATAAGCCAAAAGCTCACAGGCAGTGTTCCTGTAGGTGGACGTGGGGAGTGAGGTCTGATGATAGCTTTTCCTTCTGTTGGGCCTTATTTATCCTCAGAGAATGGTTTATTGTCTGTTTTGAATAAGATCACCCAGATTACAAGCTGACGCTATTGATCTACGTGACCTGAACAGACCCTCTCGTTTTCACCGGAGCCTGTCAGATCTCAATGTCGCTGGCCTCTTTTTTGGCTTACAATCTTTGTTTAATATCTCATTAACCCCAAGAAAAATACAAAGACAGTGACTTAGCATCAGTAGTTGAAAAATGGGCATGCTATGTGAACTAATCAACCAGAGATGGGGCAGGCCGGGGAGGGGATCAGATAGCTGCTTTCCTCTTACCTTTGTTATCATTCTAGAGTCGGAGGATATCAGGATATATTTGATGTTAAAGCATCACGTGACAGAGGATTGCTTCTATTGCTTTGTTACTCAGAGGCAGGTAAAATGGTCCTACAAGCTAGTCAATTACATATGCAGACAGATACAGCCCATCTCCCAAGGCCTAACAAACAAGAGTCCCTCCTCCCTCTCCTAGGGCCCCAACTGTGCATCCATCGAAACACTATCTAGAAAAAAAGGGCAAGAATTTGATAAGCATGTGGACTACATGAATTTTAATCAGGGAGTGGTTGAGTTTTTAATAAAGTATTTCAGATAGATCTATGTATATTTAAAGTGACCAAAAATATTAAATGATTCGAAACAGTATTAAGCTTCATCAAAAGCAACATTTGCCTCTTAAGACAGTGCCTTTACAAAGAGGAAGCATTGGGTCCCCATTCAGACAGAAGGTACTGGAGAAGGAAGGACCCTGAGTGAACTTGGTAGCACAGTTGAGGCCCATCTCCTTCAGAGTCTGACTCACAGTTAGGCCAGGGCCACATGTGAATCTGGAAATTAACGAGTAGCTCTTTACTGTCCAATCTTTTTGATGGCTGTGAAATGCCATTTTACACTCTATGAAATTAGATTCATCAGGGTGGGCAGTGGCAGTCTAATGTGTACACACTCATTGCTAATCATCACTAGAAATATCAACTTATCTCTTGAATTATCTCAGTTTTGGAAACCTGCCATCACTTTACATCAATTAGTAGTTTTGTCTGTTAAGAACCTTTCTGCCTGCAGCTTAATATCCCCCAAATAATAATCTTTTTATGAAGGAAAAAACCCAGAGCCTAATGTATTCCTTGCCCTAGTTACATAATTTTAAATAAATAATATTTTAAATGCTACTCCAAAATGAAATGACAGTGAAATCTACTGTTATTTTCTTTTTTTCAAAAAAAGTTTAAAGATGTTGGCAATGATGTTTTGTGGATTTTTCTAAAAGGCCTGGTGCTGTTATCTCATAGCTTTCAGGAGGTTTCTGTTTTGTACCCAGGGTAGGTGTATGGATATAGTACAGAAACCTAGCCAGTTATTCAGAGCTTAAAATTCTATCAGCTTTAATCTTTTATAGTCTAGTGACAAACCTGAAAATAAGAAAAAAATTTCTTAGTAAATGGAAAAATTACTGTCAGAAAGCCATGCCATTTTATTCCATAGCAAGTGTGGAATAGCTCTCATAAATTCAGATTTAATGTGTACACATGAGCACACAGAGGGTTGCAAGAAATTGTAGCTAAACAAAGAGGGAGGAGATGGAAAAAGTTCAGAGCCCTGCTGTGTGGGACCATTTCCTACACACGTCAACAGCCCAACATGACAGTACTATTGATCTTCATGATGCTGGGCCATAAAAAATATATTAGATTATCATTTATGTACTCCATATTAAGCAGAAATGTTCAAAACAAAATTTGGCATTTTAACTAATTAAGTTATCTAGAAAAAGATGTGTAGGATGTTGCATTTCCCAACCATGCTGGATAACTGAAGGGCTACCTCAGGAGAAGCTGATTATGTTACAGTGGAATAAACTTGGGTTTTACTTTAGTCGATTTCCATCTGCATTTTGTAAAGTTAGGAGGAGGACATTTTTCTGTGAAGAAGGCTATTGTGTTACAGGAGAGCTCCAATTATGGTAGAAAAAAGGTCAAAGGATAAGAACAATTTGCAATAAGGGAAATAAATTGAAGAAAAATATATGAAAAATATTCAGTTTCCCTAGTAGTCAAGAAATATAACTGGGAATCTATTTTTGGTTTTAGCAAAATAGCAGACTTACCAAATGTAATGATCAGTGTTGGTCAGTGGACAAGTTTTATTCCTATTTTTAGGAATTTGATGACTAATTTTCTAAAAAATAAGAATTGGAAAGCAACTTGGCAGTTTGTATCAGAACCTTTGAAACTATTCATTCCTTTTGACCCAGTAGTTCCACTGGTGGGAATCTATCTTAAGAAAAGTATCTATAAGCAGCCAAAGATTTATGCACAAGGTTATTGACTTCAGCAATATATATTGTGGCTGCTATAATAATAGATTCCATTCATCAAGACCCTATTATGTGCCAGGCCTGGTGCTAGTACTTAGCATATATCTTGCCATCTAATTTATATGACCAAAAAAATTGGAAACCATTAAATATTCAACAATAGAGGAAACATTGAATGATGGTATAATGGACTATTCTGTAACCAATTAAACATACTTATATAAATAATTTTGACAAGTGGGTAAGTGCTTATAATAAAATCAGAATGTAAAACCATATATGGAATAATTGCAAATATATATGTATATGTGTACCCATAACGATTATGAATGTATATGTATAAATAATAATTGTTACTGTGTGTGTGTGTGTGTGTATATGTTCACACACACATTTACATAAACATCAGAACAAAAATATTCCCAAATGTTACCAATATTACCATCGTATGATTTTCTTAGAGTGATGGGATTGTGAGTGAATTCTACCTTCTTCCCTAAACTGTTCTGTGTTATAAAAAATGACTAAGTATTATAAGAAAGAATCACAAGAGGGTTCCACTTGAGGGATAATGAGCAGTGATGTCCATAGTCCCACTGGTATCATTGTACAGAAAATGCAGAACTGAATTAAATCTACTTTACATCCTATTTACTTTTAAATATGTTTCTTTGGCAAATTTCACTCTTCTGATGTACCATATATGCCTACTGTTCTTCTTGTGTTTCTAATTACCCTTTTTTTTTTAAATAAAGAAAAGCATGAACTTCAGCCAAATGACTTGGCCATCTCTAAATCCCTTGAAGCGTCTGGTCGGATATATGTCTATCGGAAAGACCTGGCTGACACTTTGGTAAGGACCTTTAGCCTTGTACTTGAAACCATAGCCACTAATGTCAGACTCAAAGCATATTTTTGTATATTTTTTAATGAATATTGGAAAAATGTATTGAACTGTTTCCTCTCTTAGCCAACAATACACTCATCAAATAACACTTTTGCAAAGCAAAGAGAGGCCCATCTTGAGAAATTCTAAACCCTTCCTAAGTCAAACCCTGCTTCTTTCTGAGCCCCTAAAATAAGGGATTTTAGAAAAGTGACTCCCTCACCCAGGGAATCTTATTTCCATTTCTTCTTTTTTGGTGCATATATGGAGATTAGGTTGAGAAATGCACCCTGTGTGGATTTAGGAGAAAAGAGAATCTGCTGTTTGTTTCCGTCCATTTACCATTCCTCTCAAAGAGAGGATGGGTTATCAGCCTTCCCTGTGTAAAATGGCCTCATAATAGGGGGACATCAGATGCCATAGAAGAGTAAGAGTATGAAATGTAGAACCCGCACTGTGTTATTTTCAGTTCTAAATTTAAGAACATTTACGTCTAAGTCGATGATTTGTTATTATTATTTCTAAAAACCTCAGAATTGTGGTTGCTTTCTGAATGGTAGGATCAGGCCTCAGATCCATGACCCACAAAAAGCAGGCTCTACCAGATTGTGATTATATCATCCAGACTCATGGCCCTAGTCTGTTTCATAGAGTCATTGCTGGGATGGGCCTTTTCAGCTGGCTCCTGTTGTATACATAATTGAGGAATGTATATACCACATGGGTTAACAAAACTGCTTATAATAAAAATATGTAAAATTATCTACAGGATATCAAGCTACCATAATAATATTAGTCACTGTCATTTTTTACATTTATTACCAGATTCATATGTGCTGAGTAATTGACATACAGTATATCATTTAACATGCCTAATAAGGAATTCTTTATTAGGCATGTTAAATGAATAGGAGTGTTAACATTCCCTATGGAATTTAGAGAGGCTGAGTAGCTTACTCTAGCTGCCTACAGTGCTAGGATTTCAGACTGATGTGTTTGACTCTGGAGCTCCTGCACATTCCTTTCATTTGTACATGATGAGGGAGAAAAGGAGAGAAGGGGAAAGCTTTTTTCTTACTGGGCCTTTCAGTTCTGAGTGTCCGTCAGCAGGTCACAGGTCCTGCATCTGTACATGATGTAACTCCATCACTGAAACATGACAAACTGGACTTTGCACAGCATCTTTGAGCAAATACTGAGAATGATTTGACTTCACCCCTCCCCATGAAGGAGGACAATGTAATGTGTAACTGCTGTGGGCTCCTGGTGATGAAGGGAACCTGGACTCTGTCTTCCACACCCTCCTCCTCCAGGCCACATACAGCTCTCTTGCATTTCCCTTGCATGCATCTCCAGAGCTCTCCTACCACTGTCCAGGGCCAGCTCCAGAAGAACATAATCTGGGCCAGAGGCAATGTCTTAATGGAATAAGTGGGTGCTATGAAGTATTCTGAGATGAGCCAGATGCCGTCCTGCCCTCACATGTTTGCCCCACCAACTTTGCACACCATCAAAGTTTCCCTGTTGGAATCATAACTTTAGGTATTTCATCTCTAAAAGGTTTCAGTTGAACTGGAACCTTGAAAGGACCGCTAGTACCCACTATCCTTGCACATGGATTAATTAATCTTCTTGGAAAGCGGGAATTAGAGCCCTGAATGAATGGGATAGAGAAATATAAAGTGTTTCTTGGAGAAAGCAGTGGACAACCTTGAATAACCAGAGGGCAGTGCCAGGGTAAAGGGCACATTTAGAGAGAAAAAGCCAGGTGAAAATGCCATTACACCCCTAAATTAGTGAGTAGAAATTTGTGTTACTGCCCAGCTCTTGGCTCTCCCTTGGAATGTCTGCAGTGCAGCATGGCATCCATCTGGTCCCAAACTAACCGGACCAATCCTTGAGAAACGTGGGCTTGTCCCCCATCTCAACACCTCAGTATTTTCACATGCATTCATTCCGTCCGCCCTTACTAAGCTCCACTCTGTATCCCACTCTGGGGATCCCGGGATAATTTGTACCTTGACCTACTCTGAAGAGAATCAAGGCTGTGGAAAAGCTCTGTGAAGATCATTTGTCATTCATTTTTTTTTAATTAGGAAAATTTTTTATAAATGTCAAACTTCTAAAATGCAAATAATTTGTTTCATAGTTTAAAAATAGATTAATATTTGGAATCTGAAATATTTCCTTTATCTTACTATGTCATTTATTTATGTAGAGTCCCATTCTTTTTTTTTCCAAGTCATTAACTATTTTAACATCATTATCTCTTCAAGTCCAACCCTTCAAATGGGAGAATTTATATTTTAATAAGAAAATATCAAATATCTTGGAAAGATGTCAGATAATTTTAAATAAATGTAACAGTGAAACTAATGCTGTGGCGGCATTTAATAATTTCATGCCAGATTTTAAGGAAATCCTGTTACCAAACTCATACTGTTTGTGTCGGGAAAGCAATAGATACTTCAGATAATCATCCCCCATGGAATATAAATGAAGTAACTTTGATCTTTTATTTCTTGTTTAAATTTTTATCGCTTTCCGCAGGCATTTTAATAAAATTTGTAAATGTGTGTCTGGGATGAGGCTTGCTGAGCATATTTCCTGTAAAAGCCATGTCTGTCTTTATTGAAGTGCACCATGACATTTCTTTTGTTTGTTTTTATACTAGCCTTGCTGGCACATTAATTCTTACCAGAAGCCAAGTGATTTCAGGGCTTTTGCTTTCATTATGCTGTCTGCCAGGCAGTGTTTTATAATCAGATTTGTGCGTGCACGTGTGTTGATGGGGAGGGGGCAGACTAACTCAGTGAAGTATCATTGATCACATTCTGCTGTTTCCAAGGCTGTTTCCTAAATTGGCTGTAATTCACTGAAGGTGAACAGACCAGGGAAAATATTAAGTGCACTCAGACAAGATTACTTTTCTAATTTGGGCCTCTAGTGCCTTTCTACCGCCAGTCAATTCAGTGCCAAACATTTGGGAATTACTGAGGAGCCTTTCGCTTCTGTCTGTCGGTTTAGAACCCGTTTGCAGAAAATGAGGAGTCACAGCAAAGGTCGATGAGGATTTTGGGAATGAACACTTGGGATCTTGCTCTGGAATTAATGAATTTTGATTGGAGTCTCTTCAATTCAATTCACGAGGTAAGTGGAATGAAAAGATAAAATAAATGCTAGTGCTATTTTAGCTGTAAATTCTTTTTGAAGACTGTTTGTGTGTGACTAGGTTTTAAGAAGATCTATCATCTGGTGATATAGTTCTGCTTAGGATACCATGGCCCAAAAAGATATTTGGAGACTTGAAGTATATTGAAAGACTGACCACACCTAGGAAAATCAGAATACACGATCATGATCTATTTGCTTCTAATACAGTCATATGTTTGTATAATGCAGTATAAATAGGCTGTATTTTTATGTGTGAATACCTATGTGTTTGTATATATGAAGCTCTAATAGGATTGAAGAGCCACTTTACATTTGATACTTTTGATATTGATATTTTAATTTTTCCATGAAGTTTACAGTGGTTATACAAGAATCATATTTATGTACATACCTACACACACACACACACATACATTCTTTTACTTAAGAACATACTATAAATTTAGACTCTGCTGTGAGACTTTAAGTACTTTCTTGAAAACTGAGATATCTTTCAAATTTTTATGTCTATCAACCTCTCCCTTGAGGACAGCTTTAACATTTATAAAACAATAGGTTAGAGGCAAAATGCTACTGACAATTAATAAATAAATTTAGCCAGTGGAAAGGCTCATAGGAATCGGGAGATGAAAAATGTGACAGCTCTGTGCAACCATACGTTGGTTCTGCTTTGCCATATAGTGAAATTTTTCATTACAAAATAGCCTTTCCTTCTGAAGAAGGATCTCATGCCCAACTTAGGGACCCTTGAGCTTCACTTCATTTTGGAATGTCTTTTAAATGTCCTTGTATTTTCTCATTAAAAAACATTCCAGCATTATAATCTAAATTTGAGCAAGTAGTGAGTTCATTCAAGCCAAATGACTTGTGACTTTGCAAATGTTAATAGAGAGGGATGTGTCCCTGCTTATGCAGTGGGAGAATGTGAGTTACTTCTGTAAAATACATATTCACACGCACACCCTTCCGTTTAGAAGCAAATCGCTTCTATTGTTTTGCATATGATCCGTCCATATAAGTAGTTACTGGTCTTACTGGATTTTGTAAATTTAGGACCTTGCCCTAATCTCATTCTCTGTTTATGATTTGACAGTATCTTATATCAGTGTGAGTTGTTCTCAAAGAGTGGGTTCCCAGGCCAGCATTATCAGCACCACCTAGGAACTTGTTAGAAGCACACATTTTTGGCCCGGCCACAGACCTACTGAATCAGAAAATTTTGGAGGTGGGGCCCAGCAATCAGTGCTTTAACAGCCACCAGGTGATCCTGATTCATGCTAACATTTGGGAACTCTTGTCTAGAGAATGTACCAGTGAGGGTCTAATGCGCATCTTAATGAATACTGGTGGTGTTCATTTTCACTTGTATTTGCCAATATAACAAGTTTGGGAAGTTTCCATTTGATTCAACTTGTGATTTAAACTTTAGAATGTCTTAGATTTTCATGTAAATGCATCATCCTTACATTGTAAAAAATAACATTTATATAAGGATTCTAAGTAAACATTATTTAATGAAGCAGCTCTAAAACTAAAGATAAATTGTATCAAATTTAATATATTATTTTATATTCTCATAGCATTATGATATGAGAGTGGCTTCCCAAAGTAGGTCTTAAAGATCGACTAACTTGTATCACTTTGACTTTGAATGTGCTAAAAATAGATCCTGGCATGACTATGTTTTCTTTCAGCAAGAGCTGATCTACTTCACGTTCAGCAGACAAGGAAGTGGAGAGCACACCGTGAACCTCAGCCTCCTGCTCCAGAGATGCAATGAGGTCCAGCTCTGGGTGGCCACGGAGATCCTGCTCTGCAGCCAGCTAGGCAAGCGAGTGCAGCTGGTGAAAAAATTCATCAAAATCGCCGCCCAGTGAGTTTCTTGTGATGAAAAGGGCAATTTCTTTCTTCTCCTTGAGAGAGTACATTTTTTTCCTTGTGATGATAAGAAGGGTTGGGATGTAAAAGTATAATATTGAGTTAAGTGACCAAAGGATTGAAAAGGTCCGTTCTTGAATATTTATGTCTTTGCTTCTAAGTATTTAAGGTAAATGTCAAACTGCCAGACGAAAGCACTCTACTCTGTTTACAGAACTAATAAGCAGGCAGTGCACACACGTGGTATCCTGCAGCTAAGTCATAGTGTGGCCAGGCGAGCTACCGTAGGCTAGGAAAATGGGGGAAGACGACGTGAGGGGGTGAGAATCATTGAATATTAGGTGAGTTCTAGGATTCTGCTCTTGGCTCCTTGCTACCCACAGAACCAACTTTGCAAACTCCTTAGCAGGACCTGCATAGGCTGGTCCCACCTGACCTCTGAGCTTCATCTGCTGGGTGCACCCCATGCTGCAGCCACTCTGAATGACTATTTCTTTCCTGTGCACAGCATCCTCCAAGCCTGGACAAGGTGCTATTGGCTCTGCCAAGAATGACCACTTCTACCCAGCAAATTACTGTCATTCTTAAGTAATTTCTGACTTTCAGATGCAAGGTCAACTACTCCCTACCTCTGCCTCCCTCCCCCCACCTCCCCCCCCCCCCCCGCCCATACACACATGCTTTTTTCCTTTTTTAAAAAATTTCCTTCTTATATTTATTAAACTTATCTGTTTATATTAGGATTCCTTCACTGGGCTCTGTTAGCCTCCAGAGAACAGGGATTAATTCTAATCAGTCATTGTACCTAGGGTGCCTGGTACAGAAGTTGGTAAATAGCAGTAACTCAGTAAATGTTGGTTGAGTGACATTTTAGTGGCTTGCTGGGAGCATCTCTTAAAATACCGGGTTAGTATCCTGAGACTGCTCTTCAGACAGCTTCCCAACAGAAGCAGGCAGCAGGAGTCAAAAGCTCTCCCAGTCTTCCCATTTTATTTCTCCTTTGTCTTTCAAAGTAATTTTTATATCAAACAGCTTTGAAGTACCTGCCAGGGTAATCTAGTCAGGAAATAGGTATTGATCACTCAGTATATGTGCAGACTCATGCAAGGTGCTGTGGGGAAATCAGACTGAGCCCACACCCGCTCCCTGCCTTGGAGGAGTTCGCAGTGTGCTGGGGTGTGGGGGACACTTCTTTAACTCAAACAGCTAATGTGCAAAATAGAACAGGGGAGTGCCCCATTATGAGGTGAAATTCTGTTGGGGGCTTTAGAGGAAGGGAAGTTCATATGCCAATGATGTAGTAAAGGAGGATTCAAGAATCGTTTGTGAAGGAAGTCGCATCTGAGGTTACATTTGAATTCTGGGTGGAATTTGACAGGTAAGAATTTAAAAGGGCACACTCTCCCCGGAGGTCAAACTCCCTGGAGGAGAGAAGCAGAGAAGCTCATTGGAGGCAGAGAGCCTGTGGTCAGGGAAAGGACCCCATCCAGCTTGGCCAGAGTGGAGGGTATTTATAAGGAAGTTGTGGGAGATTGATCTGCAAAGGAAGATGGGGCCAAATTACAAAGGATGTTGAGTTTCAGATTGAAGAGTTCGAACTTCATTGAGAGGGCAGTAGGGATTCATTGGAAGTTTTTGTGCAGGAGACCCATATAATGAGAGTCGTCCTTCAGGAAGGTTGATCTGAAAGTAGCACATAGACTGAACTGTGGGCAAGGAGACCTCCCCAGGCAGGATATTTTGTTTACTTTGGTGAGAGATAATAGAAGTACATGAGCTGGTGTTTGGTGTAGCAGGGACTGGAATGAGAGAGAGATAATAGATATGCCTAAATCTTGGACCGTGTTTATGGTGAATGCTCCTTTTTTTTATTTCACCAGTGCTTTCCAAAATAGTCTGTGAAATTCCTAGAGGTAAGGCTCTTTTGGATCAGAAACTTTCTTTTAAATGCCAGTTACTTGGAGAAGTGGGACATTAACGTCCCAAGGAATAAAATGACACCACACAGTTTAGTTCCCAGTATAAGATTATATCTATCCTCAGGGAAATGAAATATATTCACATCGTCTCCATGTGGCCCCATGCTTTTGAATTATTTACTGTACTGATCTCTGTCCCTAGTCCATGGAATAGAATGCCAACAGAAACATAAAGTTAAATTCCTCATAATCACAGTTGTAGGAATAACCAAGGGAACACAGTAATCTCCATGATCACGAAGTGTCTTTCCTGCCTAAGGCATCCATTTGCATATTCATGTTCCACTTCTTTCTCACCATCCCCATCCCCCACCTCTGTGGATTGAGTGGATTTTATTTCCTTACACAGACAAAGGAGTGTTTGCTAAACTGGAATGTTTTAGTGTCAGACAGTCTGTTCTTATCTTGGAATGAATGAACCTTGATGACAGAGAATTCCAGACTGGAATGACATCCAGTATTTGTACTCTCTCAATTTGTCTTCTAGAGAAATCGTGTCTGTGTTAATTCCTTTTTTCTTTTTACAGATTCAGATGTTGGTTATATGTGTTTTTTTTTTTAATTTTAAGTATGACTAAAAAAAGAGATCTGGACCAGGAAAATTGTTTATGGGGAGCTAAAACATAAAAAGATGATACTTATATCTAAGATTTCATATAGGTAAATGATACTTTACATATCATTACATTACATACATACATATAGGTAAATAAAAAAGGGAAAATAAACCTTTTTATAATGAATAATAATAAAACCATTTCCCAGAAAATCTTGTTTCAACTCTAGCAAATGCTCTCTGAAAGGCTTGCTGTATACTCAGCATATTTGGGTGATGAGCAGAATATGAGAATGAAATAGACATACACTCTAGCCTTAAAGAACCTACTGTCTAGCAGGACCTCTGTCATGTAGTAGGAGAGAGCCTCCAACTGAGGTGCTTCTGGCGTAGAGATAGAGCTAGTTCTCACTGACCACAAGAGCCGCGGCAGAGGAGCCTGGCACTTCAAACCATCACATCAAGAGATGGGGCTGACTCAAGTCTGTTCTGGCTGGCGTGAACTTTCCAGGGGTGTGATGAGACAGAAAGGGTACAATGAGGGAAGTGAATGGCAGAAGGGAAGTAGAGTCACAGTATGGATGCCTTCAGGCACCAGTGATTCTCATAAATGGATGAATTTCTAAATCATAGGCCAGGAAGTATCTTGTTTGTTTGTTTATGGAATATACCAAGCTGGGTCCACCCGGGAGAAGGTTGGCAGAAACCAGGTGAAGGAGCCAGTTAGACTGAGTTCCAGGTCCTCTTGGCTACCAGCGAACTGCAGGCAGAGTCGAAAAGCTGGACAGGAAGACTATGAGAGGAACAGACCATGCCCAGTGGAGATTCAGTGGTGAGGGGCCTGCAGGACTGCTGTGTTCACCCCAGATATTTTGGATACTAGGTGTGGAGGCAGCAGTGCCTTTCCAGGTTCCACTGTTAATGGAAATAGAACTTCCAAAATGCTCCCAAGCATGACCCTCACTCCTTCTAGCCCAGGCGCCACTGTACTTTGGCAGTATCTACTCCATGAGGCTGGCTCTAGGAGCAGGCCAGTTCAGCCAGGACCTGCCAGAGCACAGCCAGCTAGGTGTATTACTACGTTAACAGCCCACACCATTTTCCTAGTTCTGAACTAGATGCTCATGTACACAACTTCCAATGCGAGAAATTGGTATAGTTTTGGGGGACAGAAGTTTTCAATATGTGTCAAGAACCTCCTACAGTCGTGATAGCTTTTGACCAATCAGGTAATGACTGGAAGTCTAACTCAAAAAAATCATAAGTACAGTAAAAAGTTTTACACACAAAGATATTCATTGCAGCATTCTATGTTGAATTGAAGATAATTTAAATGTCAACAATAGTGAAATGAATTAATAAATGATGAAATGTTTTGATGAAGTGATATATAGCCATTAATGATAGTGAAGAATTCATAATATATAGCGTAACACAGTATATAACTGAAAAATTAGAATACAGAATTATATATACACTGTTCCCAAATTCCATTTGAGACATTGATGGAGATGTCATGGAAGAGATGGCATCTGAGGAAAGCTAAGTTAATATATACTAGGTACTTTTTATGCACCCAGCTAACTGCTAAGCACTTTTGTATTTCTTCATATGTAATTATCAAGTTAGGGTAATTTCTTAATTTTGAAGACTTGCCTCAGAGAAGTTGTTTTCTACTGTGCCCCCGATAATGGAGTATTTGGAATTCACAGGCAATTCTGGAAGCCCAGCCTCCATCTTCTTATACCAAGCCCCCTCAGCTGGCTTTGAAAATCAGTGGAATTTTGACCAATTAAGTCGAATGATTGACGTTATACAGAACAGATAACCTTACAGAGTGAATGGAGGTCAACATGATCTTATTTTGCATTTTATTTCCTTTATTCTTTAAATGAGAAATGTGAGACAGTATCTCACAATATATACCATATTTTAAATATATACATAATATAGTAGTTATTTTGTTGATAGCAAAGAAAATACATCTAAAGGTAATGGAAAGGGAAGCTTAGACCTGTGAGGTTAGAGGGGCTTGTCTATCAAAAAATAAAGACAGCATACTGATTAAAGAGGTGGGACTAAGCTGTTATAATAAGAGTGTGGTATATATAAAGAAACAGAAATTCAAGAGTTTTCAGTTGAAATTGTAAATGCATCCAAAACAGATTTAAAAAGGAGGAATCTTTTGAAGTATCCAGAGGATATCAAGAGCACAGATCTTTTCCTAAAGGTAAGGATGAGCTGAAGCATTTGGAAGTGTTTCCTTGGTGTTAGAAATAGTTGAGAGGAAACCCGCTCCCACAGGGGCAGTCAAGGCTGTGTAGACCCTGGAGCAGAGTTTAGCCCTGCCCTAGAGGTCGAACTCTGTGGCCTAGGAGAGTCTTTTCAGCTCATCTTTTGTGGTCATCTGGCAAAAAGATGTTGCTTCAGAGTGCTTTCTGCTTTCTTTTATTCCATAGCTGCAAAGCCCAGAGAAACCTGAATTCTTTCTTTGCTATTGTGATGGGTCTCAACACTGCTTCTGTCAGCCGGCTGTCGCAGACCTGGGAGGTGAGCCTTGGGGGTCTACATGGGGTTGGGGGGGAGGGGGGTGGAGGCAAATAAAACTGAACAGGAGTTGTTCGAACAAAAAAGCCTATATTTAAAATGTTTATTTAAATGGTTTAAATGAGATAAGTACTACTAGGAAAAAATGTTAAAAATTAATGTGTCAAGTTGGTAGGAACTATTTTGGCCAAAGATCTTCCAAATGGTTCTATAATGTATATGAAAGATAAAAATTGTAAAATTCTCCCCAGCTAGAATTAGTTTTCTGATCTGCTCCCGTGGTAGTGTGGTTCCACTTCCATGGTGGTCCTTTCAAAAGCTCACCTGCCTGAAGATATACGAACGAATTTAAGCTTCAGGGCCTCTCACTTGCAAGGCTTCTGGCAGTGTGTTCACATGGATGATATGTATCTTTGTAAAATTTGCAAAAGTACGATAATTTTGTATTTTTCTGAAAGATGGCCCACAAAATGTTGTAAGTTTCAGGCCTCCCTAATCCTGGCTCTGCCTCTGTTAGTGTTGTACAATAAAGGCTGTTTGGGTTCAAAGATGGAGAGGCCCACTCAAGTTAGCACAAGTTCTACATGGACCCTAAGGATATATGTGAGAAGGACTGAAACTGGAGCGTACCTAAATTTAGCCAGACACAGATGTAGGGCTCTTTGCCTCTCCCATGACCCCGTCACCTTCTTTCTTTGGGCTTTTGTTTCTTTCTCTCTCCATTCCCTACTGACTGGCTACCTCGCTCCATGTACCATTTCTCTCCCTCATCCTTTCTCTTCAACCATCACGTCTTCTCTCTTATAGCTCCAGCCTGCATGTGGCTCACTGTGGTCTCCTTAGCCTCTCTCCAGGCCTCTCAGATTCAGCCCCTATCACTATCTGCTCCATTCTCTTCAGGGTTCCAAGTTCAAACTGCTGCAACAGAAAGTGATAGGCCAACGATTTTTTTTTTTTCTTACACTAATTTCAGCATAGGTCTCTGGTCAACTTACGGATTCACTTTCTTTGTGTCTGGGGTCATACTCTGATGGAATCCACTGTGGTGACCTGAGGGTCAGAGTCAGTGCTTCTTAAAGGAATTCAAAAGAAAAGAAATGAAAGGCCCGCTCTAGTTAAGCAAACAAGATGTACACGCACATTATAAGATTAAAGGAGGTGGGCAACAATTACCACAATTGATCAGAGCAGGAGGAAAACAAATGACTAGCAAGGGTCAAGGGAGAGTGGAATTTTGAATTAACCTGGAAAGAAACTTTGATTTGCAAAAATTCAGAGGAGAAATAATTCAATTAAATTCCCACAGCCTGCATTTTATGTGCATATTGACTTCCTACTATGTGCAGGGCACTGCATCAGCGCCGTGGCAGATGGAAAGTGGGTAGACAGTGTAGGGCAGAGTATGCCATGATGAAGGAGGTCCTGAACCAGTTCCAGTTGGACCACAGAAGAGCAAGTGGAGGGACTCATTCTGCCTCAGGTTAGCTGAGAAGACCTGAACAGCAGGGCCTTAGAGGTTAAGTTGGGAGTTGCAGGGGACACTGGGGAGAGGTGACCATCCCAGGCAGAGGGGACCACAGTATCTCTAGGCCTAGAAAGTGGTCTTACTATCCCAAATAGTCAATACAGGAAAAGAAGTCAGATTGAGGAATTAGAACAGAGGTCAGCAAACTTTTGGGGTAAAGGGCCAGATAGTAAATATTTTTAGGCTCTGTAGGCCAGATAGTCTCTATCTTAGTGACTCAACTCTGCCATTATAGTGCGAGAACAGCTACAAAGACTCTGTAAATGAATGGACATGGCAGTATTCCAATGCAACTTGATTTACGAAAGCAGGTGGTGTGCCAGATTTGGCCCGTGGATGACCCCTGGAGTAGATCAGTTTGGCTTTAGATATGTTGAGTTTGAGGTGCCATTGGGACATTCATGTGGATTGTTCAACAGACTAAGATATGCAGCTCAGAAGGAAAACTGGAATCACTTGCACATGTCTACATTTTATCTTTTCTCATTTGATTTGTCCTCCAGTCATTAATACCTGTGCATCTGTGTGTGTAACAGTAGTTTCCAAACAGATTAAACTACCTGTGTGCTATGATAAACTGAGTTCAGATTCAAAATTATCAAATTGAAAAGTCTATTTCCAAGTAATATAAAAGTCCAATTGTTGTGGGGTTTGTCTCATTATTTTGATTTGTTTTAGAAACAGAGAATTCCAGAAATATCTTCTGGAACATTGTCCCTAGTGTTAATAGCTGGAATTTGTTAAGCACCAGCTGTGGACTCTATACTCTTTTTATGAGTTGTCTCCATGTCAGTCAGAGAGTTTGGAGACTCGCACCAAACCCCACTGCTGGAAAGGGCAGAGTCAGAATTCAAATTCAGATGGGACTTATTACTAAGTCAGTGCAGAAGCCATCCAGTTTTTCACTTAACAGTGTTCAAGGCAGGCTGGGAAATTCCAGACCCTTCTTCCTTAGCCCTAAATTTTTATTTGGGAGGATGACATATGTTTCTGTTAGGGAGGAAGAGAATTCCTCTACCCATTCTAGGTCTTTCTGGCTGGTCTATGAATTAAATTGACATGAGACAGAATAACAGGAGAAAATCAAACAAAGCTTTATAACACGTATATGTAGGAGAGACCCAGGGAAACTGAGTAACTCGCCAAAATGGCCAAACTGCTAGCTTAAATATCATCTTCAGCTAAAGACAAAGGAGGATGTTGGGAGTAGTGATCTGGGACTTCAAGGGGGTGGAAGGCAATTACATGGAGATGGAAATGTAAATGGGCCAACTACACCCAATGTGACCTGAGAGACACTTTTTATGTCACATTCCAGTTACCTTATGGTATTAGCTCCTTCCTGGAACAGGACCTTCTGTTTCACTTCTTTTAGGCAGTTGGGGAGGAGGTCAAAGTTTCTTTTAGTCTTTTGTTTTTAAAAGTAATCAAGCCAGAGAGACACATTTTGGGGTGGCCAAGTCTGATCCCCAGATTTCCATCCTCTGTCGTTTTATATGCCACCTGTTGGTGTAGCTGATCTTTACAATTTAGTGATTCGACTCATTAGATTGCAGGCTTCATCATTCAGGGTTTTCATGGCCTTTCACTATTTAGCCCTCTGCTGTGAAACCTAATTATATCATTTATACAAAAATGTCAGCCAACCTTATTGTTTCCCACTCAGCAAGACTATTTAAGAAGATAAGAGCATTCATCAAAGGTAGGATATGGAACTGAAATCCAAGTTTTTATTAAAAAGTCGCCAATGTGTGGAATGTCTAACCACCTAGATTCCTGAATCATATGGCTGTTATTTATTTTCAACTTTTTAGCAACATTCCCAATGAATGTTACATTAAGGGATGATGAAAATTGCATAATGAGAAGCAGTCAGGGTAGAACCAGACAGGGGAACGATTTGTGTTTAGAAATGTGAGACATGTAAGCACAACTTAATGAAAATTCCCTTTAGTGCCTCTCAAAATAACTGACTTCTTTAACCTTTTCTTTTATGTTTTTTGTTTATTTTTAGAAAATCCCTGGGAAGTTTAAGAAACTTTTCTCTGAACTTGAAAGTTTAACAGTAAGTAGTTGAGCCAAAGGAGACTTATTCTTCAAATTAATTGCTAGTGTCAGGTTTCTGTCTAGATTTCAGGGGTCAGTACCTGTGCTCCGCCATGTCAGGGGGCTTAGACTTGTTCACTTGTATGTGGAAAGGTAGCTTTGCTCCTCATGGAGAGAAGTAAGTTGACAGTAATGCTTCTTCCTCTCCATGGAAAAAGGTAGTGAGAATGGTTCTTTTGGTATAATTTTCAGAAGGCAGATTTTTAAGTATAGTCCGTTTCAAAGCCTACGAAATTAGTTGGTATAAATTTTGTGTGCAATGTGTGTTATGCATTATTTTCTCCTTTTTACCGTTTCTTCAATTTAGATACAAAATGTATAGTTTCTTTTCAGAATACAATAAAACAGAGTTCTCTTGTTTCCTCTGCATTGTCTGTGCATTATGAGGGCAGTTTTTCTTGGCAGTGTACCTAACAAAAGACTTTGGGGTTACCTCATGATAGAAATTAGGCAGAGGAAACGCTACTGAAAGGACCTATTTGAGGAAGATAATAGGGCAATCAAAGGGTGTCTCTCTTTTGCAGTCATCTCCCATTATTGTAAACCAATAACTTGACTTTCATTCATTGCCTAGATTTCCTGCCCTAATTTGGTGAGTTTATTCTCCTAGGAAACCTTTATCTACTTCATTCTTAGGAAGAACCCCTGATAGCTAAATCATGTTCAAATTGTATAGCAACAGTGGATTTAGAATTGTTTCTATAGCACATTGATTTTTCCTTCTCTTTGTCATCTGCTTTGTTTGGCAGGATCCTTCGCTAAATCACAAAGCCTACAGAGATGCGTTCAAAAAGATGAAGCCACCCAAAATCCCTTTCATGCCCTTATTGCTTAAAGGTAACAGTTTTCTCTCTTTTGTGCTGTGTAATTCCATATTCCAAAAATTTATCACTCTAACTATAGAGGGCAAAAAAAGGACTCTCCGTTTGTTTCTTTAAAGCAGTTTTGACATTCAAGCCTAACTGTGTTTGCTTGTGATTGGTCTTCAAAAGAGCAGTTATTTCAGAGATACCTAAAATACTTAACTGTAATTGAGTAGACATCAAAGCATTTTCACTTGACTCACAAAACTTGGCACTGGAAACGTGTGTTTTTATTTTACTCTGCTTCTAAGCACTATCTTATTTTCTTGGAGTTTACAATCCACTTAATTCAACCAAGAATAAGACTGGCATAAAGAACCCAAACGATGATCTATCCTGCTCTGTGTTTGCAACCTAAGTTTCCGAGGTACAGCCCACGGCCTGCTGCTGTGTGAGAAGTACCTTTGGTCAACACGAGCAATATAGTGTATGAAAATTATTGGTAGAGATGTACTTTCTTCTTTCCAGGAGTGGAATCCATTTAGGAAAGTATGTGACAGCTCCAAGTTAGTCCACTGACTTCTCTTCTGTAGAGCACCAAATAATTCATCAAGAAACATGTTAGTTGAATTTACTAATGAGATCTCAGTGGTCTCTTTTAAACTAAGGGGATTAATGACAGGGAAGTTCTTTTTGATCTGGCCTACACTTCTGACATTCGGTATATATCCTACCTATGTGCTTTCCAGGGAAAAGGGATTTGGCCATTTTCTTGGGCATATTTTGATTCTTCCCAAGGGATTTTATAGGACGACTCTTTTATACAGGCTCTGCCCTGCAGAGGCTTATAACTTCTGCTGGGTCAGGCCCCAGTGATTCTGGAAATGAGTTACCTAGGAACTCGATTGCTGGTTGGCGTGGCCATCCTCCTGCCCCACCTGCCCCCATCGCCAGCCCCGCTGGCACTCGAGCTGCTCTTCCCTCTTCATCTTCTCTCCAGAACAACCACAGCTTGCAGAACTATTGAGTTGCTGTGCATCCCTGCAGGTACTCACTCAGTCTTCATCTAGTATAAAGCAAGAATCTGTGTGAAACAGTAACGTATTAGGACAACTGAGAGATGCACGGATGCTTCATTCAAGCTGCAAAGATTCTGCTAAATGTAAATGAATGAAATAAGGAGAGATTGTAATACCAAAATAACATTTTTAAAGTTCATTTGATTCTTCATATTTATTTCCTTTTAAGATAAGTTTATTCAGGTTTATAATTTTTATTTGCAAAATAAATCACCTTCATGGGGCTGGCCCCGTGGCCGAGTGGTTAAGTTCGCGCGCTCCGCTGCAGGCGGCCCAGTGTTTCGTTGGTTCGAATCCTGGGCGCGGACATGGCACTGCTCATCAAACCACGCTGAGGCAGCGTCCCACATACCACAACTAGAAGAACCCACAACGAAGAATACACAACTATGTACCGGGGGGCTTTGGGGAGAAAAAGGAAAAAATAAAATCTTTAAAAAAAAAAAAAAAAAAAAAAAAAAAAAAACCTTCAACTAGAGAGTAGGGGTGGCAGGTGGGAAGTAACACTTAGAATCACACAAATAGGAAAAATAAGAAATGAGGAAAAATCTGGGAAAAGAATTGATTTTAGGAAGAAAAAATTTTGAAACAATATTTTTAAGGTAATGGGGAATTGGTTGATAATGTCCCTTTAACTTAATTAGATATAAGCAGAGCTTTCTGCTGTATATTAGTGGTTTTCCAAAAAAAATATTTAATGTAGTCAAGTGTCTCAAACTTACATCTTAGCTCAGATGCAGTTCTCAGTTTTACACCTCTTTTCTGGCAGCAGAACAAATTTTCCTTTTTTCTACTGAAAATACATTCATTCATTTGCTCTAGTAAATTAAACTTTTTGTTTTTTTCATTAGAAGCTTTCTTGAGTTTAAATAAGCATTTATTTTTCCTTTATCTTAATTTTTTGCCATCATAAAAATAAACATCAGTAGTATTCTATCGTATTTAAAGTTCCCAGTTTTGTCTGAAAAAATTTCCAAAGGAAAATAGGATGAAAATTTAAAATATGTAAGACATTTTGGAAAAAATAAACAACATTAATTCTTAGGTTTTCTTAACTGCAAGATTATTTTAAAAGTTGGAGTAAACTGGAGCCGGCCCGGTGGTACAGCGGTTAAGTGCACATGTTCTGCTTCAGCAGCCCGGGGTTCACTGGTTCGGATCCCAGGTGCAGACATGGCACCGCTTGGCAAGCCATGCTGTGGCAGGCATCCCACATTAAAGTAGAGGAAGATGGGCACAGATGTCGGCTCAGGGCCAGTCTTCTTCAGCAAAAAGAGGAGGATTGGCAGCAGATGTTAGCTCAGGGCTAGTCTTGCTCAAAAAAGAAAAAAAGTTGCAATAAAATATTTTAGAGCAAATCACATTTTTAATGAAAACTCTTTTCCCCTCTTGTGTTGTGCCTCCTACTTGAGGTTGCTTTTAGTTAGAGAAAAAGGACCAAAGTGGACTATGTGAGTGTTAAGAAGGATCAGGCCCCCCCATGTTTCATTTTTTGAGATAGTCAATTCCCAGTAAACATGCAGATGATCAAGTATGCCCATAACCTGAGGATCCTTCCAGCCATCAGCTTTCCTATTTCCCAGTTGAATTTCTTGCTTTTTTATTTACTTTCCCCTCTACTGTGGTGTGGAATCAGGTAGAAAGTGATGAATGGGAAACCCTAAGTAAGTGTTGAGGAAAGGATCCAGCTGAGCTAAAGGTCAGACACAGCAAACTAGTCCATATCATTCAGTGTCTTTGGAGATGGGAGTCCCTTCCAGTAGAGTGAGCTATCAACAGGTGTTTGAACATAAACTGAGGTCCTCCTGGTAGGTTGTGTGTGTATCTTAGAGTGGAGATTATTATTGCATATCTGTGGGTGTATTTAAATAAAAGGGATGTTGGGTGCTTGTATGTTTCTTCCTCCTCTTTCATTTGCCATCTCTTCAAATGGAGTAATTTCACCCGGAAGTTCTAGTATATGAAGTGTTTGGAGTATGTTCAGGTGTCTCCAGCTGAAAGGGGCCGTGCAGGTACTCATTTCCCATGCTCTGAACCTGGTCGGTACTCTGAACTACTTCACAGCCCATGAGATCCCAGTTTCTGAGCTCAAATGCCCATTGGCTTATCTCCCTCACGCCTTCCTCATCACACACCTGCCGTTCAACTGTGTCAAAACCTTCAGCCACTTGAACTCCCTTCTCCAGGGCGGCAGCCCCTTCCAGCCTCTCTTCCCTCCCCATCTGGCCGCACATACCTTCCCTGCCTTATCCTCATGGCAGTATTAGCCTGACAGCCGCCACCCTCACTAGAGCACCCATCCTCATCAGCTAACCTCCACAAGTCCCTGAGAGCTGAGGTTAAGTGAGACCACCCGGGAAGAGGAGAGACCTAAGGCTAGAGAGGCTAGAAAGAGGGAGCCACGGAGGAAACACAAGTTGCAGAGGAGCCCATAAGCCGTAAATTCAGCAAGTTAACTGTGACTAGTTATAAGAAATGTCCAAGTCCTTTCAAGTTGAGGTACCTGAGAGGCACAGTGGTGAGAGAAACAGGCCCCCGAGTTTGAATCCTGGCTCTGACACTTAGGGCCAGCTGCACACGGTCTTTGGACCATAGTTTCTTCACACTCTTTCCTGCTAGGGCTTTCCCTTATAGTCTTTTGTGAGGATTCAATGAGTTAATGCCGTGTCTGATGCTGTTAATAAATATAAGCTGTCGTTGTCATCACCCCTCCTCATCGTCCTTGGGAACGTAGGCAGGGGATGATGAACCTTGTAACAGTGGGAAAATAGACCAAGTGACTCTGAGAGAGTGTTTGTAGCCGAATTCTTGGGAAGTTATGAGAGACTAGGCTTTTAGGTGGTGTTTAATGTAGACAGTGCACACAGTGCTTTATGTGGTATACAAAAAGGGAAAAGCTAACTGTTGACTGCTCTTTTCTAAATGTCACAGAATGAACGCCTGCAATTCTTTTCTGAAAGCAAAATCATGAAAGACAATAAAATAACCAGAGAATTTGTCAGATGACTGTGTCATTTTGAATTGTTTTCCTGCTAGAACATCAGTTAAAAAAGAAAAAGAGGGGCTGGCCCGGTGGTGTAGTAGTTAAGTTTGCATGCTCTGCTTCGGTGGCTGGGGGTTCGTAGGTTTGGATCCTGGGCGCGGATCTAGCACAGGCATCCCATACACAAAATTGAGGAAGATTGTCACAGATGTTAGCTCAGCAACAATGTTCCTCACATGCAAAAAAAAAAAAAACAACTTAGGAAAACATTGCAGTCCGTACTGGAAGATGTGTAAAAGGGATGTCTTGAGGAAGGAGTTCTATCAGTTTATGATGTAACTAAGTAACTGGTGTCGCCCTCTGGCGGGCAATCAAAGCTCGGCAGCTAGTGTGTTAGAGGTGGGTTACCAGAGCACCTATCTTATAATTGCCCCCATTGAGAGCAGCAGAATCAAAATCTTGATTAAATGCAAATACTTTCCCTTTCTGTTTATAGGAATCTTAATCTGTTCTTTTCCCTCTTTTACATCAGGTTATTTTAACAAGATTTCCGAAAATTATTTTCATTTGGTTTGCCCTCTGTCTGTGATAGAACATGATTATTTGTATGCTCTTTAATTGCAGTATATTTCTTACTTTGATTCTTGTCTGTATAGATTCCCTAATGCTCAGTCACTGACCCTCTGATCTGAGTTTTTATAAATCATCCGCTCCCAGAGCTTCGGCTGCTGTCTTTATTGTAATTCCCAATATCCCTCTCTCTCAAGGAGGCACTCCTGTGTTTATTACAACCAAAAGATTTTTATTTGAATGTCTTCCGTCACTTTAAATGGAGTGAGGCCAAAACCAAATGTAACTTTCCCTTCCTCTGAAAATGTCCCCTCATCCTACTTTCCTTATATTATTTTCATCAGTGGTGCTGACTTTCTACCAGTTAAACAGGGCCAGAAACCTTGCCATTTTCAAACCTCTGCCTTTCCTCACTCACTTTCGATACACAATCAGGCACTGGATCTGAGAACTAAAAATCTAAATTTAAACATCTAAATCTTAACATTTTAAGTAAAGCAGATCCCATACACTTTGCCATGGGTAGTTAAAAAGCAAACACATAAATATTAAAATCCTGTTGTTTCTGGGTACTCAGTTCTTTTCTGCTCAATGTTCAGGTCTAAAAACATAAGGGACTGGTCAGGTTATGGAACAGTGTTGGCTTATATTAAGCAGGTTGAAGTCAAACACTTCATTGTAAGTGCAAAATGTATACTTGCATTAATGTTAATCTTTTTTCTCACCACACACACATAAATTAGGCCCTTTCACATCGAATACACTACAGAGTCAATACTCAAATATTCATGTCAAAATGCATAGAATAATCCATAATGTTTAAGAAAAATGAATGTTTCATTGCATCTAGACCTCTTCAGCCCTAACTTATGATCCACTCCTAAAGGTGTCTTTTTATTTTTAATTTTCAGATGTAACATTTATTCATGAAGGAAATAAAACGTTTTTGGATAATCTTGTCAATTTTGAAAAGCTGGTATGTAAATTTCGTTGTTTCTCATTTTTCCCCTGTGTAAGGGAAATGTATGCTTTTCTCTCTTGCTCCAAGAAACAAATACTTTAAGCACTTTTTTCTGCTGAATCCATGGTGATTTCCAGGAACTTATTTGCTGCATGTCGTGCATTGTCAGTAAAATGTATTCCAATTAAAAATGTGTGCCACCAAGGTTTTGAGAACCAAATATGAAAATCTGCTTTTTACTTCTGAAGATGGAACCTCATTACATTAACATCACTGTTTGAGAATATGTTGTGGCACTGGAATTAAAGCTGTAAAGTTGCTGTCGGGAGAGGGTCTGCATGTGAGGGAAGCACCACCCCTCTTCAGCCTGTGGACAGTGGCACCTCAGGCTGGCAAAGTGCCCTCCCTGCTCACGAGTAAGGGGTCCCAGGCAGTCCTTCCTCACAAGTTACTGAAATGCCTCTTCCTGAATTATTTCCAGGACCTTCCAGGTGCCTTATCATGCAGTGGGCTCCTGTAGGCTTTCTAACTGGCCTGTGGCAGAGGAGGAGTTGCCTCTAAGAACTGAGCATCTGTAAAATAGGAGTGCTCCAAAGAGACCTGGTTGACTGTGGGAATAATGGGTGTCTGACAGATGAACTTTAGTGTCATGTATTAGGCTATCCTTCATGGTTAAAGATGATACCAGTGACCCCTGTCCATAGATCCTGACCTTTAAGTGACCTTTTCAGTAATGGTAATGGATTTGTGTGAACTCTTTCAGGAACTGACCCTCAGTTCCCTGTGAGACTGAGTCAGGCATTTGAGAGAAGGTCAAGTGAGGCAGGGGCCACAGACCGTGACCAAAGAACAGTACAAACTGAAGAGTCCAAACGAGGTTTGGCGTCTGACCTTTGCCTCCTAAGTGCCCTGCTCCAATTGTCAGGTTAACTCACCACACATAGGATGAGGCAGCACAGAACCCCTGTTCAACCTGAAAACCCAAGCACCTGGAATCTGGAAGACAGACATCTTGGAATATCTTGCTATAGCTCCGTTTTAACCACTCGAGGGTGATCACTTCATGGCTAGTTATTTTTAAAGTAAATATGTCTGTAACTTTTCAAGTCTCTCTCGGCACTAAGTGCCTTGGAATCAGAGCTCAGTTGTTTTAGATAGAGCAGTCAAACCAACATAGCTGGAAATGGGTATTTAAAAGAGTTGAGATTTTGTACTTATTCTTTTAGAGATTTGTTCTGCATCACTGTGTAATGCTCTGAAGATCACAGGGCACTTATTTGTAACCAAAGGCTGTTGGCGCTAACATTTAGTCTCTAGGCAGGTTAATCTCCAGTGTTTGATATTAATGAAATGACTACAGGAATATGAAGGCTTTGGTCTATATTACTTCAAATCCTGGCCAACGCATTTGGTTAAGAACGCCAAATAAGCTTTAGAGAACATGTGTGAAGATGTGGGATGAGCTGTGTCACACCAATTAGAATTCCCTATAAAGTCTGGTAACTTTCCTTCTGACTAACCCAGAGGGGACATAGGAGAACAATTGTACTCTTTATAAGTAGACTGTTGTCTATTGTTAAGAGCAGACTGGTGGTTGACCTTCTCCCCAGAGTGAACCAGGGCTTTGGTTAACATTATGTCATTTCCCCTCAGATAGTTCTACCGAAGTGAGAGGACAATTCCATAAAGGCACAACTGGGAAAGAGCAATGGCAAGACCCCTACACCCTTCTCTCTTTCATTCTCATCAGCCTCTCTGGTCTTCCCCTGATTTTCCCAACAATCCAGTGGAAGCCATTTAATGCAAGCTAGTGTAGTCCAGGGTCTTGCTTGCATATGTGCCAAGACTTCAAACTAACTGTTGGGACTGAAACAGAGAAAGTCTAACTCATGGTACTTCTATTAGGGTCAATAATTGTACCCGTAATTCTTTAAGAAAGTTTAAGGAAATAACATGGCATAAATAAGTAATATTCCATTTTAAATTTTAAATTCCTGAAGAGAACTTGTATTAAAAAGACAACTAGAAGATGAGTGCAGTTATACATGCACACAGCAGGCCCATAGTGCACACATGCACCCTCAGGCGCTTGCTAGCACATCATTTCGAAAGTGAGCAGATTTTGTAGTATGAGTGAATTCCCAGTCCTCAAAGCAGATGGCACTTAGGATACAACACACCTCATCCTGACCCCTTCCTTGCACAGAGAAGGAGGAGTGAAGTTAAAATTTTTTCTAGAAGGACAAAAATCTATTGTACATTGGATATAGCCCTATGTTATACTTGGATGCCAGAGAATGAAACTGAATTTCCTAGTAGAATCAGTATTTTCAAGGAATGTTTCTTAGCAAAGGACAGGGTTTCACTTAGGCTAAAAAAGGATCATCTTTCATAATAATGAACCAATAGAACCTAACTGAATTAACTTATGAGAAGCCAATTCCTCATGATGGATATTAGCTTAAGCCAGCTTGCAGATAATTCAGTGTATTATCTTTATCTGGCTGATACAGGCCAACACATTAAGTCAGATGACATGAGGACCCAGAAGCGCTCACTGGGTCTAATAAGATTCCCATTGTTCCCTATGCTGCCTCAGCAACTCTGAATGTTTCAGTCTCAGACGATTAAATAATGAAAAAACAAATACTTCCTCCTTTTCTTCTCCTTATCCCTCAATGTTAAATGCATCACCTTTTACCACACCTTCCCCCAGCCCCTTCAGAAAGCCTGAAGATGAGGATCATGACTCAGGTTTCAATACCGCACTCAGTACTGAGCCTCGAGTCAGCTTGAGCCTTGCGTGAGCTCACAAATGGCGCATGATAGAAATCAAGTGATGCCATAGCTTAAAGCAACAAGAGAACTGTTCTGGGAATAGTGGTAAAATTTGGGGAAGGAAATTTAACAATACACTCACAGACAGGTCTCATTTCCTTTACAAATGCAGCTTGAGCCACTGCTGTAAGCACTGTCCTATTTAATTTTCCACTATTGAGTAGAAATATGTTAGAAATACAGTTGTGAGAATAATTTAATAAGTAGGTCATATTCAAATAGTTTCTATAGTTCTGCCAGATATTAAGTAAAAAAAAAAATGAGTATTAACATTATTCTTTCAGCAATAGTTCATTGAGGGTTTGCTGTATATGGATGAGCCTGTGTCCACTGGATATAAGCAGGACATGAGAGATGACAGCCCATTTGGGGAGGTTTGGAGGACGAGATACTGAATAATGTTGATTCTTGAATAATAGGATGACATTTGGATCTTGATGTGAAACAGAGTAGAGAGTCACTGTAGACTTTCCAGAGGACTAAAGCATGACGACAGTGTTTGGAGATTA
Organism: Equus przewalskii; assembly: GCF_037783145.1. NCBI lineage: Eukaryota > Metazoa > Chordata > Mammalia > Perissodactyla > Equidae > Equus > Equus przewalskii. The sequence continues at coordinate 54,092,673 of NC_091834.1, read as the reverse complement.
TTCTGGCAACTGTTTAGGAGGAACAGTAGCGGTGAATGGTCTTGTCCTAAATGCTATCTTTCCTTCATCATGGAAAACTGAAAATGATGGAGTTAGAAGACTGTTGCAGGACACAAGTATGAGGTGATGGGGTCTTCTCAAAGCAGCTGCGGGTTTAAGAAGACTGCCTAGAGATCAGTGAGAACTTTAAAGAAAGAAATTAAAGTTGAATGCTGAAGACTAGAAGGGAATGTAAATTACAAACAGAAAACAGTCTCTGTAAAGATGTTGATGTTTTAGAAAATGTTTATCTTTCACGAATATCTCATTTCCTGTCTCCATTGGAGATTCTTGAGTCTTTGATTCCACAAAAATTCCTATCTCCATTCAGCTCGTATGTGTGAGTCAATGTGTATGATGTATGGTAGGCTGAGCATGTGACATCCTCTAGTGGTACCTGGTCTAGAGGAGGAGAAAAGTTCCATAGCAGTTATGACAACACAAAGCCAACATGTATTGCACAAAGAACAGTGGGGATGTTAAGAATGGAGCCTCTCAAGTTCAGAAGGAAGATCTCAGAAAGGCTTCATGGAGAGAAGGTGAAACATCCCTGAAGTGAAAAGCCTAAGCAGATTTGGACAGGTAGCTACCGGGTGGGAGTGCTGAATTTATTCACAGTGTGTTTTCCCAAGGCTTAGTTAGAATCTGTGCGACCGGGTCTGGGAGCCACTGTTTCCACAGACAAGGATTAAATATTCTCTTGTAATCCAAGCTCAATATTATCATTTAAAGTTCCAGCTCCAAATATAGCTTTTCAGTTTACATCCGAGGGTGTAAATATCCTTCCATCATAGCAGGCACTGTTACTTCAGCAACACCCTAAATGACCGTTCCACTGATACGTCTCCTGCTCTACCTTCCAGCATATGATTGCAGACACTGTGCGAACCCTGAGACACTGCAGGACTAACCAGTTTGGTGAGTAATTGAAGTCGGGTGTGGAATGTAAATTTACCCTTCATTGGTACAGACTCTGCCCATATCCCAGGTATTTGGTGGTAATAAATTTGAACCTGTGAAGTATGATATGCATATTGTATGCATATACTATGTTCTCTCTGTTTTATCACTGCATGTTTGAGATGCAGAGGAAGAAAAGATACAGCAATCTCTATCTTCTCATGGCAGAGTGACTTTAGATAATCAGAGGCTACCCACCCCACCCCTGACCCAGAAAGTCTTGTTTGCTTGCCCATTGGCTCAGAATTACCAATGGGTTTACTAGGGATGACCCCATCCCTAACCTCCTTGCTTGGAGCCTTCCTGGAATAGGAATATAGTTTGAAAAAGTACCTAAAGCAGCCTTCCAGCATCTTTCCTCTGCAACAAAAACTTCCCGTCTGGAGGTGCCGTTCACTAAAGTATTTTTCTGAGCATTTGTATAGACTCCCCACTGAGACTAATGTATGTAGGAACATTTGTTCCTTTTTAAATTTCAGGCATAATTTATACTATGTTTAAATGGTGTTAAAACATCACAGGAAGGAAGGAAGTCAACTTTATTGAGTTCAAGGAGCTTTAACATGGGCATTGGAATCCTGACACCAGTATTGGTGATTGATGGTTGGAGGTTGTTAACCCTGAGCGTGCAGAGCAGGAAAGGAGGCTCAAAGAGGTTAACTCATGCAGCCATTGTTTAGATCGAGTCTACCTGACTTCCTGGCCCCTACTCTTTCCTTTGCTTATGTGGATTCTATTGACAAAAAGGGCAATAAAACAAAAAATAGAAAGTTGAGTTTAATAATTACAAATCAATCAAAGGTGACCATTAAGTAAAACTTACTTTAAGTAATGCATCATTGTAAAACAGTTTTTTCAACAAGATAGCATGTACATAAAGTAGAAAAATCAAAATCCCACTTCCTAAGGATAGGTGCATATTCTTAAGAATTGTTTTTCTATCTTGGCTGGCAATGTTGTCCCCTAACAAAGCAATTGAACTTCTGTATGAATTACAAAGTTTCTGTTTGAAAAGTAGAATTATAGGGACCTAATTTTCCGAATAGTAACATCAATTAATACCATTTGAAATGTGCTTACATAATTCTCCATTAAATACACAAGTACAATGCAGTTATAATGGAAACAGTGAAATTAACATTGTCATGGAGATTAATTCAAATGTACAAGCATAATGTTGCTGATGAATAATGGGTTCATATTTATTTCATCCTCCTTTGGTTCCCAAGTATTTGAGTACTCAGCTGATTCTAAGACATCAGTCTCATTTACCAAGGGCTCTGGTTTATGTACCCTGCAAGTGTGGACAGGAAGGTTATACTGGCTTGGCTGGCCTTGACCCTCTCTTGAACCTCCCATCACCAGAGAGTAAGTCTGCATAGCACAAAGCAAAGGAAAAATGTAAATAACTAGCAGGCCTATTTGTATTCTATGTTTATATATCTTTTAAAATTGGATGTAGGACTGAATTATCTAAATTCTTTTTGACAGTTTATATAGGCATGGTAAACCAGTATCAGCATTTGGGGTAAAATGAGATATTGTTAATCAAGCCACTCATAAATTATAAAGTGCCATTCAAGTGTCAGTTGTCAGCCATTCATTCTGACATCTTTTTAAGGCCAAAAAATTAACAACAAAATTATCTTTGTCGCATCGTGTTTTCTAAACCAAAAGCAGTCTGATGTCTTCCTAAGAAGGCATTCTATAGAATAATACAGCTTTTTGGTCACTTTCAAGCAAGTGGGACAGGAAAAACTTTAACTCCTGGTGCTTTTACCTTGTGAAAGCAGGAAACCTTGTGTCTGGTAAACTTAAGAATTACAAGCCAGCCATGACGTACAAGCCTTAAATTATAAAATGCATTTGCCATGGGGGAGGAAAAAACGGGTTTTCACCAAGAGAAAAAATTGTTGCATTAAAATGCTCAGCCTCCCACGGGCCCCATCCTTCTGCTCAAGCTGAGCTCCAGTCTCACACCCTGCTTCTCCCATCTGAAATTCCAGGAAGAGGAAGCACTCACATTTACATTGTCTCATTATTGTGAGACAGACATTATTGTGCAGTTTAGCCAGTCTCCCAGTGCCTTGAGGTTTTGGGTTCTTTTTGTTTCGTGGGGGGTTTTTTTGGATTTGGTTTGTTTTTGACTATGGGAAGTGGGCTTGCCCCATTTGCCACATTGTCCCAGCTACTTTATCTCTGGTTCCTTAGCATCCTGTCACCAACATGGCACATACGTGTTCACAGTGCACTAAAGCCTTGGGGGCCCTTTGATTCAGTAACCACCCTGGATTTGGAATGGAAACCCCCCTTGCCTTGTCCTCCGCTGGGTAGATGTTAGCCCATCCACAAATTTTTGGAACCTGCTTTGCCTGTTAACCATACCTTAAGTTCATTTATGTGAAATCTGTTCATTCAATTGGTCCCTTAATTTTTTTTTTTCAAAATCTTAGGACACCAAAGGATCATACAAAACCTTAAATAAAAAGGGAGGGGAGGAACTATTGTGTCTGTGCGCTCACCAGCGTAGCAATGATTTCTGACAATAGCAGACTGAGATATAAGAGTGAGTGAAAGCTATTTAAATGGGCAATTGCTGTGACGTGAGACTTCAGACCATGGACTCGGAGACACGTGGCCTAGGTTCCAGTCCTGCTCTGCCACTTGCTTGCTGTGTGTCTGTGCTGTTTGCCATTCTGTCGAGGGGGATGATAACATGATCACTAAATACTAATAATGTTAGGTCATAAATGCTATATAAACGTTGGTAAAACAAATACCTTACCAGTCTAATTACCTGACCTGAGGAATCTAGTCTGAGCTGAACAAGCATCTCCACTGTTGGAATAAAGAAGTCTGCTGGGATTCTGACTAATGCGCGTCTACCTGGTAGATTTACTCTAAGCCTCAATGTGGGCTTTTGCTGGTGTTTATAAATAGCATTACTGCTCTCCTGAGATCGACTCCTTTTTTTCCCTCCAAAAAATAGGAAGTGATGTGTCTCCAAAAGAGCACCAGGAGTTGAAATCCCATGTTAATCACCTGTACGTCATCGACAGCCAGCAGGCCCTGTTTGAGCTCTCACACAGGATCGAGCCTCGGGTGTGAGCCCCCGCCCCGCCGCCTCCCCTCCCTGTAACCGCAGCACTTTGAGCTATGGGAATGTCAGTGCCAAGCACGTCGCTTTCCTGTGAGAAAAGAAGTTGCTGAGTTTTATCAGCATATCACACGACACACACAGGAAAGCCAGCCAAAGCGTGCTCAGGAAGTGATGTCAGCCACCGGAGGTGGGGAGAGGCCTCCCCACGCTGCTCTTGGAACAAGAAGGCAGAAGAAGAGTCAGAAGCATTCTTGAAATGGAGAAGTCTGGTCTCTTAGGGTCACGTGGTTGAGCCAATCCAATTTTCAATTTGAGATGGGCCAGCATCAAGACAAGAGAACATGTCTTGTCATACAGTGACCAAATATTTCAGTAGAAGTGTGCATGAAACAGGGAGACGTTTTACTTTGCCTGGTAGAAGATTGCTGTTTATAGGCTGTCAAAGGAGGAGCTCATTTGAACATCTAAAGACAGTGATGGCATCTGTAGATTTCCAGGGAGAAGGAATGGTCTCTGTGGATACAAACTATGACATCACCAAAGCGACTTGTGTCTAGGGAGTTAGTGAGGACCAGCAGCTGGCATCCATGCTCTGATTTCCAGAGGAAATGTCAAGGCATGCATTTCTTTGCATCCACAATCACTTATCCGTGTACGCTTGCAGGTGAAATTTGTTTCAGCACAACTGATTTGCAACTATAGGCAAGTTAGACTAAGTTGCTTTGCCAATAAGGAAAAATAGTAATCTTTAAGAAATTGACTCACTGTTTAATTTCCAGGGATTGTCTTTACATGTGCAAGCAGGCTCTCATCTCTTATTGGGAACAATGTGATTTTTGAAAAAGTACAGTGCCTGACACATTGTAGGTACTCAGTGACTGTTTATTGGGGTGACACAGTCACAAAAGTCTGCATTCTTGTGCCCGATGACACCCTACTGTTTTGCATGACTCCAGCAGGCTCCCTGCCCACAGTGTGGAATGGTAACAGCCAGCACAGGGAGGTCAGGTGGGTTTTCATGTGTGGAGCACTTAGCACTCCCTAGAGAAGAGCAAGGGCTCAGGTAGCGGGGACTGCCCGTCTTCCAGCAAATGAAAAGAACCCTGAATATCCAAATGTCTGATTTACACTGGACACTTAGAAGTCCTGTCTGTAGTCCACCTCCCAACCAAGGCATGGAGCCTTTCCATAATTTGTCATTCTTTTCAAAGCCTCAGAGTCTTTTAAGTCTTTTTTATTCCCATTTTTACCCATTGGGGCTCCTACGGTAAATAAAACCTCTTGCTATTCTCAAGAACTGGTTAGAGGATTTCCCCCCACCTTCAAATGAATAAAAAGCCTGTGGGATACAATGAAATCCACCCCTGCCAGCTAGATACTCGTCACGCTGCTAGAATACAAGGGCCCTGCTCGTGTATTAGGTCCCTTCATTTTCCACTCGCGTGGATCCTGGTGCACTTCTCCCCACTCCTGCCTCTGCATCTCTCAGGTGCCCGTACAGAACTGCTTCCTTTTGTCTCATCAACACCTCATTTCTGAGGTGTGTCTGATGCTTTCTGACACCTAGATAGCGGTGCTGTTTCCTGGGCTCGGGAAACACACTGATTTGGAGAGAGCACTGGAAGGAACTGTGTCTGGCACGTAGAACTTCATTCCTGAAAATGAACAGGGTTTTATAGAAAGGCACCATCCAGGGCTGGTCCCTCAGAGAAATGCTCCAGGCTACCGGGAATGGAGTGAGACCCACTGGAGGAGGTCAGAGCCATCGGAACCAGGGAAAACAGACTTCTCTCCTGGCCAATCAAACACTGGACCAGAGCCCCCCCGTGGCGATTACTAGACATAGCGTGGGCTTACAGCACAAGCATGTGTGCTGGTCTTTTCTCTATGCTAGGGAGAAGCATTTGGCCCATCTAATCATGTAAGGCCATTTTGACATTGTCTCTTTGTTTTACAGTTTAAATTTTTATTCACATTAGATTTCCATTGCTCCGACTGGAACATTACTTCTTCAGGACTAATTTTCAACGGAGAACTATTTCAGCATAGCACCTGCTGCTTAAACCTCCTTCAAATATGTACACGGCCAAACGAATCCACACATGCATCATGTTTAAACACATTTGGATGGTAGTCAGAGTATCCTGTGTGGCATGGGTGGAAACAGGCTGGGGAGAAAATGGTGCTTGTTCACTGTTACTCCAGCCGTGGTCTCGTGGCTCTCAGGCAGCAAAGGGAAAGGAGGATTTTCTTTAGATTTGCTTTTCCATCCCTGTCTTCTGAATGTCAGAATCCTTCTGAAATTTAACAACTGTCTCCAGAGATTTCCCAGGCAGCAGCTCTCAGAAATTTCAGAAACTCTGAGAAGACTTAAATCTGGAATTAAAGAATTCCAGGCAGAATTGTGGGGACCAGATTTAGCTCAACAGGAAGCTCTTTCCAGCAAGTCTGAGCTGTCCAACAGTGAACAGGCCACTGCAGGACCTAAGCGGCTCCCTGTTAATGAAGATGGGCTGTATTCTCTTTCCAGATATTTGTCAGAGCCTCTGGAATTGGTTTTGTTCTGGCTAGAAGGGTGGACTGGAAGATGTCTACGCTACTTTCCAGCTCTCTTAGATTTTTATCATCCATAAAATCTCCACTCCCTCTGAGAATCTTCTATAATCTGCCATCTTCACCAGTGAGGTGGTGCAGGGGCATGTCTAAGTGGCTTCTTTTTGCTGCAGCACAGCTCTCAGACAGTCCCGCAGGTCTTTGGATCTGTCAGCATTCCAGCAAACCAGCCCTGCTTGGAAGTTAGCACAGGACAAGTTCCTGTAGGCAAAATCGCAACCTTTCTGAATTTTTTTTGCCATATACATTTGCAGATGCTCCAAAGGGTACAGTGTTGTAAGTTCACTCTTTGTAATAATCTGTACAATTGCCAAATGGTTGTAGTGATATATATTATGGCCTACCTTCACGTTATTCTAGTACCATTAATTATGTTTAGAATAAATTCATTTTCCTAGACTCCTATCCACAAGCAAGTCAGGCAGAATGTACATTGAATTCAGAAGTGTGAGGATAAAGTAAAACCCACACCTCCCAGCTGGTAGGGCGAAGATGTTGCACTAATGTATCCTCGCCTCCACAGGCAGAGAAACAGTTGCATGAAAGAGTGGGACTGTGACTTCTGATGCCCGGAGATGGGCTTTTCTGTTGCCCCGCCTCAGCCCCGTCGTTCTGGTATAGCCATCACATATGCCACAAATCCCAAACTTAGTGCTCCCAAATGGCACAACTAACCCAAGCTTCTCAGAAACTAGGCAAAAACATTAAAACGGGGCAGACCGGGTCCGCTGCAGTTGTGTAACAAGGAGTTTCTTTTAAATGCTTCAAAGACATGTCCTTAAAATTTCAGCCTGCTTATTAATGAGTGGGCCATTGTGCTTCACAATAGTAGTGGGGGAAGAAAAGTTTTTAAAAGTTGCCAAAAAGTTAGATGAAAATGTACTACTGTATAAAGCAAAGCTGTATATACTAAACGTTTTTTAGCAGAGTAATATTTATTTGCATAGCCTATTTATTGTATTCCTATTACACTGTTATTAAAAACTGGGATGAAATCGATAACCTGAAGTAAAGACTCTTGCCTTTTACTGTATCATTAACTAGGACTGCTGTGACATTGTCAGCTTGTGTTAACAATTAGCATATAGGAAACCTGCAATCAGGGCGTCTACCTAACTTCTCAGGGACTACACTTCGTAGTTTTCCACCATTATAAGAGCTGGTAAATATGAAACATTTGTTGAATTACCAGAATTGCCATTAACAGTATTTTCTTTCTCATATTTCTTGCTTTCTGCTTCTGTATATATGACTGTGATGTGTATTTATCGAAGCTAGTAAGCAATAATTTATATGTAAAAATGGCCAAGCAATATAAGGTGAAAACTTATATAAGTCACTGTTACCTTATCTTGTATTTTCAAGTGTTTTTTTAAAACTGCTTTTCCAAATATAAGATGTTGAAGATACTATTCATGCCTCGTAGCTTCTTGCTTTGTCTGTGATGCTTGTGGGCTACATTGCCTCTGTTCCAGCAGCGTATTATGCTCAGTTGTTTGGAACTCGGAAATTCTTTGCTCCCTGAGAGAGCTACAGGTGGGTGAGGAGATTCTCAGGCAGCCTGTAGAAGCCTAAATCACTTATGCTGCCATTGAGTTATTGGAGAAACCAAACACCCTGTGTTGGAAATTGCAACAGTATTCTCATATTCTCGGGTTTGGGGATGCCAGCAGCCCCTGTCACCCACTTGAGTAGGACCAGGAACTCTCCCTTATCAACCCAGATACTGAAGGAGGCTCCAGGCCCTGACAGCACAAGAGCTCTGGGTGGGATGAGAAAGCGAAGGGGTCCTAACCATGCTCTGGGGAAGTGGGAAGACTAGTTGTGTATACACTATGGCAGGCTGTATCACTGGTCAAAATCTCCACCGGTCTCTATGCGGGCATTATCTATCCTGCCTGTTGATGTCAGACTTGGCCTTTGCCATCTGGTAATCCCTTCCCACAAGAGGATTCTATATCTCACCACGTTGAACTCAGGAGTGGCCACATGTCTTGCTCTGTCCAGTGAAAACTGGGGAGCAGTGACCTGTGCAGCTTGTAAACTGAAGCTTTACCAGGTGGCCTATGCCTGCCAGTCTCCTCTGCCATGAGACCTGCAGTGTTCCAGGTAAAGGCACCTCCATCCACCTGGTCTCCAGCTTGTGAAGCCTGTGTAACTTGAGTGAGAAATAGCAGCATTAGAAGCCACTGAGATTCAGGGGTGGTTTGTTACCTCAGTGGAATTTCTCCTAAGCTGACTAATGCAGTCTCCCAGGACACTTCTTTCTTGATAACGTGTCCTTTCAGTCCACGTGTGGGCGATAGTCTTGGCTTTGCACAGTCCCTAATGGGAATCCCCTGTTAACACACATCCATGCAAAGGGCTTGTCTTCCTGTGACAAAAGGTAAAGACCAGAAGATGATTTTCTTGGGCTCTTAATCACCAGGAAGTGGCCCTTCTGTGAAACAAGGGAAAATGGGGAGAGAGAGCACAGGGGGTATTGCCTCTAAGACAGACAACTGGGGAGCAGAGAGAGGAAGACCACAGGGCTTTACCGCTTTTGTCCTGGCCTGTAATCACTTCATCCATGGGGGCAGCCTGGAGTCTGGAGCGGTGCCGGAGAGGAAGGGAGAGTGGAAGCTCTAGGCTCCAGCCTCGGAAGGCAATGGGAGAAGGAAGGAAATTCCCATTGCTTCAGACACTCGGGGGTTTTCTTCACTGTGATTGCCCATCCTGGAAAGATGGACGAGGCTCCTGTGGACTCAGAAGCCAGTTCTTGTTTAAATTAGCAAACTTCCCAGTGAATTTTCTGACCCTGGCCCTGGTGCGCTGGCTACAAAATCCTGTTTCAGGGACTGAGAGCTCCATGTCTGGTCTGGCTCCTCTTTGAGGTCTTCTCGATCCCAGTGAGCCGCTTGTGTATTTGCTTTCCCTTCACTACTTTAAACAAACAGCATTCCTAAAGCTGTAGACTTGCTCATTTTTTTTCAGTAAAGTGTTCCTGTTCCTGAAGGCAGCACGAATGTCCCTTACCTAACAGAGGAGCAGCCAGCTCCCCTTCCTGGCCCAAGAAAGGTACTCCCAACAAACAGGGCAGACCTACCGTGCAGGAGCGTGGGGTCCCGAGGGCAGTCCCAGCGCAGGGCTCCGGCGTCACTCAGCTTCTGGGGACACAAGCTGAGATCCCTACTCCAGCCACACCCAGAGCTGGGTCAAGTTGTAGCTCTTGATTTTGTTTCTCTTATGGTGACTCGCTGTTCGCTCAGGGGGAGCTTGACCTACTCTTCAGCCCGACTGTGGCTCCTAGATATGCCTTCCGTCCCTCGGGCTGGGGCTTCTCCCAGGAGTTGGGTTAGGGTTCCCTCTGGTCAGTTTTTAGGGCATTTCTGCCACAAGGTCATTTCAGTCCTCACCATGGCAGTCCCATAGTAAGCTCTGCAGCTACCCTTGCAGCCACCTTCTGAGTGTATGGTTTCACCCCTGCTTGGAGGGAAAGGAGCTTCTGGGTCATCCTCAGAGGGCCCTGACACTCCAAGGTGAAAGCAGGACAGGGGCAGCCTGGGAAATATTCCAGGCCTTTCCCTGCTGCCTAACTGCACCACCTCGCAATTTATTTTCTGCTAAAATCCAACCATGTTGCAGGTCTTCTTGACAGGCCTAGGCATTTTCCCCTAGGAAGAAAAGAACAAGTGCCCCTGTTGTGGACTCCCCTCCAATATCTCGGGCTGTTTCTAACATCCCCAGGTTTCCTACACAGAAATAGGGAGGGTGGAAAACCAGCCGCTCCGGACTGGCCTTGTCTTCTCCCAGGAAGACCCTCAGGCCACCCCAGCTGTGAGCCTTGCTGCCAGAGATGCTACCATGGGAGGTAGGACTGAGTCCTCCTCTCCGAAGGCCCCTTTCCTGCTCACGGACATTTGGAAGTTTCCGAGATGTCTGTGTGTGGTTAGAGGCTGTAATTTCTAATCAGAATTTGAATAAACATAGCCATATTCTGAGAAAATCCCTGCAGTAGATGCTTTTTTTGGAGTCCTGCTCCCCACCCCCCCCCCCACCCCCGCCAAAAAAAACCCAAAACAGAGAATGAAGTCTTCAAAGCAATTAACCCTCACGGGAGACTTGAGGCTGTGGCAAGATCTTTTCCCAAGTTCTGTGGCAACAGTAGCTCTCTGGTGTCTCATAACTGGGAAATCCCTTTCTCTAAGAAAGTCAGGGGTGCCACCACCCAGCCAAGTCCAAACCCATGGAACTATCCTGGCTCCCTGCACCAGCACCCCTTGCTCAGGTTCCCCACAGCTGCCCCATCCCACTTCCCCACCTGAGTTCAGGCCCTTGCTGTCCGTTACTTCCGTCATTGTAGTAACCTTCCATCTAGTCTCCTTCCCTCTAGTCTAAATTTTGCCCCCATAGAATCTCCAAACGGCCCTGAAAATTTTTTTTCCTAAAACACAAATGTGATCATCTTTCTCCCTTTCTTCGATAGCGCCTCCCAGGCTGCAGACCTAAACCCCAAGTGCAGACAAGTTCTTCACATTCTTGTCTCTACTTACCTGTCCAAGGCCAGAGAGATCAGGAAGATGCCCCCAGGAGACTAATAATTTGGTACCCACTTTCACCTGATAGTGTACACGTGGCGAATAATTGATTCCTACTAATGAAAATGCCTGTTGAAAATAGCATGCACCAGACATTTGCTAAATAAATAAATGTCTATGAGGCTTATTTGCTACTTTCAAGGTGTTGAGTCTTGAAGGAAGACTGATATGGATGCACAGAGAGCTGAGGTGGGGGTTCCCTACCAGGAAGAGCCCAGGCCACCAGAATTGCCTTAAGGATAATGAATTCTTCCCCACCAGAGATGGGCAAACAGATCTAAAACCAACCAGCAATTCACTCATCAGATGAGGGCTGTGCTAGGCGACCTTTACGATCCTTCCAGCTGCTGGCTGTTAAGAAAGCTGGTGCAGATCTGTGACTGTTGGAGCTAATTAATTTTTGTTTAGTTTGTTTTTTTTTAAGGAAGTGACTTGGCTGATGTGGGAAATACGAACTGTTCATGCTTCTTTGTGTTCAATTGACCTGGGCCTGGCCTCAAGCTGGAAGGGAAAAGGCAGTGGCAGGATGCCGGAAGGCAAAGCCTCACCCCTTCCCTGTCCTGTGCCCGATGCTGACTCCGCAGTCCTCCCAGAGATGAATGCCTGCAATAAGGAACTAAATAAAGCCCCTGGAATCAATGTAGTAGAGCCTGCTTCCAAGAACAAGCCAGCTCGTGCCTCCTGAAGGGTAAGGAGGGTACATGGTGAGGGTAAACTGTGTCCGTTCAGCTGTCCCTGTGTTCTGGCTCTGGCCATCTGGCCCTACCCCAGGCTCCCTGCTTGGACCCAGCACTCAGGTCTGGCCAGGCTCTTCTCTGCCTCCTAACCAGGACCCCTACTCTACCTCCCAAATAAGGCTCATCCACTCCAAAGTCCTCCTGGATGACCCCACCCACACTGAACCCCGTAACCCTATGTGCATTCCTACAGCGGGTCCCACCCATTTCTCTTTGCGGAACCGCTCTGCATTGCCTTGTCTCCGACCCAGCATGGGCTGCCTCGAGGGTGAGGAGAAGGGTTAACAGTGTAACCTCTGAAGCCAGACTGCCAGGTTCGAGTCAGGCTTGGACCTTTAGGGGTTAGGACAACTGGCGGAAGTTTCCCCCTTGACCTTAGCTGCTGTTTCTGCATTTCATAAAATGGGGGTTAATGCACCCCCTACTTCACAAGGTTGTATGAGAAATAAAATGAGCAAATGTATGTAAAGTGCTTAGTACCATGTCTGGTACATAGTAAGCACTCAAATGATGACTGATGACGATGACGAAGACTGGGTGCATGCCAGATTTGCACCCACCTTTCTACGCTACTCTGGGCAAAGTTCCTAACTAATTCTCTTATCCTTAGTTCTCTCAATTGTCAAACAAGATAATCACCAACATCTCCGCCACAGGGTGGTTGTGAAAATGAAATGGACAATGCATGTGAGAGTCCTCACATGTATGTGGTAAAGTGAGAGGCAAATATGAGATTTCCTTTTGAATCCTCAAGTGCCTCTTAGACACAGGGATGAAGCAGCGACTCCCTAAATGTTTGCTGATTGATCTGAACAAAGATGCCTGCACATGGCCTGCAGAACTGGGGTGAAACTAATGTTAACATTAACATTGTCAGTGACATATTAACTCAGGAAGGAAAAGGGCTGATCAGACCCTGGGCCTGTTCACATCTGATCCAGGGCCACAACCTCTCTGAGGATTCACTGAAGCTCCCAGGAAGGCTTTTCCTTGGCTCCACCCCACCGTCTCCCTGTGCCCCTCTGCCCGGACCACAGGCCCAGGAACTCCTGGACAGCAGCTCCACCTCACAAGCATCAGGCAACACAGAAGCGTCGTAATTCTGACAGGAGACTGAGAAGGACAGACGCTCACTCTTCTCTAGTTGTGTCCTCTGCGGTTGGGGGAAATTTTCTCTGGTTTCATTTAGAGTCAGTGACACAAGCACTAAAGGGCTGAGCCTAGACTCGGAGTCCTGCGTTGAGACGAAGTTCCCTTTGGAAGAAAGAAAAGCAGGAGAGGCCAAAAGAAGGAGGGACAGCTCACCCTGGGCCTGAGCTTATACTTGCCTGGTGTTTTCCTTCCTTAAATCAACCAGTAACTTCCTCTCTCTCTTCTTCCTTCCCTCCCCACCTCATTAGTAAGCTAACATTAATGTAATAGATATTTCTTGAGCATCTAATATGTGCAGGTGCTATTCCAGGTGGTGGGAAACAACCATGAACATAAAGATCCTTTCCTCCTGGAGCTTTGATCTAGTTGGAGAAATAGACAATAAACAAGACAAAGTAGTGAAATATGTAGTAATACCTCAGATGATATGACCTTCCTCAAGAGAAAAAAGCTAAAATGGGGAAGGGGAGAGGAGAGTGCCGGGAAAGTAGGTGGCATGTTAGGGAGGGTAGCCAGAGAAAGCCTTATCGTGGGTTGAATTGTGTCCCCTCAAAACTCACATGTCGAGGTCCTAAGCCCAGGATCTCAGATTATGGTCTTATTTGGAGATAGGATCTTTACAGAGGTTATCAAGTTAAAATGAGGTCAGGGTGGCCCTAATCTAGTATGACTTATGTCATTATGAGAATGGTAAATTTGGGGACGCACACAGGGAGAACGCCATGTGAACATTTAGAGGCCATCCACAAGCCAAGGAGAGAGGCCTGGACCGGATCCTGTCCTCACATCCATTAGAAGGAACCAACCCTGCCACCACCCTGATTTCAGGCTATATAATGCCAGCTTCCAGCTCTGGGAAACAATACACTTCTGTTGTTTTGGCCACCCAGTTTGTGGTACTTTGTTATGGCAGCGCTAGGAAACTAACATGGGCTTGCTGAAAAGACCTGAAGGAAGGGAAGGAGCCAACCATACAAATATCTGAAGGGAAAGCATCCCAGGCAGAGAGAACAGCCGGTGCAAAGATCCTAAAGGTGCACCTGGAGCTTAAGGTCCAACAAGGAGCCTGGTGTGGCTGGAGCCAGTCAGTAAGGAGAAAGAAGTAGAAGTCAGAGACAATGCAGCTAGATCACATGCAGCCTGGATGTTTCCTCTAACTCCGAGGGGAAAACACTGGAAGGTTTCAAGCAGAGAATGACACGATCTGATCTGTGTTTCAATAAGATCACTCTGGCCGCTGAGTTTCCAACCGACCAAAGAAGGGCAAGGATGGAAGCAGATAGATCAGATAGGAAGCTGTTGGAATAATCCAAGCATGACACCATGACGATTTCCACTGGGTGGTGGCAGTGGGGTGGTGTGATGTTGAACAGTTCCAGATATATTTGGAAGGTAGGGCTGACAGCATTTGCTGACAGATTGAATGTGGAGAAAAAGAGGCGTTAATGTTAACCCTAAGGATTTTGATTTGAGAAACTGGTGTGATGAAATTGCAATTAATTGGTATGAGAAAGACCTTGGAGGTGGCAGATTTGAAGGAGACTATCAAGAGCTCGGTTTGGGAGGTGTTCAGGTTGAGCTGTCCATGAGGCATGGACTGGAGCCAACAGGAGTTTCTTAACACCAGGTCTGGCTTGTTTGTAGACACACTGGACCTTCATTCAACCCCACCCATTTCTTGGATTTTCACCAGGGTCAAAGGTGAAAGCTGGGCTGTTGTGTAGGATGAGTATATACTTTCGGTTGACTTAAGCTAAATAATGATCCTTCAAACTCTAGAGTCATGCTCCAAGCATTCCCAGCCCAGAAGCCCTCCAAGTTCCACCAAGCATGCACACCCCACCACCCCCATCCACTGGGCAGCAGGTCATCTCGTGGAGCAACCAACTGAGGCTCTTGACACTCTTCCTCTGTCAACCACACCTTTAACTCTGACTTCACAGATTTGTTCAGTGGTTGCCTTCTCATTTAGGCTTTCCTTCCCAGAAGAAGTGCAGAAATATGAGTTACAATTCTGTCATCACAGATTCTGGAGGCTGCAACTGGCCAAGGTGAAATGCAATATGCCTAGAACACAGGTAGTAATAGGCCCTCAAAGTGAGCTTTTTAAGGTGGTCCTGAGCTTTCGGTTCAAATGTTCCATTGCACAGCCAGAGACGAACTTTATCCCTTATGGAAAATAACCTTCTTTTATCCTCAGAACAATCTGCACACTGCACATTGAAATGAGGTCTCTGCCATTGTCATAACCAAAATGTAAGACATTAGCGACATCTGGTGGGCATGTGGTGATCCTGTGCAGAATTTGTCTCAGTTGTAAATGCTGTTCTTGAGGGCCCGGCTTAAGTCAAAGGACACAATGGGGCACTGTTAGTGGCAGAGGGAGAAGCAATGGCTTGGCTGCTCTGCCTCACTCGGCCACGGTCCAGTGGGTTCTTGTTTTCTGTTTTTACAATACAATGCAGAATCTTTTTTTAAAATACAGAAATCAAGGGAATGGAAAGGAGCCGAACGAGAGAATACTGACGCTTGAAGGGGTCAAGGCAGGCCTGTGATCTGTTATCTCCTAAGGGGATGAGGAGGGTGAGGACGGGAATAGGCTGGATCAAGCGACTCCTCACTCCTGCCCACTCCCAACCGTTGGCCCTCAGGAGAAAGTGAAAATCCCTGAAGGTGGCTCAGCGGCCACCCCTCGATGTGCCGCCTGCCTCCTTCCCCAGCTTCCCCTCTGGGCACTGCTCCCCATCCCCACCCCACTCCCCACGAGCCCCACACATTCGCTCTGCTCCAGCCAAGCTAACCCTTTCAGGCACACTCTCTCCAGGCCTTTGGACTCTGTTCAGTGACCAATTATCCTATGGGTCCTCCATGGCACTAGGAGGCACTATGACAAACATGGGGATGTATTGGTGAAGTAGACTCAGGGTCCCCTTCTCAGGGAGCTCACAGTGCGGGGTGTGGGCTGCCCCCCCTTCCTCTTCTCTCTGCTTCACTGACTCTTCCTCAAGCCCCAGGTCTCAGCACCTGCAGGGGAGCTACCTGGACCCCTCTGGTCAGCTTTGGACTCCCCTCCACCGGGTGCCTCTCATCCCCCAGGTGTGCCCCCCTTCGATTAAGTAACAGCCCATGCCCTGCTCGGCCTCACCTACCCCGCACTAGACTAGAGGGCCCCTGAGGGAGCAGGCTGTCTTTTTTACCGCTGATCTGTCAGTGTTCATTGCAAATCCAGGCACGTGGCAGGTATTTGTGTGGCTGTCTTCATGTTGTGAGCTAAAGTGACTGTCACAGACCCAGATAAAGCACACAGTTGCTACACAGAGGTGCTGCCGCCTCAGGAGACGCAGCAGAACTTACCACCACAGGTGAGCTCCAGTCCCAGGAGGGTGGAGAGAATGGTGAGCCTGCCTGATGCAGTGAGAACCTCCTGGACCTGGGTCCCTTTTGGCCCTTCCCAGCATTCTAGTGTCTGCCTGCAAAGGAGCTGGTAGCAATTCCAGAACGTTCCTCAGCGCTTATTGCTAAGGTGACTCCAAGTTCACTTTTCCAGAGCAGGTTCCAGGTAAGCCATGCCTGAGGTCTGTGCCAGCACCCATCAGTCCAAGGGTCCTTGGACCACCATTGTCACATTCTTCCTTGAGGCTCTGGAACACAGTCCACAGTTCAGAGGACACAGTGGGTGACATTGATCAAGCTGTGCTCAGAAACAACACTCTGGTTGATTATTGTCTGCTCAACTTTCACCTCTGCACTGTCACCCCTACAGTTCTGCCAGCGTCAGTTGCTTTGGCTGCTCACAGATCCCATGAGGCAAAGAGTTTCCCAACTTTCACAACAATGGCTGAGCGACTCTGTTTTCTTAGCCATTTATAAGGGTCTGGAATATGCCCAGGTGTGGCCTCAGTGGGTGGCCTTGCAGCCCGCCAGTGGGGTGGGGGCGGGAATAAAAACACAAAGCTTTATTTCCTTCCCTCCTCCTATCTTTTCCATGAAGTAGCCTCTGAGGCAGATCCAGAATGACAAATCATCAGCTTTCCATCCCTCCGTGGCTCATATTGGCCCCAGTGGTCGCTCCTTTTGTTCTTTGGCAGGGGCAGGGTCGGACCCACACTTCTCTGGAAAGGCCAGAGTCAAGATGTCGGGACCAGCCGCTGGCCCTAGAGGAACCCGTGTTTTCCATTGTGCATTCAAATTCCCATTTGCCTGGGGCTGAGCCTCCCCTCAGAATCAAAGAGGTCAATAGAGGCCAGGGACAAAGCACAAACACTGCCTGGAAGCCAAGAGACGCCCATAAAAATGGAGATAAACTGGCATTTCAGAGCGGTGCCGGCAGTGGCGTGGGGCACTGCCTCTTCGCTGGCTGGCAGCGCCTGGCACTTGGTCTCTGTACTGGCCTTCCATTCGGGAGATGCCGGGCTGGTTTGGACCCAAGGCTTGACTGTTTTGGGGTAGCAGTGGGGAGGTAAATTCCCAATCTTAGGGGTTTTTGAATGGTGCAAATCCTGGCAGTTCAGAACTGCTTAGCATCCTCGGATGTTAAAAAATAGCCCAGTCTTCTCTATTTCCTCTGCCCTTTGGGTTATTTCACTCAGTGGCTCTAGCAGAAAGATCCCCAGAGTACAAGTCAGGAAACCTGGGTTCTGGTCCCTGCTCAACCTTCTTCCCAGAACTGTGACCTCCAGCAAGTCATTTATCCTCTGAGCCCAGTCTTCTAACATTCTGTGACTATGCAGAATCACAGGGAGGAAGGAGACCTGGCTTGGTTAGTTCCCTCTGTCACCATGTAATAACTGTTTTGGTTCTCTGTTGGAGAGTTCATTCATTGATTCACTCACTCATCCATCAAATATTTAATTTATGCAGGAATCAGGACAGGCGTGAAGATACAAAGTTGAATAAGACGTGGACGCTGCCCACGAAGAGGCATGACGTATGCTGGAAGGAGCACTGATTCTCTGAGGGGCACAGCCAGCTCCTGGCACTAATTAGTTTTGTGGGTTTAGTGAAGTTTTCTCCAAACTTTAGTGTTCTCATCTGTGTCATGGGGTTATTGTTCAGGGTGACGAGCCATCCTGGTTTGCCTGGGACTGAGGGATTTCCTGGGACACAGGACTTTCAGAGCTAAAACCTAGAAAATTTCAGGCAAACCAGGATGAATTGGTCACCCAAATGAGAGATGAACTGAAATTACATAGAAAGCGCCTAGCACAGTGCCCTGAATCTACTAGCTGCTCTATAAACACAACCTTCCTGAGTGTGCACGCACATGTGCAGGCACACACTGCCACACACCCACTCACACGCCTCCTAACACGGTAAAGGCGGCACAGGGAGGAGCAGGGCTGCTGAGAGGAGCCTGGAGGCTGCAGGGAACCCGGTGTTGAAGGGGGAGGAGGGTTTGACAGGTGAGGGAGGCGCATCCTACACATGAACCCTTGGCAGGAAAGCTTAGAGCTCTCACGGGGTGTTCTGTGTGGCTGGAACTCAGCGGATAAAATCCTGTAGGTAGGTTTGATTCATATCAGAAAGGCCTTATGTGCGATTCTCAAAGGCTTGGACATCATTTTTAAGGTCTCCAAACACTTTCAATAATGCATCTTTTTGGTGGAAAAAAGTTAAAAACCCATACCTCTCCCAGTACATATATGTTTCTGTATAAATATTGTACATGTTTCATGTAGATAAAGCATACAAAAAATAGAAATGTTCAAAGGATGCGATAAAAGCTAAATATAAACAGAAGTTCTTTTTTCTCTCTAGGCTCCAGTGAACTATCTTGCCTACTTTCTGGAGCGCACACTCCCCACTTGAGCGACAGCTGCTTTAGGCAGTGGAGAGTCATGGAAGTGTTTAGATTAAAGCCAAAAACTGATGTGATCAGTTCTGATTTTGGAAAGTGTCTCTGGCTGCTTATAGTCAGGCCTGGAAGCAGAGATGTCAGTAGGAGGCTGCTGTAAAAGTCCCAGAGAAAGGTACCGGCGGCCTGGACTCAGGTGGCAGCATGGGGATACAGCAAAGGTGACAGAGTCCAGAGATATTTAGGAGGTAAAGTCAAGAGGACACGTCACTGAGAAGGGAGATTTACAGTTAAATAAATACATGAATGCATGCATCTTGAAAAATGTCCACAGGAGAGATGCTCCCTGGGAACTTCATGACATTTCACTGACATTTTTGATTCACACTCTAAAGATGACGCACAAAAACACTCAGGGCTGCATTATGACTCTCTGGGCCCTAGACACTATGCCTTCATGGGCCCCTTCCTGCCTTAAAATATATATATATACACGCACATAATATATGATATATGATGTATTTGTGAAAGCATATTTTGCTACTGTGTTGGTATAAAGATGAATATAATACAGCAATATTATATTCCTTTTTTTCTCCTGACTTTAAAAGAAATTAAAATACTTTTGTGGGTCCCTAAAAGTATCGGGGGCCCAAGCACTGTGTCTGCCATGTCTAAAGGATAGATCAGCCCTGGAAGCCAGCCAGATTCTGGTTGTGCTGAAATTTGACGGGTTCAGTATGAGCATCGAGCGCCATCTAGTGGTTCACATGTTTGCAAAGCAGGTGAGCCGCTTCTGCCCTGCTGAAACAAGTTAATCTGCAAAACCTTCTCTCTAGGGTCCCAGACCAGACCCAGTGTCTGTTATTCCTGCTTGACTCGGATACAGCTGCTCTGGGCACTGGGTTTTGAGGCTGCTGACTGACAGGCAGCCAAAGTGAGACCTCAAGAACACAATGAGAGCCCAATAGTGACCCCAAATCAGCTGAGAAAAGCCAATCTTTTCATCAAACAGGTTGTTAGTGCATAGGTGTCAACATTTTTGTGCTTGAGACAACATACTGAAGGGAGAGTAAGTGGACAGCAGTTTAGGAAAGCATGTTTTAAAATGCTAAGATAAAATTCAGTTTGCAATATTCACTCAGTGTTTCTCACTTTCTTCTCCACTGAGATTCTTTCCATATCTACAAGGCAAAGTTATCCCACTTTTGGTGAGTGGCCAGTCTGTCTTTTTAGCCACCTTGAGATGACCTCTTACTGGCTGCACATTGCAGTCTGTTCTGTTCTGCAACTCGAGACTCGCTCAGCTGAGCATTCCATCTGACAGATGTCACCCAAGCGGGTACCTCTCTCTTCAGAGAAACTGGCGGCTCAGCTGTGCATCCTGTGGTACAGGAATTTTTGTATCTATGTTCATCAAGGATATTGGCCTGTAATTTTCTTATCTTGTAGAATCCTTATCTGGCTTTGGTATCAGAGTAATGCTGGCTTCATAAAATGAGACTGGGAGTGGTCCCTCTTTTTCAGTTTTTGGGAAGAGTTTGAGAAGGCTTGGTGTTAATTCTTCTTTAAATGTTTGTTAGAATTTACCACTGAAATCATCTGATCCTGAACTTTTCTTTGTTGGGAGGTTTTTGATTACTGATTCAATCTCCTTACTCATTATTGGTCTGTTCATATTTTCTGTTTTTCATGTTCAGTCTTGGTAGATTGTACATTTCTAGGAATTTACCCAATTCTTCCAGGTTATCATCAAATTTGTTGACATACAGGTATACCTCAGAGATATTGTGGGTTCAGATCCAGACCACTGCAATAAAGCAAATATTGCAATAAAGTGAGTCACACAAATTTTTTGGTTCCCCGGTGCATATAAAAGTTATGTTTACACTCTACTATAGTCTATTAAGTATGCAATAGCTTTATGTCTAAAGATATAATGTACATACCTGAATTTAAAAATATTGCTAAAAAATGCTAACCATCGTCTGGGCCTTCAGTGAGTCATAATCTTCTTGCTGGTGGAGGGTCTTGCTTCGATGTTGATGGTGCTGACTGATCAGGGTGGTGGTTGCTTAAGGTTGGAGAGGCTGTCACAATTTCTTAAAATAAGACAACAATGAAGTTTGCAGTATCAATTGATTCTTCCTCTCACAAACAATTTCTCTGTAGCATGCGATGCTGTTTGATAGCATTTTCCCCACAGTAGAACTTCTTTCAAAATTGGAGTCAATTCTCTCAAACTCTGTGGCTGGTTTATCAAATAAGTTTATGTAAAATTCTAAATCCTTTGTTGTCACATTTCCATAATCACAGCATCTTCACCAGGAGTAGATTCCATCTCAAGAAACCACTTTCTTTGCTCATCCATAAGAAGCAACTCCTCACCCATTAATATTTTTTCATGAGATTGCAGCAATTCAGTCACGTCTTCAGGCTCCACTTCCAATTCTAGTTCTCTTGCTATTTCCACCACATCTGCAGTTACTTCCTCCACTGAAGTCTTGAACCCCTCAAAGTCATCCATGAGGGTTGGAATCAAATTCTTCTAAACTCTTGTTAATGTTGTATTTTGACCTCTTCCCATGAATCACAAATGTTCCTAATGCTATCTAGAATGTTGAATCCTTTCCAGAAGGTTTTCAATTTCCTCTGCCCAGATCCATCAAAGGAATCACTACCTATAGCAACAATACCTTATGAAACGTATTTCTTAAATAACAAGACTGGAAAGTCAAAATTACTCCTTGGCCCATGGGTTTCAGAATTAACAGTGAGTTAGTAGGCATGGCAACATTAATCTCACGTGAACGATGAGATGCACACTCTAGCAGAGCTCTTGAGTGACTAAGCCCATTATCAATGAGCAGTAATATTTTGAAAAGAAGGTTTTCTTCTGAGCAGAAGGTCTCAACAGTGGGCTGAAAATATTTAGTAAACCATATTGTAAACAGATGTCCTGTCATCCAGACATTTTTTGTTGCATTAAAAGAGCACAGTCAGAGTAGATTTAGCATAATTCTTAAGGGCCCTAGGATTTTCAGAATGGTAAACGAGCATCGGCTTCAATTTAAAGTCACCAACTGCATTAGCCCCTAACAAGAGAGTCAGCGTGTCCTTTGAAGCTTTAAAGCCAGGCATTTTTGTCTCTAGCTATGAAAGTCCTAGAGGGCATTTTCTTCCAAGAGAAGGCTGTTTTGTCTACACTGAAAATCTGTGGTTTAGTGTAGGCACTTTCATTAATGATCTTAGCTAGATCTGGAGAACTTGCTGCAGCTTGTACATCAGCCCTTGCTGCCTCACCTGCACTTTATGTTATGGAGATGGCTTCTTTCCTTAAACCTCATGAACCAACCTCTGCTAGCTTCAGACTTTTCTTCTGCAGCCTCCTCACCTCTCTCAGCCTTCACAGAACTGAAGAGAGTTAGGGCCTTGCTCTGGATTAGGTTTTGACTTAATGGAATGTTGTGGCTGGTTTGCTCTTCTATACCAACCGCTGAAACTTCTCCTTATTGGCAATAAGGCTGTTTCGCTTTCTTATCATTCATGTGTTCACTGGAGTAGCACTTTTAATTTCCTTCAAGAATTTTTCCTTTGCATTCAGAACTTGGCTAACCGTCTGGCACAAGAGGCCCAGCTTTCAGCCTATCTCGGCTTTTAACATGCCTCCCTCAGTAAGCTTAATCATTTCTACCTTTTGATTTAAGGTGAGAGTCATGTGACTCTTCCTTTCACTTGAACACTTAGAGGACATTGTAGGGTTATTAAGTGGCCTACTTTCAATATCGTTGTGACTCATGGAGAAGGAGCCCAGGGGAAGGAAAGGAAGAGAAGGGAACAGCCAGTTGGCGGAGCAGTCAGAACACACACCAACATTTATCAAGTTTGCCATCTTATATGGGTGTGGTTCATGGCACCCCAAAATAATTACAATAGTAACATCAAAGATCACTGATCACAGGTCACCATAACAAATATAATAATATTAAAAAGTTTGAAATATTGCAAGAATTATCAAAATGTGACACAGAGACACAAAGTGAGCAAATGCTATTGGAAAAATGGCGCCGATAGACTTGCATGGTGCAAAGTTGTCACAAACCTTCAATTTGTCAAAAAATGAAATATCTGGGGCCAGCCCCATGGCCGAGTGGTTAAGTTCACGTGCTCTGCTTCTGCGGCCCAGGGTTTCACTGGCTCAAATCCTGGGTGTGGACATGGCACCGCTCATCAAGCCATGCTGAGGAGGCATTCCACATGCCACAACTAGAAGGACCCACAACTAAAAATACAAGACTATGTACCAGGGGGCTTTGAGGAGAAAAAGGAAAAATAAAAATCTTTAAAAAAAAACCTTAAAAAAAATGCAATATCTGAGAAGCACAATAAAGCAAAGCTCAATAAAACGATGTGTGCCTGTATGATTGTTCCTAGGAGTCTCTTATGATCCTTTGTATGTCTGTGTATCAGATGTAATGTCTCCTCTTTTATTTCTGATTTTATTTATTTGAGTCTTTTTTTTTCCTTGGTCCAAGTGGGCAGCTCCTGACTCAGGAATCTGGATGTGGCGAGAGAGAAATGGGCTCCTTTGGCAGCATCCCACACAGCTGGGGAATCCGGGCGCTCACTCACATGCTCTCACTTTTCCCGAAGGGAGACGTCACAGGCCAAGATGGGCTCTCTCGGACCTGAGCTGAGCTGCCCTGGGGGAGGGGTGAGGCAGATAAAGCCAAGCCGTTCCTCTCACTCTGTTTGATGCATCCAGTCTCGGATTTTTAGCTCCAGTGGTGTACTGGAACTTCTCCGCTGAATTCCTGGACTACCACAAACTCTCTCTGATCTGTGGATGATTGTCAAAATTTGTGTTCTGTGAGGGGAAGACGATAGAAAACTTCTATTCCATCATTTTGATGACGTCACTTTCTGACATATCTTTAAAAACACAAGCTAACGAAGCTTACTCAAGAAGAAATAAGTAACTGTAGTCCTGTATCAATTGAAGAAATTTAATTCATAGTTTAAAATCTCTCAGTTTGCCTACATCCAATCAGGAGCTTAAAACCACACAGGAGGTTAAACAGGGAAAGTTTAATATGAAGAATCACCAAACTGTGATAAAAGAGGAACTGTAAGATAAAGCCAGGGGCCGGCTCCATGGCTGAGTGGTTAAGTTCGTGTGCTCCGCTGCGGCGGCCCAGGGTTCGGATCCTGGGTGTGGACATGGCACCACTAGTCAGGCCACGTTGAGGCAGTGTCCCACATCCCACAACTAGAAGGACCTGCAACTAAGATGTACAACTATGTATGGGGGGGTTTGGGGAAATAAAGCAGAAAAAAAAAAAGAAGATTGGCAACAGTTGTTAGCTCAGGTACGAATCTTTAAGAAAAAAAAAAAAGATAAAGCCAATGCTGGCCAGGACGTGGAGTGACTGGAACTCCACGCATTGCTGGTGGGAATGCAACCTGGTACAGCCAGTTGGAAAGCAGTTTGGCAGTTTCCTTTAAAGTTTAACATATTCTTACCATTTGATTCAGCACTGCTACTCATAGATATTCATTCACTTAAGAGAAATAAAAAGGTATGTTGAGACAAAGACTTGTCCTTAAATGTTCAAAGCCAACTTAATCATAAGAGCCAAAAACTGAAACCACCCAAAGATCTAATGACGGGCTAGTGGATAACAAATTACAGTGTGTATACAGATTGGAAAACGATTCAGCCATAAAAAGTGACAAACTACTGATAAGCATAATGTGGATGACTCTCAAAGCATAATACTAAGTGAAAGATTTTAGACCCAAACACAACATGCTATATAACTCAACTTATATGAATTCTGGAAAAGGCACAATTATAGAGACAGAAATGAGATCGATGTTCATCAGGGGCCAGGGGTAGAGGAATATATTGACTGTACAGGTGCACAAGGGAACTCCTGTGGTCTGAATGCGTCCCCCAAATTCCTATGTTGAATCCTAACCCCCAGAGTTGATGCTATTAGGAGGTGGGGCCTTTGGGATATGTGATTAGGTCACGAAGGCAGAGCCCTCCTGAATGGGACCAGCACCTTATTAGAAAGGCCCCACAGAGCTCCCTAGCGCCTTCCACTATGTGAGGACACAGAGAGAAGGTGCCAACTGCGAACCAGGAAGCAGGCTGTCACCAGAACTTGACCCTGCTGGCTCTTTGACCTTGGATTTCCCAGCCTCCAAAACTGGGAGAAATAAATCTTTATTGTTTGTAAGCCACTCAGTCCATGGTACTTTGTTATAGCAGCCTAAACAGACTGAGACAGGAGCATTTCAGGGAGAGGGAACTATTCTTCATTGCAGTTATGGTAGCGTTTATACTACCGTATACATTTCTCAAAGCTCAGCAAATTGTACATTTAAAATTGGTGATTTTATTGTTTGTAAATTATTTCTCAATAAAGCTAATTAAAAAATTAGAAATATCAAGCCTCCAGACCAGACTAATTAAATCAGAACCTCTGGAGACAAGGCCAGTGCCTCGGGGGATGTGAAGTGCAGTCAGGCCTGAGAACGGCTGCCCGCTGCAGGAGTATCTGCGGGACGGCCAGCTTCACCAAGGCATCTCGAACGGGAAGGGATCCGTATGAAGCTTGCCTTCAAAAGCTCCTCCACTGGGCTCTGTTAAGGCATCAGGCTGGCCCCCTCCACCTCTCAGGCTAACTCTTACTTTCCAATCACTTCCTTACTATAACCCCATAATTCTGGTTACAAAAATTCCACCCTGTTTATTTTTAAAACTTTACTCTCGTGTCCAGTCTCACCCCATTCAGGGCACGGAGGGTCCCACAATCTGGGCCTGCAGAACCGAGAGGAGTGGGGCTGCTCTGCTCCCCCCAAATTTCTTTTCTCTGCACTTACCTGGTGGGGGGAGGAAGAGACAGGCTGCAGTTCCAGAGGTCCCCAAGACCCCCCTCAGGTTCCATGATTCTCAAGAAGGACTAAGAACTGAGAACTGAGTCATTAGACTCACTGTTATGACTTATTACAGTGAAAGGACACATTAAAATCAGCAAAGGGAAGAGGAACACAGGGCAGAGTGCAGGAGATACCAGGCGTGAGCTCGCATTGGTCCTCTCCCAGTGGAGTCATGGGACAGTGCTTACTCCTCCCGGCAACAATGTGTAGCAACATGTACAGAGTAGTACTAACAAGGGAAGCTCACTCAAGCCCTGGTGTCCAAGGTTTTTATTGGGGGTCAGTCATATAGACCTGGCTGCCCACCCACATGACTGACTTTAGTCTCCAGCCTGTAAAAGTCAAGCTGATACCATGTAGCCCCAGGCCCCCATCATAAACCATATCGTTGGCATAGACTATCTGGTGTGGTCCAAGGCAACCAGGTAAACAAGGCACTCTTATCAGGCACGATATTCCAAGGACTCAGAGGTTATCTCCTAGGCGCTTAACAAGGGTCAAACCTTTCTTTGGGCAAGGTTAATCCTTTATTGCACACAGGCCTACTTTCATGTGACTGCCCATGTCAGGAGCTAGTCAATCCTGCAGGTCTAGCTAATTGTCGACAGAGATTTCAGAGGAATGTTCATAGCCTGATGGACCTGGAGAATCTGGGGACTTTGCTCTCTACAGATCCCTATATCCAATGTTATCACAGCACCATTTTCTAACCTCTGGAGTCAAAGAAGGACCACAATCAGTATTTCATACCATTCTGTTTCTATAGCAACACATACAATTTAACATTGAATTCAAGACATCTTGGTTTAAAAAAAATCCCTTGGCCAGTTTTTCCAAAATTCAGTCTCCAGCTTCCCACTCAGTTCCTCTACTTGCCTCCCTTTCAGGAGCAAAACCAAATTCTTCCAATTTCAGCTCTGTTCTGTCCTCACCACCAAATTACTCCAGGCCAAACTCTGCATATCCAAATCCATTTAGGAACTAGGCTGAATGAAAGAGCCTTTCATTTTTCCAGGATTCACCCTCAAAAAGGCACTTGTGATTATAGCTAGCAATTTATTTTCCTATGTTACAATCACTGTTGCATTATTAGTCATCAACCACGGATCGTTCGCTTTTTCAATTGATCCTCTGCTGCTCCCAACGTGCTCCATGAAGGGTGGTTTGGTGTCTAGATTCTGATGGCTGACAGGAACACCCAGGGGACCAGGGCTTTGCTGAGTTTTTACTGATCTTATGTTCTGTCTGTCAGTGATGTTGGGGTAACTCCTCTTTGCAATGAGATAACGTTACCCGTGTTTTATTGTTTCTTACAGAATAGCTTTGATTTGCTTTAAGTAATTATCTTAGGAGAAAATCACTCAACTGAATAGCTTCTGCAGATGACATGCAGAGCTTCAGACATACTATTTCCTCCTAAAAACAGCTAAGCATACACGCACTGAGGGATACAAGACATCCCTGCCCTGTGTGATGGAGCACGACAAACACACACGCAGAAATGGGGGCTCTGTCTCCCGCAGGCAGGGCGGAGGTCTTACCCTCCAGGCCAGGGCACGTGTCCAGTGAGAAGGCACATGGGCTACCACAGGCCAGCCGAGCTTGAGGTGGTCCCAGAGACAGTATTAGGATTTGAAGGAAAACAGAGTTGATGGAGTAAGATGAAGTGCTCAAAACTCCATCCCTTCCATAACTTAGTTCCTGGGTAAGATCTGGAGGAGACAAAATTCCGCTATGAGCAACCACAGCGTTACACGTACTAACCAGACTTCAACCTGACGTGCAGGGTCACTTCAGGGGCGTGTGACCAGTGCCATGCTGAGAATGGCCTTTGCTTGGGGAGTAACACCCTGTGGCTTCCATCCTGAAATCCTTAATAATTTTAGTTTTGAATTTGTGTTTTGTAAGGGAAGCCTGATGGGACAATGGAGCATGTGCCAGGGGTTTGGAGGGTCCCCAAACTGTGGTTTTTGTCTTTTAGCATGCCTTAGAATTTTTGTTGCAAGCCCAACGTGATGTACTGGGTAAAAGGAACTGAGGGAAGTAGGCTATGAGTGGGAGTTTTGTTCACGCGGCTGGAGGCTGGGCTGCGGCTACTGTTTGCTGTAGCTGTAGATGTGAGAGGCTGACCTTTGTCCAGAGTCCTTGTCTTTGCCTCCCGTGTTGTCCTTGGAGTTCCCCCAGAGACTTCGTAAATACCTTCTGAGATGCACGACTCTGTCTGCTGTGTCCCTTGTTGTCATACAGGAACCCGAGTGATGTGGAAGGCGACGGTGGAGGGGAAGCGGTCTCCTGTCCTGGGGTTAGGTCACAGTCTTTCAGGAACCTGTGCCCCTGGGCTGGGACCTTCACAAGAGCTTCTCAGTTTTGTTTGGGGTTCTTCCCCTGAGGTGAGCCAGGGAGGCTAGAGAGAGCTGAATTGGGTATTTCCCTTCCCCCAGGTTGCTTAGGCTCTGCTAGAAGAGTTTCTCTGGAGGGCGGACCTCGTTAAGAAGAACAGAATTCTCTGGGTGTATTTAAGAAGGGCGATTTTCCCCCTGCCGAGTCCGGAAGCAGGAGGGGATTTTTCTCAGATCTTCACTGTGAGAACCTGGCAGGGATCCCGGAGGGTGGGAGCCTCCCTGGAGTTTTAACTCTCAAACTCCTCCGCCCCGGGGCCTCCAGCCGCTCGTCAACTACACTTCCGCTTTCCCGGCGGGCGCTGGTTTCCGCCGAGGTTCCCGCGCCTGGGCTTCTGCTCCAGCGAGTTGTGATTCTCTGTATCTGCCTGTTTGTCTCTCCGATTTTGGGGACAGTGTCTTGTCCTGTGACCTCAAATGTCTGATGGATCTAAGAAGAGTTGTTGATTGTTTGTTCAGCTTTTTTTGTTATTGTCTGGACGGGAGACACCATTTCCAATCTGCTGTACGTGCCGAAGTGGAAACTGCAAGTCCACAAATAGAATTTTAAAAGTTTTCCCACGGTTTAATTAGCTGGGAAGCAGTACGGGCTTAGGAAAGAGCATGAGCTCTGGAGTCCTGGATTGTTACTTCACTTAAAGCCTCAGGACTCAGCGTGGTCCGCGAGCTGGCCGCGTCCTCCACGCTCAGGAGCTTGTGAGAAAAGCAGCAGCCCAGCCGCAGCCCAGACCTGCTGAATCGGAGTCCACAGCATAACAAGATCCCCAGGTGATTCCAGTGCATGTTCAAGTCGAAAAGCTCGGACTTGAAGTTACTTCACATCTTTGAGCATTAGTTTATTACCTCAGTTCCCAAACTGTGCACTGAGGCACCCTGGGGCACCACAGTGAACTCACAAGGACTCTCCGGGATATTTTTAAATTTCACAGGAAACACAGAAACGGCTGTCCGACACTATGTGAACCACCAGCTTGAGATAGTTCAGTTTCCACGTTAAATTGCTACACTCCTTTTGATGATGTCATATCAATGACAAGCTAGGATTTCACCTCTGATAAAATACTAGCACTGTGTGAAAGGTGGTGTAGGATGAGAAATGAGGTGACAGCGTCCTGATTCCGAAATCTGAGAAGCTGGGCATGGCCCAGTAGGTGCTAAGTTGTTAGCATATCAATATGTATCAAATTGTTTGAAGCTGACTACATCATAAATAGAACTTTAGGTATTTTCCTAGGCATGCTGCCACACTAGGAGCACCATGAAGTGAGAATGTCTGGGAACCTCTGGTTTAACATTTGGTTAATTACTTCCCTCTCAGTTGATTTTCGAGTGGATTACGTGAGATGAGGTATAATAAATCCCTGTCCATTGAATTTCGCT
The DNA here is from genome assembly GCF_037783145.1 of Equus przewalskii. Lineage (NCBI taxonomy): Eukaryota > Metazoa > Chordata > Mammalia > Perissodactyla > Equidae > Equus > Equus przewalskii. Next base: position 54,062,974 of record NC_091834.1, on the reverse strand, counting down.
TCACTTTGCCCTTATGCAATCTGCTACTTTCTCGTGGAACTTCATCTGCATTCTTTAAAGACAACGCGCAAAGCCATCGTAGCAAGGTGAGTGAACTCGGCCCCACAAACAGGATATGTTCATGACGCCATAATCAATTTCCCTCCATGTGGTGCTTACATGGGTACCACTCTTTATTGTTTACAAACCACTTCGCATACACAATCTCCTTGAATTTTCACAACCTCATGAGAAAAGCCAAAGAGGTATTATTAAATCCATTTTAAAGAAGGAAAACCAAAGCCTCCAAATTCAGAGAGGTTGCTTAATTGCACAAGCTCACACAGCAGTCTTTTGCTACCCTAAGACTAGTGGCCCTTATTTCCCTTACTGCTGGAGGGAAAGGAGGTATTTGAGAACTGGGTGGGATATGAGCAGGGAATTTTAATTTAAAAACTGTAGCTGGTTGGAGTGCTAGCTTCCTGCTGGAGCAGAAGGCTTCTCACTGTAACTACTGAGGTCAGCTAACAGCTGACCTGAGGGTCACACTGCGATGTCATGAGATGACTGGAGCCCAGTTAAACCCCCAAGATGCCATGAAATTGTGCGGGTCCTCGGGCAGCAGTAGAAGGGAGCCCGGCCTGCTGGGATGATTCCAGCTGGCACGGAGCAGCTGCGGCTGAGGGATGACTGTCTCTCAGGTGATGCTCCCTCCTCAGGAACTTGAACGAAGCCGTGCAGTCTTTAAAGTGGAAAAGCACCTCAGAGACTGCATAATATCCCACTCCCTTGATAAAGCTGGCTTGTCAGCCGCCTTGGGACAGACTCTTAAAAATCAGTTTTCACATCCCCGGCGCCAGGCGCGGTGTGTGCTGGGGCTGGCAGGAAGGAAGTGGCTCCCTGGTTGCTCAGGTAACGTGCACAGAGGGAAGGTTTGAAACAGCCTGGCTCCTTCCTCTCCCGGGCAGACCAATAGAGGTGAAAGAAGTTACTTGCTCACAGAGGTGGCTCTGCCTAACCAGCCCCCAGAACTACACTGTGAGAGGTGAGGAAAGGGAACTTTGTATTCTGCTTCATTTATTTCCATTTCAGGTGATTTAATGACCCTTACATATACACACATATACGCAAAGGCATGTATGGGGTCTGAGCAGATCAGGGGGTTGGTAATGGACTCCAGCCCCTGTGACAGGGACACACGACTGGGAATGGCTGAAACAATTCATGGAAGGCAACTGAGGCCTCCACAGAGAGCTTTAGAGATGAAGAGAGCTGCATTAGAGCTGAACACGCCATTGCCTCTGGATCCCTCATTTGATTCTTGTCCAGATCGGGGAGGACCAGAAATGGTGACCATCTGTCCACTAGCCTCCAGCCAGGGCCAAGGAGGCCTGGCGCACACCACCACTACCGCCCACACGGCCTCAGCCCACTGGGCAGGATGTCCTGCATTGTTCCTTTTCCTACTTCTCATGTTTGACCCCTACTGAAGGAAGCAGTGTACAGAACCACTTTTTTTCCTTCTCTTTGAATAATAAAATCTAACATTTATTGGGAAATCACTAGTATCTGGTATTGTGCTACTTGCTGCCGTAACAAAGTACCACAAAGTGAGCGCCTTAAACAACAGAAATTTATTGTTCCACAGTTTTCGAAACCAGAAGTCCAAAATCAAGGTGCGGGCAGAGCCCTGCTCCCTCTGAGGCACAGGGAAGGATCCGTTCCGGGTCTCTCTCTGTTTCTGGGTGTTCCTTGGCTTGCGGCAGCATGACACCATTCTGTATGTGACATTCTCCCTGGGTGCTTGTCTGTCTCCAAATTTCCCCACTTTATAGGGACACCAGTCACACTGGATTAGGCACCCACTCTACTCCAGTATGACTTCCTCTTAACTAATTACATCTGCACTGACCCCATTCCCAATAAGGGCACATTTTGAGGTACTGGGAGTGAGGACTTCAACATATGCATTTTTGGGGGGCACAGTTCAACCACTAGCTTCCACCCGCCACCACCAAATAACAAACGAAGAAACTGAAGCATAGAGAAGTTCAATAACCTTCCCAGAATCACACAGCTAGGAAGCGACCCAGCTGGGATTCGAACGAGAGGCCCCTAACTCAGAGCAGCAGTTGTCTAACTGGGTGGAGACCAAAATCACGTGGCGGGCTTGTTAAACAGCCTGTGGGACCCCACTCTGAGTTTCCTGTGCAGGAGTCTGTGGGGGGCTGACGCATTTGCATTTCTAACGAGTTCCAGGTGCTGCTGCTCTGGCAGTCCAGGACCATACTTTAAAAACAGCTGCCCAGCGGTTCTCAGGCGCTCGTGTGCCTAAAACTCACCGGGAACTGTTGTTTTGTCTGTTCTTCTGAGTAAGTCCTGTGGCCCACTCCAAGAGATTTTGATTCCAGAAATCTGGATGGGACCCAGAAATATGTATTGTTGACAAGGAAACTCCGTGATTCTGAATTAGAGGATCAGTGGCCACACTTTGAGAAAAAATGTGGTGCCTGCTTCCCCCTGGTCCCCGAGGTCATCAACTTTGACTGCACATTGGAATCACCAGGAAACTTTCGGAAGTACTGAATGGATGGCTGGGATTCACCCTTAAAGATTCTGATTCAGGGGCCGGCACAGCGGTTATGTTCGCACATTCTGCTTCTCGGCGGCCCGGGGTTTGCCAGTTTGGATCCCGGGTGCGGACATGGCAGCGCTTGGCAAAAGCCATGCTGTGGTAGGCGTCCCACATATAAAGTAGAGGAAGATGGGCATGGATGTTTGCTCAGGGCCAGTCTTCCTCAGCAAAAAAAAAAAAAAAAGAAAGAAAGAAAAAGAGGAGGATTGGCAGTAATTAACTCAGGGCTAATCTTCCTAAAAAAAAAAAAAAAAAGATTCTGATCCAATTCTTGTGGGAGTGGCCTGAGCCACTGGGTTTTTTAAAATCTCCTACAGGTGATTCTAATACGCAAAGTTGAGAACCAGTGCCACAGCCGCCAGCATGGGAAAAAGCCACAAGGGGCTGCTTACTGTGGGCGAGGTTCCAGAACATTAGTCCACAGAGCCTGGAGATCTCAGGAGTTCCAGTTCTTCCCCAACACTAAGTCAGAGGGGTCCTCCTTGTTATTAAGACCATTTTCAGTCCCAAAGCCTATATCTTTTTCCAGAGAACCAAAATTTTCATTCATTCATTCATTCACAAGAGGCAGGCTGGTACCCTGGTTAGCTGTGAGGACTCTAGAGTCAAGCAGCCTGGGTCTGATCCCAGCTTCCACGCCTGCTGGGAGTGTGACCCCATGCACGTTATTTTTGCCGGGCCTGGCTTTCCTTATCTGAAAACCTTACCTCCTAGGGTTCTTGTGAGGAAAAAGTGAGTTGCTACAGGTGAAGATTTTCTAACAGCGCCTGGCACACGGTACTGTCCAAATTAGTGTTTTATAATTATTCATTGAACAAAAATGTATTAATCAGCCACTGTGTACCACACTCTGGGGTACAAGAGGGAATACAAAACAGGTCCCGTATCTCACAGAGCTGCAATGGAGGGAGCAGAAGGTGGTAACATGTAATGCAAGGGTACTAAAGTATTTCTCTCTCAGAATCCCCAAGATGTCCTCAGGCACCCTTTCATGGACTGTAGGTTTGTGCCCCCACAAACAATTCAGAAGTCGAAGCCGTAATCCCCAAAGCGTTGGTGTTTGGAGGTGAGCCTTTGGGAGGTGATTAGGTCATGAGGTGGAGCCCCCATGAGTGGGATTAGTGCCCTGATAAGAAGAGACAGAGAGCGCTTACTTCTCCCTCTGCTCTCCACCATGCGAGAACACAGGCAAAAGCCCTCAGTCTGCAAACCAGAAAGAGGGTCTCACCAGAACCGGACCATGCTGGACCCCTGACCTCTGACGTCCCAGCCTCCAGAACTTGTGAGAAAGAAATTTCTGTTATTTAAGTCATCCAGGCACTATGATATTTGTTATAGCAGCGGAGCTAAGAAACCCAAGTGAGGGAGACTTCAAAATCAAGCGCTGTGCCTCCAGGCAGCGGCCCATGGGCCCCCCGCAGGGGTAAAGAGAGAAAGGAGGAGTGGGTGTGGATAGCTGGGGAGGGAAATGTGGTGGGCCAGGATTCCCATTCGCTGCCCTCCCCTCTCACCGCCCACCTCCTGTCGGATTAAACTTTTCCAAGAATGTGCTCTTGATGTCTCTCCCCTTCCTTTCCTGTCCCCTCTTCATCTGCCTCCCCGCAATTGTTCCCGGGAGATTTCCCACTCTGCCTAATGTTGTAGGTTCTCCTGCGGAGTTGCCGCTTGGGGAACGGGGATGGGATGGACCGGAGCAGGGCGCAGAGGCACACATAAATAGGGCTGGCCACCAGCAGGAGCCGTGGCTCCAGGGCCTGGCTGGCAGGGAGCATCAAATGGATTGAAGCGGTTTTTCCTCTTGGACAATAGGGTCGCCTCCTTCCCTTTCCCTGAGGTTCATTGAACTCTAACGCAAACGTTAACCGCCCACGGGCGCTGGAGGGCGCTGGTCCTTTGATTTGCTAAAAGACACAGAGTCCTCCTGCAAGATCTCGCCGGCAGCTCGGGGCCAGCGGGCACCGCTCTGAAACTCCCGCAGGGCCCTCTTGGGCAGCAGCCGTCGGCGATCATCAGCCTGGCGAGGGGCCAGCATCCCTTGCCCTTTGAGGTCCCGCGGCCCGGGGTGGCTGCTGGGATGTTCGGCCAGGAGCATCCTCACCGCGTCGCACATACCGCGTTGCCTCAGCAGGTGTCACTGTGGTCGGGAGAGTGAGAGCCTGCAAGCCGTGCGAAGGCTGTGCACCGCGCGACTTGGCACGGGGGTCCAGAGGAGGGGACACTAAATCGAGCTGTAAATAACTGCAGTTCCCAAACGGCCGGAAACGTTCCCCAAGATGAAAAATTGTTCCCATCTACGGCTGAGCCTCCTGCGGCCGCCACGGTGAAGGCAGAGGGCCCTTTTCATGCGAAGCAGGGATGAGACCTGGGTCAAACTCTTTCACGTCGGATGGGGTCCTGACACCCCTTCTCCCTGGACGTACCTGGAGGCCGCAGGCAGATGGTTCTCGCAAGGCAGCACTACCAGTGGGGAGCTTTAAATGCAGATCCCGGACCTCACAGCGGAGTTTCTTACTGAAACTAATGGGACACCACCCAGGAATCTGAGTTTCTCTGGTGTCACAGTTGGTGCAGTCCCTACTTCGAAAAACACTAAAAAAGAGAATCTGTCATTAAATCAGTTTCCTGGAGACTTGCCAGGAATCTGGATACTATTTCAAAAGATGTTTTGCCGGGTAATTAGAAAATTAGGGGTGGGCTCCGTGGCCGAGTGGTTAAGTTCGCTCGCTCTGCTGCGGAAGCCGAGGATTCGGATCCTGGGCGCGGACATGGCACCGCTCGGTAGGCCACGTTGAGGCGGCGTCCCACATCCCACAACTAGAAGCACCTGCAACTAAGATATACAACTATGCACACGGGGGGTTTGGGGCGATAAAGCAGGAAAAAAAAAAGATTGGCAACAGTTGTTAGCCCAGGTGCCAATCTTTAAAAAAAAAAGAAAAGAAAATTTAAAAAGTAATTTTACCCCCAAAGGACAGAAAGTGGCCTTTTTCACCACTGATGTGGCCACATTTTGGACCCGCTTACTACCAAACCCCTGCTTCTCTGCTAAACCCTTACTTACTTACTTACTTACTTGTCTGTTCCTCCCACAATTTGACAGCATCAGCCTCTCCATTTCTACACTGGGAAACTGAGACCTTCTGACATGAAGAAATTGCCCAGAGTTGCTCTGCTCCTCCTTGGCAGAGTGTCGACTCCACCCAGGGTCTGTCTGGCCCCGAAAGCTTTGTCATCCTCTCTGCGGTTTGTATAACTGGATAAGGGAAGCCTGGGCTCTTGCTCTGCCAATCTGACCCCTGATATGATGATAGGCAAGTTCTACGGGCTTCACATTGGAGCTGGATGCAGAAAACGGGTTGGAGATTTAACCTGGAGGCCATTGCTAACTCAGCAGGGGATTTGGGTCCAGATTTGGTCAAACGCTGGTCACTGCTGTGTATCAGTGAGTTCTCAGTTCTTTGTACTGATGCACAAAAGCGATTGACACAGCACCGCCCTAGATCAATCCCTTCAGCTCTTGCATTTATTCCAACCTCCAAACAGGGCTCCCTGACTCTGCGCGCCCCCTACAGTCTACTCTCAGTACAGCAACCAGAGTGGGCCTTCTAAAATGTCAATCAGATCATGTCACTCAAACTTCTAATGGATTGAAATAAAATCCAGAGCCCTAACTGTGGCCCTCAAAGCTCGAGTGGCTATACCTTTCCCTCATCTTCCACCATTCCATGCTGCCCACTAAACTCTTTCTTCTGTCATTCCCAGCTTAGGGTCTCACTTGCTAGAACATAGTGGCCACGAGGGCGGGGACTTTGTCCTGTGCACTGCTAAATCTTGAACGCTAGTATTAGACAAATTTTTGCGAATGGGTATTTGTGAATGAATTTGTGAACTGTGTTTTTTGATCCTTGGATGTTGTCTCATTAGGGAAATTAGAGTGGGAAATAGCAGTGGGGGAAAAAGCTCAGCAATGTTACATTTCACTTCTACATGTCGGTACGTTTTTGAGATTCTCCCTTCAATCTCTAGGGTCAAAACATACGAAGAGCATAGTTTCTGAAAGGAAAGAACGCACCCATTGAGCAAGGTAGGCAGATCCCCCTCCACCACTCCCCGCAATCGTGTCATAGGCCACTCGGTGAGGATCCATCTTTGATCAGCCATGTTCCCTAATCTACTATGCAAGAGTTTTCACTGGTTTCTTAGTGTGGAGACCCAGAAGACTGACATCAGAACCCGTAATAGAGGGGCGTGTCTAATAAAATTGGACCCCAAAGCAGAGGTTAACGTGCCTTCCCATTCAGCAAACAACAACGAAAAGCTCTCCTTTCTCCTGTCGGTTGGGTTAATGGATCTAGCAAAGAAAGGATGAGGTTCTTGGGTGAGATGGAAGAGAGACGGAGCTTGCTGTGTTCATTGTTGTTGGGTCTGTTGGTTTTGTTTTGGAAGAGATTGCTCGCCAAAGATCAGATGGTGGTTATCTCAATATCTTGGGTAATGTTGGGGGCCCAAAGCAAGGCTGGTATTGCGTGGGGCCTGAACCGAAGTGATTTCCAGTTGCTCAGTTCTGCCTCACCGATTCTTTGGTCCAAAAAGCCACCCTTGCTCTCACTGCCACCATGTGCCTCTCACATTCTATGGGCCTCAAGTGTTACCAGTAGCTACAACTGCACAGACAGCCACTGGACAAAAGCTATGACTTTTATCTGCAAAAATATGTAGAAGCCACTGAATTTACTTCTCATTACAGAATGAGGTTTCTGTTATTCTTACAGTTTTTTTCTGTTTCTAAAAAAAAAAACCCAAGTTAAAGTTTTTCTATGGGAGAGGCAGATTCATAGTGAAGCTAGTAAAGCTGAAGGTTCAGAGGCGCACAGCTGTAGCGAGGCAAAGGAGGCACGAAGTTCAGGGGTCTGCACGTGTTCACCTGTCACATGTTTTTGTAAAATTTGAAAAAATGAGATATTTTAACTGCAACCAGTTAAACCCACTCTCTTTTTCCACTTCAACTTTACCTCTAATGACTTTTTTCATCTGGTGGCTTTGGAGGTAGGGACGGTCATCTTTCGGATCCAGCTAAGGGAAAGTTGAATTGCAGGTATATTTTGGCTTGGATTTCATGGGATATTTTTATTTGGTTCCCAAGTATTTCATGCAGAAATGAGTCATACTAAGCTACACTAATTGTGCCAGTGTGGGAAGGGCTTTTCTGAATATGCCTGTGGTTGGCTATGCTTCCTCACCTGGCATTGCAAAACAAAGGTGTAGACACCAAAGTAGGCATGTAATGAAGACGAAACAGATTTGAAACGTACAAAGCCAGAAGCTAGTCTGTGTCAAACTTGTGCAATCATCAAAATTTTAATATTGTGAGTAGAAGATTTACTTCTCATTGATGCTGGGTCAAAGCAGAAGTTGTATCCTATCGGAGATGAAAAATTCTTTTAAAAGCCTCACAATGGGCCACCACAACAAGGATATCCATGACAAACTGATTTATAACTGTCTTCAATTTATAGTATTTAAAATTATTACTACCTTAAAATTTTAAGACTTACACTTGAAAAAAAATAATAGAAGTTTTCCTAAATTTGACACCAATCCTAAAAATTTACGTGACTTTGAGTAATGAGTTGTTTCTATTTGATATTACAAAAATCATTATCATATAAAAGGTGCACAACCAAAAATATGGAAAAAATAATGGTGGGCTGGTCAGTCAACTAATGCATATTATATATATTTATTATTCTAATAATTACTAATTACTCAATAATAATTTTATTAATTTAATAATGTAGTATTATAATTTTAATAACTTTCATAATTATATCTAAATTATATATAATGCTATATCTCTGGATTTTGTGCTGTTTCTGGTATTTGTCAGCATTTTATTTTTATTGAGATATAATTGACATATAACATTATATTAGTTTTAGGTGTACAACATAATGATTCGATATTCATATATGTTGCTAAATGATCACTACAAGAAGTCTAATTAAAATCCATCACCATACATAGTTACAAATTTTTTCCTGTGATGAGAACTTTTAAGATCTACTCTCTTAGAAACTTTCAAATATAAAACACAGTATTATTAACTGTAGTCACCATGCTGTACATTACACCCTGTGACTTATTATTTTATAACTAGAAGTCTGTACCTTTTGACCACCATCACCCATTTCACCCATCTTCTACCCCCCCCCCACACCCCCGCCTCTGGCAACCATCAATCTGTTCTCTATGAGTTTGGAGTTTTTTTTCGTTTTTAGATTCCACATATAAATGAGACCATATGGTGTTTGTCTTTCTATGTCTAACTTATTTCACTTAGCATAATTCCCTGAAGATCCATCCATGTTGTCGCAGATGGTAAGATTTCCTTCTTTTTTTATGGCTGAATAATATTTCATTGTATGTTTCTACCACATTTTCTTTATCCATTTATCTATCGTTAGACACTTAGGTTGCTTCCCCCATGTCTTGCCTATTGTGAATAATGCTGCAGTGAACATGGAGGTGCAGATAGCTTTCTGAGTTAGTGTTTTTATTTCCTCTGGATAAGTACTCAGAAGTGGGATTGCTGGATGATATGGTAGTTCTATTTTTAATTTTTTGAGAAACCTCCATACTGTTTTCCATAGTGGCTGCCCCAATTCACCTTCCCACCAACAGTGCACAAGGGTTCCCCTTTCTCACATCCTCTCCAACACTTGTTGTTTCTTGTCTTTTTGATGACAGCCATTCTAACAGGTATGAGGTGATATCTCATTGTGGTTTTAATTTACATTTCCCTGATGATTAGTGATGTTGAACATCTTTTCATGTACTTGTTGGCCATTTGTTTGCCTTCTTTGGAAAAATGTCTATTCAGATCCTTTGCCCATTTTTTAATGAGATTATTTGGGTTATTTTTTTTGCTATTGAGTTGTGTGAGTTCTCAATATATTTTGGATATTAACCTCTTATCAGATATATGATTTGCAAATATTTTCTCTCATTCAGTAAGTTGCCTTTTCCTTTTGTTGTTGGTTTCCTTTACTGTGCAGAAGCTTTTTAGTTTGATATAGTCCCACTTGTTTATTTTTGCCTTGTTGCCTTTGCTTTTGGTGTCTGTCAGCTTCTTAAAATGTTTAACTGGCTGTGATATCATTTTTCATTCTAAGCCATCACTTTTATTCCTCCCCTACCTACCTATTAAGATTCGGCTGCCCAGGATGGACAAAAGCGGGTAAGCAACACCTCCTGCAGGAACCGTCCTGAAAGAGCCTGTGTGGATGTGCTACACGCCCGTCATGTGCTACCAGCTCATCAGAAAGGGGAGGAAGAAATAGATCAATGAGGGAGAAAGTGGAGAGAAAAGGAAGATGTACAGAAATTCGAGCTGAACAGGTGAAAGTGGGCAAGGAGGAAGATGAAGACCCGGCAGTAATTGCTAACTAGAAAAAGACACGTAAAGCAAAATATTAGGAAAATGTAGAGTAAAACAGACTAAACATTTTAGAGGGTTTTTCTAACTCTCTGCCAGGCCTTTCCCAGATGGTAACTGAAAGATTTGTTTAAATTAAGTCTTGCTTAAATTATAAGGAGCTGAGCTAATTTCCAGTGTCAAGAATTCCTGGAACAGAGCCATGGGAGGTGGGAGAATGGAGAGTGCTATAGGGTGGGGAGGCTAAACGTTTGCCAGCTGAGGATTTCTGGATCCTTCTGATATTCACTCATGTTTAAAACAACAGTCACCCCCCTAAAGCAAGCCACTTCATCAGATTGTAGTGCTGAAGCCCAGTCCCGTGAAATATGCAGCATCTTTAATGGAAAACTTCTTTTAGCTTTTATAAAGTTCTCTGAATTAGAAATATTTTTAATAACAAATAAGCAATCTACAGGATTAAAAATACGATAAAGTTGACTTTCTTTTAAAGTGTCCTAAACAGTCACATGTAGAAATGAGAATTCCCTGACGTTACAAAACAGAGTCCTAAATTTTTTACATTGACAGCACGGAGTTTAAGATGCACTATCAAAGGAGAGTAAAGAACACACAAGATCTCAGGGTCCAGTCTGAGCATCCATAAAACAGAAGCATCCTCTGGACCAGCACAGATTGTCCACTTGCCCCTCTGAAAACTCTTAGCTCCTTTGCCGCCTGAAAACTGCTCCTGGGGCTGTCTCCAGGCCCTCCCCCAGCATCGCCGGCTAATCCAAGTTCTCCGGCAGATGGCTTCCCTCACACCCACCTGCCCCAGCTGTGTCTTTCAAAAACACTTAGAGGCTGCAGCCAAGCTGGTTTTCTTTTTAACTTTCCATTTTTATTGAGAGGTAAATTAGGAGTTGGGAACAATCCCAACTTAACTTTCCTAATACTGTCACTAAGTGGCCACGGGTAATTGCTTGAAAGCTGTGGCCGCCAGATGAAAGTCTGAACAGAACAACCCATGGTGACTGGCAAACCTCAAAAGGGTCAGCCATTCAGTGCCACCCCTCAGCCAATTATTTGTATGCTTTACTGAACCTTGGATGGAAAACCCAAGCCTCCTGGATCGGTGAAATTTGGATCAGAACTACCTGAACAGCTTCTCCATCAGGTTTTCTGGGCTAAAGGGATGAGAATTTTAATTGTTGAAAGCTAATGATGATGATGTCTAACAGAAAATTACTTACCCGTGGACACATCAAGCTGAATCAGTTGCTGGTGGCTCTTCACCTAGTACCAATGACTTTTAGAGGATCTCAGAGCCGTAGGTGTAAGTGTTTTGGCTCTTTAAATTCCTTCAGGGCATATAGAGGCCTTGTGGCACATTGAAAGGAAATTGAACCCAGTTCCAGGCCTGCCTCACTTGCCTTCCAGCAGACAGTGTAAAGGTAGGTAGGTCACTCCATCTCTGGGATCCTCAATATACCTATCTGTGAAAGGGAATGATACGCTAGGCCGTGTTTACTCGAAAAGGTCATTATGGGGATCAAAATAATTAATGCTGTGAAAAGGCTTTGAAATGTTCTATACGAACATAAATAGAACATATTATACAAATTCAAGATTCTCTACACTTAGCACCTCTCCTTATGGTCTTGATCTCCAGACCCTGCCGACGCTGTGTATGCTCTCCCCCAGGGCATTTCAGCTGCTGACTTTCACTTTAAGTAAAAGTCAGTACTGTTTGCCAAGTCTTTTAAGGTAGGAAGAACTTCAGCAGTGTTTTCTTTGCCACAAGTTTGATCTGAACCTTAACTAGTCTCATCAACAAGCACCGTGATTGATAAGTGTGTGGTGACAACACAGGAGTGATGGAATGAACGAACACGGATGGATGCACAGAAAGCCTTAGCCAGCCTGCGAAGTTCTCATCAGCTCTCCCGGTTTTTACTCTGTGACAATAATGAAATAATGACAGGGGAGCCCCCTGACCTAATGAGGGGTTGTCATTTCCTGCTCTGTGGACAGATTTTTCTGGTTTACTTATTTGCTCCTTTTAGGTTGTTATTAAGCCCAGTTATAGTTTTCGAAGTTTTATCTTGACTTGCTTAGCTGGCCTTAAACTTTCCAAGCAAAAGGATATCTGTTTTTTCCTTAGTTGTATTTTCAATATTGGAAAAAATACTCCTTCCTGGGCTAAAATATGAAAGGAATTGCCAACAAGGGGAAAACAGACCTCAAAGCTTTCAGCTGGGAAAACTGAGGAATTAGAAAACAAAAAGACATTGTTTGTTTTTGCATTTATTTTTTCAAATTATGAAAATAATATGTGCTTATTGTATAAAACTTGTACAAAGCATACAAAAAAGTAAAAAGAGACAGAAAAACAGTCTTAGCACACAGGTACTTTCCTTCCAGTATTTTTTTTAATGCGTTTTCCATAGCTCAAACTATTTGTTTATTCATTTATTAAAGCATTTCTGTGGCACCTGTGTACCAGGCACCATGCTGGGCAGGCACTTTCTTGGAAGACACTGGTGAACAAGGTAGTTTTTTGGGTTTTTTTTTTGAGGAAGGTTAGCCCTGAGCTAACATCTGCCACCAATCCTCCTCTTTTTGCTGAGGAAGACTGGCCCTGAGCTAATATCTGTCCCCATCCTCCTCTACTTTATATGTGGGACGCCTGCCACAGCATGGCTTGCCAAGCAGTGCGTAGGTCCACACCCAGGATCCAAACCGGGGAACCCCAGGCCGCGGAAGTGGAAATCTGCCAACTTAACCGCTGTGCCACAGGGCCTGCCCCTGAACAAGATAGTTTTACCCAATTTTGTATCTGCTTTCTTCTTTTATCACAAGGTTTATCCTAGGATGTTGTTTTCTTTACCCATTTGTGAATATATCATAGGCCATGTCTGCAAAATTGTGTTCAATTGTCTTCCAATGCAGATTGTTAACAATCATGTCATTCTCTAAGTCACATGAAAGTCTCTGTCCATTTGTTGCTGATAGTAAAACTATAATCATCCTGACGTAGCTGTCAGTGATGGATGAGACCCATGAATTCTGACAATTATCATTGCCTTGGCCTATCAAATTTTTAAAAGAAGCAAGTATCCCATGATTCGATCCTAATCTTCGGCACAGGCTTTGGGGCTTGTCCTATAAAGCTATGGGGCCCAGGAAAATGTTAGCGGGCCCAGCTGGTTCATCTTTTTTTATGGCTGAAAGAGAGAGAGAGAGAGAATGAATGTCACCGTTTTTAATCCTTGCTCACATGGGGTGAAATTGTTTTCTGCAGCATTCCCTCAGCCCCCAGGCTCTGAAGTTTTGAGGCATCGGCTTTCCTGCTGGAATATCCCTGCAGATGGTGAATCAGGAGAGAATGAAAAAGAAGTATTTTTCCTCTAAATTATTCAAATTTAAGAATACAGGTACAGATCAGGCGGCACCATCAGTAGACATGTCTCCCCCTAGGACACAGCAAATACTCGCACCTCCATTCAAAAGTCAATTAACTTCCCACTGACTTACGTGGCCTCCCCAGTCACAGAAGGGCTCTTCCTTGCTTTCCTTTGTACCCAGCCTCCCCTCCAGCCCTTTAATGACACAGTCTAAACATTTGTATACAGTCAAGCTCTGAGTACCGTTTGCACAGTGGGGGAGGCTGAGCAGAAAGGAGGCGAGAGGTGCACACGACTTTGTGATCCATCCTATTTGGGACATTTCCGAAATTCTTCCCACTTTCTCAATAATATCTTCTAAGTCTCCCTCTCCCTTTTTCAACACAAAGGTAAATTTTCAGATCAGTTTTCCAAAAATGAGTTATATCTGGCATTTTTCATACTATAGAAATCAGTGAATGCATTTCAGTTTTGAGATTAAATTTTCTAGATGATTTCCTGCTGATTTTTTTTTTTTTTGAGGAAGATTAGCCCTGAGCTAACATCTGCTGCCAATCCTCCTCTTTTTGCTAAGGAAGACTGGCCCTGCGCTAACATCCATGCCCATCTTCCTCTACTTTATATGTGGGACGCCTACCACAGCATGGCTTGCCAAGCAGTGCCATGTCCACACTGGCGATCTGGACCAGCAAACCCCCCGGGCCGCCAAAACGGAATGTGCGCACTTAACTGCTGCGCCACGAGGCAGGCTCCCCCTGCTGAATTTTTTGAGAGGTTTATTGGCTTCAGTCACTCATTTTAGTTCAGGATGGCAATTTAAAAATGCTTGTAGAACAAAGGTCTTTCTCCCTGAGAAGCAGTCATTGGAAGTTAAAAGTGTGGCTGTATGTGCACATACATACATATGGCAAAGAAAACCAGAGCTGGCCAGTAAAGAGGTAAACACAGATTTTATTGAGGACCGTTGCAATAGGGAAAAAGAGACCTCCGTGGAGAACCAAGCTCAATTCTGAACACGGCACGCGCAAGTGGGACTTTATAGCCAAGGAGCCCGGTGGGAGTCAGTGGATGCAAAGTTACTAAGAGGAAATATCAGAGGTCAGGAGATATTTGGTTAAACTGACCTGACAAGATTCTTGCTAAAGACAGGCCAGGGAAGGGCTGGCTCAGTGGTACAGTGGTTGAGTTCGGGTGCTCTATTTCGGCAGCCTGGGCTTCGCAGGTTCAGATCCTAGGTGTGCACCTACATATCACTCGTCAAGCCATGCTGTCGTGGCATCCCACATGCAAAACAGAGGAAGATTGGCACAGATGTTAGCTCAGGGACAATCTTCCTCAAGCCAGAAAAGAGGAAGATTTGCAACAGGATGTTAGCTCAGGGCCAATTTTCCTCACCAAAAAAAAAAAGACAGGCCAGGGTGATTAGACATTACCTGGGGGAAGGTGGAGGATGAGGAACCTCCTCAGATATGGAGGGTGATCAGACGTGGAGAATGGAGGACTCTCACTAAACTGAGTTCTTCCTAGAACTAGATTTTACAAGGAAATGTACAAATAGGCCTAGGAGAAGATTCAGGAGCCTGAGTAAAGCTTGATCAAGCAAGGAATCTTTGTCGATATATATACACACAAATATATGTATATGTACACACACATTACATATTATATATATATATACACACTATATATTATATAAATACACATGATATATATAAACACACTCAATGCCTCAATATATACGTTCTTAAATATGTATACGTATATGTACACACATTATATATTATATATACACACTACATATAGTATATATATTATACAAATACATGCAATATATAAACATACTGAATGCCTCAATATATATATATTTTCTTATATATGTGTGTGTGTATTCTTTCTGATAAAATATAATGGATTCTGAAAATTTCAAGTCTTTAGTGAAAAGTCTCCTAGTGCAGTGGTTCCCCTATGTGAGTCCCGGACCATCTGCATCAGAATAACCTTGGGAGATTTTTTTTAAAGTAGATTCAGGGGTCTTAAATCCCCAGATAATCTGACTTAGTGGGGCCTGGGAATCTGCTTTTTAAACACGTTCCTCAGATCATTTTCATGCCCAGACACATGAGACCACTATCTAATGCAGAGTACTTGCCTCATCTTGAAGAAAGCAAAGCCATACCCTATGCTTTATTTTCTAAAATAATACTGAAAAGGGCTACCACCTAGTTACCTTTATGTTCTAGGTACTGTGCTAGGTATTTCCCTAATATTGTCTTGAATGAAACACGTATTGAGAACCTATTACTGCATTGATGTTGAGGTCATCTAACCCAAATCAAGGGGGTTTCTTTAGCTTTAGGAGAAAGTTTGTTTTTAAGCTACACGGTATATAAACAGGCTTTGTTAAAGCATGCCTCACTTTTTTTACCTTGGTTTTCTTTCTTCTGGTGAGGGGCACAAAGGAGACTTGTGGTAGTCTAGAAAACTCTCAAATCCATAGTCTAAAAATCACGTTGACAATGACAGAAAATGCACTGTTACAACGCAGAGTGTGGAGTGGCGTGTGGTTTTGAGAGGTGAGCTAGTAGTCTGTCTGCTCAGGTGCAGAATGCAGGGTCCTTTTGTCATGCTCGTAGTATGCATAGTAAACACTTCAATATGTGCTTTTCCTTGTTCATTTCATTAACGTAACTGTGCAACTATGCCTATTTCTATTGTTAGAACTGTTAGTAGTTTTTATATCTAAGGTAGAATAATTTGGAAATTTATTTGTTCTTAAATATAAGCTATTTTCCAGAGACCACTTCCAGGGTATGGTCTTTATCTTTTTGAAGATAAACCAGTTTGCTCAAGGTCACATTAGTTGGTAGTGGAAGTAGAATTAGAATCCTAATGTCCATCCTTTCACACTCTCAATCACATCCATAGAAACTACGTGATGTTTTTAGGTCTAGGACATAGCTGCTACCCACCATCCTTCTTGCAATGTTTAAGCATTTGAGGGGCCAGCCTGGTGGTGCAGTGGTTAAGTTCACACGCTCCACTTTGGTGGCCCAGGGCTCACGGGTTCAGATCCCGGGCCTGGACCTAACACCACTCATCAAAGCCATGCTGTGGCAGCATCCCACATACAAAAAATAAAGGAGGATTGGCACAGGTGTTAGCTCAGGGCCAATCTTCCTCACACACACACACACACACACACAAAAGCATTTGAGAACAGTTGGAAAGAATTCCCATTCCCCAGTTTTCTCTGTGAACCCCAATAATCCCAATAGAGAAATTATTTTTAAAAGGTTTAGCAAACTTTGCTTTTAAGAATGTTGGATCTCAGCACCTTTTGGGTTGTAAAAGCATGGATTCTCAGTCTGTGTGGTTATAGAGGCTCTTTGCATCTCCCGGCGTGGTCTAATTTATTTTGAGTACATCTGCTATGAATGTAGCTCAAAGGGAGACTGTCAAAATTTACAGATCTTGGGCAATTTCTCCCCAGTGAAATAGAAAACTGGGGTCTGTTTAATAATCAAAGTTTCAAAGGTTCTCAACCAATAAAGCCACAGCTAAATTTTAAGCAGGAGGAAAACAGAACAATCTTCCTTTTATCTACCCAGACAGCAAACCTCATGGTCCCTGAGTGCTTTTCTGACAATAAACATGCAATGTCTCTTGGACGCTGGCTCATCATTCATTCAACAAACATTTATCTGTCATCTCCAGCATCAGGTCTAGGTACCTGGGATACATCAGGGAACAAACGGACGAAGATCCCTTGTCTCGCTGACCTTCTATTCTGTTAAACTTTCAAGCAATTCAGGCTGTTTGAAAATATCAATGGAATATAGATATTCTGATGGTCTCTGAGTTGCAAATTGGTCACCAGAGGCTCAGTTCAGCTCACAGACCATTTCTGTGGTTAGCCAGTTGGGTTTTAGAAGTTAGTTTGAATGCTTTAAAAGAGCTACACGCTGTCCAGAAGACACAAGCCCTCGCCATTCTTATTGTTTTACACCTCTTCAGCTTCACTCACACATTTACCTGCCTGGCCCCTGAAGGCATTTGAGTCTGTGGCCCCTGGCATTTAGCATGCCCATGCTTGGCGTTGGTTCCTCACATTCATCTGGGATTGTCAGAATAAACTCTCTTCCCTCACCTCAGAGAATTCAGATGCTCTGAATGTGTTCAGAACCAGGTCTGCAATATCAGGGCGTTCGTGGGAAGTCTGCTCACATGAGAACTCACATATAAAGATGCTGAGGTCAAAAAGGCAATGGCTCACATGGCTAGTCATAGCTAAGATGTTCCTAAAACTCACTACATCACTCCTTGCCCTCAGGTGGAAAATCAAGTCGATTTTTTTCTCTTGGCAAAATTGTGTGCAGTGGTACAGGGGAAACAGCCCTTGTGTCTATTTTGTAGGAAGCCAGTGGAAGTCTTGTCTCTCACTCCTCTCACTGTTAGCCTGTTATACTGTTTGAACTCTCACTCATGCAGTCCTTTTGAAACGGTATGCTCTTCCCCCTCCTCCACCCCCGTAAATCCTTGCTATCTATTCAGTCCAGCTCCTCCTTCCATGAGGGTTCCCATCTCGTCCATTAAAACAATTCATTCTATTCTAACTCTTGTCAATTTTCCCTCCTCTGAAACCATAGCACACTTAAGGTAGCTGATATCATCCATTCAGTTATTTGTGCAACATTGATTGATTGGCTACCTTGCCCTGCCCCAGGCACTCCAAATTGAGCACTTAATTATATATTGTCTCATAGGATTTACTGATACTTACAATATGTTCATCTGGTATCCTCTACAAAATGTACATTTTTCAATGTGAGGGACCATGTCTGGGTCATCATCAGCCACAAGGTGCTTTTGAATGGGTTCGAAAAGGAGCCTCCTCTGGAACAATGCTTGTAGAGGGAGCACCCAGTGCCCACTTGGTCCTCACCTGTGCACCCTCCCGGTGGACTGGCACATCTGTGCATATGAGAGAGCCCACTGAGCATTGATGAATGACACAGAAAAGAACAGAACCTCAGAAAGGATTGACAAATAATTCATTTTGTTTAAAACATGGATAGTCCTCAATTATTGTTAATAATGGAGAGAGTCTTCTCAACATTAACTTCATGTTCACCAGACTCCCAAAGGTAACAGCCAATTTGAAATCCTATAGTATTATAAGCATCAAGTCCTTGTCGAGCTCTCAGTTTATACTAGGGTAACAATATAATTCATCTTCCAAACTTGGACACTTGTGAGGGTGAGAGGAGGGTCTCTGAGTAATCACACCAGGACAATAGGAGCTAACCGGGACTGTTCCAGGCAAACGGGCCTGTGTGTACCCTTGCGTCTATAGGAGCAAAATAAGAAGCACCTTTGACCACCAACCATTTAAGATGTCTTAGTCCACTTGTGCTGCTGTAACAAAAATGCCATAAGCTGAGTGGCTTATAAATAACAGAAATTTATTTATCACCGTCCTGGAAGCTGGGGAGTCCAAGGTGCCAGCATATTCCATGTCTAGTAAGGGCCCGCTTCCTGTTTCATACGCAGTGCCTTCTCACTGTATCCTCACACGGTGGAAGGGAGGAGCAACCTCTCTGGGGCCTCTTTTATAAAGGCACTAATCCCAGTCGTGAGGGCTCCACCCTCAAGACCTAATCACATCACAGAGGCTCCACTTCCTAATACCATCACCTTTGGGGTTAGGATTTCAACATATGAATTTGAGGGGGACACAAACATTCAACCATAGCAGAAGGTATCACCTCTAGTGTCTGATTGACAGACATGGTAAAGAGGAACAACCTGCCTCCCAGGTTGGGCTCATCAGTAAACTGTAGCCTAGTGTAGGCATCATTAAATTTTAGAGTTGAGTGGGCTTTGATTGGCAACTAGTCCCCATGTTCTCTACTACCCTAGCCCTAACACTAATCCCTTTAGCATTAGTACTGGGGCTTTGCAAAATATGCCACCACCCCAACAAAAGCCTGTCACCTTACACATCCTCCTCCACGGCACCATTTTCAGTGTTGATTATTACCATCCACCATCATCATCTTTCAACATCTCAGCACCCACAGTGGGGTGATGGTACAGCTCTCTGGAAAATCAACTCAGTGAAATCTAGAGTACCCTTTGATCAACGAGGCAGGATGTTCAGGCCTTGGTAGTCACTCGATAAATATTAATGGGATATCTGGCCACGGAAACAATTTCTTTTCATCCTACAGTGGAGGTGGAAGGGGACTGGAAGTGCAGAGACACTGAGATTTCTGTCTCCAAGGCAAAGGAAGAAGTTCCACCTTAAGATGTCATTAAAGAAGTTGGAAGAAGAGGAGGGCTATTTCTTGGGAGCTTCTTTAATCTCAAGATCAAGAAAGTTTCACTCAACTCCAGCTTCCTTCTTGGTAAGTTTCACTCTCCTAGTTTTTCAAACGTGGAGGACAAATGTTTAGTCTTTCAGGAGTTTTGAATCCTATTTGAGGATGCTCCAAAATATTTCTGACCCTGAACCTTTTAAACAGACTAAGAAACTCACATGAAATACACATGCACAAAGTCCTCTATATTTATGCCTGTATGTGTCGCTCATCTCTATACAAATAGACACACACAAACACCTTTTATCTCAATAAAGAAAGCACGTTCTATTCATAGGAAAATAGTTGGGTCAGGCTTTCTGGGCTTTTTGTTTGTGCGCCACAGGGTGCCTGATAGCACTGCAGGGGCAGGCATCCGATGTCACGCCAGCCACCTACAGCATGCGCCGTGCCAGAGGCAGAGATGAGAGAGTTAATTAGAGGGTGTCAGGAGACAAGGAGAGAAGGAAGGGGGCGAAAAAAAAAACACACAAAAAAAAACCAGCATAAAACTTTCCATGAAGATAGAAAGTAAAGGAGGGTGGGTTTCTCCTTTTATTTTTGGTGGGAATTCTCTGCTTTTGGATTGTACTTACTTCAAAATAGTACTCTCTCTCGTATAATTTACCGCCAAGAGCTGGATTCATGGAAATAGCTGAATTATCTTTTGAATGTTGCCTACATGCTTATGATAGACATTTTTCAATCTGCTTTTATCCACACTTACATCATGATGACCCCCTTGGCCCTGTACTAGCCATCGCTGATGGAGTTTGTATTCAAGAGTCTTCATGAAGATTCCCCCGTTTTGTGAAATTGATCTTATGTAATCCAACACGCCCTATCTTCCTCGGGGCCATTTGTAGCTTTGTGTTTTTCCTGGACATAGGTTTTTATTTCAGTGGTCCAAGCCCCTTTATGTCGTGGAGAAAGTAGTTATTGCCTTGTAAGGATGTTATTATAATATTACTAATAAATTACAGTGCCTTCCAGTAACTGAAGATTTGGACAGTTCCAGCCATTCACTTGACATTTTTCTGGATCTGATGTTGCCCTTTTTTCTTTTCCTAGAGTTGTCATCTCTTCTAGTTAAGCCTCCACAACCATCTCGGAATATGAAAATCATTTGAGAAAGTTAAAAAATACCTAGTGTCAGAGTCTTACTCTAGACCAGTGAAATCAGAATCATCCAGGCTTTGGCAGCTTCAGAAGTTCTCCGGATGACTCCAATATTCCAGCAGGGTTAAGAACCACTGGTTATGTCCTCATCATGTGACACCTGGGCTTCAGGCATATCTGTGAGCCATCTGCTTGGCTCATTCTCTTCTCCCTTGGATTAAATGTGACCTACTGCTTAATTGGCCTCTCTTTGATTCTTAATCAGATCACCAGGGCAGGGACTCGGGAGGTGTGCAAGATTTAGGGAGACACTCTCTCTCAGAGTCCCTAGATGCGTCTCTTGTCTCACCCTAGTTCTGGGCCTGCCAATCGTTGACCTTCACAGAACATTGCACTTGATTGCCCTTGAAATGAAACTTTACTCCTTGTTTATCTCCTTACATCTCCATCTAAGCCTGCCTATCGTCTAGCTCGTTTGGCAATCCTGTTAAGCAAATATTATTTTAAGGAAACCAGAGACACTTTTTAAATTGTTTTTACATCCAGCACAAAGCCATACTTAACAACACTGTTTCCTTCCCTTTAGAGGTACAATTGGTTTTTTTACCAAAATATTTTATCCTGAGTAATTTGCTCCACTTTTTTCCAAATGTAAATTCCTCCTCAAAAGACCAAATTCCAAAATTCTTGTTCTATTTCTGAGAAAGTGCCATCATGGAGTTCCAAGAACTTTTGTACCGTATATTATACGTTGACACCTGAAACCACCTTCTGGATGTGGAATTGTTTAGCTTTCATGGTGATTAAATGATATGATATATTCCAGGTGGCTATTATAGACCTTGGACATCACAATGTCAGTTTTCTTGCCTTTAAACCCTTATTTCCAATTGTCTACTGCATACACCTCCACCAGGAAGTCCCGCATCTATGTCCAATGAACGTGTCTGAAACTCATCTCAATAGCCTTTCCTCTAGACTTCCTTCTTCTAAACCTTCGTGTCTCCCATTCCTGGTGACTCACCCTACTTTCTACCCCACTGCCTCAGACTGGAATCCTGCCACACTTCCAGTCACTTACCCCTCCAACCCACTCATTTCTAAGACAGGCTCATCCTACCCCCTCAGCTGTTCCTCATCTCCATAACCAATCCCAGCCATTTCCTGACCTACCATGTTCTCTCATGCCTCTTTATCTTTGCAAGTATTGCCTTCCTGCTCAACTCAATGAGTTCTTCTGACCCTTGTCAGACCAGTGCACAAGCCTTCTGACCTAGCAGGTGGCCACCTCGAAGCCTACTTTGAACCCTCCAGAGAGTGAACTGCTCAGTTCTGAGTCCCCACAGCCCCTGGTGGATGCCCCCACCATAGCTTTTCTCATAACTACTGTGATATCTGTGACTATGACTCTCTCTTGTCCATGAAACCCTGGATTCCTTGAAGACGAGAGCCGCTTGTCATCTACCTCTGTAGCCCCAGTCTTTACCCAGTTAAGGACAGCTAACAGGTTTACAAGGAGTGTTTGTTAAGTGAGAGAATAGCAGAGTGGTGGGAAAGGGTAAGAACTCTGGAGTTAAACTACCAGAAGTCGAACACTTTAATAATGTACTTGCTAGTTATGTGAATTCAGACAAATTACTTGAACTCCCTTTGCCACAGTCTCCTTGTCTATAAGTTGATAGTAATAGGACCTAGTTCATGGAATTATTGTGAAGAGTAAAGAAGCTAATAACTTTAAAGAACCTTCTAAAATTCTATGAAAATACTCCCTCTCTCTCCTCCTCCTAGCAGGTGTATATGTGAATTCAGGGACTATGTATAATCTTCTAGAAATCACCTGTAGCACCTAATCCAGTGTAGTGGTTAAGATCAACTATTTCACAGGAAGATTGTGAGGATGACTGAATTAACATACGTAAAGTGCCTGGTACACAGTAAGTGCTTGATAAATGTTAGCTAGTCTTCTTCTTCTAATTTTTTTATTATTATTATTGCCATTACCCAAGTAGCTCTCCAATGTTAACCTAATTAAGTTCAAAATCTGTAGCCCGAGAATATGACTGATGTACCTGCATCTCATTTGTAACCAACATTACTGCCTTCATGAATGCTGCTCCCTTTATACAGTATTCTCTGCCAGTTCCACTCTCTTTTTCACATGTTAGAATCCACTAATGCTTTAAGGCTCATCTCAATGTTAATTTCTCAATAAAACAATTTCTGGATTTTTTAACTCCGTATGAGCTTTATTCTTCTGAACGCTCTGTGAACTTTCTTTGTACTGATTTTTTTTTTACTGCTACTACTAGCATTTATGGACCACTTACTATGTGCCAGGATGCTGATAAGCATGAACTACATGTATCATGTCATTTCACCGTAGGAAGATGGAGGTTTAAGTGGGAAAGGATTCAGAAAGAGACAGTGAGGGGTGCAGTGGGTAGGCTGTGGCTGTGGCTATGTCTCCACCTATGTCTGGGCTTGGCTTTGACCATTTTTACAGAAAATAACCTGGATATTACTTTCCTAGTTGGCGGAATAGGACCATTTATTTTTGTCTTGGAGGACAGGAATTGTGCTTTACTCATCTTAGTAACACCTCTAGTATGGAAATAGTATATTTTGCAGCCAGTCAATATTTTTTTTCAGATTTAATAACGTATCCTAGTTAATACATATAAGTTTTACTAAATCTTAACAATAGAGAGAACATAATACACTTTTTCTTTGATGGGGCAGACATCTCTTCTGTCAATAGGAAGATCCACTAGTGATGCTCTACGAAATGTGAAAACGCAAAGAGAGGCCTCTTCTTGGTGTCAGAAATCAGCTAGTAGTATATCCGTTTGAATTTGTTCTTATTTTATTATACTCCTGGCCAGTGCAAAATGTGCTGCCTCTTCCTCCAGTGATTCATCTATAGCCAGTTCAAGCAGAGCCAGCTGATTGTTAAACCCCACTAGTGGAATAGTTTGGGAATCAGAGCATCTCCAAATGACAGGTAAATTGCTTGGGGAATTTGACTTCTCCAGCCACTTATCTGATGCGCTTTAGCCTATATGGAATGTTAAGCATGTCAACATCTAAGTGCATTTATAGACCTTTTCTAGATAGGCTTGTGTTCTGGTAGCCACTCTCCCTATTAGCCCTACTCTGTGCTCTGGCAGGCTGACCTGAAATTGATGAGTTTCTTTCCCATCTGGTTCCAACTGGGTTTGGCCAAGGTGGGGGCAACAATAAAAGAAAGGAGGGAAACAGAAGAGTGACTTGGAGTGTGTATTTCCTGGCCTTTTCCCTGCAGTGGTGCCTTTGTCATAGCTCCTATCGGCTACCTTTCCTGCACACCTCTCTCTGGCTATAGATAACCACTCTCTCCCCCTTGCCTGTGGGTGGTAACAATCCCAGGGTCACTAGTCTTGTGGTCTCCTTTGCCTTGATGGCATCTTGGTAAACAGTCCCTGTATCAAACTTTCCTCAAAATCCCAAACTCTGATCTGCCACCTGTTTTCTAGGTACTGACTGATAACCCCTTGTTGTTGCAATTACATCTCTTAAAGGAATGTAGCCTCAAAGGTCACATAGGCAATAAAAAGACATCCAGGCAGCAGCAAGGAGGTCTTCTGGAAATTTATAACAGATTCTAATCTGAGGTCCTACAAAAGCTCTCAAGAAAAGGCCCTGAGTGAGGGAGGAATTTCTCATATGGTCCCCACTGTTTCATCCTAGAATTGGATCTAGAGCAAAGATGCCAGTGGATTCTGGAGATGATTTGTCGGCTTGAATCCATGTTTACTTGAGAGGCTGCAAATTCATTGCAGCAGGTTTTGAGCAGAAAATATTTGTCCAAAGTGAAAACCTGGAAGCCAACAATATACGTTTAGAAAACAGAAAATGTCATCTTTAATTGGGGAAGATGGATGCGAAGGAGAAGATTCCGTTCTGTCCTTAATTATGTGGCTGGGTCTTCCTGGACTCTTCATCTAATCTGCATAGATACAAAAATCACACAGCAATCTGGAAGCTCAAAAAAAGAAAAGAAAAGAAAAGAAAAAATGGCAGTAATTAAACAACAAAAAACTATATTCAAATAAAATTAAGGGTTTGACTTAAAGCTATGGGGGGCATCTCCTTTTGTTTCTTGTTATGTAGCATTTAAAGGAGAATGAAACAAAAAGAGCTTTCTGGAAGTGTCTCAGCTCTGACTTGTAGCCCCAGCCTGAGGAGAGGTCTGCTGGCCCAAAGTACTGGGGGTGTCCAGCACATCCATTTTGTGACTTTTGGGTCCATCCCTGTGCTTCATGTAAAAGCCCCGGAGAAGAAGCCCAAGAACTGGGAAGAAAGAAGAAACTCAACAGTTTCATCGTTAGGTTTGTCCATCACATCAAGAAGTTAAAAAGTCCATTCTTGACTAAAATGGAAGGTATTATGATAATGATGAGGAAAAAGAACTACGTCAGATGGACAGAGGAGTACCCATATCTGTGCCCACTCATATTTAATGGATATAAACATTTTGAGATTTTGTTTCATTTTTTAAAGTAAAATCTTTTGGATGTAGTGGAAGCTTCCATTGCAGCCCTCACTCTCCCCATCCCGCCCACTCTCTCCAGAGGTAACCACAGTATGGGTGTTGATTTTACCTTTTCTCTCTCTGTTTTAACACTTTGACTTCATAGGTATTTAGAAATAA
The DNA here is from genome assembly GCF_037783145.1 of Equus przewalskii. Taxonomy (NCBI): domain Eukaryota; kingdom Metazoa; phylum Chordata; class Mammalia; order Perissodactyla; family Equidae; genus Equus; species Equus przewalskii. The sequence goes on along the minus strand of NC_091834.1, from coordinate 54,037,371 downwards.
TATGCATACTAGTAGTATTTTGCATGCTGTTAAACTCTAGATAAACTGTATTATACTCCATTCTGTTTTCAGGCATTATCCATGTTGATACATGTCCCTCTAGATATTCCTGTTAAATGCTGTGTACTATTCCATTATGAGTATATAGGATGGTTTATTTCTTCATTTCCTATTGATAAATAGTTAGAATGTTTCCATTTCTTTCCGCCATTACAAACAATGTTTTGACGAGCATCCTTGTAAATATCTTCTCGTGCATCTCTGTCAGGGATTCTCTGGGATATATACTTTGGGAAAAAATGTGGGGCCACATATCAAGTACATCATCCACTTCCCTGCCCATGGCCATGTCCTCTCCAGAGGGGCTGAACAATTTACATTCTTACCACCAGGATCTGGGAATATTCATTCCCCCATCCTTGTTAATATTTTATCCTATCAACCCTTTAAATTTTTGCTAATCTAATGGTGGTTTATTTGATTTCCCTGATTAATAGTGAGGTTGAGTTTCCTCTCAAATGCTTATGCGGGCTTCGAGTTTTCTCTTTTTCAATGATTCGTTCCTGTCTTCTTTCCTCTTTTCCTTTTGGATTGTTTCTTCCTCACTGATTTGTATGGCTCCTTTATGCTCCATTCATGTCCTTTGGCAGTCCTTTGTGCCAAACAGTGTCCTAGGAGGAAGTTTCAGATCTGTACGCTAAGCAGCCTGCATCACAAATGCCCACTGCAAACGTTATTCCAGGGTTGGTTCTAGGCTTTGTCAAAAGGAAGAAACAAACGTGTTACGAGGTATATTCTGAGGTGAACATGATGGTAGAGCAAGTGACAGTTTGTGTGGATTTAGGGCCTGAGTTTTGGGAGAAAGCTCCTGGGAATTAGGAGCTGGGAATTACACGAAGCAGGGAATTAGGACTCTGTTGGATCAAAGCTCGTACAGCTGGGAGGAGGCTGGGAATTTACAGAAGGGCAAAGGCAGGGGGTGTCTAAGAAGATGTGTTAAGTGGCAAGGAGTGGTGTGGGCTCTGTGGTGGGTAGGATGACTTTCTAGTAAGTGGAGGATGGCCTCTAATGACCTTCAGGACCTAGAGAAGAGGGCATCCTAATTCCTGACTATCAGCCCAGTGTCACAGCATACCAAGGTGAGCAGGCAGGGAGGAGAGAACCCAAAAGGGATTCGAGAAGGAAAACCTCACAGTCAGCTGCTGTTCCCCACTCTCAGAGCCACTAGCGGCTTTGCAGTGAGCAGCAGTGGAAATGGCTGAGCGCCCCAGCAAGCTCCGCCCCACTGCAGTGTGACAACTGAGATGGGGTAGGGAGCTAGAGCTCTGATCTGTCACCAGATCGTAATTTGACTTCAAAACTTGACTTTAAGCTTTGTTTTATGCTGCCTTCAACCTACAACTAGCAAATAGCAAAACTGAGTGGTTTGCATTTTCCCTTCTTTGCTTTCCCTTGCTATCCACCTAGTCAAGGTTGTATGATTGGCAAAATGACCCTCAAATAGAGGAGGCAGGTGAGAGGAAATCCTCAGCCTACATGGCCAGCCCCTGAGTGAAGGACTGATGGTAACCTCTGAGCAATATTGAACCTGTCTTCTGCTCTGGACTGCAGCAACCTATGTGTTATCATCCTAGAAGATAGGTAAAGGCTGAAAAGCATAATGCTAAATCCCCCCAAATCAAACGTCTCTTAGGTTTCCAGCTATTTCAGTTCCAAATAAATAAACCTACTTGATAAGCCTGTTTTCACTTGAGTGGTGTCTCATAAATCAACCAAGGGAGGGGACTGAATCAGCCCCAGAGTCTTAGGCACAATTAGCTACATTAGAGAAGGAACTAAGAAGCACTTCTGCCCTCACCACTTAAGCCAAGTGCAGCCTTTCTTGTAAAGCCAGACGTCAATCTTTGTTGTGGTTGTCTGCTTGCTACTACGTGTGAGAGCTGGTGCTCTCACCTGAGTGCAGACTGCACAGCAGTGATATATAATGTATAGCAGACTTGGTAAGGCTTGCTGTAAGTATATAAATAGGGATGCTAACACATAAACAAACTAGTCCTGCAGTATTGATTAATTCTGAAGACATGTCCTTTCGTTCTGCTGCATTTAGCAAAGTCTGTATTCTCCGAGTTCTCCCTTCGTGATCCATCAGAACCAATTGTACACATCCTCAAAGCAGATTTGGAAAAAAAACAAAGGCAGCTCAGAAAATTCCCAGATTTCTTTTTGGCAGTATCAAGTGGCTATTATCTCAGAGCCAAGCAATGTTGCCAGAAACTATAAAAAAAAAAAATCAATAAGGAAGAATCCAATTTGTCTAGGGTCACAGCATGCCAGGGAGTGAATTAACATGTGAGAGGATGTCTCCTGCCTCTTCCCACATTTAGGAATAACAGGCAAACAAAATCTCGGGTTAATGAAATTTCAAACAAAGCAAATGCCTAGCTCGCCCTTGACATTCATCTTCACAATTCTATTAAAAGGTTTTTCCTAAGAGTAGATTATCGGGTTTCTAGAAATGAACTGACTATCATTGCTACGTAAATTTCTTTTCTAAGGGTATCATTTGGTTGCACAGTCTCTGGAATTTCTCCTTCATTGTAATTTTAAGTAAAATTTACTTTTGCACAAGACTATGCTCCAAATTATAGTGGGCTCTTAAGCAAGAGCCTATTGTAAATTCCCTAATCCTTTTTATAAGGAGCCCAACTTTCTCCTATGTTTCCAACTTACTTATGCTTCTAAGCAACAACAAAAGTGTGTTTTAAATTAGATTTTACCTAAAATTCCTCAGTCTTGTCCCCAGTCATATCCTGATCATCTAGTTATCTGTGTACTTGGGAAATATTTCTCCTTAAAAAAAGCAATGTTACCACTTTCTCCAGAACCCTATAAAGAACCTCATCTCCTTAAATAAAAAGTCCTGAAGAGGGGAAGGAGACAGAGGACTACCTGGTTACTGTGTGGGAGGAAAACGTAGGCTCTTTTGGTCAGGTAGGCCTGGGAAGTCTCCTTGCCTCGCTCGGTGGTTCTCCAGCCTGGCTGCACATTTGAGTCACCTGGAGAACTCTGAAAAATAACTGCCACTCAATCCCACCACATGCTAATTCCATCAAGATCTCAGAAGCAGCACCTGGGCGCTTGTTAGAGACGCACGTTCTTAGGCCCCACTCCAGACCTGCTGAATCAGACACTCTGAGAGTGGGGCCCAGCCACCCCTGTTTATCAAGCACTCCAGGTGATTCTGCTCACCTTCACGGTGGAGGGGAACTGCCCCTCACTTGATATTTTTTGAGTGATGACTCTAATGTGCAACCAGGGTTGAGAACCTTTTGGTCTTTCTTTCTCTTCCTATTTATTAACTTCTGTTTGGCTTCAGCTAAGAAAAAGCCAACTGCCTGTTTAGAGTTGGGCCCGGTGATCAAACAGCCATAGCTGAGAGAGTCCTGGCTTCCCCTGCTACGGGTCTACAAAACTCAGCCTAACATGCGTCTGGGAGGATCTCTGTGCAGGACCTACCCTTTGACAGAAGTGAAACCTCATCCCAGAGAATGAGAAGAACTGCAAGAGCCTTAAAGAAATGCGGAAACCCAACCTGATTTCCTTAGTCGCTATAATATTAACCATGACTTCTTTTTTCATGTTGATAATGTTCAAACTCTCAAGCCTTTTTGGTTTGTTTTGCTTTGCAAGGGATCTGAGTGACTTCCTGACTGTTATTCACTTAATACAACCTCAGGCCCCATATCACTGAGCTTGAACTCTGATTGATAATCAGTCTTGAAGCTCTAAATTGGAAGCGTTGTCCATGCAAGTCTTTCCTCCTCTCAGCTCCAGTTTCTCACCATTTTCATCCTCTCCCCCGTCCGCCTCCTCCTTTCCATTAACCCTCACCGTACTCCATTCTTCTCCCTTTAGTGGCAAACTTTTGCTCCTGTGTAAGACAAATAACTCTTACCAGAGCCACAATCCCCCTTCCAAAATCCTTAGGACCAGATGTGGTTTTGAAATTCATGCTCTTTTCAATTTTATAATAATACAGTGTGCATACTGTATATGGAGATCTGAAGCGAAAAGTATAGAAATTCAGACTAACAGAATAAAGACTATAAATAGCTTTATGATGATTAAGTCTAGGTTTTGCCATCAAATGAATTAAGAAGAAAACCCTGTGAGCTTTCACAGCTTGTTGCGTTTCAGCATGCTGAAGATGGAACTGTGGACAATGTTCTGTTCTTGAACCAAGAGGAAAACCAGCACCAGTAGGACTGAAGAGTCCCAGAATTTTGAAACAAGCTTAAAACATCTTGATGATATTAAGTTTAGCTTGTTGACATTTAAGGACAGAACTTATGAATATGTAGCTTTGATCTGTGCCTAGACCCATGATGAAAGCAGCCAGGCTTACTACATACTTTTCTTCTTTTTTTTTCCAGAAAGCTTAGCCCTGAGCTAACATCTGCTGCCAATCCTCCTCTTTTTGCTGAGGAAGACTGGCCCTGAGCTAACATTCATGCCCACCTTCCTCTACTTTATATGTGGGATGCCTACCACAGCATGGCTTGCCAAGCGGTGCCGTGTCCGGACCTGGGATCCGAACCGGCGAACCCCAGGCCGCCAAAGTGAAATGTACGAACTTACATTCCACTTACACTGCACCACCGGGCCAGCCCCCATGCATACTTTTCTATGAGATGATGGTCTGGGGTGGTCGTTGCCCCTTATGATAGACTACTGAGCAATGGTGTTGGGATGATGGCTAACTATGTGTGATTGAAATGAGGCTGGATCTCTCACTCTCTTCATAACTACAATTCATCCCAGATGGAGCAAGCCATAAACATTCTAAAAAAAGGGGTGAATATTCTTATAATACTAGAATGGAAAGGACTTTTCAAACATAGTGAAAATCCCAAAAGTCATAAGAGATAAGAGTTGTTACATCTGCATAAATATAAAAAATTTATTTAGGGGAAAAATTGCTACAAAAGAGCCAAAAGTGGCAAAAAAAATTTATAACACGTGCTGGATAAACATGCATAAAAAAGTGCTTTTATGAATCAATAAGAAAAGACCATCAACCTAACTGAAAAATGGGCAAATAAGCGAGCCCCAGACAAAAAGAATTGCAAATGTCTTCTAAACATGAAATAATTCTCAACCTCAGATTTAGTTAAATAAGAGTGAAGGTGAAAAATAGTCGAGGCTGACCAGGTGGCATAGTGGTTAAGTTCGCACACTCCACTTCAGCAGCCCGGGGTTTGCAGGTTCAGATCTCAGGTGTGGACCTGCATGCTGCTCATCAAGCCATTCTGTGGCAGTGTCCCACTACAAAATAGAGGAAGATTGGCACAGATGTTAGCTCAGGGACAATCTTCCTCACCAAAAAAAAAAAAGTCAACAGTCAGGTTGGCAAGGATTATACCATTTGGTAGCTCTGGTTTTAGGAATTTTCCCTACAATTATATTCACACAAGTGCACGAAAATATATGTCCAGGGATTTTCACTGCAATGTTATTTTCAATAGATCAAGAATTGGAAACAACCTAACTGTCCTGTAGAGGTTTGGTTAAATAAGTTAAAATGCACCCACAGGCCAAAGTATTCTGTAGATGTTAAAATGAGTGAGATAAATCTCCATGTGCTGACAGGGGAAGGTGTCCAATGTGTCTGGCTCAGTGAAAAAAGCCAGTTGCAGAACAGGGTGTGGAGTATGATTACGTCTATGTGTATGTTGCCATGAGCATAGAAAACGTCTGGGATGATGCACAACATACTTTATAACAGCGGTTCTATCCCTGGTGAAGGTGAACACAGAGGGAAGGTGTGTTTTATACAATTTTCTGTACTGTTTGATTTATCTCCAATAAGCACGCATTAATTCAATAATTTACTATTGAAAAATTTTAAAATCTGTGCACCCTTCTTGCAAGTCAAAGACAGCTTTGCATTAGTGTCATTTTGGTAGACTCATTGCTGGACATCAATAGAGGTGGGGTAGAAGGGATAGCATATCATCCATTTGCAAGGATGCCTTTTTATAAGAACCTTAGTTAGCAAGTTCAAGCCCATCCGCAAAGGGTCCCAGACTGAGAACGTTGGCCTCACCCAAAAGGAACTTCATGGCATTCAAATTTTCTTGACTGAGGAATACTCTTCCTTTCACTCCTTATAACACATTCTATGTTATCCAGTGTGTCAAGGAACAGAGGGAGGCCGTGGACACTAAATTATGTCTTTGAGTGTCCAGGAAGGCCCAAATGCAAGATGCTGGAGCCTGTGCCCACAGACATCCTTCTTTACCGCCTTGCACAGCTTCTCGATATCTTCTCATCATGTGGGTTCCAGTCAAGCCGGATTGCCCAGGCCCTCTTTAGGAGCTTTTGCCGGCTGCCTAAGAGGACATGATGAGTAGAGTTGAGGCCAAAATCGGGATTACCAGAGAGAGGAAAAATAAGAGCCAGCTATGAGACCCTGTTCAGTTTTGCTCCTGACGACGTGGGAAGAAAAGAGTACCAGGCTGTCCTCTCACAGCCCAACAGTGTTGCTTCAAAAGACTCAGAACACACTTTAAACCAAAAAGCTCTTAGTTCTCTTATCTGCCAGGGCCTTGGTCCAAAGAGGGACAGTGGGGTTGACACTGTGAGTGAAACCTGAATGGAGCCCCAGTCCTGTAAAGAAAGCAACCCCTGTTCCTGTCCCAGCTGGCATGTGGTGGGATCGAGCAGCCAGCGGCATGAAGGTACAAAATTTGGGACTGCGAAGCTTTTCCTGTCATCCTCTAATTTTGCATCTGTCTTTTTTCAGGCTATTCTCACCCATTTTAAGCTTTAGCATGCACGTCAGGTTTCTATTAGTAGCCAGTCGCACTGTTCACAAAATAATTGATGATTCAAAAGGGGATCTACTGTGAAAATAAAAGCCGTGAAGCTTTTCATCACTGTGATTTGCATCACTAGCTTCCTAGCAATCCATCTGATTTACAATGACGTCTTCATGACTCCAAATTTAGAATATTTATTTGGGAACTTCGCTTCAGTCTCTGAAGAGCTACCTCCTGACAAGGAACAGAGAAGTGTATGCTGCATGTTTGGGGTTTGCTAATCCAACAGTCATTTCGGAGATCCATACAAATGAAAAACATACCAATAAGACACGAAACCCTTAATTACTCTAATGTATGTACCAAGGCTCTCCTGGAGGCACCCCTCCCCCTCTCCTTCCACCCCAACCTCCCTTAACTCCTCTGGGCACAATCCACTCGCCGAAGCATCCAGCCCATCGCAGTTCACTTAAACGGCTGCAGGAAATTTGTTTTACAAGGCTGGTTTTAACTGAACTACCTGCTGTGCAGCACATTGCTACTGTTTGTGAAATGAATGATGGGAAAGGCAAGTCTGTGATTTCATTTGTTCAGACCGACTACTCACACGTTGCACACGGTATCATTTGCTTGTCACTTAATGACTGACCAGCCTGCCTGAATCATTAGTGTCGCAGCGCAGTGAAAGGAAGACCTCGGCATAATGAGGAGCTGAAGGAAGTGGAATGCTGTTTTACCTAAAAGAAATGGTGCGCAGAAATCCAGCACAGCTGCAGGTGTTCCGATGACAATGTGGGAAGCAGTTAGCTTCCAATTTAGCAGAAAATTAAGAGCGAAAAAACTGTTATTTGTGAGAGAAGATACTCATGGCAGGCAATCATCCTCGCTCTGCATCCACAAGATGAGCATTCAGCTGTCTTTGTCGTGACTTAAAACAATTGGTATCTTGGGCTGCATTCAACACCAGATTGGTGCTTATTATCTGCAGTTTATTCTTTCTTGGGATATTTTGTTTTTTTTTCCCCCCCCTATTTTATGGTTAATTTGCTTGCTTGAATGTAAAGCCATTTAAGCTGAAAAATCTGGATGGTGGCTGATCATTGTGCCAGGGCTCTGAGCTGTATGATACAAGATAATTGGCAATTTTCAAATTCATAATCCATTTTGTTTCACTTGCCACCCCCCTTCACCCCCCCACCATCCCTTCTGCTAGCTTCCCTATCCTGTTCTTTGGCATAACCTTTGAAACTGCTGACAGAGGGAAGGTGACGGGGGAGAGATTCCTCCAGTGGAGACCTCAGGCTCCGAGACTCACCTTTGGGGAAATTAAAGAGCAAAGCGTCATGATGCAAACCTGTCCACCTCCGGGAAAGCAGTCTCAAAACCAACAAATACTTTCCATGGAAAGATTTCATTCCATTTGGAACCAAAGCTCCAAGTCCTGGTGGTAGGAGAATAGGAAGATTTGGGCTTCACTTGAGGGTTTGTTGGAAGGAGGCAAGAAAACCCTGATGATCTATGAACCAGCTTTCATATGTGGTTTCCTATTTGGTGGTGGCCCAGTGAGTAGATCTAACATGGTTCATCCTGTTCCTATTGCCCTGTGCTGTGTCAGTAAGGTGATGATGGATAAAGATATCTAAGTCTGTGTCCACTGGTGAGATTGAAAATAGTGTATTATATTCCTATACCCCTTGCTATGTCAATCAAGGAGATGATAAAGATGCCCAAATCTATGTCCACTGATAGCCTTTTCTAGTTTTTTTTAAAGATTGACCCTGAGCTAACATCTGTTGCCAATCTTTTTTTTTCTTCTTCTTCTCCCCAAAGTGCCCCCCCGCCATCCCCAGTACATAGTTGTGTATTGTAGTTGTAGGTCCTTCTAGTTCTGCTATGTGGGATGTCGCCTCAGCGTGGCTTGATGAGTGGTGCTAGGTCCGTGCCCAGGATCTGAACCAGCGAAACCCTGGGCCGCCAAAGTGGAGTGCGTGAACTCACCCACTCCGCCACAGGGCCGGCCCCTCCTTTTCTATTTTAAACAAGTCTAGCCCATGGGATTTATTCCTAGTCGTGTCCATTCTTTTCTACTTTCCTGACAGAACGCTGTCATCAGAGTTCACTCACTTCAGTCGGGTTATTCCTCAGCAGCCCCTCAGGAGATGTCTTCAGAGATGGGGTAGCACGCTGCTGTTATTCTATCCTACACTGATCTCAGGACAGTGCTAGTATTCGGGTACCACTTCCCAGTGGAATTTGTCTGGGTGATAACAGCAATACGTTAAACAGACCAGGGAACTGTAAACAATAGTCCTTCTGCCTCAGCTAGACAGAACAGGCAGAGATTCTCTCTCCTTAAGAGGACATACTTTTCAATGATTATTTTTGTTCTTTCAAATGGCCAGATCTTTTTTCCTTGAAAGCGGGAGAGGAACACCTTGCCCCTTTTCTTCTGCTTGTTGAGGACAATGCCTTTATCTTCCCATTCTGTCCCTCTGATATTTCTATGGACATATCTGCTAATAACACCAGTTAAAATTGTAAAACATTATGTTTCCCCATTTTGCAATAATTTTCCACTTGAATTGTAATGTTATTTTTCATGTACATTTGTGTAAATTCACAGAAGGAAAATGCAAAAGAAAAAGAATAGACGGCATGACGATGGTGACCAACCATAGACCAAACCAACAACGAATTAGTAAACTGAGGAGAGGGGCTAGAGGCTTTCTACCCTCAGGTTCTATTTGGGGTTTATCTTAAATTACTCTGTCTTTCCGATTTAGCTTCCTCCCCAACTCACATACTCAAATTCCCTTTCACCATAACTATATTTCTTTTTTTAAATGCTGGCAGGCCTAAATTTCCAATTTATGCACCGCTTTCTGTGGTATGACTTGGATTTCCAAGCATTCCCCATCCCACGTGCGGATTTTCATTTGACTGCTTCCTCGGGCAGACATTCTGCTGTCACCAGCTGGCCTGAGGAACCTCTCAGCGACGCTCTGTTTTGTGTCCACTAATAGTCACTCAGTCTTCTGTTCTGCCAATTTGGTGCATAATATTTTCATTTTCTCTATATTCATTTCCAATACTCCTGTCAGCTTTCAGCGTCTCCTTCATTAAGCTTCTCCTCTGGTTTAACAGCAATCAGCGGTGAAGGATCCTTTGTGAGGCCGAGGGGGAATTGATCTTGTTTTCTCACCACACTCGTGGTCCTGCCAAAGCAGGAGGATTTACTGCGTGTCACACAGATTGCCTGGAGGATGCTGTGTGTCCCCATTTGTCACGCAGCTTCCATTGCTCACCAGGCACATGGGCTTGTAAACTTATTTCTGAAAATGTGAAAGGATTATCCTCGCTCATAAAATGCAAAATTTGCTTAACCGCCTTAGAAGATTTAGGGCCACTCCACTTGTTTTTCAAGAGAAGCTTATTTGAATTACAAAGTGAGATCGCTGTGGTGGTGAGAGAGAGGGAGGTGATGGCCGCAAACCGGCCATCCTCTCCTTAGGGAGAGCCAGAGGAGAAGTGCTGTCAGTGGCGCATACAGGAAGCTGTAATGTCGCCCTAGGTGGGATTCCACACCGCAAAACAAAGGAGCAGATGAAGGCATCTATTTCTTTTTAATTTAAGTATTCTTGCTCCAATCTGCCTAACTTTCCTAAAGGGCAAAGAAATTTCAATGCAAAAGAGCATGTGAAAAGAATTAAGTTCCAGTTGCTATTTCACTTTTATTAAGCTCTGAAGGAATTATAGATTCTAAATAGAAGACTCAAAGACCCAGACCGAGGATAGAATCTCCATATTCAGTAAGTCCAGCAACAACTTCCTAAATATGCATGTAAAGTCTTTCTTGTCTTTTATCATTTACTGACTCCCACAGTTAACTTATTTTTATACCAATCCCAGACATAAACCAACTCCTACAAACTAAGTTGGACGTTTATAACAGACTCCAGATATGACTATACTTTTGTAAAACCATCAGCTAACCAAAAAAATCCCAGTTCCCTTGTTAAACCTAAATCCTTCAACGAACACACCCTCTTTGACTAGCAATACAATCAAACCCTTGAGAGAGGAGGAGGCAGCTCTCTCTCCTGATGATGCTTTCTCCGGGGCCAACCTGGAAAGGCTGACTCATTGATTCATCTCTCCTTGCAGATACTTTGGCAACAGAGACTGCGTCTTCCTAGAATTTGCATCCCAAGCGCTTACATTGGTGATTGGTACCAGTAGGTGCTCCATAAATGGGGGGCTGAATGAATGGATGAGGTGTGTGGTTTTGTAGGCATTTTTTCTTCTTCACTCTCAATGGATAATTTCAACTCAGATCAGTTCATTCAAAGCAATCAGTAAAATCATAAATTTGTAAAAGGATAGGATAGATATTTCTGGTGAGGAGTAAACTTTTGTTGAGGGAGTATAAAACTATGGAGTTAAAGGAGATTTATAAAAGAGGATATTAAAGACTACATTTTCAGATGTAGTCTCATGTTATGGATGAAATAAATGAAAGATATAGAGATGGAAGAAGGAAACAAAGGATGTTATGCCACCAGCTGAGCCAAATGTCTGTCGACTGAGGAAAAATTCACTACAATTCAAGCAGCAGATATTTACTTGGGCAATTAGAATTGCAATTCTGGAGACACAGATTCAGGTAGAAACTCCGAATGTGTTCTGATTACAGCAGAGGGACTTAGGGTTTTTACGGGAGAAAGGGAGGATGAAGTGAGTTGTGTTAAAGAAGAGTTCATTGATGTGAAATGAGGTAGGCTAGGTTTGTACTTCATAGACTGGTTGAGAGTGGGTCATTAGGCAAACGGCTAGCCTAGCACTTCACTGATTGTTTAGCGCTTCAGTCATCAGTGAAGTCTAGTTTTATCAGTCCTTACAAAGAGGGTATTCTGGCCCCTGCTGACTTCTTGGAATGTCGGCAGTTTGGTCCAGTTTGGAAGATAAAGAAAACAAGATGTGCAAGGCAATTCCTCTGAGATGGCTGCTCTGGCTCTATTTTAACATGGCTCCTCTCATGTCATCTTTCACAGGTCCATCCTCTTTGGAGTTGAGGGGAAGAAAACTGATTTTAGCATCTGGAAGTGTGGCGTTTCAGGAACAGGCTTCATCGTACTCGTGAGTCAGAGGAGTCACTAACTTGTGAATCAAGTTTCTGTTTCTCTTTCAATTTCTTGTCCTCACTCACTAGGTAACTGTGCCTTTAGGCTGCTACTTCTGTCACAGAGGGAACTGCAGTGCCATTCACCAATTCTTACTAAGACAAGACAACAGAAAGGAGTTCTGTCATGTCTCCATAGAAATTAAACAGTGTAAATCAGGAAAAGGAGCTGGGGATATAGAAAGACAGAGAAAACTCTTCTATGTAATATAACCAAGAGCTTCCTTGAACCCCATGTTGACTGTGTTTGACAATTGACTATTCTTTCTCTTTAGCTTCCATATTATGGTATTTAATTTTTGTTCCATCCCCGTTGCTGGTTTCATTTTTTTCTTCAATCTCCTTTGAGTGGCTCTCTCCTGACTATCAAATCAGCCCCAACCTCTCATTTGGAGATCTGGTGTTCCAGATCAAGTCATCTCTGGGCTGGCTCCCTTTGAGTGTCATCTTCATGCTCTAAGTGGCCCACCTCTGTGCTTTCCCCTTTCTGTCAACGGCGCCACCCTTCTCCCGGTCCCCTACACTTGCAGTTATGAAATTGCCTTGACTCCTCTCATTCCTCTTCCCTGTCATCTAATCAGTCAGGGCAAGTGATGTTGACAGTTCATTGTAAAAGTCTTTTCCATTTTTTCTCCATTTTCACTGTCACTACCCCAATCTGGATTTTCCTAGCTTTATACCTAAATTGCTGTTTTAGCCTAGACTGTTCTCCTCATCGCTGACATCGCTCCCCTACAAATAAATACACACACTTTTACCTTCTCGTGCATCTGACAGGCAGTTGCCAGGTTAATGCTGCAAAAACACCATGTCCATTAAGCTTATCTCCTTAACAGCTAAAAATAGTTTCCTAATTGAGAGAACAGCATAGATTTTATGTAATTTTATTAAATATTCTCTCTCAATATAAATCTAAATGTGACAATTTTTGGTACCTTAATACCAGGAATATTACTCTCTATAGTTTGGAATGCAACTAAAATGCCCCAAGACAACGACTTATAGGTTCAAAAACCACTCCTCTCTTTAGAATTCAAGGATCTCCAAACTCTGTTTCCGTTTACCTGAAAGATACTTTTGTCCACACTTAACTCTTTTTGCAGCCCCTCAAAGATAAAACTTTTCTTTTATCCTTGGAGATGGTTTGAAATGGAAAGAAGAGGAACATAGATACACTCAGAGGGTATAGAAAGTACACAAAAATTGGTATGTGTTCCTCTTCACTCAGGACAAGCTTCCCTTGATACCCAACTGACACCAAACTGGTTCTCTCTTTCCAAATTCTGCCACATTCTGGAGAGCCATGTGCTTTATAAAAAGTTCATTTATTGAAAATTTGTTTTGCATAGACTACTTAAGATTCTATTTAAAATTATATTTTAACTGTCCTCACTAATAGGTTGAGATATTCAAGGTCATTGAATATCTTTTTATAACAGGACTACGGCTATTTCTCTTTCTAATTATTTTAAAGCACATTTGAACAGAGCAATTTTTAGACTAGGATTTTTTTCGTAGTTTCGCATGGGATGGAGGGGGTGCTAGGAGAGAAGTAGAGCGCCCTTTTGTTCAGCTGAGGTCTTGGATGGTTTGTAACTAGGCAAGGTCAGGTTGGGACTTGTGTTCGGGAGAAGGGAGAGGAGAGCTGAACAGCTGTGCGTAATAAGGAGAAAAGATTTTGGAGCTCCAGAAGACCACTCTGAGAGAAAGGGGATGAGGAGGCAAGTGGCAGGGGAGAGAGGAGTTGGGCAGCGAGATTGAGATGCAGAGTGTTGTGTGGAAGGGATCAGCCAATGAGAAGTCTCTACTGTCTGGCAAATGAAAGGTGAATGGAAGGACTTTCAACAACAGGAGTGATGAAACACCCTAAGAGTCCATCAAAGAGATCAGTAGATTTGGGTACATTCATATAATGGAAGTCCCCACAGCAGAAAAAATAAATTAATTAGAGCTACACAAATTAACATGAATCTTATAAGCTTAATATTGAGTGAAACGTTTGCAAAAGCAGACGTGATATGATGGAACTGATACAAAATTTAAAAACATGCAAAGCAATGTCATAAAAGTATCTATAAGTGCTAGGAATAATAAATACCAAATTCAGGATAGTGGTTACCTCTGGGAGAAGGGAGTTGGGAGTATAACTGAGCAGGGATACACAGGGGACTTCAACACTATTGGTAAGCATCATTTCTTAAGCTGGGGAGTGGGCACATGGTGTTCATTTCATTTTTTATCCTTTTTTGTATCTCATAAAAACTTCATAATACATTTTATTAGAAAAATTTTGTTTCTTAGAAGTTTCATATTTACAGAAAAATTTCGAAGATAGTAGAGAGTTCCCATATACCCCAAACACACTGAGTTTCCTCTATTATTAACATCTTACGTTAGTATGGCACATTGGTTACAATTGATGAACCAATATTGATACAGTATTATAAAGTCCACACTTTATTCATATTTCCTTAGTTTTTACCTAACGTCCTTATTCTGTTCTTGGATCACATCCAGAACACCATATTATAATCAGTCATCATGTCTTCTTAGGCTCCTCTTCGCTGTGACCATTTCTCAGACTTTCCTTGTTTTTGATGACCTTGACAGTTTTGAGGATACTGGTCAGGTAGTTTGTAGAACGTCCCTCTATTGGAATTTGTCTGGTGTTTGTCTTATGATGAGACTAGGGTTATGTATTTTGAGGAAGAAGAGGTAAAGTGCCATTTTCATCACATCCTATAAAGGGTACATGACTTATCACTGTTGATGTTGACCTTGATCACCTGACTGAGGTAGTGTTTGTCACATTTCTCCTGTGTAAAATAATCTTTTCCCCCTTTTCTATACTCTACTCTTTAGAAGGACAACACTTTGTGCATCCCACACTTAAGAAGTAGTATGTTATATTCCACCTCTTTAAGAGCAGAGAATCTACATAAATTATTTGAAATTCAGCATGGGATATTTATCTCTTCTCCCCCACTTGCTTATTTGTTCAAAATTTTATTTATGTCAGTATGGACTCGCAGATATTTTTTCTATACTTTGGGTTCTAATCCAATACTACTTTATTTATTTTGTTAGTGAAATTTTTCCAGCTTTGGTAGAAATGCTTTCAGTTGCCTCCTGTGTCCCTTTGACATACCCTATGGTTGTTGTGTTCTGTATGTTTTTAAAATCATTTCCTTACTTTTTGGTACTACAAGATGCTCCAGACTCACCCTGTATATTTCCTGCTCAGGTCCTAGAATCAGCCAGTTCTTTAAAGAGTCCTGGTTTCTTTTATTGATGAATGATACTAGAAACCAAGATTTGAGTGCTAGGTGTGCACAGTGCTACTGGGATGTTGTTGCCTCTAGGCCCTTACAGCAAGGAAATACATGTATAAAAACCCGTGGATAGACACATATCTACAAATATTTTCTATATATAACCATCTCTATCTATATTAAGCTAAATATGAGTTCATACTGATGTCTCTAGCTCTAATCCATTGCAATATGAGTCACTCTAATCTTTTCCCCTTGCTTATCTGTAAATTCTTGCTCCAACAGTGAGAAACTTGACTCCCACCATAAGACATTTTTCAGCCAGTCTAAAAACTGGAAGAAAAGAAAAAGCTGTATGCATGTGAGGAGTGGTGTTAATAGCTCTTCTGCTACAGAAAGTTAATTCTGCCCCTCTGAAGCCTACAGAGGGAAGTGGAAAACACAGTAACTGAATTGTCATAAGATTATAAATAGGCTAGGAGGCTGGCCCGTGGCCACGTGATTAAGCTTGCCAGCTCCGCTTCAGTGACCCAGGATTTTGCCAGTTTGGATCCTGGGCACTGACATGGCACCGCTCATCAGGCCAGGCTGAGGCAGCATCCCACATAGCACAACCAGAGGCACTCACAACGAGAATCTACAACTATGTACTGGGGGACTTTGGGGAGAAGAAGAAGGAAAAAGCAAAAAAGAAGATTGGCAATAGTTGTTAGCTCAGGTGCCAATCTTAAAAAAAAAAAAGATTATAAATAGGCCAGAAGCAGAATAGATATACATCCTACTTTAATATACAAATCACACACACACAATTTCAATATAGGATAAGAAAACTGAAACATATATATACATATCTCTCTCTCTCTCTCTCTTATTTACGAAAAAAGAAATTCATAAAACTAGTAAGCCTAAATATTTACAAATCAATTTTAAATACTCAATTAAATTAAAACAAGTTGATATTACTTTTCTCCTAAATAGTTAAGAGATTTTTGTATTTAAAAAAAAAGTGGCACTATTGTTGAGTATGTGGTGAGCTGGGCATTCTCCTACACAGCTGCTAGTGATATAAATTGTCAGTACTTTTCCAGAAAGAAAGCTGGCAATAAGAATCAATAGTCTTAAAAACATACTTGTCCTTTGGCTCAATAATTCCTCTTCTACAAATCTTTTCTAGAAGTTAACACTCTGAAAAGTAGACAAATATTTTTGCTCAAAGATATTTATCACAGGATGATTTAAAACAGCAAAAGATGAAAAAAATTACCTTGGCGACTAAAAAGACAATTAACTAACTTATGACAACTCTGTATAAATAATTATTTTGCAACCATTAAAAATAATGTGTAGCGGCTGGCCAGGTGGCGCAGCAGTTAAGTGCGCACGTTCTGCTTTGGGGGCCCGGGGTTCGCCGGTTTGGATCCTAGGTGCGGACATGGCACCGCTTGGCACACCATGCTGTGGCAGGCGTCCCACATATAAAATAGAGGAAGATGGGCATGGATGTTAGCTCAGGGCCAGTCTCCCTCAGCAAAAATTGGAGGCTTGGCAGCAGTTAGCTCACGGCTAATCTTCCTTAAAAAAAAAAAAATTGTATAAAGAATTTTGAATGATATGGGGAAAGGATAATACCAAAACAGGTAAATGAAAAAATCAGGAATCAAAATTGTTTTACAGTATAATCTCATCTGTGTAAAAAGCATATAGCACAATTCATAATACCTAGCAAAAAATGTTAAATGCATATATTCTCCAGGAATTCATCTTCCAGATAGATATACTGGCTGAAGTGTTAAGTGCACATGTGCAAGGATATATTTTCCATCATTTTTTGTGATAGGAGAAGACGAGCAACAACTTACATATTCATCAAAAAGGTACTAATTAAATAAACTATGATACATCCAGACAATGACTAGCATACATTAAGGCAGTTCTGTGTGATTATATGTGATCACAAAGATTCAGTATTTAGTGAAAAAAACAAGTTGTACTATAATATCTTTTTGTGTTTTAAAAAGATGAGAATGTATCCACATAATTTTTTATACTCATAGGATGGCTCTGGAAGGGTATACAAGAAACTAGCAAGAGTAGTTATCTCTGGGGAGGGGAGCTGGTGGCTGGAGGGTCAAGGATGGGAGGAAGTACTTCCACTTTTTTGACTTCTGCATATTTTGAATATATTGCTACAGGCATGCATTGCCCTTTAAAATAAAAAAAAAAGTCTCACTTTAAATAAGAGAACTGGAATATCTAGTAAATAATTTTAAGTTGTTTGCTGTGTGTTGCAGTCTTGTAAAAACCCCTCACTCTCTCCCAAACATTCAAGTTAAGGTTCACACAGGGTCTTCTGGGAGTGGAGATTTTGTTTTTGTTTTTTTGGCAGTCGAGGAAAGCTGTTGAATTTCACATCTAAGCTCAAGCAATTAACAAAGCTACAGCAGTTGCAAGAGAGTGAAAACATTCTCAAAATCAACTAAAGCCACAGAAGCAGCAGCTCAAAGAGCCAGGGGTAACCGTAAAAGTGTAAGCCCCCCAGAATTACACATATCTTGGGGAGGGCATCAGAATTCACACACGACATGGAAATAGATGGAAAGGTGGCCGAGCTCTTTTTATCTAGATATTGAGAAGAAGGGTGACTCCATCTGGCATGGGGTCTACATTCCTATGTGAAAACCATTGATACCCTTATTGACAGTTTCTCAGGGAAAACTGACCATAGAGGAATAACCAGCGGAAAGTATTGTCCATCTTAAGGATAATAAAACAATAGATTAAGCTGGTTTTGAAAGGTCTTTTAAAATTCCAGTCCATGTTTAAGACTAACTCACTCATTGGAATTCTTCAGTGCTTTTTCAGCAGACAGGAAAATTCCTTACATGGATGGATGCATGAATCATATGAATGCGTAAGTCTGACAGAAGTCTCACCAAATCTTATAAAACCATTAGACTCTTAACAAAAATATTTACATCTATAGTAATTTAAAAAAAAAAAAAAAAAACCTTTGGATATACATCCAAACCAAAGATTTAGTATGAATAGGTTCTTGGGAGATAATGAAAGACACTTAATGCATTACCATTAATTTTTACTAAAGTTTGATAGGTTACCAATTGTTCATAGTAAACACCAATAATAGAATCTAGAAAAAGTAATCAATTACTTATAGGATCCATTACTTTTAAATATTGAGATTTCAAGAAAGATTATTCAAACAGCTAACACTACAAGAGGACCTAAAGCACACAACATGATAGCCATGTATGTGCCTTTGGAATCTCCACCAAGGGGAAAGAAGACCCGGCATCTTTCCACCAGTCTTCTTGTGCTTCTGTGGGATTACTAGCTGTTGTTATAACTGTTACACCGTTCTAGTCCCATATAACCCATCATGTTTGGTCATGTCCTGCAGGTATTAGTCTCTTGGCAGATGGTGTTGGATTACTGCTACTCTCTGAGTAATAAACAATGCTTTGTGTTGTGTGTGAGATTTTGAAGCTCTCAGAAGCTCTTATATTTGCTACCACTTCAGAGAAAAAGACAAAAGAAGGCTCGTTGTTTCCATTACAGGAAATCATAGTGTGTTGGAGAACATGGGGCTTAGCTTGAGGCAGGAAAAAATAAAAGTAAGTTCATTTGCGGTTCAATTATGTCTGAACTTATTAACAGTAAGTATAATTTGTGAACTATTACTATTTCCTATCTCAGGCAGGTTTTATGATTTTCCACTATTATCTGAAACATATTTTATAAACTTTTGACAACAATAATAATATAAAGGTCTAGAATTTAGGTGGGTAAAGACAAGTTCTGTAGTAAAACAATTTGATGAGTTTCCTTGCCAACACAGAGAAGGGATTTACAACACAGCAACGGGGAATAAACAAAGTGATTTTAGACCCGGGAAGACTGCTTCATAGTTTCCCCTTAATTAGAAGTTGAATCCCTTTTTAAGTGGAGATTCATATTTCTATCATATCCTTTCCTTTTCCCCCAAGAGAGAATTTATATTATTTTTAACACACTATCAAATTTACTATAAAAAAATGTAGACACAAAATTTTTCTATCTACTGGCTGCAAATCTCAGATTATAAAATCAATGATAACAACTCAGAATTTGTAGCAATGCATTTAGTAAATGGCCCTCTTTGCTATCACTAGTTATGAAAATATGTGATTTTGGAAATTACTAAGAGTAAATGTGCCCCCTTAAATCTCCAATTTTGTCACAGGCTTTTATACAAAATTACTTTTATTGAATCAAAAAGCCTTATTAAATTGAACAATTCTATAATATCATTAGTTGGAAAGATAGTTATATTGCCTTAATTTTATTTTTCTTTTAAACTGCCACATCACGTATGTACCCCAAAATTTAGTAGCTTCAAACAGTGGTTTATTAGTCCCATGATTCTGTAGGTTGGCTGGGAAATTATTCTTCAGGGCTCCTCTGAGCTCACTCATTTAGCTGCATTCAGCTGCTGGGCCAGCTTGGGGCTGAGCTTAGCTATGACAGGACGGAGGGCCATTCTCTCTGTGTCTGACAGTCGCCTGGAGCTGTCAGCTGGGACACCTCAAATTTCCTTCACATGGCCTCTCACCCTCCAGTAGGTTGGACTGGGCTTCTTTACAGAATGGCAGAAGTGTTCCAAAAGGGCAAAGGCAGAAGCTGCAAGGCCTCTTGAAAGCTACACTCCTAAACTTGACAGCCTCACTTCTACCACATTCTATTGGTCAAACCAAGTCAACAAGCCTGCCCAGATTCAAGACGTGGAGATATAGACTCCATCCGTTGATTGGAGCAGCTGCAAAATATTCTGGCCATGTTTTCCAATCTACCACAGCCATACAATTGGAGATGCAAAAGTTCAGTCCCCACTGCCAGCTACGCAGATTATGAAAAAAGTCACCTCAAGACACTTTACTATCTTGCAGAATATTGTAATAACTACACAGATCTATCAGAACTACTAACACGAATGTCTCCTGGAGCCATGCAAAGCACATGAACATAACTGAAAATGGTTTTCCTTTCCAATTTCATATTGATAGGCACTGTATGTAGTAAAAATAATGAGGGCTAGAATATCAGCAGACACGTGGAGATGACAAGAAAATAAAAGGGAGTGAGAAGCCAGAAATCTTAGATTCAAGCATTGATTATGATGACAATAGATTGTAATGGTCAACAGCTCAGGCTATAGTCAGACTGTCTGGAACAAAATCTTGGCTCCATTGTTCATGAGCTGTGCAATCTTAGACAAAGTACTTCTGTGTCTTAGTTTCCTCATCTGTAAAATATGGGTAATAATGATACCCCATGTGAATTTGTGGTAAGAATTAATTGATGTAAACCATTTAGAAAGTGGCTGGCATCTAGTAAGCACTGCATAAGTATTTGCCGTTTTCATCACCATCACTGTCATCATCATCACTGGTAAAAAGGGGAATCCATCTAATTGGGTATACTGTTGAAGAGTTGGGGGGAGATTTCCTTTAAAACCAAAATAATCATATTCCATCAGATCCCATCTTCATATCCAAGCTAAATATTTGGGACAGATAGAGGAAAATGAAAAAAGATGATTTTTGAACATTTCTGAGATAGAAAGAATTTTAACCAGGCATTTATCTAGAAATCTTCCAAATTTGGAGAACTAGTTCATTTCATCAAACAGTTAAGAATGGCACAATGCTAACAAGGATAGAACTATAAGATAAAAAAGAAGAAATTGTCCAAAGACTTTTGTTTGGATATTTTATTAAAATATTTGACAAGAAGCCTCTGAGTAATCTCTTAGAAATTGAAGGATTCATAATGAATATCAGTGAGTTTCCATGGAAAATACTTTGAATACATATTTACATATTACATATTAGTAACCTTCCCGTTCTCCTCCCCTCAAAGTTCTGTCCCATGAGCACACATGTATGCATGTGCGTGATGATACTTGGTGAGAGTCCAGGAATCCATGTTTTTAATAAACATCCCAGGGGATTCTTATGATTAATCATGATTGAGGTCCGCTGCTCCCACTGAAACATGGTCTGTGGGCCAGCAGCATTGGCATCACTTGGGAGCTTTATAAAATGCAGAATCTCAGGCCCTGGCCCAGACCTCCTAAATCGGAGTCTGCATTTCAAAAAGATCTTCATTTGATTCTTATGCACATTAAAGTTTGAAAATAACTAGATGACAACTTTCGGTCATAGTGGCACCCTTGTTCCATTATCCAAATCATTCTCAAACATTACAAAGCTTGGCATTTGAGTTGCTAGCTGTGTGATTACTAGTAGCGTACTCTAGTGTAAACTTCATCATTTCAACAAACTGTCCTCAAGACGATAAGCCAAAGGTTCATTTTTGTCATACCTGGTGTTTATGCCTCAGGGTTATTAAGTCCTATAACGAACGCTTTAAAATAACAATATAAATATAAAATATATATTTGTTATTTTAAAGCGTTCATTATATATAACATATAAAATTGTTCTCTCTATATATAACTGTTCTGCATGTGTACATATATAATTATCTCTCTATATATACCGAATTTTTATTACTAATTCAAAAGAGATAGTCACCACCACCACCACAACAGCTACTCTTTGCCAGTGTTTTTGTCCAACAACAGGCTCTACCCCGTGATCTGTGGTTTACAGAAATTATTTTATGTAATCCTCAAACTCCCTAAAATTAAACCATGACATCATTTTATCATTATATGTTAGCAATTTGGTGCTTTTGTTTAAGGTACAGGTAAAACCCTCTCTAGCTGTCCTTTTTCCTTCCTCTACCTTTTAAGGAACTTTACAAACTTCAGTACTTTAAAATTAATTCTCCTTTAATTATGTTGCTCAGTTGTATATTACTTCATTACTAAACAGAGTATTCTAGTGGGTAAGGAATACTGCAATCTCTTTTTATGACTTTTTCTGCATTCATTCATTCATCTAACAAATTATTATCAAGCTCAACAAGTTTCAGGTTTTATACTCATGCAAGAGATACAGAAGAGAACAAAATACAATCCACGTCTTGGAGAAACATCGATCCGAAAGAAAAGACAGACGAGAAAGTCAGCAGTCATAACTAGACTCAATAACCAGTTTAATAGCATTTTGACAGATACAGAGGAAAGGCTCGTTACTGGGGAGGGTTCAGGAAGTACTTAGAATGAAGTGACCCATGAGCTGAGTCCTGATGGATGAGTGGAGTTAGCCAGCCGACATGGTGAGAAAAGGTGCTACAGACAGAGAAGGCAAAGCAAGCAGAGGTGTGAAATAGCCTGATGCATTTGGGGGGAGTTGGCTGGAGTAAAATATGTGCATGTGTTTGCTATTTATCCTCAGATTGGCCCTGAGCTAATGTCTGTTGCCAATCTTCTCTTTTTCTTCTTCTTCTCCCCAAAGCCCCCCAGTACATAACTGTATGTTATAGTTGTAGGGCCTTCTAGTTCTGCTATGTGGGATGCCACCTCAGCATGGCCTGATGAGGGGTGCTAGGTGAAAGATGACCCTGGCAGATATGTGGAGGGTACAAATGAGACCGTGGGAGCCGCCCTGAGCCAAAGCAGTGGGCAGAGAGAGGAGAATACAAATTAGAGGAAATGTAAAAGGCAAAATGAACATGGCTTGACGTCCAATTGAACATGAGAGACGCAGAAGGGTGCAGACTCCAGGATGACTCCTGGCTTTCTGGTGGAGGCGCTGGGGGGACGACGGTCAGTCACCTGAGTGGGGAACACCATGGAGGAGCAGGTTGTGGGGAAGAAAAGAAGACATGCAGTTTGGAGCAGGTCGAGTTTGAGGAGCCCGTGCCTTACCCACTGGAAGACTGCGGTGCACAGCTAGTCTAGAGCCTGGAGGGGAGGGACCCATTATTTACGGAGTGTCTGCCATGTGGGACTGACCATGAGTCACTATTAGTCTCATATGTAGCCATTTTACCTATCTAAATAGCTGGGCAGGGATTCCCCCCCCACCCCACCGCATGCTCTTTTTCTTCTTTGAGCAATGCTCTACAGTAGAAGTTCTCTTAGTTGACCTCTATTTAAACAATATACAAAATTAAGCAAAACTCCCCCTTCTCTTTGTAAACCATAAACAGTGACCTCACTGAACACTCTCAGGTTGTAGGTTTCTCTCACATATGACCTCCCACATCCTCTCCCTCCAGTTGAGTTGAATACTTACCAAGAATCAGCAGTATTTGCTCCAAACCTATATATCCCACTTACAGTTGCTATTATAATTATATAATTTAATTAAATATTCTATAAAGCAATGAAATATGTATGTAAGAATAAAGAAAGTTGTGGTTCCTATGAAAACAAAAGTTGACACTTTGAGAAGACAATAAAAATACATTCACTTAAAAAATTGCTGTCAAATCAGTGGTGAGACGAGTATGATTGATTAGGGGAAATACTCCTAGCCTGGAAGTACTCAAGTATTCAGACTGCTTTGCCTGCATATTAATTCTTCACTCCACTTTGAGGAGAGCAAGCTGCAAACTGTGCAGGAAGGATTGTGTGTAGAGTTAATGCAAGAAAGATAGGAATTCTAACCAGAGCACCCGTTTTCAAAGACAAGGTCTTGGCCCTCCATCCAAAAACTAAACCAGCGAGTTAATGTCCATTTATAATTTTACTTTAAAATAAAATGTTTAATAAGCTATGTATGAATCTTTTTAAAAATGTTTTCCCACTTTAACTGACTTTTTTGATTAAGTGGCCAGTAGTGGCCCTGATCCCTCTGATGGGAGGGTTTCTAGTTTATAGGAAACCCGTGTCAGGTGCGATCTATAACTTGAGCTCTTGAAGAAACAAAGTCATGACAAAGAACCTAACCTCAAGTGCCCACAAAGCGTAGGATTCTATGCCTTTCATTCTAAGGTTGGGCTCAAACAACTTTTTCCTACTCTCTCCCCCAGTTATTTCTCTTGAAAAATGGTCATTTTAAAGCACCTTAACTACATTAAAAAAAATAGTTTGATGTGCCAGAGGCAGTGAAAATTTTGCTTTAACAAAGCAAGGCAACAAATTTTATAACCTCTTGCCCCCACCAGACTGCAAGAGATGTCATCATTGTGTCATTTAGGTTTCTCTGCAGGCATACTGACATTGGGAGCTAAGGACTACCTAGATCATGACTTTGCTGCCTTATTTGCTTTCACTTTAAAAAAACTTGTGCATATATATGTACATATACACACATACATATGTATGTATACATATATAAACAAATACATATACTATTTGTTCAAGAGAAAGCCATTCAGTGCAATTAAAGTCTGTCAGTCAATGTCTCCTGCCTTGTACCACATTACACCTGCCTGAAACGAGGGACTAATGGGGGGCTTAAGTGACACTCCAATGGTTAATCCATTGGTTAAATTTGGAAACATGGGAAAATACTGCAGTTGAACCTATCTGAAAGTTAAGCATCTCTAGAAAGAATGCTCTCAATGATTACTAAGGAAATCAGCAAAGGAAGTATTTTCTTTTCCTTTTTTTTTTTTGAGGAAAATTAGCCCTGAGCTAAGTGCTGCCAATCCTCCTCATTTCTCTGAGGAAGGCTGGCCCTGAGCTAACATCCGTGCCCATCTTCCTCTTCTTTATATGTGGGATGCCTACCACAGCATGGCGTGCCAAGTGGTGCCATGTCTGCACCCGGGATCCGAACCAGTGAACCCCCGGCCGCCGAAGCAGAAAGTGCGCACTTAACCGCTGCACCACCGGGCCAGCCTCCCTTTTCCTTTTTTTTAAAAAAATCTTTTATATAATATATAGTAGCCCAAAAAGATTACAAACAAGTGGCTCATGGGTCAAGGATTTTACTCACATTACTCTGTAGGACTGAGTGTTTTTTAATTTTAAAAAGTCGGGAGAGTTCATACAAGAATCCAGAATTTGGGGCCTTTTTCATGAAATCAGAAGGACTGACAAGAACCAGCTAGAGCTGGGCAGAGTTTATGGTTTTCCCAGTCAGGCTCCCACACACTACCTGTTTGTTTGCTGTAGATGTTTAAGCTTTTAACTCTCCCTGGTTTTAGAAAGTAACAATTTTAAATTAACATTGATACTAAATTCTGCCTCAAACTTATATTCTTTCACTTCTTTCAATCCACCTCTATCAATAATTGGTCTATGTTTAGCCGTCTATCAACTGCTATCATTTCTAATCTCTATCTTTGTATTAATTACTGTCTATGCTCACCTGTTTAACTGCTACATTGCTGCCTGCTTCTAATACGTCTTGAGGGTTTTTCCTCTTTATTTGTGTAATAGTTTTAGTCTCTAAATATGGTTTGGAAAGGTGGCATTCTATATCAGGGGCAGCAAACCTTTTCTGTAAAGGACCAGACAGTAGATATTTTGGCTTTGCACACCATGCAGTTTCTATCTAACACTCAATTCTGCTGTAGCCCAAAAGCAGCCATAGATGATGTCCGTTTGCTCTGGCTGCCATGGCAAAATATTGTGATGGCTGACTTAAACAACTGGCATTTATTTTCTCACAGTTCTGGAGGCTGGTCATCTGAGATCAGGGTGCCAGCATGGTCAGATTCTGGTGAGGACTCTCTTCCTGGCTTGCAGACAGCTACCTTCTCGCTGTGTCCTCACATGACTGTTCTGCCATGAATGTTCCTGGAGAGAGAAATCTCTCTCTTCTGTTTCTTATAAGGGCACTAATCCTATCAGATTAGGACCCCACCCTGTGATCTCACTTAACCTTAATTACCTCCTAAAAGCCTTATTTCTAAATACAGTCACATTGGGGGTTTGGGCTTCAGCATATGAATTTGGGCGAGGGGTGGAGGGGAGGTGGACACAATTCTGTCCATAGCAGACAATATGTAAATGAATGATCATAGCAGTATTCCAATAAAACTTTATTTACAAAAACAGGCAGCAGGCTAGATTTGGCCTGTGTGCTGTATTTTGATAACCCCTGTTCTAGATCATTTCTTGCTTTATTTTGAAACTGTACTTTTAGATCGTATCTTTCCATCTCTTCTTGCTATTAAAATTGCTAAAATTTAGCAGGCTAAATGACACATGGGCTATGAAAAATGAAACGTGGTTTTCCAGTTGCAAAGAGAGCTTAATATGTGCAATGCGTATTGATAGCCTTAGGGAGGAGCGGAGAAGGCCAAGAAATGGGGTTGCTCATTAACCAAACTGGCTTAACTCCCTGTTCAGGTAAGTTGCATATGATATCTGAAATGCACCTGAAGGTTACATCAAAATCACTGACATCCAGATGCTTACACTACTGGCAGTCAGTTTAAAAGGGATTGTTCTTGCCCTGAAAGCTTGGTCTTTGAATCAATGACATTGGTACATTTGAAATGAAGACTGGCCAACAAATTAGCTGTACAATGTAACAAAACACATCTTGGCACAATGTTCCAAAATGGGGTCTTTGCCTATGGTGGGATCACTGGACTGGGAGAAGGAATCATTTCATTTCCAAGAAACCCAGACTGCTTTGCAAATTTCAGGAGATGCCAGGAAGATGAGTTAAGAATATTTTTCAACACTGGGCAGTAGTGCTGCACCCCTGGCAGGGAGGGAAGGGAAGGGGGTCCGTTGAGGTCCACAGCTGAGCGGGTTTCCTTCTCCACAAAGGCCCCATGCCTGACACTATGAGGCGCTGCACAGAACAGACAACCACCCTCCCCTCCTCTTCTCCTTGTTTACATTCTACCCACACAACCTTGGGCGATCAGCACAAACAGCGTCCCGGCAACATTCGCTGTTGTTTTCATGGAAAGGATGTGTTGACACCAGCTACCTAGCTGTGAATGTAAACACGATGCTGACAGCAGCGAGGGCAGACTGGTTAGCAGGTACTCCGTTTACCACGGGCAGATGTTTAACCTTGACATGAAGAGTAATTAAGCAGAACCTTGGAAACCGGTGCCTCCCCAGGAGCCAATTAATAATTTGGTGGGGGAGATGTTAAATGCAAATTTCCTCCACAAACCACTACAGAGTGACATTCCACCCTTCACCCAGCGGACTGGGCTGGGGAATCATTTCTAACAAAGGCCTGTGGTGCGGGTGTGAACAAATTGTAATTAGGCAAATTAAATGAGGGTTGCATGCACGGCAATTAATTTCTGGTCACAAGATATACAGCAATAGCTCCTACCTTGTTGTATATCAAAGGCTTCATCTTGGCAGCAGTGTTTACAGACTTCTCCCCTGCCTCTCCCTCCTACACTTACTGCCACGGAAGCCTTTGCCCCACTTGATTCTCCTGAAGTTACTTCATCCAAGGTTATTTGTTTCTTTTTAATAGCAATGTAGCAATACACATTCCAGGCAGTCTTCTGACTTTTAAAAGCAAAAAAATCCTTATCCTGCTTAACACGATGTTTATAAAAGGCATGTACCTAGCGTATATTGTACTTTCTGGGCACAACAGCAGTAACATCCATTTCCTCTCCCACTGAGGCAAAGAAAATAAAATAAGGCTTCTATGAAAGAATGGCAGGCACAAGTTGGGGAATGCCCCACAGAGTAAATTGTTTGGGGAAGGCACATGATTCAATGTAATTGTCCCAAGTCGGTTCCCCCTACTGTGAATTTCTGCAGGACTGACTCACCCCACCAAGAAAAAAGCCTTCCAGGAAATGGAGTTAAATGTTCGGGCCCTCAGGTCTTGCAGCATAGACAGATGGTGCAGCCTCAACCGTCCTCAACGCTGTGGTCATTCGGCCCCTGCAGAGCTGTCTAAATTTGCACGTTAAAATTTTAAGGAAGAAAAACAAAATAATTTCTTTTACTATATAGGGCCCAACAGGAAAAGAATAAATAAAAGCAGAGTTTAGGCCTCTCCTGTAATTTAGCCCTAATGGTTCTTTCATCTTTGACGGAAGCTCCTGGGTGCTAACCATTCATTCATGTACCATTATTTCGTTTTCTGCAGGAACTATTATTCATTTAGTCTGATCAAACTGACCATTCAAGAGTTGAAGAGCAGAGGGTTGTATAGACCACGAGCAAAAGGAACAAGGGCATCCTGTTCAGCGCTCACGGCAGAACCAATGCTCCTCTCAAAATCGAAGCCCCACACTCAGCAAAATGCCCAGGTTCAACTTCGGGGCGCTTTTTATAGCTAACTGCTTTTTATTTCTATTTATTTCATAAATATAATCTAAATAGATTAGAGTGTATGGTTGGATGAGTATTTGTGTCGAAGTCCTTCTCCTGCACCCCATAATGCTTCCCTTCTGTGGGCTCACTTTGTTCTGTCATCCTGCATTAGCCCCTGTTGTCTACCTGTGACCCACAGGCTCTTCAAAAGCAGATGCCGAGCCTCCACTTGCTTCTGCCTCACCTCCCCGGGCCCCACAGCATCTAGGGCAGTGCTGATTGTAAAACAAGAGAAGGTAAAATGCTGGGGAATTTGAGAAGTCTGGAACGTGAGCTACATTCATGGAGGACTTGGGATAATGGCCTAGCTGTTGGGGGTGCCCAGTGTGGCATCTGCCAGCATAGCCAGCTGCCTCCCCCTACTCTCTCTGCTCTAGTCACACTGAGCTTTTTTCAGTTTTTCAAAACTAAAAAAACCATGCTCTTTCCTAATGCTAGGGCTTTTCTTTCCTGTTAACCTTTATCCTTGAAACACCAACTGATAAACAACTTCTAATTGTTTTTCGTGTCTCAGCTTCAAATTCACCCCCTCTAGAAGGCCTCGTTGCTTTCTTAGGGAGAGGTTTAAATCTTCTGTTTACTCCCTTAGGAGCCTGCTTTCCTCCTTGGTAATCTTCATCCCATATGTAATGTTCAGTAGCTTCCTTACTGAGGTCCTTTAGGTTTGATGAGAGAGAAGGGACCGTGGCTCTCATGTCCACCATTTCATTCCCAAATACCTAACATAGTAGTTGTATTTGTTGGATGCCTGGATACATGGATGGGTAGATGAATGGAAGGATGAGTGGATGAAAGGATGAATGGATGCCTAGGTGGTGGGATGGATGAGTAGATGGATGGGTGGGGAGATGGGCGGAAGGATTTGTCTGTCTGAATCCCCTTTGGGAGCTGGAGGCGCAGGGCTCTGCTGTGGCCTGGGCCCTCTGGAGCTGATCTGAGGAGGGACTTGGGCTGTGGAGGCCATCCGCTGCAGGGGGTAAATCAAAGGGCAGAGATGTGGAGGCAAAATGAAAGCCCAGAAGACTGAAGAGAAGACCAAGGAGGAGAGCAAGGAGCGTTCTGAGGATGAGGGGCTACAGCCAGGCTCCCCGAGGAAGAAGGAAGAAGGGAGTCTGACAACTGCTTGAGCGGGGGCTATACTCAGTGTTAGGGCCTATTAAATAGAAGTTTCCTGGTGTCTTTTGATGAGGAGGAACTGTTGATCATGCTGAGCTGCTTTAGATAAAGTGAAACTTAGAGAAAGAGTCACCATTTAAAATATTTTCTCCTGGAAATTTACCACAGGGATATGCTCTGTTGTTCCACATTTCTGATTTCATCGTTAGTAGCCTCACGTTGGAATATATAAATCTCTAATTTATCACACCCTAACTCAGTGGTTCTCAAACGAGGCTGGAGGTTGGAATCCCTGGAGAGCTTTTAATAAACATCAATGCCCAGGTACCACCCACACAGATTCTAATAAATCACATTGCAAAATATCCCCAGTGCTTCTTAGGTGAGGCCAGAATTGAGAGGCAGCTACTCTTGCTACTGAAGAATGCTACAGTCTTGCTACTCAGAATATGGTCTGTGGACCAGCAGATCAACACCAGCTAGGAACTTGTTAGAAATGCAGAGTCTCAGGTCTCTCCTAGACCCACTCTATGAGAATGTGCATTTCAGCAAGATCCCCAGGGGACTCATATGCACATTAAAGTTTGCAGAACACAGCTCTAGTTTATCCAAGAGTTATAAGAATCCAGAGACTCTTCACCAAGGACTGGGCCAAGATACACCGGTGTCTCTACTAGTTTGCGAAGGCTGTTATAACAAAGTACCACAAACTGTGTGGCTTAAACAACAGAAAATGATTGTCTCGCAGTTCTGGAGGCTAGCAGTCCAAAATCAAGGTGTTGGTGGGCTAATTTCTTCTGAGAGCTATGAGTGTAAGATCTCTTCCAGGCCTCTCTCTTCAGCTTGTTGATGGCCATGTTCATGTTCACATGGTGTTCTCCCTGTCTGAATGTCTATGTCCAAATTTCCCTTTTCTCTAAGGATACCAGTCATATTAGATTAGGGGCCCATCGTACTCCAGTATGCCTCATTCTACCTAACCAATTCCGTCTGCAATAAACCTATTTCCTAATAAGGTCATATTCTGAGGTATTGGGGATTTCATATGAATTTTTGGAGGACACAATTCAACCCCTGAGAGTGCCCAAAGCAAGGCTAATAATTTGGCATCTCTTCAAATACTCTTTAAAATTTTTTTTAGCAAACTAAAGTCTAATCTAAAGCAACTTTTCTAAGTCATGAAAAATAATAAGAAATAAAGGACAAAATAAGAATTATGTTATCGCACAAGGGGCATGATCTGCTCACCACAAGACGCAAGCCAGTCATCAAGAGGCAAGATGGTGGCAGAGAAAGGGCATTTTATTACAGCTTGCTAGCAAGAGGGAAGATGGCCAACTAATGTCCAAAAGAACCATCTTAAGCGGGGCACAGAGTCCTGAAACAGTTATATAGGCCAGTGGGTTATAGGGGAGGGGGTTAGGAATGTTGACCCTCTGGTGTTACAGACTGGGAGTCGCCAAAAAGATCTTTCAGTTTTCATTGATGGTGACTATCAGCATAGACTCTCTGTTTGGGGGGGTCATCACATTCCTAAGGAACTCAAAAGAATGAAGTTTATTGTCTTATAGCAGCTGGGAGGTTATATGCATTAGCAGGGGTCATAAAATCTACGGAACAGGTGGATCTCCTGGAGGGTGCAAATCCAGCTGGGTTAGTCAGTCAGAGGTCATTCACAGTTACAATATGGTCTCTTTTCTATAATAGGCTTCCCTTATGTCCATCTTGTGTTGAGCCGGTATCATTTATAGTTCTCCTTCCGCAGGATAAAGTGCACCCCACCCTTTGTTTCCCCTTTCTCTTCCTGGTCTCTTTATTTGCTTCCATCCCCAGCACTAAACAATTGCAAAGTGCTATGCTTATCTCAGCAGAGACTTGAATAAAGCAGCAACAAAATCTAAATTCCTACCTTCTCCAGCTAAAACCCAGGGGCACTCCTGAAAAGGTGTGGCTGCCAGCTTTTGACCTCATTATTTAAAAAATTATCTCCCCAAAAGGCCCTTTAAAATACCTAGGCAGCGTTAGCCCACTAAAGGAACAGCAACCTTTTCAATGAGAAACAGCAAGCAATTTACCTGATGGGGTAAAAGAAATGGTTGTCAATAAATTCAAGTTTTGTAAAACAAATGGCTTTACAGAAAGTGCCTTTCTCTCTCCAGACTTTTCTACAAAAGTTTGAAGGGGATGGGGTGGTGGGACTCCAATGTGCCAAAGTAACACTAACCTCTCCTTTCTGATGGCTTTCTCAGGCAGACTTTAAGATTAAAATCATGGACGAGACCTTTAATCTGAGGGAAAGGTTTTGTATAGTTCCACCAGGGTTTCTCGACTTCAGACATTGACCCTGGGCCAGATCATTCTTTGCTGTGGGGGCTGTCCCGTGCATTGTATAGTGTTGAGCAACACCCCTGGCCTCCACTCACCAGATGCCAGTAGCGCCCCCGTTCTCAGTCATAACAGTTCTGTGTCCAGATATTGCCATACGCCCCCTGGGAGCCTATGGGGCAAAATTGCTCCTGGTTGAGAAACACTGAGTTAAACAAACAAAAAAGGACTTATCGATGAGCTCTGACCTTGAAAACCTATTCTTATTCTCCTAATGCACTGTGTTCTTATTTTTTCATTCATGTAATAAATTTCGACTTTGGTTAAAATAAGATTTATGCTGGCAATAGAGTTAAATTTTTTCCTCCTTATATCAACCACAGCTGTTCTGAACTTTAGAGAGAAAATAAGACACAAAGGGCAATATGATTGATAATTCCAAAACTGCTGGCAAAAAGATAAAACCATCTTAAATTTGCCACAATACGCCTTAGTCTGATAAAGCCTCTTCTTAAGACTCAGCCAAAAGATGTTCTTAAGCCCAAGTGAATCTCATAGGAAAAAAAAAAGAGTCAACAGTTTAAGTTTATTAATTTAACATGTTCTAAATTTTATCTAAATATAACAGAGAGAAAGTGCATTTAAAAGCTGTATTAAAAGAAGCATAATTTCCAGATCCATATTTTGGACTCTTTCGTTTAAGTCAGGGTGAACCAGGAAGAATGGAATCAAATGAGTGAAAAAGGAGCAGCCCTTGTTAAGCATGGAAAGGATAAATATTATTAAAAATTCCTTTAAAAGAGCAGTTAATAAAAAGTTTATAGCTTTGCTCCTTTGGAGGTTTCTTAAAACAAAATTTCACACTAAGCCATCATGTCTTATCACAAATGATAGAGGGCATAATTTTTACAGTTCAATATATATACATATATTGTGTGTGGCCGTGTGCGCGCGCGCACGCATGCGTGACCGCTCGCACGCACTTGTATATTAAGGAGATCTTTTCCTGATTCAATTTTGTGCTGCCTAAAATCCTGTGGAATGTGATACTATAAAAATAAGTGTGAAATTTTGTCTATATCTCTCAGGATAGACACTTTTCAATTGTATGTCTTCCACATTGCACTGCACATAGTTGGTGCTTAGTAAATGGCCTCAGGAGAATAAAAGGAGGTTGACTTTCTCAGCTGGTAGGACTGATGATTAGATTTAGAAATTAAGGCAACTTAGAGAAAATACAACATGCGATATTCTTGTCCATGTGAATCTATGGGTTGAGATTCATGCTGGCTACATATAGGTAGTCCATGCTGGGATGTGTAACAAACCCACAAAGTATTTGCCACTTTGGGAGCCTCTCACCCACGGATCGCACCACAGTACGGGGGTTGCAGAGATAAGCTGTTCCAGGAAGGACCAGTCCTAACAAGCATGATAGGCAGACATGAGCTGCTTTGTGTGGGCTACAGCATCATCAATGTCAAACCAGCAACACGGACCTGAATGAGCACCCATAAGGTTTGAGATTGCAAGTCAGAGATGACTAAGACACAACTGCTGCTCTTGGGGAGCTCATAGTCTTAAAGAGGAGATGGATTTAAAAAGTAACTATTCAGTGGTTGCAAAAGAAGTAATAAATCGTTGACAAGGACCAGAGGGAGGTCAAGGATGTCACAAGGGAGAACTTTTATATCAAACCTTGAAAAATGCATTTGTGTTCCCTGGGTGGAAGGAGCATGGGGAAAGGCAGAATGTCAGGCTGAGGAAACAATGTGTGCAAAGACAGAGGGACACAAAGTAGCAGTCAAGTTCAGGAAATGACGAGAAGCTCCGCGTTAGGTGGGGCTCAGGCAAGAGGCAAGAGTTAAGACTAAGGAAATAGCCAGATAAGGAAGGGCTTATAAACCACATGAAGAAGTGTGGATTTTATTCTGAAGGCAGTGGGAAGCCACTAAAGAAGAGAAGAAAAGTAGTAGCATACCAATGTTGATTTTAGAAGACGAGGCAGCAAAGAACCCATGGTCAAGTGCAGCTCTCAGAGACAGTGAGTATCTTCATTTCCATGAAAATTATGGTAACACCATAACAACAATTTCAGACCCCGACAAATAGCACTAAGTGTATCTTCAAATCAGTAAGGGCACAGGTCAGAAAGAAGAGAGGGAGGGGGAGCCCTCCAGCCTGGCGTCTCCCAGCTCTTGACCTTGGATCATTAGCTGCTTTGTGGGCAGTCCTGGGATCAGGGGAGACTGAAGACAAGAGTGGAGTGCAGGGTGGGGATGCTGTAGAGGACATCAGTGAGGTAAGTGCCCAGCTCCAGTGAGCAGCCCCACTCTGGGAAGCTCTGATACACAGGAGGGGGCCCTGTGGTCAGCCTGTGCTGTGTCCCTGGCCACAGCTGACTAACAGAGGAGTGGGCAACTGACCACAGCTGAACCTGGAATGTGGGCATCATCTGAGACACCTGGAAGCTGGAGTGCTTGGCACAAAATCTCATTCACGTCAGGTCTCCAGGGAGCAAATCCACAAACTGCTCCCTACAGCTGGGGGGTCCCAGAATCCTGGGAAAGGACGCCCCCACCCCTGGGTTATTATTCCCCAGCTCTTCCATAGATACCACGAGCTTTCCTGATATTCTTTCAATAAACCTCCACCTGTCTAAGAGGAAGGGGAGGAGCAGTGTAATCATTTGCTAGGGCTGCCGTAACAAAGTACCACGGACGGGGTGGCTTAAACCACAGGAATGGACTGTTTGTAACAGCTCTAGAGGCTAGGAGTCCTGGCATCAGCAGGTTGTTTCTTCAAAAGCTTCGCTCCTTGGCTTGTAGATGGTTGCCTTTTCCATCTTCAAATGTTCTTTCCTCTGTGTCCTAATCTCTTCTTATAAGGAGACCAGTTATACTGGATTCAGGCCCACCCATGTGACCTCACTTACCTTAGTTACCTCTTTAAAGGCCTTGTCTCCAAATAGAGTCACATTCTGAGGACCTGGGGGTTAGGACTTCAACATATGAATTGTGAGGGGGTGTAATTTGGCCCACAGCAAGCAAAGCTGGTTTCAGCTGCTTGCAGGGGGCGTGGGGGGGGGGGGGAACCAAAAACCTTAACTAGTACAGAGGATCAACATGTTGCAAACTCCTTAATCCTTTTGTTTAAATTGTGGCCCCTTTAAATTGAGGGCCGTGTTTCCTAAGAGTCCTCTCCTGAAGGGAGGAGATCCGGACTTGTGTAGCAACAGCTCCTTCAGGGCCCCCCTGCACCTTGACAAGCCCCATCCAGTGTTTGGCGGACTAGGACCTCTAGGTAAGGGGTGGGGTACGGTCTTCTAGGCGCCCTCTTTTACTGTCATAGGGATCCCCAGTCCCAAGGAGAAAGCTGTGGTCACAGAGCTGCTGTGGATACAAGGCCCTGTTCAGCCAGGCAGATGGGAATCCAGCCGCCAGCACACAGCACGGCTCTCTGCTTGTCTTTTCCTTGTTCAGCTCTTTGCACCAAGATTTCACAGAAACCATCAAGTTGGTTTTCCTGACCAGTTTTTCCATAACTGATACTTGAGCAGCAAAAGAGAAAGACATGAACAGATCGAACTAGAAAAAGGAGAAAATCTGAGATGAATTCCTAACTACATGGGCTTTTCACGTTGACTTGTAGCCTTAATATCCACTATAAAATTTCATATCCGGAAAAGACTGGGAGGCTGGGGTTACCCCAGTCTCTCCATAATAATTTGTTTGAGTTGTGTGGAATTACATTCAAATTCTGAATTTCAGGGGCCAGCCCGGTGGTGCAGTGGTTAAGTTCGCATGTTCTGCTTCAGTGGCCCGGAGTTCACCGGTTTGGATCCTGGGTGCGGACCTACTCACTGTTTGTCAAGCCATGCTATGGCAGGTGTCCCACATATAGAGTAGAGGAAGATGGGCACGGATGTTAGCTCAGGGCAAATCTTCCTCAGCAAAAAGAGGAGGATTGGTGGTGGATGTTAGCTCAGGGCTAATCTTTCTAAAAAAAAAATTCTGAAGTTTTGATGAATTATTATTTAATATGTATTTCTATGATTTGTAGAACCTAATTAAAATTCTTAATGTTAGTTAAGGTATCTTAATATACATTTCTATAATGTGTAGGACTACTTAATTTAGTGTAATTATCAAGATGAACCACATGTAACATTACAAGAAAATTGCAACCTGTCATAAAATGAGGGCCATATTATAACAGAGTCCTCAGCCTCTGAGATACCCTGTTAGAAAAACCAAATAATGCAAATAAATCGTCACTCCCCAATTTGATGCTGCTTTGGTGATTTGATTAATTATTGTGAAGTGAAACAGCTAACAAAGAAGGATAAATAAAAATAACTTCTTGCATCCAAAAAAGGGTGTAAATTTTAACTCCAATGCATGACAGCAAATGTAAGCAAGAATTATAAACAATGGGCTGGCTGAATGAATTAATATGCATCAGCCTTTATTGCTAGAAATAGGCGCCTGTCTTGTCCTGGTACACTGTGGTTTCTCTCAAGTGCAAATTTGGCTTTTCTTTCCCACTTCTCCTGGGAATTCAGAAACTTTCTTATTAACAACAATGAGGAAACACCAGGGCAAAGAGGAGTCTGGAAGTGTATCGCGCCTCCCTGGGTGCTCTGCCCTTTTCCTAGACCCTGCTATTTTTATAAGGCATTTCTGGCTTTCATTTTGTTTTTGTTTTCGTTTTTCTTAATTTCTTAACATGAACTAGCTGACTCTGCAGACATTAAAGTCCCACTACAAATTCCTGCCTCCCAATTTCCCCTAGACTCTCATCGGTCCACCTTCTGGTTCATTGTTCATTAAATGTCAAACCTCGACCCCAAAAGCTATTCTAAATATTTTACCTTTCTTTAATCTCTCAACCCGAGCTGACCTCTAAGCACCTATTTTATCAAGTTTAAGAGCAATGCCAAGCACAGACCCAGCACATATTAGGTACTACATAGATGTTTGTGGAATAACAGACCACTCCAATATATATCTATCTGCACATAGACTTCCCTCAATCTTTGGTTCCTGGGAGACCTTCCTCCCACATACTTGCATCTTCTATAGCTTCTCAACTGCTCTCTCTTTCCTTTCAGCCTCCAAACATATTGCCAAAAAAAACTGATTTGCAAAACAATAACAACAACAAAATCCAACCAACCAACATATTAAGTAAACCAAAAAGCATTGTAATCTTGCCTTTAGGGCTCTCAATCCTCTGAAAGCCGAGCAGACTCATTCCATCACCAAATCAGCCAGCCCTGCTGGTGGGCGAGCATGTGCACACCCAGGTCCAGATGGGGGTATACACCTTCCTTTACTGAACCTTGCAGCCCAGAAGAGCCCACTTCCCATGGGTGTCCAAGAGGCCGTCTGTCTCCCTGAGTGTCTCCCCATTGTTCCTGTGTCGCCCATCTGGGTACAGCAAGCATTCCCTCTTTCATGCTTCTTGAGTCCATGCCAGGAATTCCTATTTGTCCTGGACCCTTACTCTTCAGCACAGAGCACCTTCAATACCAACAGCCCTCTCTATTGCTCATGTGGATCGCCTCTCATCACATAGCGTGGATGTGTGATATTGCTAAAAGGCCTTCATCCCACAAAGATGGATGCCAAGGAAGGATAACCGAGGAGAGGAGGACGCTCATCTGACCTGGCTGCTCCTTCCTTCTGCCTTTCTATTTCTCTGTATTTCCTTGCAAATTTCTCTAAATGGTCTACAGCTGCAGCTCCCATCCTTTGTTATCCAAGACTGGTTCTGGCCCAAACTACCATTTCCTCCTCCCTATGTGGGGCCACTCTCTAGTGCCCTAGTGCCCTTCTGAGTGTGACTTTCCCTGGCTGCCCCTTTGTCTGACCCCAGGGCATCCCTTCAAATCCGCTCTTGGGCCCTTAGTCACTGCCTCTTCCTCACCCCATAAACACTTCCAGCGCCTGTGACTTTAAAATGTCCCCCGCCGTCTCCCCATCGAAACATCCATTCCCATTTCCTTGGCACAGCAATGGCTGGACTGCAAATTCTAACTATTCATATTTAATAGCTCTGCCTGGTCTGCTAGGTTCAGAGGGCTTATGGACTGTGACTTCACCCAGACTCAAACCAGCTTGTCGTGGAATCATCAGATTCAGTCACCTCTCCAAATGAACAAGATGCCAACATTTTTCTTTGGCATTCTGTTTAGTGGGCATCTGGTCTTAGGATTGTTAAGTACCCAATTTCACCAAACCAGTCATGCATTCCCGCATCATTCACTAAAGCCAGAAGTAGAGTAGGCACACGTGTGTGTACACACAAATACACACTCATACACTCACGGCTACTGTGGGACACTACCCTTCTCAGGTTGGAAGTCTCAGTGCAATGTGGAGGAAATGCAGCAAGGTCACATTAAGGTTTCTGAAAACAAGTGCTATGTTTTCATTTTTCCTGCTATAACCACAAAGTGCAAAAGGCACAGCTTCTTTATTTAAATTTACTGACTATCCTGTGTCATTAAATTTCCATTAACATTTTATTCCTGGCACCGAACTTACTTCTGTTAGGGCACATTTAACCATCTCATGCTCAGGTGACAGCTACACCATGAGCCTTGTGCCAGTGAAGGCTTCTGTCATCCTGTGGGCACCATCTACATCACATACATTTGGGAGTGCGATGGCAGGACATTGTTGAGCAGCTTGAGTACCAGTGGGTATGAGATGAGGCTCTTGCCCTCAAGCAGCTATAAATACATAAAATGATAAGCACACATATCAAATGATAACTAAAAGCTTAAAGTGTTATAGAAGTAAAGTGGTAGATGGGATCAAAGCCATAGACCAACACATACGGATCAGAGCAGAGAGAAGGAGAGGCAGAAAGGACATCAGTGTTGCATATAAAGGGATTAAACCTAGTGGGTTATTACCATATCTAAAGAAATAAGCTGTTGGTCAAAAAGGAGAAAAGTCCACAAAGAGGATATGGCCCATGGAGAGTCCAAAAGATAATGGCTGGCAGTGTCCACTGGAACACTGCCAAGGAGAGAAACCAGTGTGAGTAGCCCATCTCGTGTGAGGGTGAAAGAACAGGCTCGCAGAGCCAGACGCCATTGTGCACTAAGAGGTCCTGATTCTTTGCTCACCAAGGAACCTTCTGATAATGTGACCCCACCCCCATCCTGTGCAGCTTATATACATGTCTGAAACAACATGTTTAAGACAAGCCATCTGTCCAGTCTCCTTGGAAGTGATATTTTTCGTAGTTATTTTGGTTGCATTCTGATTTTATACACCAGGCTCTTTTGAGCTTTTCAGTGTGAGTCAGCCTCCCTGAGAGTGATCAGCTCCGGGACATTGAAAAGATCAGATCCCTCTGAGCTTTCACAGCTGATGGCCAAATTCTATACCTAGGCCAGAGATTGATATTTGTTTCCTACAGTCAATTCTCCCTTCTGTCAGGAACAGAATTCCTGATTTTTATTTTTTATTTTTTATTTTTGGTGAGGAAGATTGGCCTTGAGCTATCATCTGTTGCCAATCTTCCTCTTTTTTGCTTGAGGAAGATTGTTGCTGAGCTAACATCTGTAGCAATCTTCCTCTATTTTATGTGGGATGCAGCCAAGGTGGGCTTGATGAACAGGGCTAGGTCTGAACCCGGGATCCAAACTCACAAATCCCAGGCTGCCAAAGCATAGTGTGTGAACTTAACCACTATACAACCCGGCCAGCCCCTGGAATTCCTGAATTTTAGCTGGATACATGGCCTTACGAAATAAAGGCCATATTTCCCAGCTTCCCTGTACCGTGTGGCCATATGACTAAGTTCTGGCAGAAGAAATATAAGTGGAAGTGATGTCTACAACTTCCAGATCATGTCCTTACAAGGGAAGAATGTACCTAGGTACCCCATCCCTGTCTTTTTTCTCCTTCCCACTTGCTGGAAGGTGGACAGGTAGACTCAGATGAGATGGAAATAGCCTAACGGATGGTAAATCCAGGAACCCAGGTACCCAACACCATGGAGTCAACAGTTCATCCCTGAACTTCTTACTCTCAATGATTACATGAGAAAGAATTAACTTCTATGCTGTTTAAGCTAATATTATTTAGTTGGACATTGTTACAGCAAGAGAAACTGTATCTTAACTAATAGTGTACCATAATCAGTTCCTCTCTTGGAGGACAGCCATTAAACCGTCTCCAGGCCATTTGATTCCATTCATCTCATTGGGGGCCTTTCCACTGGAAACGTCTAAGTCAGTCAGCTAATACTGTCATCAAACAAAGTAAAATGGTGAAGATGGAATACCAAAGTGCTAAGGGGACATCTGTATAGGGAAAAGTTAAAAGGGAAAAAAATAGCAACCGCCATTATCGAACACTCCTTATCTGTCAAGCATATTAAAGGATTAGAATACTTAACCTTCACAACAACTCAACGTGGTAGCAAGTATTCTCTCTGTGTTTACATATAAGGAAACCAAGGTACAAGGAGTTTAAAAATTTTCCTAAAGTAACAGCTAGAAAGTGACAAACCTAGGATTCACATCCAATTCTGTTTGAATCCAACACATGATACTGGGCAAGTCAAGCCCCCTAACTGAGCCAAAGTGATGAAACAGCACTGCTCACACCTTAGATGTCAGCATCCTGGGCAGAGGGGATCAGACTGGGAAGAAATCAAGATTATGTACTTCAGGAGGATTTTTAAATGTACTTATCAATCCCCAAATACTTATGCAGAGGAAGAGGAGGAATGACTCAGGACAGCAAATATAAAAAATTCACTAGGTCATTAAACTTGCAACACAAATATCCGCTTACTTCAATGTAGAACTTCCTGTGGGATAACTCAGGCATCCCAGCAACCTGGGCTTGAAGTCTGTTGTCAATTGTGTCTTAAATCTCTTTGTGACCACCACATTGGTCAGCTCTAATCATTTTAACAAGTCCCCAGAAAGACTAAATGTTTTTAACCAAATCATTTTATCTAGTGATTATCCTGAAATAACTCCCATATTTTAAGTGCTTTGATTTTTTTTTTTAAGATTTTATTTTTTCCTTTTTCTCCCCAAAGCCCCCCAGTACATAGTTGTATATTCTTTGTTGTGGGTCCTTCTAGTTGTGGCATGTGGGACGCCGCCTCAGCGTGGTTTGATGAGCAGTGCCATGTCCGCGCCCAGGATTCGAACCAACGAAACAACTGGGCCGCCTGCAGCGGAGCGCGCGAACTTAACCACTCAGCCACGGGGCCAGCCCTGAAAGTGCTTTGATTTTTTTAATAACTTTTTTTAAGATGCTAAATTAGAGTCCTCTTTGTTCACCTGTTGCTTCTTGGAACAAATATTAAAATTGAGCGCTCATCAGGCCAGGCATTCTGCTAGCCTTTGGGGTGACGGAGATGAAAAGAGCATAGTCTTAACGCTGGAGGGGCCCAATGAGGTGGAAACCCCTCATTCCCAGACATAAAGAATCACAGTAAGACGCAACAGGTAGACTCAGGGAGCTGAAGAGCAATCACAACATGGCAGTCTTCTTGGCCCTTTCTCAAAGGAGTGAGGTTTTCAGAGTGGCCCCATCTTTTCTCCCCTTATTATCGACTATTCTCTGTTCCATCCCATGAGTCCTTGGGAGAGAACACTTGGAGACGGAGTGACTGCAATGGCAAGTTATAGTTCCTTATAAAATGTCATATTTGTGCCAAGAAATTTAAAGTTGAAGTACAGGCAAACTGGTCACTGTTGCTTTCTTCTGAACTATTGGCCCATCATTGTTGTAGGAGAGGTAAACTTACTTAGTTTCCTAACAAAAATTTTTGAAGCTCAATGACCTTGGTAGTTTTTAGAAAATATAATTTGCTTAATTAACTTTAGCACGAGCTTTTTGTATCATGCTGCTTACCTTCATTAACTATATCTATGTGATATTTTGTTAGTGATTTTTTTATGAAGGAAAGAAAAGGCAGCTCAGCAAAATCAACGTTAAATAAAACATTATCTTCAGAATTATTTTAAACTATTTAACTGTAGAAAATTTCCCAAAGCAGTTAGACATGTAGCTACCAAAAAGGATTGCAAATGGAGGAGTACTGTGTGGCCACACGCCCAGTAGTGGAAGCCATGCGGGATAGGGAGCAGGAGACCGAAGGAAAGACCAGGGGATGATGTAGCAGATATATAGGTTTACTGGAACATATGAACAGGAGGTGTCCAGGGGTGGCCGGCTAGACAGAATTGCATACCGCTACCACGGGCAGGGAGGGGCTTACTTATATAGGCAGGGGGCACAAAGGCTATGTGCTTGCCAAGAGGGACTGTCCCTGGTACAGCCAGCATTCCCAGGAGTAGTAGCTCATGTGGAAGGGCTCTGTGTTCCTTCATGATGTTCTTTGAGTGAGATAAGTTAAGATCAGGGTTGGCCAGGCCCTGGATCATTACACATCCCAGCAGCTGGGCTTCCTGACCAGACAGTTGGTGGCCTGCCCAGAAGTGGGCCAGAAGGACGCATGGTTGTTATAAGGCATGTAGGCCAGTGCTGGGCAAGCGTGACCCCACAAGTACTAAAGCTGGGGGATCCATATTTGGAGAGCCATGGCATCAGTAAAGATTTTTGACATTGTATTTATTTGTGGGCAATACAAATTACACTGATCTTTGACAAGCTCTGTCAAAATCATATTACAATCATGATCACAGATATCATATAGTGGGGAGGCAGAATGAACCATGTGGCTCAAAATGACCAGTAACCGATAGAATAGTAAATATTTTAAAAGAAAACCTCTTATTTTCAAAATTTGTATTAAACTGTTGTTTTTATTTCCAGGGAAGGTAATAGCCTCGTTTGTATGGGTATATTTGAATATTGAACCAATTCTGGTTTGTAAGTAATATGACATTTTATACTAAAAACAATATAATTTCAAGTGCTAATAATAAATAAGTTCCATATATGTTATTACTTTTTGAAAAATCACTGAGAAAATAACACCTCAGAGGCAAAGAATATCTGTTTTAAACAGATATATGAAAATAGCCATGAACCTAACAGGAAAATGGTTCAAGAAGCCATGGTACATTCAAAGAGTAAAATATTATCTAGCCATTAAAAATGTGATTTTCAACAGTTTGCACTTGTGAAAATACTGCCAGTAGAATGGGAGTTGAATAGACAGGACACAAGGTTGACTATGCAGTGTGATCTGAACTCTGTAAACGGTGAAACAAAAGAAGTAAGCATAGAAAATGGCTGGAAGATAAAGAGAACAAACCATTAACAAAGGTTATTTTTCAGTGGGATTTTGAGTAATACCTATCTTATCTTTTGTATCTTTCTGTGTTTTCCCAGTCTCTATAATGAGCACATATTATTCCTTCCCTCCCTTCTCTTTCCTCCTCCGCCTCCCCTCCTTTCCCTTCTCCTTTCTCTTTCCTTCTCTCTTTTGATTAATTACCTACTAAATGCCAGGTAATATGCTAGATTCAGAGGATACTCAGATATAAATAATGAATCCTCCAGGGAAGTATTCACAGGAAACTTACAACCCAAAATGTAGCTATAGACAGGTTAAAAGGATACCTTTCCTAGCCTCAGGCTATCAAGAAAGCGGGCAGCGTGTTATTCTGAAACATATGATGATAATAATAATACCTCTTGGATTTTCAGGTGAAATGTAACCAGTGGTTACCCTATTGTAAATTGCAGACACCTTTGGACAAATACAGCCTATGATTCTTCAATAAGGAAATGCATTGAAATGGGTGTTAAGAAGCAAGATTCGTTTTGGGTTCTCCCCAGATGATCTTGGAGAAAGTCTGCTGCTGTGAAGGCTCAGCAGGGGCGGGAGAATCCAAGAAGGAAGAATTTAGCGTTGGTGCTCCCGCCACACGGTCACACACCCTGCTACTGCTTTCTGCGTGGACTGCTGAGATTCAAGGCAGCTGGAACCTGCTTGGTTCTCTTGACCCTTTGCATCCTGGTGGGCTCTGATGACGGAAAACGCTGCCTGCCTGCCTCTTCTCCTGGACTGACTCCCTAACGTCCTAATGTCTGAGGGACAAATCCTCGCGATCTCTCGCCAAGGGAGCCCTCAGCCAGGACCCTGAAGGCCCACTGGTTGGCAAAGACAAAGCGATACATACCTGGTGTCTGAACAGCGGTAGGAGAAAATAAGAGCCTTTCTCTTTCTCAGGACTTGCCATACAGCTTGCTTGCTTTCTTTTTTTTCTTACTGTTCTTTTTTTGTTTCTTTTTCTTTTTTTGGTCTTAGAAGCTGTTTTCAAAGACCAGCTGAATTGTAGCTCAGAAGAAAAAAATGGAAAAGACAAGTAAACATCCAGAAATCTGGAAAGAAGAAAGAAAATCTCATGAATGTAACTCTGACCTCAGCTGACTCAAATAAAGGTGTTCATTACCGAACGATTAGAACCACCTACACAGGACAAAGTGAATTTCTGATCAACAGGTAGTAATAGCAAACCCCCCTGAAAAGCTAAGAAGCATTAGAGTGGATTATCCATGAAGAGAGGATTAGAAAAAGAGAGACTTGGAATCCAGCAAACGAAACCCCAGCGGGCCAGCTGGCTAATGTTTGGGATAATAATTCCAAACGTATTAAAATAAATTGTAAAAGAGAAAAGGCCGAAGGCAATAAAAGCAAGCTTCACACGATACTGTATATTGTGGATAAAATCATGCACATTCGCAATAATCACTTCCCCAGAGGCAAGCAATACAGGCACCACCAGCAGAGCTGGGGAGAATTTCAAGACACAAAGCCCGCTGTATGCCAACAAGAGTTGCTGCAAGTGGGAGGACTTACAACAGAGTCT
The DNA here is from genome assembly GCF_037783145.1 of Equus przewalskii. NCBI lineage: Eukaryota > Metazoa > Chordata > Mammalia > Perissodactyla > Equidae > Equus > Equus przewalskii. The sequence goes on along the minus strand of NC_091834.1, from coordinate 53,992,652 downwards.
GCCTAATAGCCACCGTTCTGGTCCGTTTTTTCCCTGTGGCCTGAGCACTGTCTCATGCACGATGTTGAAATGGGAACGCAATAGCAGGGTAGGCAACTTCACTCCTCCGCAGTCTTAAATGCGGTATTGCTCAAGGATCTTATTCCCCTAAGCAGGGAGAGAAATGCCTTTTCTTTTTTCTCACTTATGGAGTTTCTCCAGCGACACAGATCAGCTCTTGTTGGTCTTGTTCACCTCAGCGAGTAGAATTAAGAAGCTGACAGGAGCGTCGAGCCATCCATTTTTGTTTTTACCATATCCAGAGCCTGCCACCATTTTTTATCTCGAGTATCTGCTATTTTCTTGCCCGTTTGAGGTGGCCTTGTTACTTCTAGGAAATCTGTAAATGCTATTTATTGAAATGCTCCCCATAATTTTTCCATTTTTAGTTTAGGCCAATGAAATATAACAACTGGCTTAAGCTAGGGGAAAATCGTAGGGCTAAATGTTTCTGTAATTATAGGCTCCTTCTTAAACGTTTTTTTGTGAAGTCTGAAATTCCTTTATCCTTAATTTTTGAGTAACTGATGGTGTCCTTACTGAGGACTTCCCTTCCTGCGTTGATTTGAGAGTGTGTGATGAGTCCTTGGTTCAAGTTAGTACCGTTCATCCATCCATTCCATCTAATTATTAAGTACCTAACCCGCAGTGGGCACTGTTCAAGGTGAAATGAGTACCAGATGCATAAAACATGGTTCTAGTCTTCCAGCTTTTATGGTTTATCAGGGAAACAGACATGCGATGAGTAGTCAGAGCAATGGTTTAAGAAAAAGAATACAGGCTTTCAGAGAGTTCTACAGGAAATCCAAAGAGAAAGCTCCTGATTCTTTTTAACGAGGACTCAAAGAAATCTCTGGAGACGATTTGAACATGAATTAACCTCAAAGAAAGAGTAAGAAGCTAGAGGTCAAAGCTATGCGGGGAAAGGACATGCCAGGGAAAGAAGGAGAAGAAACGCATGTGTAAGAGCTGGGAGGTAAAAAAGAGCATGGCTTGTTTAGGGAGCTGCAAGAACTTTTGTGGCTGGATCACTACGGGGGGGGGGGAGGGTGGGGTTGGAGTTTTTGAGACTGGGGGAGGGAGTGGAATGGGGGAAGTTGCAGCAGACGACAGAAGGGAGGGAGTCTGGGGCTAGGTCTTCCCCACTATTACGTCTCATGAGAGAATTTAGCCAAAGCAGTCTGCTGGGCACCGAATGTTGCGCCAATCATATTCTGCCTTGCAGCTAGTTACATCTTGCTAGATATTCCAGCATCCCCTTTTTTGGATAGCTATTCATCTGGTTGGTCTTGATTCACCTTGATATAAGAGAATGTCATGAGGGCTTTAAGAAACTTTCTTTTTGTAGATTTCTCAAGGAATCAGACCAAGGTTAAATCTGTTTTTCTATAACCTGGCGTGGCCTTGTACAATCTTCCAAGCGAAATGCTGCAAATCTGTCAAACAGGGTTTAAAATGGAAAACTGGGGCTCTGGATCCACCAAATCAATTCAAAGCTGAATGGTCCTTCCGCAAGTTTACGAGCTTGTGCTGTCCATGTGAAACTACGCAAGAGACACGTGTACCTTTGTAAGAATTAGGAAAAGGTGAGGCAATAGGTGCAGCCTATTAACGTAATAGTTAAGAGTAAGAACTTTTGTTTTTTAATAAAAGTTGTTTATTTATGGAATAATGCTTGTTGAAAGAAGTGAGACAGAAAATACAGACATGCATGAAGGCAAAATTATAATTCAGATTAATCTACGCCAAACACAATAAAACAGAGAAGAGTGAGGCAGTCTGAGATAGTGGTGAATGGCCTGGGGGTATTGGTCAGACAGACCAGGTTTAAATCCTGGGAACACTGCTTACTAGCTGGGTGACCTTGGACCACTCTCTAATTTTCTCAAAGCCTCAGTTTTCTCATCTGCAAAATGGAAATAATGGTACCCTCCCTAGAGAACTATAGTGAGGATTAAATGAGGTAACGTGTCTTAGGCACGTGCCTTACACTGACCAGGTAATAAGCATGTGCTAGAAGGTGCTATTTCAAACCCAATGGGATAAGTAAGGTCTTAGCTCAGCTATCAGTTCCTCCAGGAAAAATTTTTGATGTGCCCCACCCACCATTTACCCCCCAAGACTGGGCTGGTGCCCCTCAGAAGAAATATATCTCCATAGCGTCTTTCTTATTCTACCATTACTTAGGAACACTCTCCACCATGTACTGCTACTTCCCATGAGTGATCTGAATGCCCCCTCCCCCAGCTGGTAAGCAATTTGGACTCAGGGACTGTGTCTTGTTTGCCATTGGCTCTCCACGCCCTGGCACAGTGTCTGGCACTGGGTCAACTCGAATACTCAAAGAACAACATATCTTAAAATAAGCTATTGTTTAAAAAGAAAGTTGAGGCGCATCACAATCAGAAATGCATCTTTTGAACTATGACCCAAACTGTTGTTATTATATCAGATAAACAATGTAAGGAGGTTACTTCATTTAGCGTATTGTCTAGCTTGATGACGTGGCTGGAATGACAGCAGGCTTTAGCAGTGGAGAAACCTGGATTTTAAGTGAGGCTTTGCTAATTGGTGGCTGTGTGACCTTAGGAAAGTTACTTAATTTCTCTGAGACTCCAGTCTGTCACCTCTAAAATTGGAATAAAACAACAAATAAGAGAAAATATGTAAGGTGCCTGGCATATAATAGGCACCCATCAAATGGAAATTGCTGATTTTATTAATGTCATTTAAATTGTGTTAATACCTTTGCTGATGGTTTTGAGTGCTTGCAATAACTATTAGTATATGATTCTGTTGACCATTTAGACAATAGTTGCTAATATTTATTGAGGAATTTTCATCTGCGGACACTATTCTAAATGCTTTATTAATTTATTTAATCATCATAACAACTCTATGAAATAACGTACCATTATCATCATCCCATTTTACAGATAAGAATACTTAGTAAAGAAAGATCAACAACTTGCTTAATGCATGGTTAGGCAAAGTACAGAGCCTACAGCCCAGTAGCAGAATGATTAAGTTCAGTGCGCTCTGCTTAGGTGGTTGGGTTCATGGGTTTAGATCCTGGGCACGGACCTACACCACTCATCAAGCCATGCTGTGGTGGCGACCCATATACAAAATATAGGAAGGTGGGCACAGATGTTAGCTCAGGGCCACTCTTCTTCAAGCAAAAAAGAGGAAGATTGGCAAAAGGCATTAGCTCAAAAAACACCAAAAAAAAAAAGGACAAAGTACAGAGCCTAGACTCAAACCTAGGCATCCAGATCTATACTTTGACTATTCCCCTGGTCCAAGACAGGTCAAGAATATAACTTAAGAAAAATGCACTGTGGAAGGAAAACTGAGATGCTAACCTCTGCTTTGCTCCTTATGAGGCGAAGTGTCTCAAGCTCTGAGATGTCGTTTCCCTTCTGTAATACAGAAGAAATCACGTTTGTCCTCACAGAACTCCAAGGTCAAGTGCAGACCTACTACTTTTATTTCCACAACCGTCTCCTGGAAACCACATCGTAAAGTAAATCATTGCCAAGCATTGCATATTTTCCCATAGGAATGATGTTCTAATTAGGGGTTGTATTCCTGAACAAGGCCTCAGAATCAAGTAAATCATTAATATGAGCCAAAACGTGTCAAAGAAGTAGACATAAAACAACCATAAACCTACAGCAGGCTTTGAAAAATAAAAGTATCTTCCAGGTTCTACAAAACAGGCACATGCACGCTGCACCAGAAAAGGCACCGCTGACAAATTGAACCCACGTGAGTGAGTTGAGTGTCCTTGCTACTAATAAACCCTAATCTGTAATAATATTGCTCTTGTTAGAATTTAGAATAATTCTGGAGGGAATCGTTTGATGGCTTGTGGCTTACAAATTTCTCTATGAGAAGCAGAGGCATTCAAAATCACTCCCATGGCCTCCACGTTCTTCTTAAAACCAGGGCTCGTCTTTTCCAATTCAGTCACTATAGCTTCTAAATATTCAAGGGACCGCTGAGGACTCGTGGTTCAGGAGTCTTTGAAACTGGTCTTTTAATTTATTTTCTGTTTTGTGATTCAGCCTCACCAACAGCTCACTTCCTCTCTTGTGTGTGAAGGACAGTCTGAAAGAGGGGGAAACCTAAGAGCGGGGAAATATCTGGCTTCTTGTTCCTTTGCCTTCTTATTAATAGAAGGTGTCTTAGCGCCGATGGAACAGATAAACCACCACAAGAGAGCCAAATCCCTGCATGGGTATGTCCTAAGACCCTGGCGTCCAAATGAAACTGAAATGAAATAGTGATTTCACTGACCTGCACCACGAGGATTACAATTTTTGGAACAATCGTGATTATATATAATATATAATATTTTAAAGATTTAAAATTTTTTTTATTCTTCCTTTTTCTCCCCAAAGACCCCTGGTAAGAAGTTGGATATTTTTAGTTGTGGATTCTTCTAGTTGTGGCATGTGGGACACCACCTCATCATGGCTTGATGAGTGGTAACATGTCCGCACCCAGGAACCAGCGAAACCCTGGGCTGCCCAAGCAGAGCGCGTGGACTTAACCACTCGGCCACGGGGCTGGCCCCCTATATAATATTATATATTATGCATATATATGTATATATATATGCATAGTATATAATATGCATACATAAAATAAAGATACATACATAAAAATATACATACACAAAATAATACATAAAATATTCAGAACAAGGATGATTATATATAATAATGATTATTACATCATTATTACTAAATGGAAGATAGAGTTTATAGGACGATAGATATAATACAGTTCCACAACTGTAAATAATAAAAGCATAAAGAACTCTAAAGGATGGCTACTTTTTAGCAGGAGAATTATGGTGATTGTATTCCCCTTTGGTCTTTCTAAATGTTCTTATCTTTCTACAAATGTCTTTGCAATAATTTTTTTTCAGTTTCAAAAGAAAAAGAAACTTGGACAGCCCAGATGTGCATCTGTTTCTGTTTGTTCCAGGATGAAATACTTGAGCAATATTTGTAGGCTGTTGTGTGGTTTTAGTGCATCCCCAGGAATCAGCCAAGTCTCTGCCCTATAAAAACATGTTTATTAATAAAACAGAGCAGTTAATAACAGTAACTGAGAATGGAGAGCTTTTTTTTTTTTTAAGCTGGTCTTAAAAGTAAGTGAAGCAGAAGACAAAATTTCTAGAGTGTCCTGTAATTCTGAGTTATTCCAGTAGATGGCATTATTGTATAAGAACAACCCATCCATTAGGGCTAAGGGACTAAAAGATTTTTCCTGTTTTTCTAGAAGAACCCTCCCTCCCACAGTGAACAAATCACAGGAGAGAGAGAGAGTATTTTCTTCTGTGGTACGATATGGATGACGCTAATAGGAAAGTCGTTTTATTTGAGCACGTATGCATTTGGTAGTTCCAGGGCCATATGCTTTTATCTGTGATACTAGTGGTGCTTGCAAGGTTAACTCTCTCTCTCCCTGTGACCCACCCCCAAGTTCAACAAACCTTTGGTTTAAAAAAACAAGGGCCAAGAAACTCGAGCTGTATTTTTATTATTTCTCTCCCTATGATTACCGCTCTGAGATACAGCTGTGGAGAGAAGGATTGAGCCCATTTTTTAATTGTTGTTAATGTTTTCCTCAGCTTGTTTATGTCTAAAGACCCGGAGTTGTGTGGTAGAAAGATCATATGCTTTGTACTCAAGAGTTCACAGCCTGAGTTTTCCACTTGCTGGGCCCAGTGTTCCTTGTCTGGAAGACATGGGGTCAATAACTAGTTCTGACTGTGTGCCTCTAACGGATTCGAGGTCTCCATGTACACAGTCTGGCGACATACCCTGCACAGAGCAGATCCACAATGAATGATAGCTATTGATGTTAACACTGACATTGCCTTAGGATCTGAGTAATTGATTAATTGTTCAGTGATTAATTTCTGGTCTTATTCAATCTCCCAATGTTGACTTAAGCTGAGGTGAGAAAATGGCCAGCCTTTAGGTGGGATCTGGTTCATTTCTTAAAGAAATACGGACCCCAGGAACTCCTTCAGAGTAATGACACTGGAGTGCTATCGTCATCAGAAGCAAGATGCTGTTTCAGTAAATCTCAAGCACGTGTTGATGACAGAGGGTTCTGTTTGTCCAGCATGACAATTGGTGACTCATGATTTCATATCCAAATTGGATCTTATAAAATATATGGTGCAAACCATTCACTTTTCAGATATGGAACTTAGGTCCAACAAAAAGTTTTATCCAGAAAAATGAGCCTTTTTTCTTTTGAAATAGTGTTGAACTTAGGGAAAATTTCCAAAATTGTGCAGGGAATTCCTGTATAGCCTTCACTCAGCATCCCCTAATGAAACATCTTACGTAAGCATAGTAGTTTATAGAAGGAAATTAAACATTGGCACAATACTGTTAACGGAATCTACTAACCTTATTTGAATTTCCACGAATGTCCTTTTCTGTTCCAGCACCCAGTCTAGGATGCCACACTGGGTTTAGTTGTTGTGTCTCTAAGTCTCCTCCAGGCTGTGACAGTTTCTCCGTCTTTCCTTGTCTTCTGTGACCTTGTCAATTTTGAAGAGTACTAATCAGTTATTTTGTAGAATTTGCCTCATTCTACAAATTTGGGTTTGTCTGATGTTTTCTCATGGATAAGATGAGGTTAAGGATTTTTAGCAGGAATACCATGGAGGTGATGTTGTGCCCTCTCTGTGTGTCATGTCAGGGAGTACGCGAGGTCCACGTGTCTTACTACTGGAGATGTTAACCCTGATTACTGGTTAAAGTGGTATCTACTAGTTTCTCCACAGTAAAATTACTATTTTCCCATTTGTAATTAATAAATATCTTTAGGGAGAAATTTTAAGACTATGTAAAATCTTGTTTCTTCTTAAACTTTCACCCACTGATTTTAGCATCCATTGATGCCTACAACGATTGTTAGTACTGTGGAGGGTTTTTTTTTCCCCTATTTCCCCATTCCTTCTACACTTATTAATGGATTTCTTCTGTAAATAAGATTTGTCTCTTCTCCCTCATTTATTTATTTACTAAATTATTTATTTATATCGGCGCAGACTCATTGCTTTTATTTTATTCTATAAGTTATAATCTGATGCTATCATTCTTTCTTTTCTTGCTTTATTCGAGCTTTGGCTATTGGGAGCTCTTTCAGGTGTGTTCCATGTTCTTTGGCATGGCCCTATTCTTTTGTGAGCATTTTTGTTTATTCTGGTACAATTGGATGTTCGAGGCTCATCTTGTGTTATGCCTGATCTGGTCCTGGAATCAGCCACTTCTCCGAGGAACTTAGTTCCTTTTATTTGAGAATAATGTTTAGAAAACAGCCTCTGAGCATTCAATGTTCTCATTGCTACTAGGACATGATTTCTTCTAGGCTGTCCCAGCAGATGGGGAACGATGTGTATATATGCTAATCCATACATACACATACATCTATATTTATTTCTATGTCTATTTATCTACACACACACACAAGTTTATACTGATACCTCTGACTTTAATCCAATACCACAGGGTTCGTTCTTGTTGAAGTTGTCTTCCCTCTTTCCTTATTTGTAACATCTTTCTCTGACAGTGTGAAATCTGACTCTTTATCAGTATTTACTTATTTGTTTACCTCTACTGCTATGTAAAATCTACTTTGACGTAAAATCGCTTCAGACTAGCTAGCGCACATCCTGTTAGAAACAAATGTAGTAGCTATGGCATTTGTATACAGTGTCTTTAGCTTTTAGCCTTACAGTATCAGGTCAAAACCATGTTTTCCAAATGTAGTTAGGTTAGCTCCTTTTTCCTCCACCCCCTTCAGTGTGGTCATGTTATTCATTTGTTATATAGTTAGATTTGTTTGTTACTGTTTGTATTCCATTTTGGATTCCCTCCATGTTCTGATTGATTTTAATTAGGTTTTGAGGTATGTGAAATGTTACTGCAGTTCTAAGACTCAGAACTATTAAAAAATATATGCAGAGAAATGTCACTTTCTCCTCATTCCTGCTACCCTGTTCCCATTCTCTCATCCTTTCCAGCCCATTCCCACCCATTCTCCGCAGTAACCTACAAAGTTTAATTTCTGGTTTTATCATTCCTGTCTCTCTTTCATGAGTAAGATGATACGTGCATATTTTCTTATATTCTTTTTTCTCGTGTGAAAAGTAACATACTATAGATAGACTTTTGCACTTTGCATTTTACACTTAACAATATATTCTGGAAATTACTCCGTATCAGTTTATAGAGGTCTTCCTCTTTTTTGTTTTTGTGGGGAAGATTGTTGCTGAGCTACCATCTGTGCCAATCTTCCTCTGTTTTATGTGGAATGCCGCCACAGCGTGGCTTGACGAATGGTGCTAGGTCCACGCCTGGAATCCAAACCTGTGAACCCCGGGCCGCTGAAGCAGAGCACACAAACTTAACCGCTACGCCACGGCACTGGCCCCTCCTCATTCTTTTTTGTAGCTGCATATTATTCCATTGGGTGGATTACTATAGTTTCTTCAACTGACTCTCCCACACATGGGCATTGAAACTATTTCTCATATTGTCAATTATAAACAATACTATAGCAATAACCTTGTGCATATATATTTTTGTATTGTTGGATGTGTGCCTTCAAGGTAGACTCCTAAAAGTAGGATCAAAAGATAAGTATAGCTGTGGGAAATAGTTTGGCACTTCCTCAAAAAGTTGAACATACAATTACCATAGACCTAGCAATTCCTCTCTAAAAGAGTTGAAAACAGAACCCAAACAGATACTCATACACCTATTTTCATAGCAGCATTATTCACAACAGCCAAAAGGTGGAAGCAACCCAAATGTCCACGAACAGACAAATGGAGAAGCAAAATGTGCTATAAACAAACAATGGAATAGCATTCAGCCACAGAAATGCATGAGATTCTGCTCCATGCCACAACATGTATCAGAAACATGCTCAGTGAAATAAGCCACACACAAAATGAAAAGTATTGTGTGATTCCACTTATATGAGGTACTTAGAATATTCAAATGCATAGAGACAAAACATAGAATAAAGGTTATCAGGGGCCAAGGAGAAAGGGACTGGGGAGTTATTGTTTCAAGGTACAGAGTTTCTATTTGGGATGATGAAGAAGTTCTGAAAATGGATAGTGGTGGTGGTTGCACAATGTGAATGTACTTACGCCACTGAATTGTACACTTAAAAGTGGTTAAAGTGGTAAATTTTGTCATGCATATTTTATTGCAATAAAAAAAACTTAAAAAAAGAAAGTACACATGTAATTTTGTTAGGTATTGTCAAATTCCCCCCTGCAGGATTGTATCAGTTTTTGGCCCTATCAGTTATGTGGGAGAATGCCTGTTTCCCCACAGCCTCACCAGCAGAATGTGTTATTGTACTTTTCAATTATTATGAATCTCATAGGTGAGAGATGGTATCTCAGTATTGTTTTTATTTGCCTTTCTCTAAATATGACTGAATTTGGATATATTTTCGTATAGCTGAGGGCTATTTTTACTTTTTTCCCTGAGGAAGATTTGCCTTTAGCTAACATCTGTGCCCATCTTCCTCTATTTTGTATGTGGAACGCCACCACAACATAGCCACTGACAAGTGGTGTGGGTCTGCACCCAGGAACTGAACCCAGGCTGCCAAAGCAGAGCACGCCGAGCTCACCGCTGGGCCACAGGGCAAGCCCCCTGAAGGCTATTTTTATACCTTTGTTTTGTGAATTATCTGTTCATATCTTTCCCTCATTTTTCTAGTGAATTTTTTGTCCTTTGCTCCTCAATTTTTAAGAGCTTTTTTAAAAAACATATACAATGGGGATATTAGCCCTTCAAAGTACAAGTAACAAATATTTTCTTGCCATTCACCATTTCACTTTGATTATAATGCTTTTGCCATGCAGATTTTTAAAATTTTGATACAGTAAAATTTATTGATTTTTTCCTATATTGTCTCTGTTTGAGTCATAGTTGAAAAGCTTTTCCCTACACTGAGGTTGAAGGGGAATTCACCATGTCTTCTTGTATTTGTAAGGTTTGATTTTTTTTAGACTCAAATCCCCTAAGTTTATTTTTCTGTATTTTGTGAGATGTGAATCTAATTTTATCTTTTTATCCAAATAGTTTCCCAGTTTTTACTACACCATTTATTAAAATGTCCATCATGGGGCTGGCCTGGTGACATAGTGGTTAAGTTTGCGTGCTCCACTTTGGTGGCCCAGGGTTTGTGGGTTCAGATCCTGGGTGTGCACCCTTACAACGCTCATCAAGCCATGCAGAGGTGGTGTCACATATACAAAATAGAGGAAGATTGACACAGATGTTAGCTCAGGACCACTCTTCCTCACCAAAAAAAAAAAAAAATCCATCATTTCAGCAGTAACTTGAGATGCTACCCTTATCCAATACTCAGATACTACATTTCCGTTTGTACTTAGGTCTTTTTCTGGGCTTCCGTTCTATCCCTCTTGCCGGTATATGCAGGTGCTATTATCACACTGTTCATTAATGGGTATTAAGATTTTTAGTGGGATTGTATTAAAGTTTATATATTAACTTATGAGAGAAGTCATGTATCGTTATAATGTCTAATTGTTCTATCTAATAATAGGGGGTGTCTTTCTGTTTGTTCAAGTCTACTTTTGTATCTTTGAGAAGTGGTTTGAATTTTTTCTTGTACAGGTTTGCACATTTCTTCTTAAATTTTTCCTGAGTATTTAATTTTCTTGCTGGTTTTATAAATCAGTTTTTTCCTACCATAATGTAAATTACAGCTATTCATTTATTTTGTTATTTAGCAATACTTTTTAATAATACTTTAAAAAGTTTTTCAGTTAAACCGTTTTAGTAACAATGAGCTCAAAAAATAGAAGTGCATGTTTAATTTAAAGATTTTAGGGACCGGCCCAGTGGTGCAGCAGGTAAGTGCACACATTCTGCTTCTTGGTGGCCTGTGGTTTGCCGGTTTGGATTCTGGGTGTGGACATGGCACCACTTGGCAAGCCTTGCTGTGGCAGGCATGCCACATATAAAGTAGAGGAAAATGGGCATGGATGTTAGCTCAGGGCCAGTCTTCCTCAGCAAAAAGAGGAGGATTGGCAGCAGTTAGCTCAGGGCTAATCTTCCTCAAAAAAAAAAATTAATAAAATAGATAAAATAAAGATTTTATTTATTTTTTTCTTTATTCTCTCCAAAGCCTCCCGGTACGTAGTTGTGTATTTTTAGTTGTGGGTCCTTCTAGTTGTGGAATGTGGGATGCTGCCCCAGCATGGCCTAGATGAGCGATGCCATGTCCACGCCGAGGACCCGAACCAGCGAAACCCTGGGCCGTCAAAGAGGAGCATGCGAACTCAACCACTTGGCCACAGGGCCAGCCCCTGCATGTTTAATTTAATAATTAAAATTTATCGAGATGTCAGCATCATGGCAGAGTGAGCTTTGCTGGTAATCTCTTCCCTCCACCATACAAGAAAAAGACATTCATACTCCAAAAGAGGACATCCAAAGACAATACAAAAGACATCTGAGAGACCCCTGCAGCCATATGGTGGAGGGCGGAGAGGCTGGATCCCCCCTTGGAGGAGATGGAACTGGGTAAGAGAAAACTTCACTCCTTCCCCTAAGGACTGGGATCTAGGACTGCAGGTGGCCTCTGAGAGGGAGGAACAGGCGAGGGGACGTTTGTTCGTGGGAACATCAAAGATCCCCAAGGGCCCTTGCAGTCTCGGGGAAAGCCCCTACTTGGGTGAAAGCTAAAGTGAGAGTGGCCTCATCAAGCCAACGCCTTAGGAGAGCAGATAGTGAGGGCAGGGCGAGAAAACCCCAAGAACACGAAGAAAGCACCCATCCCCCACCCGCCCAGCACCAGCTCCAGTGCCTGAGATCTCAGTGGAATACAGAGGGCTCAGAATATGCAGCTCTTGACCCCCACCCAGTGGTGATAGGCATAACTGCAATCAAATAATACTGCGATGCACAAAAACAGAGCCATGTCCTCTAGCAGTATCAAAAATTACATTAAATCTCTACACCAGAGAAAAAATGACAAGTACTCAGAAATCAGTCCTGAGGACACAGAAATATGTAATCTAAATGACAGAGAATTCAAAATAGCTATCATCATAAAACTCAATGAGTTAAAAGAGAATGTAGAGAAACAATTCAACGGGTTCAGGAGCTACTTCACAAAAGATGTTTAAACTATAAAGAAGAATCAATCAGAAATATTGGAGATGAAAGACACAATGGAAGAGATAAAAGAAAATATAGATTCCCTGAATGCTCGAGCGGACATCACAGAGGAGCAAATCAGCATAATCGAGGATAGACATGTTGAAAGACTCCAGAGAGAGGAGGAGAGAGAACTAAGATGAAAAAGAAATGAAGAAGGTCTCTGAGAATTATCTGACTCAATTAGGAAATGCAACATAAGAATTATAGGTATTCCAGAGGGAGACGAGGAGAATGCAGCAGAAAGCTTGTTCAAAGAAATAATAGCAGAGAACTTCCCAAAGCTTGGGGAGGAGATGGAAATCCATGTGGATGAGGCTATCAGATCTCCTAAATATGTCAATGTAAAAAGACCTAGTGCAAGGCATATAGTAGTGAAATTGGCAAAAGTGAATGAAAAAGAAAAAAATGCTAAGGGCAGCAAGGCAGAAGAAAATAACCTGTAAAGGAACCCCATCGGGCTTTCAGTGGATTTCTCTGCAGAAATCTTACAGGATAGGAGAGATTAGAATGACGTATTCAAATAATTGAAAGACACAAACTTTCAGCCAAGAATATGCTATCCAGTGAAAATATCCTTCAGATATGATGGAGAAATAAAAACTTTCCCAGATAAACAAAATGTAAGGGAATTCTTAGCCACCCGCCTGCCCCCCCCCCCAACACACATGAGAAATCCTCAAGAAGGCCCTCATACCTGGAAAAAAAAGGTATAAGGTGTTACAAAGCATGGAGTAAGGAGATAAATAGGTAGACAAAATCAGAAAATTGTAGCTATACATCAGAATAGGTTAGCAAATACTCAAGAATGGCATTAAAGATAAAAGGAAGGAAAACACCAAAACCAAAGATAATCTCATCACTTTAATCACAAACTCACAACAGAAGATGGAATAAGATGTGAGAAAAACAACTTAGGAGGGGAAGAGGAAAGGGACTGAATCAGTTTCGTGTAAGGAAATAAGAGGCCATCAGAAAATGGACTATCTTATCTATGAGATTTTGAATACAAACCTCATGGTAATCACTAAAAAATAATGCAGAACAGAGACACAAATAATAAATAAGGAGAAAACAAAGAATCACAACATAAAAAACTACATAACTCAATTGGTAGACCAAAATACACAGGACGAGAAACAAAGGAAATGCAGGAGAACTGAAAAACAAGTGATAAAATGGCAGCATTAAGCTTTCATATATCAATAATCACCCTAAACGTAAGCAGATTGAATTCTCCAATAAAATGACACAGAGTGGCAAGGTGGATTAAAGAACAAGACCCAACAATATGCTGCCTCCAGGAAACCCATCTCAGCTCCAATGACAAACACAGGCTCAGAATGAAGGGATGGAAGACAATAATCCAAGCTAATGGCAAACAGAAGAAAGCAAGTGTCTCAATACTTATATCATACAAAGTAGACTTCAAGATAAGACAGGTAAAGAGAGACAAAGGGGGAAGTATATAATGATCAAAGGGACACTCCACCAAGAAGATATAGCACTTATAAACATCTATGCACCCAACACAGGAGCACCAAAGTACATAGAGTAACTATTAACAAACCTAAAAGAAGATATTAATAATAACACAATAATAGTAGGGGGCCTCAACACTCCACTCACGTCAATGGATAGATCATCCAGACAGAGAATCAAGGAAACAGTGGAATTAAATGAAAAGCTAGACCAGTTGGACTTAATAGACATATATGGAACACTCCATCCAAAAACAGCAGAATACGCATCCTTCGCAAGTGTACACAGAACATTCTCAAGGATAGACCATATGTTGGGAAACAAGGCAAGCCTCAATAAATTTAGGAAGATGGAAATAATAATAAGCATCTTTTCCAATCACAGTGCTATGAAACTAGAAATTAATTGCAAGAAAAAAGCTGAGAAAGGGACAAAGATGTGGAGACTAAACAACATGCTATGTAACAACCAATGGATCATTGAAGAAATTAAAGGAGAAATCAAAAAATATCTGGAGACAAATGAAAATGAAAACATACCATACCAACTCATAGATGCAGCAAAAGCCATATTAAGAGGAAATTCATTGTAATACAGGCTCACCTTAACAAACAAGAAAAATCCCATATTACCAATCTGAAACTACCCTTAAGTGAATTAGAAAAAGAAGAACAAACAAAGCCTAAAGTCAGCAGAAGGAGAGAAATAATAAAAATCAGAGCAGAAATAAATGCTACTGAAACAAAAGAGGCAGTAGAAAGGATCAACGAAACAAAGAGCTGGGTCTTTGAGAAGATGAACAAAACTGACAAACCCACAGCCAGACTTACAGAGAAAAAGAGGGAAAGCTCAGATAAATACAATTAGAAACGAAAGAGGAGAAATAACAATGGATACCACAAAAATACAAAGGATTCTAAGAGAATACTATCAAAAGCTATATGCCAACAAAATGGACAATCTAGAGGAAATGGATAAATTCTTAGACTCTTACAACTTCCCAAAGCTGAATCAAGAAGAAATATATGATCTGAACAGACCAGTCACAAGTAAAGAGATTGAAACAATAATCAAAACCATGCCAAAAAATAAAAGCCCAGGACCAGACAGCTTCCCTGGAGAATTCTACTAAACTTTCAGAGAGGATTTAATACCTATCATTCTGAAGCTATTCCAAAAAATTAGGGAAGATGGAACACTTCCTAACACATTCTACGAGGCCAAAATCACCCTGATACCAAAGCCTGACAAGGACAACACAAAAAAGGAGAACTACAGGCCAATATCGCTGATGAAAGTAGATGCAAAAATTCTCAACAAAATATTGGCCACCTGAATACACCAATACATCAAAAAGATCATACATCATTATCAAGTGGGATTTATACCAGGGACACAGAGATGGTTCAACATCCGCAAATCAATCAACATGATACACCACACTAACCAAATGAGGAATAAAAACTACAAGATCATCTCAATAGTTGCAGAGAAAGCATTTGACAAGATCTGACAGCCATTTATGATAAAAACTCTTAAAAAAATGGGGATAGAAGGAAATTACCTGAACATAACAAGGGCCATATATGACAAATCCACAGCCAATATCATACTCTATGGGGAAAAACTGAACGCCATCCCTCTGAGAACAGGAACAAGACAAGGATGCCCACTATCACCAGTCTTATTCAACATAGTACTGGAGATTTTGGCCAGAGAAATTAGGCAAGAGAAGGGAATAAAAGGAGTCCAAATAGGGACTGAAGAAGTGAAACTCTAGCTGTTTGCAGATGACATGATCTTATATATAGAAAACCCTAAAAAATCCATCGGAAAACTATTAGAAATAATTAACAACTACAGTAAAGTTGCAGGGTATAAAATCAACTTGCAAAAATCAGTTGCATTTCTATACTCTAATAACAAACTTACAGAAAGAGAACTCAAGAATACAGTTCCATTTACAATCACAACAAAAATAATAAAGAATCTAGGAATAAATTTAACCAAGGAGGTGAAGGATTTATACAATGAAAACTATAAGACATTATTGAAAGAAATAGATGATGATGGAAAGAGATTCCATTCACATGGATTGGAAGAATAAACATAGTTAAAATGTCCATACTACCCAAAGCAATCTACAGATTCAATGCAATCCCAGTCAGAATCCCAATGAAATTATTCACAGAAATAGAACAAAGAATCCTAAAATTCACATGGGGCAACAAAAGACCCTCGAGTTGCTGAAGCAATCCTGAGAAAAAAGAACAAAGTTGGAGGCATCACAATCTCTATCTTCAAAATGTACTACAAAACCACAGTAATCAAAACAGCATGGTACTGGTGCAAAAACAGGCACACACACACATCAGTGGAACAGACTGAAAGCCCAGAAATAAAACCGCACATCTACAGACAGCTAATCTTCGACAGTGTTGCCAAGAACATATACAATGGACAAAAGATAGTCTCTTCAATAAATGGTGTTGAGAAAACTGGACAGCCACATGCAAAAGAATGAAGGTACACCATTATCTTGTACCATACACAAAAATAAACTCAAAATGGATCAAAGACTTGAAGGTAAGTCCTGAAACCATAAAACTCCTGGAAGATAATATAGGTAGTACACTCTTTGACATCGAACTTAAAAGGATCTTTTCGAATACCATGTCTTCTCAGACAAGGGAAACAAAAGAAAAAATAAACAAGTGGGACTTCATCAGACTAAGGAGCTTCTGCAAAGCAAAGGAAACTAGGATCAAAACAAAAAGACAACCCACAAACTGGGAGAAAATATTTGCAAATCACCTATCTGACAAGGGGTTAATCTCTATGATATATAAGGAACTCACACAACTGAACAACAACAAAAAAACAGCACAATCAAAAAATGGGCAGAGGCTGTGAACAGTCATTTTCCCAAAGAAGATATGCAGATGGGCAATAAACACATGAAAAGATGTTCAACATCACTAATCATCAGGGAAATGTAAATCAAAACCACACTAAGATACCACCTTATGCCTGTTAAAATGGCTATTATCACTAAGACTAAAAATAGCAAATGTTGGAGAGGGTTTGGAGAAAAGGGAACTCTCATACACTGCTGGTGAGAATGCAAACTGGTGCAGCCACTATGGAAAACAGTATAGAGATTCCTCAAAAAACTAAGACTAGAACTACCATACGACCCAGCTATCCCAGTACTACCACTATGAGGTATTTATGCAAACAACTTGAAATCAACAATCCAAAGTAACATAAGTACCCCTATGTTCTTTGCAGCACTATTCACAATAACCAAGACATGGAAACAATCCAAGTGCCCATCGATGGATGAATGGATAAAGAAGATGTGGTATATATATACAATGGAATACTACTCAGCCAAAATAAAAGACGAAATCATCCCAGTTGCAACAACATGGATGGACATGGAGGGAATTATACTAAGTGAAATAAGCCAGACTGAGAAAGACTAAAACCATATGATTTCACTCATATGTGGAATATAAACAAACACATGGACAAAGAAAACAGTTCAGTGGTTACCAGGGGAAGGGATGTGGGGAGTGGGCACAGTGGGTGAAGGGGAGCACTTGTGTGGTGACAGACAAGAAATAACGTACAATTGAAATTTCACAATTATGTAAACTATTATGAACTCAATTAAAAAATAATTAAAAAAACTGAAATTTCTATTTTTAAAAAAAGTTGCTGACAAACTGGTACCTTGCCCAAATTGTCAATATTTACCATCTACTATTGGTGTCATAGTGATACCTTGGAGCACATGAAAAACAGAGGACACAAATCTCCTTAAAAAGGAGTCAGCATCTATTTCAAAATTTGTATTATAGGAAGACTTTGCCTGAAGATGATGATGGAACGTGCAGCTTGAGAAGTGCGTATACATACCACTCTGTGGAGCTTGGTATTTCGGTGAGATCAAGGTTGCTGTTCTACGTCAGGGGTTTGCAAGCTTTCTCTCTAAAAGTTCTGATAGGAAATGTTGCAGGCTTTGAAGCCCCCATATGGTCTCTGTCACATAGTCTCCTTTGGCTTCGGTTTCGATTTTTATTTTCAACCCACTAAAAATGTAAAACACAATTCTTAGCTGTGGTCTGTAGTTTGCCTACCTGTTCTAAATTAATTTCACTCATTCTCAATTCCAGATTTTTTTGTGGATGTTCAAAAACAAAGCAATAGCTCTTAATGTGTTGGTTACACTATCAAAAGAAGAACTTTGCAAATAATTAAATGATGCCATTTTCATATCAGTGCGGGTTTTTTAAAATCGAGTTAATTTTGATCGCTGTCCAGTTTTTTTCACCCAATTCATGGGTTCAACATAGAGTGTTTGGAAATTCATTCTGTCAAGGAACATCTGATGTTATTTGATTGCTACAATCCTAAAATTGCTACAATTCTAAAAATAGTTACAAAATTTTATAAATTCCATTATAAAGTTTAACATAAAAGATAAACCAATAAGTTTTTTAAATTGATAATATGAATACAAATATGGGCAAAGCATATATGATAATATCGTGGTAAAAACAATACTCTGTTTTGTTTACACGTATTTATTCAATAATCTTTCTTACAGAAAAATTAGCAATTGGATAATGTCAATTGCTGTTGCACCTGTAATAAAGTTCATTGCAGTTTTCAATTTATTAATTATCCTTCTTGTACTTATTCTAGTCTACTATTAGAGTATTAAAAGCTATTAGAAACATGAAATTGCTATTTATATCTTACACCAAAAGACTCGGAATTTACAGCAAAAACTAGTTCATTGTTCTTAAATGGATG
Organism: Equus przewalskii; assembly: GCF_037783145.1. Taxonomy (NCBI): domain Eukaryota; kingdom Metazoa; phylum Chordata; class Mammalia; order Perissodactyla; family Equidae; genus Equus; species Equus przewalskii. The sequence continues at coordinate 53,974,053 of NC_091834.1, read as the reverse complement.
AATCATACCCTTCTGAAAACCTGGAGTGCTTTATTTATTTTTCGCAGTAGAGAATTGCTGCTTCTCCAGATGCCCAAAATGGGGCATTAATTCAGGCAGTTCAGATAACACTGTCTCTTTCGACTGAACAAAAGTTCAGAGTAGGGCTTCTTCAGAGTGGGGCTTTTCCCTCTAATGCCATGAGAAACTCAAGATAAAATTTTCGTAAAACTTCACTGAACTCATTTTACTATGAGCCTACCACAGCAGGCTTCCCACCACATCCAATACTCCTCTTTTCATGCATCTTAAATAACAGTAAGGTCAGTGTGAACGGAGAGTGGGGGACAAAGCTTTCCAACACAATTGCTGGTGCTGCCTAAATCGCATATTGGAGCCGCTGTCTTCTGTTTCCTTAAATGATGCTGAAAAGGTGGAGGACGTGCTTGCAAGGTTGAGCCATTATGCTTCCTCGTGTATATTTAAGTCTGAAATCTGAAACTGTATTATTGTTAATGTGAAACTGTAGCCTTGAAAAGTTCAATATTTGTGGTCATTGTGTAAAAACACAATCTGCCTTAGCGTAAACTCATAAATAGTTGAAAGCGGTAAGGAACCTCACATGAAGTTTGCCTCCAAAGAGTATCATGTGTCTTACTTAGGGATTGCCTCACAAACTCTTGAGGGTCTCAGAATCATGTCGTAAAATTTCCTTTTTCCCCTAGCTCTTTTGAGGTATAATTGACAAATACTGTGTGATCTCACTTATACAGGGAATCTAAAAGAGTCAAACACAGAACCAGAGAATGGCAGTTACCGGGGGCTGGGGCATCAGGAGCATGGGGAGATGTTAGTCAAAGGGTACAAAGTTTCACTTATAAGAGGAATAAATTCTGGGAATCTAATGCACAGCAAACTGACTCTAGTTAATAATACTGTATTCTATACTTGAAATAGGCTCAGAGAGTAGATCTGAAGTGTTTTCACCAAACCTAAAAAAAGGCAACTTTGTGAGGTGATGGATGTGCTAATTAACTTGATTATGGTAATCATTTCACGATTTATACATGTATTAACCCATCACGTTGTGCACCTTAAAACAATATTCTTATTTAAAAAACTAAAGGAGCAGAAATGTACTTGAAATTGGTGTGTTACATATATAATTTATAATTTCATTCAAATAAATTGCAATATTCTACTAATCAAAATGGAAGCAGTAGTTGTTGAATATATGGTTTTTTATATGTATGTGGAGTAGCTGAAACTCAGAATTTTTGTGATGAAGCTATTAATTGAAAGTAAAAAATGCAGCATGGAAGTATTCACTCTCTCCTGCCTGCTGTCAGGTGACTTTTAGAAACTTTTAGCTATTGAAGAACTACTTTGTAAATCAGCTTAGGTGTTCTTAGGATGCTGTAGAACTTTTTGGTAAGTTAATCCTCTACATTTTAGTTGGATTTTGTCAAAATCAGTTGGAAATCTTTAATGTACAATCTTCAGTACACAAAAATAGAGCATCGAAAAGCTTCAGCTTTTGAAGTGTTTAGCAAATCGCAATTACTAAAAACAAAGCTTGCAAGCCAGAAGAGATTGAAATGCATTCCTACACAAGCAATAAACTAATAAACACTCAAACAGTGTGTAAGATACAATTTTTACATTCTCCATTTTTTTTGAAATATCTCCACATGTAGAAAGAATTTTTTGATGATGCTTCTAATTTCAGTTGGATAAATTTATATTCTTTGCTAGAATAGAACATCTAGTAGCATCTTAGTTTGGCCGAATATTCAATAGAATCATAAATAGACACAACTTATTTGATGTGTTATCTTGTAAAAACATTTGTTTAAGCAAGATATTCTAAACAGAAATGAAATAGGACCCAGGAGGCTCTTCAGGCTGAGATATTTTCACAATTTAATATGAAAAAATCAGAACTGTGGAAAGCTTCCGTTTGGCAGCTTTTGCACTTGACCTTACCAGGTACGTAAACACTTGTAGAGAGAGTGTTTTCTCAATGAAAGGTATTTTAGCCTACAGAGAAAGGGCAGTTTCAAATACATCAACCATAAAATGTAAATGTGAAGAGGATTGATGGTAATTTTATGAAAAAGTTAAAAAATAGGACCACATATACTCTTTAGAAAGATGCTAATGACTGTGCAGAGACCAACATAGCTAAGAAATGGATTAAAATTAGGAAATGATTTTTTTAAATGCTTATGCTATTTATTTATTTATTTTTCAGGAAGATTACCCCTAAGCTAACATCTGCCACCAATCCTCCTCTTTTTGCTAAGGAAGACTGGCCCTGAGCTAACATCCATGCCCATCTTCCTCTACTTTATTTGTGGGACACCTGCCACAGCATGGCTTGACAAGTGGTGCATAGGTCCACACCTGGGATCCAAACTGGTGAACGCTGGGCCACTGAAGCGGAACACGCGACTTAACCGCTGAGCCAACAGGCTGGCCCCTTATGTTATTTTTAATATTGTTCTGGATACAATCTAGAGGATTATTTTGATAATCAGTATAAAATGTTTTTTGTTTCAATGTACACAGATATGTGCTATTTTTATTTTTAGAAAGAATTTTATTTTTCAATAAAATTTGCATAGAACTATTATGTATGTCTACCAGTTAAATAAAAACAATTTCTTGATCAACAAATATATATTCTTTAAAATTATATTTTTACTATACTAGTATCCTCTTTCAAGCTCCAAAGTGTCCTGGATGGTAAAATATGTTGTTATATATGGTTATCCTACCTACTTAAAGATCATCTCGCCTATAAAAGAGAAAATGCACCAGACAATTAAGAGGATGATTTTATTTAGGCTATTACAATAGGAAGAGTGTTGATTAAGAGGGATGTCTCAAAGGAAAGGGAGAAAGCCTAGATTTTATCATCTAATTTGGTAATATTCTGAGGTAGAAAAATATTATGCTTTGACACAATGAGAGGTAACAGCTTTTCTGAATTCTGTAAACACAGATAGACACAGATTCCTCTGGCTTCCCTTCTACAATTTCAGCCATGGATAAAGCGTGAACACAGAATTACACAACTCATTGAACCATACCAAAGAGCTGTTCTTTTCCTAGTAGCTGTGACTTCTTTATTGATTTCAGCTCAAAACAGACAAATACACAAATCAACAGAAGAGACTCATGTACCAGATTCTCTCTTGTCTTTTGGCCAATGGAGGCAAGATCTCTGTGAACCATCAGTCCACTTACAGAGATCACCAAATGGTCAGACCATAATATCAAAAGAAGCAGGCACCAGAAGAGCAGCCAGTACTCAAAGAGAATCCAGATCAAATCTTTACCAGGCTACCAGTGATTGAATCTGTAGCACAAGCTCAGGAGTTGGACTCACCACTGGGCCCTGGGTCACCAGTCAGGTGCCCAGTGCAGAGGGCTCCGAGAGGTGTCGCTATTTAGGTAGAGTTAACAGGGACCTGACAGTGAGGTCCGATCCCACCCAAGTCACAGAACCAAAACTGAACGGGACAGAATGCACCCAAAATTAAAGAGATGATTTTATTTAGACTATAGCATTAGGGAGAACTTTCATGACTGTAGGATGTCTCAAAGAAGAGGAAGGGGTCTGGGGTTTTATAGAAACAAGTGCTTTTCTGAAGAATTCCAAACAAGCACTTTTCTGAAGAATTCCTTCTATAACATCCAGATAAGCAGCTTTGCAGACTATTCTTGAAGACCTGTTTTGCTGGGGAACTCCCCTCGAGACAGCTCATTTCGTATTTAAACAGCATTCTTATAGAAAGTTTGAGTTGAAATCTGTATCTCTGGAGCTTCCACCCAGCTCATATTCCATTTTGGGAGGCAACTGGGCCGGATCTTATCCCTCCTTCACAAGACAGCTCTTCAGCTATTCGAGGAAATCAATCACCTCCAGAGCAAATCCTCTCCCTCTGGGCCAGACCTCTCCAGTTCCCTTCACTATTCCTCCACACTGTGCTTTCACTTGCTGTGATATAGTCTGTTTCATCCATACATTCATCTGTGTGGCAACCACCATCCCACGTGTTCGTCTAAGCACAAAGTAAAAACTGAATTACATTTTTTGGGCAAACACTTCAAATAACTTGTGAATTGGGAATTAGGTTGATTTTGATATTATTTTTTACTTCTAAATTTAATTGTGGTAAAACACACTGTCTTAATCATGTTTAAGTGTACAGTTCGATCGTGTTAAGTTTATTCACGTTGTTGTGCAACCAATCTCTAGAACTTTTCCATCTTCCCAAACTGAAACTCTATACTCGTTGAACAGCTCCCTACCTCCCCCTCCTCCAACCCCTGGCAACCACTAGTTCTCTTTCTGTTTGTCCATATTTGACTGCTCTATGTACCTTATATAAGTGGAGTCATACAGTATTTGTCTTTTCGTGACTGGCTTATTTCACTTAGGATAATCTTCTCAAGGTTCATCTATGCTGTAGCATGTGTTGGAATTTCCTTCCTTTTTAGGGCTGAGTAATAGTCCATTGTATGTATACATCACATTTTATTTATCCATTCATCTGTCGAGGGACACTTGGGTTGCTTGCACCTTTTGGTTATTATGAATAATGCCACTAAATCTTGATATTTTAAAGAGTAATTAAAAGCCTGATTGGCTGGAAAATACCAGGAGCTTCAAGTCATACATTATGCATCATTGATTCACTTATTCAATATTTGTTGCATACTTGCTGTGGGTAAGACACTATTCAAAGCACTGTAGGAGATACAAAGACGAATTCAATGGTAAATTTTACTCTCAATGGGGTCTGTGTCTAATAAACTTGATCATATACTCTTATCCTTATTAAATTATGCTCTCCTCTAAATAAAACCTGGCCATTTTTAAGGCTTAGTGAAAGAAAGAGAAAAAAAAAAGAAAAAAAAGAGAGATCAAGGGAAGCAGCTGAGATCAAAGAGAAAAGAGGAATTTCCCAAAATGACATTTGGGAGACTTCTGAGCATGCACTTTTCCCCAGATGTGTGAATCCTTGTGCTCTGCTGTCTCAGGGTGCCTTGTGGGTTTCTCAGAAAGTCCTGGCACTTTCTGAACTAGCGAATTTGAACTTGTGGATACCCTAAGCTGGAGGATGTTGATGTTATCTGTTATTAGATAATATTGATCATGTAATTGATAATAGATAACCTAAAGTCATGGCAGTGTTCTGGGGGAGTGGGAGTAATGTTAAGAAGCAGATGTCCAAGAATGCTTCTGGAAAAGTAATTTATTGTGGAACAAGCACACGTGTATATGTTTGGAGTTTCCCATTTTGCACAGGCTGCTTTAAAAATCAGAGGAGACAGGGATTGCAGACATATATTTTGAAATGTTGCGTTGGTGATGACCCACTGATTCTACTGATAAATAAAGTTCCTCAATTCCAGAATCTCAGGCACATTACAGGTTTTATGCATAGAGACTTGCTATTATTTTGCCTGTTTCACATTTTAAAATTGATTTTGCTAATGATATGCTGCTTATTATTTACTCTTGTACTTTTGCACCAGCCCTTGGCCAGATGTGTGTCAAGTCCTGCCCCTTGGCTCAAATCCTTTTGGAAGAAGGCAGAATATAAAGGATAAACAGAAGCAAGCATTCTGTCCTGGTAACCCAAGGTCTTTCTCCAGAGTGTAGCCATGTGGCAGAGAGAGCTGTATCAGGAAAGCCACAGGACAGTGCCCAGGACATCTAACAACAAGACTCTCAGGCACAAAGCACCCACCTTGGGGTCAACTCAGCGTCCCCCTGAGTGTCTGCAAGCGCTAGGTGTGGTCTCTGCCCTCAGGGACCTTCCTGTCCAATTGGGAAAGCAGCTTTTGAAAGAACGTGAAACAATAACAAGCAATAGAGAAAAAAATTAAATGAAAAATTTTCTAATATGGGACATGACAGTTATCTTACTGGAACTGTGCTAATTTGCGGATCTTAAATTTATTACTTCCATTGACCGACTCCACTCAGGAATCAAAATATCACATAATTAAAATAAAGTAGCCAGGCCTGAGCACTCTTATGCAGCGCTCAAGCCAGGCTGGCCTGTGTGGAATGACATTTTATATTCTTGATAAATGATAATACTAGGTGGCACTTGTTATGAGCCCATTACAATTCTAAGGGCTTGACATGTAGTTCATTTAATCTTCACAACAACTCTAATACTGTTTTTAGCCCCAATTAAAAATGAGGAAACTGAGGCATGGGAAGTTTGAGTGACTCCACTAGGTTATTCACCGAATGAGTAGAAGAGTCCACGACTCTAAGGCCCATTCTGATAGCCGCCTCCCCGCCATTGTTACTCACAGGTGGGAGAAGCTTCCATTGCAGAGTCTTGTCTCTTAGTAATTAGCGTCTGGATTGTAAAATTTACTTATCCAGGGTGACTGGCACTCCTCGATGCTCCTAAGACCTGTGGCTCTGAGCAGTGAGAGGTAACAGTGGCCCAAGAGGGCATGGGGAAGACCAACTTGGAGGTGACATTCTAAAGCAGAAGGTAATTTTGATATCAGGACATAGAAATTTAATAGATATTGGTCAATATTCAGGCAATTGTAAAATCAAAGCCTATGATCCTTTTTTCTATTTCTCACAATATTCTTGCCTAAGATCCAGAGCAGAATCTCGGAGAAGCAGAAGAAACGGTCTCCCAGGCCAAGTTGGGGACCTGCGGACAAGCCCTTACTTAGTAACTCTCCTTCGATGCACACTCTCACTTAGGTCTCACACTGGCTGCATTTTGACTTTATCTCCCAGCGACACACAGGAGAGGAAAACACAAATTTGCTGTTTGTGTTCCCATTAGCCTCAGGCCAAGCTCCTTGACTCCTGCTTCCCTTTTCCCAAGGCCATTGCTCTCCTCGTCTCCCTCCCCTGAGGTGTTACTGGAAAACTTTAGCTCGCCTCCTACTCTTATAGGCACTTTGAAGATAATTTATTAAAGCTAATTAAACTGAAAAGATTTAAAATTCAACTCAACAAACATCAAGTTCCCGCTATGCCAGATACTCTTCCAAACACTGGTCATGAGGGCAGAAAGATCTAGTACAGTGATGTACACTGAATATCAGCTTGATAAAGATGTGTGTCATGAAGAGCAGTCTTCGCTCTCACGAGGCTCAGCATCTGATGGGAAAGGTAGACGGTGAAGAAGACCCCTCCTGCCCAGAGTGGGAATGACTGTGGAGAGAGGGAACCGCTCTTTGCTCAGGGACAAGGCTGTGTCTGGACAAATGCCTGAATTCAGGACAAGCAGGAGCCAAGTCAGATGAACAGTTGGGAGTGAGTGTGCCTGGAATGGGGAGGCACAGAACACGTGTTGCACTCAATGTTTTCAGCAGGACTAGAGGAAAGAAAGGTCTGTGAGGGGCAGAGGGGAGAGAGGAGGCGGCAGAGTCAGGCAGGGGCCAGCTAGGGTGGTCTCATTTGCAATTTATCCTGGGGAGGCTTTGAAGGCATTTAAAATAGGGGAATGAATGATCAGATTTGTGATTTGGAGCTCTCTGGTAGCTGTTCAGAAGATGGAGAAGGTGGATGCCATAGGCTGAATGTTTGTGCCCGCCCAAAATTCTTACGTTAAATCCTAATGCCAAATGTGATGGCATTAGGGGGTGGGGCCTGTGGGATTCCTGCCTGTATAAAAGAGGCCCAAGAAAGACCCCTCACCCCCGGTTCCTCCTTGTGAGGTTACGGTAAAAAGATGGCTGATTATGAACCAGAAAGTGGGCCCTCACCAGACACAGAATCTGCTGGAAACTGGATCTTGGATTTCCCAGCCTCCAGAACTGTGAGAAATAAATTTCTGTTTACAGACCACTCAATCTCTGGTGTTCTGTTAGCAGCCAGAACACACTAAGACAGTGGATTATGAACGTGGGGGCACAGGGCAGAAAACTGGTGGTAGAGACACATTGTCAAATTGCCCAGACAAGGAGAGGGTGTGACCAAGACAGTGCTGGTGGAGACAGGGTCAGAACCCAGAGACACTGAAGTGGTAGACTTGTTGAATGATGCAAAGTGGAGGCGTGTGGGCAGAACTGAGGGCATTAGGATCACTCTGAGGTTTTTTGCTTTAACACTTGGGAAGAGAGTGACAAACATCGCTTAGACAAATTGAGTAGATAGAGGAGTAGGTTTGAGAAAATCAGATAAGTCTTATCATGCTGTGCTGAAGCATCTATGACACTTTCAAAGGAGGTATCCTGGAGGTAATTGGATCTGCTATTTGATGATAATGAAGGTGACAAGCATGGTGATGACGATGTCATCAGGAAGTGGAAAGGCGGAGTAATCAAGTGTACTCTATTCTTTTTTTTATTGTGGTAAAATATGCATAAAATTTATTACATATAATATTACATAAAATTTGCTATCTTAATCACTCTCAAGTGTATATTTCCCTAATAATTAGTGATGTTGCACATCTTTTCATATACTTCTTGGTCATTTGTATATCATCTTTGGAAAATTGTCTATCCAAATCCTTTGCCCACTTTGTTGTTGAGTTGTAGAAGTTTTTTTATACATTCTGAATATTAACTCCTTATCAGATATATGAGTTGCAAATATTTTTCTCTCAATCCATCGGTTGCCTTTTCACTGTGTTGAATGTATCCTTTGATGCATAGGAGTTTTTAGTTTTGATGTTGTCCAGTTTGTCCATTTTTACTTTTGTTGCCTGTGCTTTTGGTGTCGTATCCAGGAAACTCTTGCCATATCCAATATAATGAAGCTTTTCCCCTATGTTTTCTCCTAAGAGTCTTATGGTTTCATATACACTTTTCTTTAAGAAACTTGACTGTGTAGGAAAGGAGAAAGGAGAATCTAAAGCAAGGGTGGATTATTTTGAGAAGAGCAGAGGAGATTCATACTTATAAGCTAAGAGGAAAGTGCCAGAATTTAGGTAGAACTTGAAATATAGAACAAAGGGATTGATGAGTGGATCAAGATCTCAGAGATCATGGAGGTGTGTGTGTGGTGTGGGGGTGTGGGGGGACTGTATCCAGAGACCAGAGGAAAGGAGTCATGCAAGATATCCTGTCAGATGGCTTCCATTTTCTCTGTGAAGCAGTCCCCATGTCATTTAACGAGAGTAAGGAAAGGCTCAATGGTGAATGGTGAAGGCTTGGAAAAAGTGCTGAGCAGACAGGAGAGGGAGCTGACCACGGGCATGTTAGAAGAACTGTAACGCACATTCAGTTGATGCATGTGAAGTGATGCTGATACCAACCCTATAGCTTATCATATGGTCTCTAGCAGCTCAGGTGGAGACTGGCAGCTCAGGCTGTTTGGATTGAATTCGTGTAATGGTTTTCATCTCAAACATATTTTTCATTTTTAGAAGTTTAATTTGGGTCATTTAAAATACGCTTCATGTCTCCGTTTAATATGCACATACTTTTGTCTACCTTCTTAAACATAATGTTTGAATATCCTTGTCTATTAATTCTATCATAAATGTCATTTCTGGGTCAGTTTCTGTTAACTGATTTTTTTCTCCTCATTATGGGCTGTGTTTTCCCGCTTCTTTGCCTGCCTGGTAATTTTTTTGTTTGATGCTAGGCATGGTGGATTTTAATTTGTTAGCGCTAGATATTTTTGAAAATTTAAAAAAATACTCTTGACTCGTGTTCTGAGATGCAGCTTAGTTACTTGGTGATACTTTGAGCTTTTGGGGCTTGCTTTTAAGCTTTACTAGGTGGAACTGAACAGCCTTTAGGGCTAATTTTTCACCACTACTGAGACAAGACCAGTCAGAGAACTCTATCCAATGCCTACGTATTACAAAGCTTTTCTACTCTAGGTGGTAGGATTATGAATTATTCCTGGCCCAATATGAGTTACAAGGACTGTTCTGTCTGCTCATTTTGGTTAGTTCTTTCCCCGGCTTTGGGTAGTATCATCACATGCATGCACTGATTAATACTCAGCCGAAGACAAGGGGAACCCTCTGCTGATTTCTGGAGCACTCTTTCTTTGCGGCTGTCTCTTCTCTGCCCTGCAGACTCAAGCTTCTTGGCGTCCTAGACTCGCAACCCCATCTCCGCGATTCAAGGAGACTTCCAGATTCTGCCTGGGTTCTCCTTTCCTGAATTATAGCTGCCAGGGGGAGAGCTGGGACGATCATAGGGTCCATGCCGCTATTATCCGTTCTCTCAGGGACCATTATCCTGCATGCCTGATGTCCAATGTTTAAAAACTGTTATTTTTATATATTTTGTCTGATTGTTTAGTTGTTTAAGGTGGGAGAGTAAATCTGGATCTGGGGTCTGTCACTCCATCTGGTCTGGAAGTAGAAATTCAGTATAAGGATATTACAGAGTAACAGTTTCAAAGGGAGAAGGAGACAACCTGGTACAAGGCACCAGTAGGTATGGAGTTTGGGCTGGTTGGGAAAAGTGATAAAGAAACAAGGGGCCCATACAAAACAACATAATTCTTCAGTGAGACGAGAGAAGAGATGTGGTAATGGAACAGGAGAACCGGAGAACTGGGATATACTTTCCAAAAATATAGGAATGGTACCTGTTTTGTTAACTTATGTATCTCCAGCATGTAGAACAATGCCTGGCACATAGCAGACATCAATAAATATTTGTGGAATGAATGAATGAATTGAGAAGAGGTAATGGCCAGAGAGTAAATGTTATTAATTTAAGAGTTCAGAGTGGAGCATTTCTAGGTGATGACAAGGAGCGATATTTGGTTATGAGGATGAGTAGAAGACATGGTGTGGACATAAAGTTGACTGTATTGAGGACAAAGGATTATGAGGACACGGACATCTCTGAAGGAGAGAGAAGGTTTAGAAGGGGTGATGGAGAAAATGATTCTGAACATAGTGATAAAGTACTTCATTAATGTGAGCTGGTGATCCAATATCAGTAAGGAGATTTAGATAGAAAGGAAGTTACATCCCGTAAAGTAGGATTCCAGAGGGAATAGTGAAGAGGTTTAGAAGTATGGATCAGGGGTGAAAAGACTCAGAGCAGTAACAGAATGGAGAGAAAACAGTTGATTGTAGGGGCTTACATTAGGAGTGGTGACCGAAGATGTTAGGGATAAAAAGTGTGATGAGATTAAATAGTTTTAAATATATTGACACAGAAAAATTAAGCATAAAAGAATGGAAAACAATATACCACATAAACGTAAGTCTAAGAAAGCTGGTGTGGCTATATTAATATCAAAGTCAACTTCAAGACAAGGAGTATTATCAGAGATAAAGAAGGTGACTTCATAAGGATAAAACAAATTTAATTTAGATATTTAAGTTTCTTCTCTTGTGACTTACATAGAGTTGAGTCTTGCTTTTCTATCACTCTGCCAATCTCTGCCTTTTCTTTGGTTTGGTTCATTTACATTTAATGTATATTGGTATAGTTGGATTTAACTCTACTATCCTGATACATGTCCAGACAAACACAGCCTCAAGTGTTAGTTTTACCAGTTCCTAGTCGCCTAACCTTGGGTAATTGACTTAACCTTTCTGACCGCTAGTGTCTTCATCTGTGCAGTATAGAAAAGGGTTGCTGTGATAACTATAGACACTGAATGTAAAGCACAAGGCACATGGTAGGAGTCCGACAAATTATGGCTATTACATTAAAGTACCATTTCAGTAACTCTCTATTCTCATTTTTTATGATAAAGATCTTTAACTCTAGCCTGAAAACATAGTACAGCAGCATTCTAGACATAATTTTTAAAAAAATTTATTGAAGTGAAATTCATATAATGTAAAATTAGCCATTTTTAAATGGACAATTCAGTGGCATTTAGCACATTCATGATGTTGTGTAACCACCACCTCCATCTAACTCCAGAAACATTTTCATCACCCCAAGAGGAAAGCCTGTACCCATTAAGCAGTTGCTCCTCCTCTCTTTAGCCCCTGCCAACCACCAATCTGCATTCTATTTCTATAGATTTACCTACTCTGAATATTTCAACTAAATGGCATCATACAATATTGACTTTTTGTGTCTGGCTTCTTTCACATAGCATAAGGCTTTCAAGGTTCATCCATGTTGTAGCATGTACCAGTACTTCATTCTTTTTTATGACTGAATAATGTTCCATTGCATGGATATACCACAATTTGTTTACCCATTCATCTGTTGATGGATATTTGGGTTATTTATGGTCTTCTATAATGTGAAAGATGGGAAAACTCTCAAGAGGAAAAAATAAACAAAAAACCTAGGAAAACCACAGACTTATAAATCCTTAGAGCTTTAAGGTACTTAGAAGAACACCTAGTCTAACCACATCATTTTTCAGATGAATGAGGCCCAAGCTCACCCAGACAGTTTTCAGCAGAGCTAAGATTAGAACTTGGGGTCTATGCTCCTGGTCTTTCCACAAAGTAAATAACAGAATAAAATTATCTTAGGAAAAGCCCCTTGAATGAGTCCTATCATTCAAGGAAAACACACTAAGAGGGAAATGTCTGAATAATGGTCCTGCCAAACGTGGAAGCAACAGCAAATTCATTTCTATTTTGGACTTTGTATATCAAGACATCAGAGAATTACAATCTTGAAAATGCTTAGTTTACCCTCTTATGACTCAACTTTGTAGTTTTCCCAGGGGCAGATCCTGAGACAAAGAATTGGGTGCGAGGAGTTTATTTGAGAAAGTGTAGAGAATACTCATAGAATAGTAGAGAAGTAATACAAAGATGGGAAGGTGGACAAAAAAGGCTCCACTGTTAAGTCTGCTGCCATAGTGGGAACTGGAGCTGAATCTTACAGGAAATGTAAAATGCAAAACACACAGAGAATTATCCCACCCAAGGGGCAAGGGAACCAGGGTATTTACACCAATTATCCAAGCATCATTAGTTGATGGCTGCTCCCAGAGGGGTTCCCTGGCACTCTACTTGGCCATGGCAGTGGGTAGAATGTCTTTTGCACTTTTGGAAAAATAATCCTAAGGCACAGAGGTGCAGATCCTGGCAATTGGAGGTCGGCCAGGACACACCACAAGGTCTGAGGGCTACAGGTAGGGCACTGACAGCATCTGCTAGAGACTTCTGCCAAGACCAAAAATGAGTAAACACAAGAATATTTGGTTACTCAGTACATCCTAGATGATTATCAAAATAGTGGGATTAGAGAAAACATTTCTCATTTTAAGATTTGTTAAATCAAACTCCATGGAAAGCTGTACCTTAACTTCTAAATTTCTTCAAAATCCCTTCAATCCTGGATCAATCTTAGAAAATATAAGTTAGTGAGTAAAAAAGACGAGGGAGCTGAAATGTTGATATTAAGAAAGAAAAAGAAAATCTATTTCAAAAGCATTTTTGCAAAAAAAAAAAGAATTTTGCAGGTGAAATGGGTTTATTACCATTTAAATTTTTCAAAGAGCAAATAACGGGAAAAGGAAAGTTTTAACGTAGACTCCATAATGTAGCTAGGAAGAGTGTCATCAGATAAAATGAGAACCCCTGGGACCAACTGTAGGGTCTATTAAGTCTTGACCATGTTGAGAAAGATCAAGATTTCAAGGTCAAGAAAGGAAAAGAATATTCTTAATGGTTTTATTGATTGTTTTCCCTTACAGCTAGTCTTTTGTTATGCATATATCTGACAATAGGAAGCCATTATTTTCTCGTAGAGTGATTTTGTGAGCTGATAAAATTAGAGGATTTTGCAGGCTGGTTACTGAACACAGGTCAGTAAGCTCAGAAATGCACACAAACCAAATGACTCTTGGCTCAGGAGGGAATCTAGAAAGTCACATGTTAGAAAGTAGGACCAAAAAATAAAAATAATTGTTACCTATGTCAGAAAAAAACCTGGTAATTTGCTGATGCACAAACACTCCTAAGGCTGGAGTGAAATTTCTCCTTCCCTTTATGAGCTTACTTCACCACAAATAAGAAATATCTGTGGTTACCAGGTGCAGGAGCTGTCAACACTAAAGTGTGTGGCATTTAGAATAGATTTGGAAAGTGACAGGAAAATTCACTGCAGGGTAGCAAGAGAGAAAAGGGCAGAGCTCACTGCCTTAGTACTTAACAGAGTATGACCTTGTCCATTGGTGCCAAAAAATGATGACAATACAAATAGGGCTTTAGGAGGAAGCAGAATGCAGTGGGGAAAGCACTAGAATAGAAATCAGGAGAATGTGTTTCCAGGTCTGGCACTGCTGGATGAGTCAATTCTCTAGGCCTCAGTTTTCTCAACTCTAAATTGATAGGTATGACAGGGAGTTCCGAAGATGTATCTTCCCCATGAAGCTATGTGATTCTCAGTTGGTTCTGAAAGCTCAGAGAAGCTGTTTCTGAAAAAGAGAGAGAGATTTGGTTGATTAGTTTATTAATGCATTTAAACTATCACTTACTGGAGAAGGAGGAGTTTAAAGGGCAATGTTAGTGCAGATGTTAAAAGATGGAGCCATGGGGCTGGCCCTGTGGCTGAGTGGTTAAGTTCGCGTGCTCCACTGCAGGCGGCCCAGTGTTTCGTTGGTTCGAATCCTGGGCGCGGACATGGCACTGTTCATCAAAGCCATGCTGAGGCAGCGTCCCACATACCACAACTAGAAGGACCCACAATGAAGAATATACAGCCATGTACTGGGGGCTTTGGGGAGAAAAAAGGAAATAAAATAAAATCTTAAAAAAAAAAAAAGATGGAGCCAAGAGATTCAAGGGAGATGGTGGCATAGGAGGACTCTGAACTCACCTCCTCCTATGGACATAACAATATATAACTACTATTGGAACAATTACCCCTGAAAGAGAACTGAAAACTGGATGAAAAGAACCCCCACAACAAGGGACAGTGCCAAATGAAGTGGAAGAGGCAGAAATTCCTTTCTGGAGAGGAAAAAGCCACAGATGTGCCATGGTGCTTCACAACCAGGAGCAATCTTAAGATACAAAGCTTTTCCTGGAGGAGTAGGGGATCAGTGGGAGAGCTTTGCCACAATAAGCAGCTTTTGGACTCAACACAACCAAGATGAGTGTCATAATATCTGTCTTTGCTAGTAATTAACAACAATGGAGAATACCCCCCACAAAAGCTATCAGACATAAGAGAAAGAAAAGCCTGCTCTTGAAGGGCTCATGCACAAATTCATCTGTTTCAGAAAGCAACCTAAAATCACAAGAAAGAAAGGTACATAGTCCTTTGGTGAAAAGAGACTCACTTAATAAGCTCTGGGCACATCTTGGCAAGAGAGGACACCTCCCCAGGCTAGAACCACCTCCCCATGGACCGAGACATTCATGGCAACCATTATTGTGACCTAGTACAGGTGTGCTGACACAGATGCTGGCAGATGCCATTAGAGTTCTCCCCTGACCTGTTGGTGCAGGAGTCTGCCCCACCCACTTGAGCACCTATTTAATCCAGCTCAGCCAGGGCAGGCAGCCCACCCTAGGGACTGGCCGCATCCAACAGCAAGCCCTTGGGCAACATGTGGGTCCACATAGGCAGGGTGTGTGGGACCTCTGCAGTGGGGTGAGTGGGTCTGCCTCTCCGGGGCAGGGCGAACACGAGGGGCAGGGTGTGTGCAAGGGGTGTGCCTGCATTGGTGGATTGTGTAGGGCCTCTTCAGTGGGGTAAGTGTGTCCACTTCAGTGGGTTAGGGCATGAGCATGGGGCAGGACTGTATTGACAGTGTGTGGGCCTACGGATGGTGGGGCTTTTCAGCTGCAGCAGACTTGTGCTTCTCAAAAAACCACATAGGAGATCAGCCCCACCTTCTAAAACCCGAAACAATTGTGTGCTGCCATGCCTGGGGCACGCCTCCACTCAGAGCAGGGTGAGTGAGGGAGCATGACTGCAAGGGCCAAGCCGAGGAGGCAGCAAAGTGGGGTCAGTTGTTCCAGAAGGAAGTTCTAAGGATGTGGAGCTGATGTCCTGTAACTGAAAAAGAAGGTTCAGGTGAGCACCATGAGTCCTCAGCACATCTAAGGAAAGGTGTTAATTCCTTTTCTTTAAAGAAAAGTTAATATTCTCTGCAGTTTGAGGATGCCAGAAATATAAAAGATTATAAGAGAATACTACAAAAAACTATATGCCAACAAACTGGATAATCTAGAAGAAATGTATAAATTCTTAGAAGCATACAACCTTCCAAAACTGGATCAAGAAGAAGTAGAGAATTTGAATAGACCAGTAAGGCAATCACCAGCAAGGTGATCCAAACTGTGATCAAAAACCCCTCAAAAAATAAAAGTCCAGGACCAGATGGCTTCTCTGGTGAATTCTACCAAACATTCAAAGAAGACCTAATACCTATCCTTCTCAAACTCTTCCAAAAAATTGAAGAGGAGGGGAAGCTTCCTAACTCTTTCTACGAGGCCAAAATTACCCTGATACCAAAACCAGACAAGGACAACACAAAAAAAGAAAATTACAGGCCAATATTACTGATGAACATCAGTGCAAAAATCCTCAACAAAATACTAGCAAATCGAACACAACAATACATTAAAAAGATCATAAACCATCATCAAGTGGGATTTATTCCAGGGATACAGGGGTGATTCAACATCTGCAAATCAATCAACGTGATACACCACATTAACAAAATGAAGAATAAAAATCACATGATCATAACAATAGATACAGAGAAAGCATCTGACAAGATACAGCATCCATTTATGATAAAAACTGTGAAAAAAATGGGTATAGAAGGCAAGTACCTCAACATAATAAAGGCCATATATGACAAATCTTCAGCTAATATTATACGCAAAGGAGAAAAACTGAAAGCTTTCCTTCTAAGAACAGGAACCAGACAGGGATGCCCACTTTCACCACTCCTATTTAACATAGTATCGGAAGTCCTAGCCAGAGCAATCAGGCAAGAAAAAGAAATAAAAGGGATCCAAAATGGAAAGGAAGAAGTGAAATTATCATTATTTGTAGATGACATGATTTTATATATAGATGACCCTAAAGAATCCACCAAAAAACTTTAAGAAATAATAAATGGATGTACGAAAGTTGCAGGATAAAAAAATCAACATACAAAAATCAGTTGCATTTTGGTGGCAGCCCTCTGGCCTAGTGGTTAAGTATGGCACGCTCTGCCTCAGTGGCTGAGGTTTGGCTCTCAGATGCGGACCTACTCCACTCATCAGCGGCCATGCTCTGGTGGCCACCCACATACAAAACAGAAGAAGACTGGCACAGATGTTAGCTCAGGGCAACTCTTCCTCATCAAAAAAACCCAAAAAACAAACAAACAAAAAACCAGTTGTGTTTCTAAACACTAACAATGAAGTAGCAGAAAGAGAAATTAAGAATACAATCCCATTTACAATTGCAACAAAAAGATTAAAATACCTAAGAATAAATATTACCAAAGAAGTGAAAGACTGGTACTCTGAAAACTATAAAACATTATTGAAAGAAATTGAAGACACAAGGAAATGGAAAGATAGTCCAAGCTCCTGGATTGGAAGAATTAACATAGTTAAAATGCCCGTACTTCCTAAAGCAATCCACAGATTCAACGCAATCCCCATCAAATTTCCTGTGATATTTTTCATAGAAATAGAACAAAGAATCCTAAAATTTATATAGAACAACAAAAGACCCTGAAAAGTCAAAGGAATCCTGAGAAAAAAGAACACAGCTGGAGGTATCACACTCCCTGATTTCAAAATATACTACAAAGCTATAGTAACCAAAACAGCATGGTACTGGTACAAAAACAGAAACACAGATCAATGGAATAGGATTGAGAGCCCAGAAATAAACCCACACATCTATGGAGAGCTACTTTTTGAGAAGGGAGCCAAGAACATACAATAGAGAAAGGAAAGTTTCTTCAATAAATGGTGTTTATCGAATAATAAATGGGAAAACTGGACAGCCACATGCAAAAGAATGAAAATAGACCATTATCTTTCACCATACACAAAAATTAATTCAAAATGGATTAAAGACTTGAATATAAGACCTGAAACCATAAAACTTCTAGAGGAAAACATAAGCAGCATGCTCTTTAACATCAGTCTTAGCAGCACATTTTTAAATACCATGTCTGACAGGCAAGGGAAACGAGAAAAAACAAACAAATGGGACTACATCAAACTGAAAAGCTTGTGCACAGCAAAGGAAACCATCAACAAAATGAAAATACAATCTAATAATTGAGGGAAATATTTGCAAACCATATATCTGCTATGGGGTTAATATCCAAAATATATAAAGAACTCATACATCTCAACAACAGAAAAACCAAATAACCTGTTAAAAAATGGGCAAAAGATCTGAACAGACATTTTTCCAAAGAATATATACAGATGGCCAACAGCACATGAAAAGATGTTCAACATCACTAATTATTAGAAAAATGCAAATCAAAACTACAATGAGATATCGCTTCATGCCCGTCAGAATGGCCCTAATTAACAAGACAGGAAATACCAGGTGTTGGAGAGGATGTGGAGAAAAGGGAACATACACTCCTGGTGGCAGTGCAAACTGGTGCAGCCACCATGAAAAACAGTAGGCAGATTCCTCAAAAAGTTAAGAATAGAACTACTATAGAATCCAGCTATTTCACTGCTGGGTATTTATCCAAAGATCATGAAAACACAAATCCATAAAAATACATGCACCCCTATGTTCATTGCGGCATTATTCACAATAGCCAAGACTTGGAAGCAACTTAGGTGCCTATCAAAGGATGAATGGATAAAGAAGATGTG
This sequence comes from Equus przewalskii, assembly GCF_037783145.1. Classification (NCBI taxonomy): domain Eukaryota; kingdom Metazoa; phylum Chordata; class Mammalia; order Perissodactyla; family Equidae; genus Equus; species Equus przewalskii. The sequence continues at coordinate 53,955,355 of NC_091834.1, read as the reverse complement.
GTATATATACACAATGGAATACTATTCAACCATTAAAAAAAGATGAAATCTTGCCATTTGCAACAACATGGATGGACCTTGAGGGTATTGTGCTAAGTGAAATAAGTCAGAGGGAGAAAGTCAAATACCATATGATCTCACTCATAAATAGAAGATAAAAACAATGACAAACAAACACGTAGAGACAGAGGTTGGATTCGTGGTTACCAGAGGGGAAGGGGGGAGGGAGGAGGATGAAAAGGGTGACTGGGCACATGTGTGTAGTGATGGATGGTAATTAGTCTTCGGGTGGTGAACACGATGTAATCTACATAGAAATTGAAATATAATGATGTACACCTGAAATTTATATAATGTTATAAACCAATGTTACCTTAACAAAAACAAAACAAAATAAAAAAAAATTGATGAAAGAAATTGAAGATGACATAAATGAGAAAAAAATAAAAAGATGGAGCCAGACTACCTGAGTTTAGATCCTGGCTCTAACACTGACTTACTTTATAATTCTAGGCAAATCACTCAAGTGTTCTGTGCCCAGCTTCCCTATGTATAAAAAAGGTTTAATAGTAGTCCCTACTCCAAAAGATTGTTATGAGCAACAAATGAATTAGTACATTATGACAGAAAATAATTATTACATTATGTGCTCACCAGAATGGATTGATTCTCTCTTTTTCCTGGGAACCACAGCTAGGCTACATTTCCCAGTATCCTTTGCAGTTTTTAAAGGCCATGTGACTGGGTTCTGGTCAATGGTATATAGGGAATAACTAATGTGTGCTATTTTTAAATCTGGCCCATAAAGACCTCCTGTGTTGTTCTCTACGGCTCTCTTTTCCCCTGCAGAAGAACCAGCAGAGGATTCCAAGGTTTTAAGAGGTGATGGGACCACAAGACGGAAGGACCCTTTCCAGACACCTATCAGACTTCATATGAGAAAGAAAGAAACTTCTGTTGAGGTAAGTCATTGAGATTTGGGATTTACAGGCTACAGCGGCTAGTGAGTCCTCTAACTAACATAACATGTCAAACAATTAGCAGAGTGTCTGGCACAGAATTGAGGTGTGAGTGTCAAGTAGTGTTTAGACTTACCAGAGAAGGGACCTGCTAGTGGATAGAACCACCAGGGTGTGTTTTGAAAACAGACAGTAACCTGGTGTGGCTGGAGGACAGGTTGCCTGGAGGATATTGGGCATAAATTGTGAGAAGGAAGATTGTGGTCACATCATAGAGGGCTCTGAATACCAGGCTAACGAACTTGGAGGTTATCCAATAAACAATAATGAGCTAGTAAAGGAATGAGAACTGTGCTAATGTTGCCTAGAAAAGGATGTTCAGAGCTGTAATTTTGGATTGTTTTAGTTTGGATTCCCCCAAAGCAGGCTCTGAAGGAAGACTCAAAAGCAAGTACTTTACTTGGGAGGTGATCCCAGGAAGCCCAGTGATGAAATGGGGAAGTGACAGTGGAAGAGAGGAAAACCAATGAACGGTATGTTAATGAACTGATCACTGCTGTGGACAATGGGGGCTCAGTCCCACTGGGCACCCTTGGAGGACCACGTGGACTATGACTCAGAATTGCCTCCCATGAAGAGGGAGAAAAGGAGGGAGGTATATATCTAGAAGCAAATAAGGTCTGTCTACAAGGCATGAACTCCCTAGCACTTTCAGCCTACTCACATGCTGACAGAGCTCTCTCCCTACCCCAAACATGCCCTCCCCTAAGAGAGACAAGAGTCAGATTGGCTCATAGGGGAAGTTGGACAATGAACTTGGGATTGAATGGAGAGGATATGGGGCGGGCACTGACAATATCTGTCACAATTCAACCACACCCTCTTCTTCACCCCTCTATTTCTAGGTCCCTCCTTTCCTATGATCTATTAGCAGTTGATTGTGGGAGGAGTGTGATGATACAAGGCACAGACAAAGGCTTGGGAATCCAGTAAACCTGGCTTCTAATCATGCCTCCACCTCTAATTGACCTTGGGCAAGTTACTCACCCTCTCTAAGCCCCAGTTTCCCCATCTGTAAAATAGAGTTAAAAATATCTAACAATAAAAACTCACTAGTGGCATATATAAAGAATTAGCAATGCTAGCTCTCTTCTCCTCCCTCTATGTTCTGGAAGCTACCTTCTGTGACATAAAGGGGGAGCCTTGATGTAGAGAGGATGGGATGAGGAGATGAGGAGCGGAGAGTGCTACATGGTAGTGTGGTAACCAGATCTATTATTCTTACTTCTGGAAAGGCTGCTACTGTACAACATTCATTTATTTATTCATTCATGTGTTTGGTTTTACCATTTTTAGGGAAGGCCATGAAGCTGGGACAGGATGAAGGAGAAAGCATAGGACTAGATTAGACTTCCCAGGAGTCTGTGCATAGACGTCAACTGCCAAGAGCTAAGCAGACCTGAATAGGGCAAGAGGTCCTGGGGCTGAAACCATTGAAATGGCTGAGACATGCTCCCTGTGATGTGACTTCACGCCCTGTGACCCACAGTATTCAATAAGACCCCAAAACTCATGCTATGCTGAGTGTAATTAGGGTTCCTGTAGAAGCCAGCAGTGAAGTGTTCAAGTCAGCTTAAGGCTGAACCAAAGTGGCCCATAAGGACTTAATTCGTGAGACAGAGGAGATCAGGGAAAAAATAAGGTCTGGGTTTGCAAAAATTATGAGGAGGATGGAAATGCAGTTACAGCCTGTGACTGTGATGTTTGAATTCGTTCTCACACAGTAGATAAGTAGAGAAGTAAAACCACCTAGATGTGTGTTAGTTGGCATCCTCTGAGAAGGAGATGCCAAGACACAATGAAACATGCGAGAAATTTGTTAGAAGAAACATCGGCGACAGAAAATGAGGAGGGAGCCAGGAGAGGCTGGGAGAATCATCAGACCTGGATGCCCCGAGTGCAGGAGAGAGAGAAGGAAGGAAGACTGTGTGGGTGGAAGTGTCTTAGACAGCAGTGCAAGGAAAGTTTGGCACTGCCACCAGGAATTCCTCCAGCCAAAGTCACCTGATAGAGGATTCCCATGTCTCCTACAAATGTGCCTGCCTTGTTATCTCTGTCACAAAAAAAGGGGAGAAGAAGGTGACTATGCTTTTTGCTAGTGTCACCAGATTAACACAAAAAACATCACCTAGCTGAAAATAGTGACCCAAGGAGGAATATAAAATACACATAAACGCACACACCAACACACCCCCCCCATCTTCTTTATTTTACCCCAGTTTACACCTTCTCTGTGGTTCCGTCACACCATTGTCCCAGGCTTGTGTAATTTTCTTGATGAAAATGTTTAGTAACATGCCCATGTCAATTTCCTGCTTTTGATACTGTACTATAGTTACGTAAGATGTTGTCACCAGGGGAAGCTGAGTGAAGGTATGCCTACTATTTTTGCAACTTCTTGTTAGTCTATAATTATTTTGAAATTAAAAGTTAAAAAAAATGTTTAATACAGAACCCCAAATATGAGTAAGGCTACTGGTTTTAAGAACCCACATAATAAACAAAAAACGAAAGCCCTAATTATGCAGGAGGATGTTGAAATAAACGATTCTGAAGGAAATGATGAAAAGTGAATGCGATGCCACAAGAACAACAGGCCTAAGGGAATATGCTTTTCACCTTCAGAGACAAGACTGCAAACCTAGCAGAGTGGAGAGCTTAACATATCCTGGTTTTCCTGCTGCAAGTGGGGTTGAAAAGCACGCGCAGTGGATTGAAAATCACAACTATCCTGCCAAGCGCAGCAGGCTAGCGTTTCCTGGAATCTGGTCTTATTTGGAGCCATACAAGCTGCTGCTTTCTGAAAGGAGGAAACTGAAAACAACAACAAAAGCAGAATTTCTCTTTTATTCCCGACTGGAAGAAAGAAAATCAGGACCATGAGCTATCCACCGCTGATGTCACGTTTGTCTTTATACGTGACGATTCCATTCACCACGCCTCTTCTCCGTTGTGTGGAAGCTCCATCTTACCTCGTCTGCTTCCACCAAGCCAACTCCATGCCTTTTATTCAGGCAAAGGCCTATGTTTACTCAATTATTAGGAATTAAAGAGGTTTAGAACTGTGAGAACATTTTTATTGGGTCAGTTTTTTATTTTAATTAATTTTTTAAGCGTGTTTCTCTTGAGACTTTGTTTTTAATGTTGTGCCTGTACCTCCGTTTCCCCCCAGGCCTGTTACTTATATTGTACGTGATCCTATAGCATGGCGATTTTTAGTAACACCTCTGCCAGGTTACTGTTTCTTGTTGTAAATTAGCATTTCCTTGCTTACTAAAATCATTCTTTCTTTTGTTTTCTGGCCACTTGTATATCTCTCTTTATATCCCTGTTGTTGTGACACGCGTGTCATAACTTTCACCCATTTTTCTCTTGGCTTATTTGTCTTTTTCTAATGTGTATGAGGTTTTAAAAAATATATTCTCAACATGTTAACATATCTTACAACTGCTGCCTCTTTCCACGCCTGCTTGCTTTCACGTCGCGTGGTGCTGGGGTTATTGGGATCTGGCCAAGGGGATATTGAAGTGGGGACATATTTCGTTTGGATTTAGTGGGATGTGTTTATGCGGTTTGCAGTCACTTCCACATAGTACAGTAAAGTTATTGTGGGACATCCTCGTGTAGGAGTGGCTTTCAGGAATACTTCTGTTTGTTGTGTCGACTGACCTACTATTGTGACACAGAGGTTTGAGGCCAGAGGTCGTACCGCGATACGAATGTGTTCTAGTCTCCCAGCGCTAGAAGTATGTAAGAGAGGAGAAATAAACTTTGAAATTCACAGAGCCAGAACCTAGTCTGTGGAAAATCCTTCCAATGACCGGACAGGTAAATTATAAACGGAGGATTGGGTTCTCATTTACGCCTGGAAGTTCTTATTTGTCATAATAAATCACTAGGTCAATACACAGTCAATCACTACAAGAACTTGGATGACAAATTGGTTTATGAGTTTCTCCAGTTTAAAGAGTAGTCACTGCAGAAGAAAATTTTAAGTGTTTTGAAACTTTACTGTTCATATATTAAAGAAAGTGTATAGAGCTTTATCTAAATTTGTCATAAATTTTACTAATTTGTGACATTATCAATATCAAATTGTAAAACAAACTTTTCTAAACTGTTAATAATAAAGAAAAATTTCAATCACCCATGCTAAAGACTGAATTATCTTTTCGCTCCCTAAAAGGAAATTACATTATTTTCATATTACAAATGAAGAGGTAATCAAAAAGTATGTATCCAAAAAGTATCAGAAAATATATTATACGGCTATATCAGGCAGTTAATAAAAATATTGTTTTTTTTCTGTATTTTATGATGTCTATGTATTTGCATTTTTCTTAAATTTGTAATTTTTGTGGGATTTTTACTCTAAATATTTACTTTTATAACTAATTTTTATTTATAAATGTTATTCTTTTGCTTAAAAGGGACACATCTCCCGCCACCCCCAGCCCAGGTGAACTTCAAGTGCCACACAACCTAGACCTGCCCTTGGTAATATTTTCAAAAGCTTGTAATAAAAATAAGAAGTCTCTTCTCCTATTTTTCCTTTCTTCTCAATCCCCAGATTTACCCATATTTTACTTATTCTGTTTCTTTAGCTGTGATTCTATTGGCAATTTTCATATTCCTAAATAATATATTAAATTGCTACTTCTTGATTTATTCAATTTTATGTATTATCTAATGGTTTCTTCCTTGACAGATTGAAATGTACTTCTCTTTACCTTACTTTTACTTCTCCTCTTTCACCTTCAGAGTACACTTTTATCACTATTTTTAGTCAAATAACCAGTATTTATGTCATAAGTCTACAAACACATACATTGCAAAGCCAAGACGTATACCATAATTACAGTTTCTTTATAGGACAACCTTGTGTTTTTGTTGAAGTTTCAAGCTGCCTCTTCCCTTGTATAATATGCTATCCTATGTTTTCCCCAAGGCTCCACCTGGTTGTATATTTTTAGATTTCCCCTTCTTCCTGGTGGCCTTCCCTTTAGAGCCCTCTACCCTGCTCCAGTCTGAGTTATTGCTTCCTTGGGCCGCTTTATAGTTCGTGTCAGCACTTCCCGTCCACACTCCTCTTACTGGATGCACTTCTCCTGGGTCTCTCTCTAATTTTACTCCCTAGCTTTGCCTGAGTCCATCCTCTAGTAGCTGGGAAGTACGCTTTGTTTGTAGAAAATAATGGCTTTATTTTATACTTACAGGTTTCTCTGGGTGTTTAATTGTAGTTAGAAATAATTTTCTCTCTGTATTTTGGAAATATTTCTCCATTTTCTTCTAGATCCAGACAACCTGAGAAGTCTGATGTTATTTGATACTTGTGATCTGTTCTTTCTTTAAACTTTTAGGCCTCTCCTTGTTATACCTGAAATTTCGTGATGATTTGGAATTGCATGATGAGGATATGTTATCACTGTTATGTTAGCTACTCACTGGATTCTTCCCATCTGGACATTCATGCTCTTCATTTCTGGATCTTTCTCTCTTTTATTTTCCACTCTATTTTCTCTGTTCTCTCATTCCGAAACTCACCTTCATCAGATATTGGAACTCCTGCATTCGTTCTATGTGTCTCTTAGCTTCTCTCTAATACTTTCCATTTCTTCTTCTTTCAACTTTAGTTTTCAGGGGATTTCCTAGATCTTATCTTCAAAACCTTTCACTGAAGGTTTTATTTTGATGACTGTATTTTTAATTTCTAAGAACTCTTTATTGTTCTATTATTGTTTCTTTCTCTGGCTTCCTGTTCTTATATATGGGTATAATATCTTCTAGTATCTCTTTGAGGATAGAAGAAAGATTTAAAAAATATTTCTTCTAATGTATGAATTATCTCCTTTTTGACAGGTTTATTTTTCCTCTTGGCTTATTGGAATTTCTTTCATGTTGGATCATTTCCTAAAATGTCTGACGTTCCTTGTTTTGTTGTTTGTTTCTAAGAGGAACCCACACAATGTTGAGTGGAAGCTCTGGTGGCCTGGACCTGACTTGTTGGCTAGTGGGCTTCACTTTCAGACAACAGAGCAGAGCATTGGACATTTCATTTGGGGCCTCTCAGAGGGCAGTATGTAGGGTTTTCCTCCTAGGCTGCCCAGTGTCTCTGAAGAAGAAACTGCTGACTTTCTGCCTGCAGGTTGGATTCCAGAGTATACTATGAGTAAGGGAAGAACTCTGGGGGTCCATCCAGCCACACGCTATGCAGACTTTGAACCAATCTCCATGTTTTCGGTATCACATCTCACCCTGCCATTGGCCATACTCAGCACCCCCGAGTCCTAAGCCTCTTCAGGTTGTTGAAGCAAGTTAGCTCCCTTCTCTTCCCCATCCACCTGTGGATTTTGGCTTCAAATTATTCCACTCTGCTAAATCAGTTACCAGTCATCCACTTGCTGTGTTTCTCCCCAAAATGGATAGAAATTTCTCATCCATTGGTATCTCTTCTTCCATTCTCTTTGCCCTTGTGGGTTTATATATGGAGCCTTGAGAAGGAGGAGAGATAAAATGGTCAATCTAGCATCTATAACTGAAAGGTTGTTATCTTTTAACTTTGTTATGGTGATTTATGGCATAGAATTAAAAAAACTTTTTTGATGTAGTTAAACTTGTCAATTTAATGTAAAAAATTTCCTCCCAAGACTTAACAACTATCCCAACAATATTTACTGATAGTCTTTCCTTTCCCCACTGATTTTAAATATTGATTTTATTGTATACTAAAGTCTCATATGTACATGGATCGCCCCCTCAACTTTCTATTTTATTATTTTTCTGTACTAACACCATAATAATTATTCTATCTTCATAATATGTTTTTCTGTCTGGTAAGGCATGTCTCCTCTTTGTTCTTCTTTTACAGAATTATCTTTAGTATTCTTGAAGTTTCTTCTTACATATAAATTTTAGAATTTGAAGTTTCTCAAATTGCACAGAAATTTTGTTGACATTTTGATTATGATTCCTTTAATTGATGTATTACATTATGGAGAATGGAGTGTTTTCCTGAATCAACATAGTACATCTGTCCCTTTATTCAGATCTTCTTTCACGTCCTTCAGTAATATGTTATCATTTCCTTCATAGACTTCATATATTTATAATCGTTTCATCAGGTGGAACTATCTAATCCCTCACTCCAATTTTGTAACAACTCTTTTGACTTTGAAGATAGTCTATGGGATGGAACCACTTGCCATTTTGGGGGGCCATGTTTTATGCTGTTGACTGGTGGAATGTATACTGTAGATGGAGAAACTTTAGGCTTGAGGTTGAAAAACTTGCCAAAGACAACACAGCCAGGAAGGACCACAGGTAGGATTTAAACTCAAGCCTGCTAGATTCTGTGTCTGTGAATCAAAAGACTTTACTGCCTCCAGATTTAATTCAAATTGTGAGTATGAGACATCAGCTTCAGGAAGAGATTGAGTCCAGAACCCAGTGTTACACAGCCCACGTCACCTGAATAGTCATAGCTGATACACCAGCTTTCATGGGATCCTGTGTGGTTTGGACCCAACAAGTGCAGGTCATGTCATTGCCTTTTAGTAATAACTTAGAGCAGCTTGCACTCAGTTCCCCTGGTTACCTGAGATATAGGACCCAATAGGATCCACAGAGGATAGGATTTTTCCCAAATACTAAGTATTCCCAGGTATTTGGCTTCTTCCTTGAACTTGAGGACTGTCAGGGCCAGTAACCAATTCTTCGGTATTCAGCTTTCATCAGTAACTGCATGTCCCTCCCATGCTCTTCCCATGTGCAGGGCTGACATCCATCTGACATGGAAGGCACAGGGTCTAGGCCCCTATACTTCAGGGCCTACAAAAATGTTTTAACTTTTATTTCTTTTAAAATCAGAAGACAAAAGTGGATATAATGATAATGAATATATAATAATGAATCCAGTCTGGATCATATTTGTCTTTATATCAACATGGTCACAAATAGAACTTTTAATATTTTTGGAGGAAGACACCTACAAAGGCAAAGGTGCCTGGGGCCCACAAAAGTCATACTGTGGCCCTGCCAGTGTGTATTAGTTATTTTTTGTTGTGTAACAAGTTACCCCCAAATTTAGCAGCTTTAAATGGCCAGCATTTGTTATCTCATGCAGTTTCTGGAGGTCAGGAATCTGGGCGTGGCTTAGCTGGGTTGTTCTGACTCCAGGTTTCTCTTAAGACTGCCATCATCTGAAGGCTTGACTATAGGAAGAGCTTCTCAGCTCACTCCTGCAGTTGTTGGCAGGTCTCTATCCCACATGGGCTATTGGCCAAATACTTCAGTCTCTGACCACTCTGCCTCTTCATAAGCTGCCTGAGTGTCTTCACGAAGTGGCAGGTAGCTTCCCCCAGAGTGTGTGATCCAAGAGAGAGAGACCATGATGAAAGCCACAGTCTGTTTGGTTTTTTGCTTGCTTCTTGTTCTTTTTGCTTAACCCAGCAGAGCATATTTCTCACATATGCTAAATATCTACTGTAGGTGGGCAAGAAGGTTCTGCTCATCACCATTACTTAGAGCCCCAGATTGATGGAAGTTCCATCTTGACACACGCTTTCAGAATTGCAGAGCTGGGAAGAAGAAAATAGGTTGAACCACATGCTGGCTTTTAAAAAATATTATTATTTTATGATTTGAAATAATTATAAACTCAGAGGAAGTTGCCAAAAAGTACTGAATTTTGAATTTTCCCTTTAGAAAGCAAGCGCATACAGTTCCAAGGATTCTACTCTTTTTTTCTGAAGGTACAGGTTCTAATCGGAAAAGAACAGGAAGATTGACTCATAAACATTAAAACAGAAACTCTACTTAACAGTAATTGTGTAACACGTATGTAAATGCACTAAAAAGGGCTGGCCAGACACACACTATTGACTCAAGATCCCCTCTGGGAGTTGATGTGTGTTGAGGGGGTGATACGAGTAAAGAGGAACTTTAAGGTTTTACTCTGCATAAGTCTGTGTGGTTTGAGTCTTTCATGAGAGTGTGTTCACGTTTTTAAGAAAAAAATACAATAGTCAGTAAAATTTTAATTTTTTCTCTGTACTCTAGTCCTCTTTTTTAATCAATCATGCAGATAGAGTCATACCCATTAAAACATTTCTCAGGTCCATTCTCACTCCCTCCCACATTAAAAAAAAAAATCAGTAATGATCCAGTTTCTGGAAGACTCCAATCAGAAGTCTGGCGGAGCTTGAGGAGCCCTCGGTCCCTACACCTTCACTATTATTGCGTCTCCAGGTGTCCAGGCTTGGTGTTCACTCAAGACAACTGGTGCATGACCCAAATTCTAGGCCTCCCCCAGCTTCAGGGATCCTTTGTTGCCCAGACCCCCTTGACTGTGTGGTTCTGAGAAGTCAAGGAATCATTTCTAGGGTCACCCTACTCTCAGCACAGATCTCTTTAATTAACTACTAGGCAGAGCCAGTTGGGAGTTAGGGGAAATCTAGGTAAATTCCACTACATCTCCTTCAATAGCACAAAGGCTATCCTGTGTCTACTCTGGGGTCCTCAGCATTCTATTCTTTGGTTCCCAGATGCCCCTTCCAAATATAACGGAGGTGAGGTGGAGAGTGGGAGTGAGGCCAATCCCAAATATGACATCGAATGCACCGTTTATTGAACTGCAGATGAGAGGAAGACATACACACCACACATACACCACGCACACAAATACATACAACACACACACACAGAGTAAGTTACCAATTTATATTCCAGAATCCTAGCAGAAAGGAAGTGGCCAGACAGGACAAGAGCAGATACAGTCAATCTTAGTGCAGCTTCCCCTAATCCTGGAAATCCTCTAAGGGTGGTGTGAAGCGACCAGAGACACTGACAACCCACGTGTGGTCTGGGGCAATTTGAGAAGTCTAATTGTGTGCTTCACTGCTGAGCTTTTCCCATTACTCTTCAGGAAGAATTTGCCCAAATTCACTGGTTACTGCTTCTATTTAAGGAAATGCTTTAAAACATTGGGTTTTCCTATGTCTTAAACCAAGCTGAGCATCTGGAAGGACTCTTTTTCACTTGGGGAAAAAAGCAGTCTGTGCTGGGGTGTTCTGAATCAGCAGCTGCCTCCAGCTTCCCAGGGCTTCCCGGAAAGCCCATTTCTCTACATTTGCCCTTTTCGTATCCAGTGTTTATTAGTGCCTTTCCTCTCATTTTGTCATCATCAGTCTTATCAGAGGTTTATATAAGTTATTTGTCTTGTCCAAGAATCAGCTTTTCTATATTGCCTTTCTTGTTCATTTTATTAGTTGTTATTTATATCATTTTCTTCCTTCTATTTTCTTTGAATTCATCCTACCCCTTTTCTTTTTTGAAACTTCAGCTGAATGCTTAGCTCATTTATGTTCAATATGTCTTATATTTTAATAAATGCATTTTAAGGCTATACATTTCCCCCAAATTTGTCTGTAGCTGCATCCCCCAAGTTGTGATTGGCAGCACATTGAATATTTTTCAGTACTGTTTCATATCGTGTATTTTATTTCCTTTGAATCCACAAGTTAATCAGAAGTAAATTTTTTATTTCTAACTGTTGGTTTCTTTATCTTTCTATTGTTGATTTCTAATTTATTTTTGTATTGAGATTAGGGAACATGATAGATGTGATTTTGACTCTGCAAGTAACTGATATTTCCTTATTGCCTAGTCATAGTAAATTTTTTAATATGTTTTAGGATGCATGTATCCTCTAAGTGTGCATGTGTATGACTATTCTATATCCTTCCTAATATTTGGTAAGCTTGAAAAAAAAATATCCCAGAGATAGATATGTTTAAAATCTCTCACATTAGCATTATGGATTTGTCAATTTCTCTTTGTAATTCTTCAATTTTTTTCTTTATATTATTATACTGTATATAAATTGGAAGTGACTGGGTGAGTTTGATTAGAGAAAGAGTTTAAATAAATCGAGGAAGTTGTCCCAGGATCCAGCTCTGGGCATTCCAACACTTAGAGGTCAAACAGAAGAAGAGGGGCCAGCAAAGGAGACTGAGCAAGAGTTGCCAGTTAGACAGAGGAACCAGAGAACATGATGTCTCAGAAACCGAGAGAGGTAATGTGGCCAACTAAGTCTATCGCTGTTGAGAGATCAGAAAAATGACCCTTGCTATTGTCACCATAGATGTCTTTGCTAATGCTGACCAAAGTCTGATTAATTTGGGTTCTGGAGAGACTAGGACATAAGGAAACAAAGATAGCTAATATACACAACTCTTTCAGCATATTTTATTGTCAAGTGGACGACTGATATGGATTAGTGGCTGGAAGGGGATTGTGAAATCAAGGGAGGTTCATTCTCCATCTCTCTCTTTTTTTCCTTCTTTCCTTCCTTCTTCTTTCCCTCCCTTCCTTCCTTCCTTTTTTCTTTCAAGTTATGAGGCTGTTTCAATGTTTATAGGCCAGAGGGACTAATCCAATAAAGAGGCAGAAACTGAGTACAGGAGATAAGGAGGGGATAATTGCAGAAGTTAAGTCCTTGGGTAGAAGAGAGGAGATGAAAGCCAGGGCCCAAGCAAAGAGGCCGAGCTTTGACAGAAGCTGGGTTATATCATGCACCTTGTAAGAGGGAAAGCACAATGTGTAGGCGTGGATACTAGGTTGGTCTATCTGGTGACAGAAAATTGAGGGAGCTACTCTATGATTGTTTATATTTCTGCCATTAAATGTGAGAAAAGTTCATTAGCTGGCAGTGATGGGGGAGTAGAGTGAATGAGGTTGGAGGAGAAAGAGAAGCTGTAAAATGTGATATAGTATTTGGAAAGGGAGGGAAGTAAACACACCAGGGAGATATGGTCAAATTGTTGAGGAATATTGAGAACCTGTTTGAAATTTATGGTCATAGAATTAAAGTGAAACTAGTCAATGTTCAGCTGCTTTGGTGTAGGCATGAAGTAGTTGGATTGTCTGGGCTTAATGAGGGATGGCATTTTGATGGGCAGGTGGGACGCAAGGATAAAAAAAAATCCAGGGAGTCAAAGGTAAGGAAGTGATTATCCTGACATGGAATCCAGCTGGTTAAGGAGGAAAGTGAAGCCGTAAGTAGATGGATGGTGAAAGTATGTCAAGGGTCAATGGATTGGAGGTTTTAACAAGGTCAAAGTGATGCTTAAACAGGAGTAATAGAGCAGGTGAGCTATAGGTATGGGAGGTAGTTGTCAAAGAGTGGGATACTTGGAATTATTATTTTGGAGGTGATGCAGATGTTAGTGATGACAAGCTCAAGGGTATGATTGTGGTAAAGAGCGACTATGGAGAGGTGGAAGAAAATGTCACAGGAGATGCACCAGTTATTAAGCCGTTGACTCTTAGCTCCAAACTCACCTTCTATGCTTTCCCTTGTGATGCTAGGGCTGGGACGTTGCAAGTCATTTTTGCTTTGCCAAATGGCTTCCTCTTACACTCTGCCAATAGGGGAGTCTAGAGTGGGACTGCAAGGCTGGAGGAGGAAGAAGGGGCTTGCTCCTTCCTGTCTGTTTCCTGTTTCTATCAATATTACCCCAGCAATGTTTCTTCACTCAGGCAGCAGTTCCTTCCCATGCCACAGCAGAGTCCAGTTTGAGTTTTTCCAACACTTGCAGAGCCAGCTTATCAAGCTCATCTCAGAGACACCAGCACCAGCTGAGCAGCACTGCTCTTCAGAGGTGTGTCTTTCAGCTCTGCAGGTCCTCCTCTTAGTCTCTAATTTTTAATAATCCTAGCTTCCTCCCTTTCCTCTGCCCAGCCCTAGGGATGGTAGCTGCCTTCTGTGGTTGCTGTCTCTGTGATACCTTAGTGTTCTTTTTTTACCTTCTCAGTTACCTTGTTAAGAATTTGATACCTAGCTAACAATTCTTCATATTAAATTCTCTCTGTTCAAATAACTGGCATGGTTCCTGTTGCCTGACTGGACTCTGATTGACAGAGGATGTGAGGATGTCAAGAAACAGAACACTTGGATGTTGAAGTCAACATGAATGATGATAGGAACAAGGGCGAAGAGTAAGGCGGTGATGCCGAGGTGACAGTTATCATGAATGCGAGGGACTGAATGCTGCAAGAAGGAGGACATTAGGTGCTAAAGTCTGATGGGTTGCACATACTTAAATATTTAACTTGTGATCTTCCTATCTACTATTTAGGCTCAAAAGTGACTGCACTTAAAATCCACCAAGTTCTTTTCACAGGTGCTCTTCAATGACATCTTTTCCTTCCGTCTGGTAAAAATTACAAATTAACATCAACTCTCCAGGTCAGCATTTCTCAAAGTATAGTCGGAGGATTATCTGCATCAAATCTACTAGAATGCTTGTTAAATGTGCATATTCCTGGCCTACACAGTAGATAGGCAGACCCAGAACTGAGGGGTTTCCCAAGTGGCATGATTTTAGTGTGAAAACAAGGACAGTCCTGGGCAAATTGGGATGGTTGGTCACCTTAATGCCACAGTTACTAAATCCAAATCTTAAGGGTAGGACAGATATCTGCATTTTGGACAAGCACCTCAGGTGCTTCTTAGGCATACTAACATGATACTACTCACATGATACATACATGATACATACTAACACGATACTCCAGGTATCCCTGGGCTTGACAGTCTGTGTGGACCTCATTTCTTCTGGGCTGCATGCTACCTCCATATTAGGAGTCATTCCCTGGCCAAGGTGGAGTGTCTCACTTGCTTATCATGGAACGTTGTGGAAATCCTAGCAATCTCTCCTGCTGCTGACAAGGAGATCTTGTGCATAAAAAGTGATTGATACTTCCTTTGCTCTCTTCCCTTGGTCCTTAGAACAAGATGCACCACCAATGCTTTTCATGGTAGTGTGGGCTAGCCAAGTGTAGTAGTAGACGCCTTTTTTCCCCCAGAGAATCACTGGCACACATCCAGTGTATCAGTCAGCTTGGGTTGCCATAAGAAAATACCATAGACTACATGGTTTAAACAACAGAAACTTATTTTCTCACAGTTCTAGAGGTTGGCAAGTCCAACATCAAGGTGCCAGCTGATCCAGTTTCTTGTGAGAGCTCCCTTCCTGGCTTGTAGACAGCCACCTTCTCCCTGTGGGCTCACATGGCAGAGAGAGAGCGGAGAGAGATAGAGAAACAGAGAGAGAGGAGAGAGAGAGAAAGAGAGACAGAGAGAGAGATCTTCCTCTTATAATGTCATAGTCGTATTGGATTATGGCCCCGCTCTTATGACTTCATTCAACCTTAATTACCTCCTAAAGACCTGATGGCCAGATACAGTCACATTGGGGGTCAGCACTTCAACATATGGATTTTGGAGGGGGGGCACAGTTCAGTCCATAGTATCCAACAAAAAAAATACCAGTTTGTAGCTGCCCCACACGACGCTGCCATGATGAAAAAATATAAAGTGCTGGCTCGTTAATCCCCATGAGACATGCTAAACTTTTCCTCCTTTTTTAACAATCACATCTGTTGATCATTATCTGACATTCTGAATAATGTGCTTGTGCCAGATGTTCTAGTCATCAAGAAGAGGGAGAGGCACAAAGACAGAAAGGACTGGAGAGGAATTTTGCTCTTTACCAGAACCTAAAGCTAAAGTGAGGAAATTTAGGACATTCAAACATTTTTAATGACTCTTTTACTCTTATTCAATATTGTACTGGGAGATCTGGCCACTGCAATAAGGCAAGAAAAGAAATAAAATGCTTATCGATTAGAAAGGAGGCAATAAAACCTTTTCTATTTGCAGGTGCCAAGATTATCCATTTAGAAAATCTCTGGGAATTTCCCCCAAAACTTCTAGGACCAGTAAGCAAGTTAAGCAAGGTCACAGGGTAAAAGAACAACAATCAAAAATCAATTGCATTTCTGGGGCTGGCCTGGTTCCATAGTGGTTAAGTTTGCACCCTCTGCTTCGGTGGCCTGGAGTTCACAGGTTTGGATCCTGGGTGTGGACCTAGCACTGCTTGTCAAGCTACCCTGTGGCGGCATCCCACATAAAGTAGAGGAAGATTGGTAACAGATGTTAACTCAGGGCCAATCTTCCTCACCAAAAAAAAAAAATTGTATTTCTATATAGTAACAGTGAACATACAGAAGCTGAAATTGAAAACCGTTTACAATATCATTCTAAAAATACTATTTATAATTGCTTCAAAGAAAATAAATACTTCAGTATACACTTAAAAACATATACAGGATTGATATGCTGAAACTTACAAAATGCTGATGGAGGAAATCAAAGAAGACATAAATCAATGGGGATATATAACTTGATCATTGACTGGAAGAATAAATACAATAAAGATATCAATTCTCCCCCAATTAATCTATAGGCTTAATGCATTTCCTATCAAAATTCTACCAAGGTTTTACATAAGATACAGGCAAGCTTATTCTTAAATTTATGTGGAAAGGCACACATGCTAGAGTAGCTACCACAATCTTGACAAAGATGAATACAGCGGGAGGAATCACTCTATCTGATAGTAAGGCCTTTACTATGCAGCTACAGTAATGAAGATGGTGTGATATTGGTGGAGACAGATCAGTGGAACAGAATAGAGAACCCAGAAGTACACCCACAAAAACATGCTCAACTGACTTTTGACAAAGGCACGAAAGGAGGGATAGCCTTTTCATCAAGCGGTGCTTAAGTAATTGCATATATGGGGAAAAAATGAAACTTGACTTATATCTCACGTTTTATACCAAGATGAACACAAAATAGATCACAGATTTAAATGTAAAATTATGAACCTTCCAGAAAAAAAGTGACAAACTGAATCTCATCAAAACTAAAGACATTCGGGCCAGCCCTGTGGCTGAGTGGTTAAGTTTGTGAGCTCCGCTTTGGTGGCCTGGGGTTCATTGGTTCAGATCCTGGGCGTGGAGCTACGCAGCGCTCATCAAGCCATGCTGTGGTGGCATCCCACATAGAAGAACTAGAATGACCTACAACTAGGCTATACAACTACGTACTGGGGGTTTGGGGAGAAAAAAAGGAAAGAGGAAGATTGGCAACAGATGTTAGCTCAGGGCCAATCTTCTTCACCAAAACAAAACAAAACTAAATTAAACTAAAAACTTTTGTTCTGTGAAATCGCATGTGAAGAGGATGAAAAGACAAACTCAAGACTAGCAGGAAACATTTGCTAACCACATATCTGACAAAGAACTAGTATCTGGAACATAAAAATAATTCCCAAAACTCAACAGTAAAAAAAGAAACAATCCAATTAGAAAATCGGCAAAAGATACAAATAGACATTTTATCAAAGAGGGTATAAAGAAGACAAATAAGCACATGAAAAGATGTTCAACATCATTAGCCATCAGGGAAATGCAAATTAAAACCACACTGAGATAGCACTACACCTGTCAGAATGGTCAAAATGAAAAAATGCTGACAATACCAAATGTAGCAGAGGATGAATTTGGAGCAGGATATGGGATCCTGGAGAAGAGACTGGATCGCTCACACACTGCTGGTGGGAATATGAAATAGTACAGCCCATCTGGAAAAGTTTGGCAGTTTCATATGAAACTAAACGTGCAACTGCCATTCCACCCAGCAAGTGCATTCTTGGGCATTTATTCCAGAGAAATGAAAACTATATTCGTACAAATGTTCACAGCAGGGGCCGGCCCTGTGGCTGAGTGGTTAAGTTTGCGTGCTCTGCTTCGGCAGCCCAGGGTTTTGCCAGTTTGAATCCTGGGTGCGGACATGGCACCAGTCGACAGGCCACGCTGAGGCGGTGTCCCACATAGCACAACTAGAAGGACCCACAACTAAAAATACACAACTATGTACTGGGGGTCTTTGGGAAAAAAAGGAAAAATAAAATCTTAAAAAATATATATATGCTTTGGGGGCCGGCTCCGTGGCCGAGTGGTTAAGTTCACGCTCCGCTGTGGCGGCCCAGCGTTTGGATCCTGGGCGTGGACATGGCACCGCATGTCAGGCCATGTTGAGGCGGCATCCCACATCCCACAACTAGAAGAACCTGCAACTAGGATATACAGCTATGCACTGGGGATGGTGGGGGGGCGGTTTGGGAAATAAAGCAGAAAGAAAAAAAAAAAAAGAGATTGGCAACAGTTGTTAGCCCAGGTGCCAATCTTTAAAAAAAGAAAAAAAAATATATATATATATATGCTTTAAAAAAATGTTCACAGCAGCCTTATCTGTGATACCCACAAACTAGAATCAGCCCAGATGTCCTTCCACGGGTGAATGGTTCAAACCTGTGGTACATACATACCATGGACTGCTACTGAGCAATAAAAAGGAACAGACTATTTGATAGCTATAATTACTTGGATGAATCCCAGAGAACTATGCTGAGTTTAAAAAGACAATTCCAAAAGGTTACATACTGTTCTCTAAAAGGTATGTAACACTTTTGAAATTATAAAATTTTAGAAACAGAGAACAGATTAGTGGTTACCGGGGATAAAGAAGGCGAGTGGATAGGTAGGAGGGAGGTGGGTGTCGTTATAAAAGGGCAACAGGAGGGATGCTTGTGATGTTAGAAATGGTCAGTATCTTGACTGCGGTGGTGCATGCACAAATCTACATGTGATAAAACTGTATAGAACTAAATACACACACGCACACATGCGCAAGTCAAACTGGGGAAATCTGAATTGGATTGGTGAACTGTATCAATGTCAGGGTGGTGGATGGGACAATGTACTACAGTTTCCCAAAATGTTACTGTTGCGGGAAACTGGGCAAAATGTACAGAGAATTTCTCTGTGTTATTTCTTACAACTTCATGTGAATCTACGATGATCTCAATAAATATTTCAAATAAAAATGACACAGAAGTGTGTTTCAACACTATTCCTGTCCACGGAAAGGACAAAAGAAGAAACAATCTACGTAAACATGGGCTATTTGCCACAGGACCACCTGCTATGTCGTTTATTTGCAGCTTCAATGTCCGGGGGCAGTGTCCAAAGCTTAGAGATCTACAATGACTATCAAATGCCGGCTGGAATATGAAACAACAAGGCTGCACAACAGTTGTGTTGCTGGAGGGAATGGAGATCAAGATGCTGAAGCAGGAGCTGCTAGCACAAAAGTTTTTGCTCACCTCCAAGGTTTCAGTGAAAAGATTTCATGGGGATTAAAGACACTCAAACACTTCCAAGCAGTTGCTTTACTCAGAAGTTAATAAACTTTGGAAACTGCTGATGTTAGCGTGTGACTTTTGCCTAACGTCTTTCGATAGTTTAGTTTGCTTTTTTTTTTTTTTAAAGGGAGGAGTATAAAGCAGAAGATAAATTTATGATGTCAAATAAAATGGTTTGCTTGCATTGGCCTTTCCTTCAACCTTGCGGCTGAATTCCGTTTTTGGTTGTAATGTAGACACTGCTTTACCTTCTCTGAGAATATGGTTTTGAGGCTGTGAGTATCACCCCAGGCACTAATCAGTCAATAGAACACGAGCTGTCTCTGAAAAAGTAGAAGTCCATTTATTATTAGTATTATTGTCTCGGTTTCTGTTTAATTGTTTTGCTTTTCTTTCTTCTTTGGGAAGCATGTTTCAAGTTTAAAGTATAATAGATTCTGGCTGGGCCATCCCACAGCCCAACTTTCCTAAGAAATTGCAAAAACTATGCCTCCTGACATAAGAAATCCTCTCAGCCTTTCCTGAGCCCTGTGGAGAACCGCAAGTTCTGGTACATAAAATGCTTGACAGTTTTAGAGTGTTTGGGAGGAAAGTTGAGAGGAAAGATGGAGTGGGAACCATTGTAGGAAATGGTTTTGTTTTCTTAAAAAACACAAGAATCAAAATATAACATTTCAGCTTACTTGGTCAGCTTCTGATTGAAACAGTTCACCTCCTGTTTATAAGAGGAGTGTGGTAAGGCTGTGCTTGCAAAATGACATTCCCTAACAAGCCATATTTAACACACTTTCAGAGTAGATGACTTCTTGTCCATATTTCATATACAGGTATGATTTGCTTTGGAAATAATGGTCAGAAATGCCCAAGTCCCATTGTACTCCATTTCCTGAGCCCAACTTGGTTATCGGTTTCATTCCAGAGTCTTAAGATTAGACCTTGAATTTTATGCTGTCAGAAATTTCCCGGTGCTGGGCTACAGTTAGCAAGGTCAGGAGCTCATGTGGACTCAAAAGCTAGAAAGGAATCCAGACATGATAACTAGGTCAGAGCGGAAAGCTGTTAAAGACATGGTGATCAGATTATCAGCCGAGAGTAACCACCTGGGACAAGTTAGCCACATTAAAGTCCAGACCACGGGTAGAGTCTGGAAAAGAGGGACAGAAGTGTGTGGCGGGGTTGGGGGTGGCCTCTTGAAAAGAATATGGGAACACCTGCCAAAAGTGGTCTATAAATGGGAAAATAATTACTTTCAGACACAAATGGTGAGAAGATATCAGAATCTTAGGCACAGTAAGTAAGTAGGGTGGGATGATAGTACATAAGGAACCTAGTTCTCATTTTTTTACAGTCTGAATTTCTTCCTCCCCCACCAAGCTACCCGAATAAAGGCAAAGGTAAGAGTACAGCTTTGTAGTAGGACTTACCTGGGTTCTAGCTTGGCTCTGCTGGGTTGCCGTGAGCAAGTTTCCTAAATTTTCAAAGCCTGAGTTTCCTTATCTGAAAAATGAGGGTGGTGTTATGTACGTCACACGTTTGTGGTGGTGACTGAGTGAAACAATGCCTAAACAGTTCCTGGAACATGGGTAGTATTCAATAAATGGAAGGATTATTACAATTAATACTACTTTACAAAGGTCCAGCACTGGAGGCTTCGCAAAATACAATCACATCTGATACTACATGTTCATCTTTGTAGGGATACTGTTGAGTGGACTGGGCAGGTCTGCAGCATGCCCATTTTACAGATGAGAAAAAGGAAGCTCAACGATTAGTCCCAAGGTCACCCAGCCGGTGAACGGTTGACGGTGGATTATAACCATAGTGATTCTTCAAGAAAGGATTGGAATCAGCTGGATTGGTGATTAAAACTCAGACTGCTGGGCTCTACCCCCAGTTTCTAATTCAGTAGGTCTGGGGGGTGGGGCATGAATTTGAATTTCTTTACCAGAGCTCTTTACCAGATGCTGCTGGTCTTAAGACCCCACTTTGCAAAGGACTGAGCAATGGTTCTCAAACATACCTGCTCAGCAGAATCACCTGGAAGCTTAACGGAATCAACAACGCCATCACTGGCTCAATCGCAAATGTGATTCAGCCTTACCACTAGCATACAAATACTTGATTATTTCAAGCAAAAAAAGGATTAATCAGTTACAACTTTGGAAATTCCACGAAGTCTGGAAAGCTGTGTTTTTCCCCCCAAATATAGTATTAATACAAAATATTTGTAGAGCCACCTATTTAGAGAAGTTTTACATTTCTGATTCCAACTTTTCCATTTTATGACCCAAGATTTTCTATTATTGCTTGCCAAATCCTGAATCAAGGTTAGCAAATAATGGAGGTTTCTGACTATAGCTGAAACAGCAAAGTTTACTTAATATTGTAATAAATATCGATACTTTGAAATTCTTTTCTGAAATACTAGGTAATTGGTTATTTTAGCTTGACAAAATAGAAATTACAACACTGCTTTAAAAAATATTCTACATTTTTCTATCAAACTAATGAAATGTCTTTTGACTTTTTGTTAAGAAGTAGTTTAAAAGTTATTATTTATAGATACGTTATCCTGAACTCTATGTTGATATTTTATAGATTACTTTAAAAAAAATGCTGCCTATGTAATTCATTATGAAAAAAACTTAGTTCTTTAAAAACTATGCACCACAGTACTTTTGTTGGTACCACTAATTAGAAGCGGCTTACTACCATTTCTTTTCATAATATATAAATTCTTAGAAAAGTAAGAGTTATTGAATAATCTGTTTTCATTTTCATCCATTTATTGTCAGTGCCTAGTTATAATCATATTTTATGTTCACAGACTAAATTATTAACATATTTTGCAAAGATCTATGAAATACGGATTGTATTAATCATATTTGGAGTTTATATAGTGTCTCTAAGAAATCATAAATGCTTTGAAAATATTGTTTCATTTATTTTCACAGCACTATTTTTGAGGAGCCGATGGGTTGCTGTCACAGTTGAAGGATTCAATGAAGGGAGGTTAACTCAGCACAGGGCTCTGGGCATAGCCACTGCTCACTGAGTTAGCTGCTATTCTTCATACCACTGTTACTATTAACGTTTTGGTAGGACCATGGGCACTACAGTCTCATTGTGATGTGTACTTGTCTGCCCCCAATATGTGAAGGCTTCGATTATTGCTTGTTCAGACCCTCTTCTCCAAAGCCATTCAAGTGGTTATCATCAGAATGTATTTAAATCGTGAGGCTGCGACAGCATTATCTTAGCAAGCCAAGTCAGGAAGATGGAATATCAAGTTGCAATTAAAGAAAACTTTTCAGAAAGGCATCCAGTCACTGTTGATGATTTCGCTACAAGAGACTCAAGTCTAGATCTTTCATTCTGCAACAACTTGGAAATTTTATCTCTAAGTGCCTCAAATTTAGGCATGTCTCCCCCTTCTAGGCTAGGTCTTATCTAATCACAATGAGATGGAAGTTTCAAGATACCAAGAGAGAACCACCAGCGATGTTATCTTGTTTAGCAGTCATTTAATTTATTCATGATCAAATACAATGCTAAGCAGTATACACTTATTACCCAATTACTTCCAGCTCTCCACCAAATGTGGATTCTTTGCTGCATTGTCCAGAACACCAAACTGGCACAATTTTCTGTTAGACAGGGTGGACTGAGGAGCTTGCCCACAGCTAAGCTCTGTGGGGAGGGCAGAGCAACTGCTTCAGAGTACAGGAGAGATGTCTGGACTCCTTTCAGAGTGAAAATTGGGGGCCAGGGCTGACATCCAACCACAACTATTTCATGTTATTTAAAGCACGTGTTATGGCCTCTAATCACAAATCTCTTACCTTGTTGAAGGTACTATGGACTAAGTTTTTTATTCTCTCATAGAAACATTTAAAAAGTAAGCAAGCGTAAATTTCTAGACAGAGACTTCAGAAAGGAATTTTGCAAACATGATGCCTCCTTTTCCTCTATTGCAGTAAGTACACTATTGCTTCTGGGAAGGGACACTCGTGCTTGCAGTGCCATGCTGAAACCCAATGCTCCATGTTATTAATCCCATCAATAACCACCAGTAGGAAGTATTATCACAGGATGATGTTAAAATCCCCTGGTTCCATAGGATTTCCCTAAACAGAATAAAACCAAAATCTGACAATACCACACACCACACAGAATCAATTACTAAGTACCATTCGAGTGCATGGGCTTTGCCAGGCAAAGGAAGGAAGTTTCCAGGTTGCCATCTGAAGATTTAGGACTGCTTACAGCAAATTTCTAAAGCAGGACGACTCAGCAGCTTACAGGTTTCCAGGTAAGAACTAGGTTACTTCAAGTGCTTTGCAAAATCTGACCTACTTCAAATTTATACTCCCTTTTCCAAAAGGGATTTGATGCAACCTACAACGAAAGGAAATAAATGGAAATAAGATCACTGGCTCATGAGGAAGCAAGAAAAAAAGTTCTGATTGAATAAATTTCACTTTGAGTTTCCTGGCAGCCAAAGGGAAAAAGAATAATGGAGAGAATGTTGAATCTGGAGGCAGAAGGAATGGCTCTCAGTTAGGGAATCTGTCATTAACTGGCAAGGTGGCAGGGATCTTTCTCTCTTTTTTTTTTTAAAGATTGACACGTGAGCTAACAGCTAACAACTGTTGCCAATCTTTTCTTTTTTTCTTTTTCTCCCCAAATCCCCCCAGGACATAGTTGTATATTTTAGTTGTGGGTACTTCTAGTTGTGGCATGTGAGACACCGCCTCAGCATGGCCAGATGAGCAGCGCCATGTCCATGCCCAGGATCAGAACCAGCGAAACCCTGGGCCGCTGAAGTGGAGCATGCGAACTTAACCACTGGATCATGGAGCGGCCACAGGGATCTTTCTCTTAATGTATCTTCTTAGATTCTGTTTCCATATTTTAAAAATGTGGATCATAAGAATCTGGAAGAATATTAGGAGGATTCAAGGAGACACCGTATGTGAAGGAAAACTCTATGGCATAATAAAAATCAAAGTGGCTATAATTGATAGCTTACATTATTCAATAAAAAGACAACAAAATCTTTTCTTAAATCAGTATTTTATTTGCCTTACCATCCCCATGGGCTGGAACACAGAGGGCACACAACATACATTTCCTAAACCAATGAAAGAAGGAAGGAAGACAGTTCCCAGATGTTATCTCCTCAAGCTTGAGTAAATGTTTGGCCAACTTCATTCATTCCTTCAACAAGGAAAAGATGAATGTCAGATCCTAAGCAGCCAAGAGCTGCAGAAGGTGTTCCACTATGAACTCATGACCACAGTACTAATTACGCTTTCAGTACTATCCAGCCAACCTGCTATGATTTCAGGACAACTTCGTCTACCACAATCTACAATCTCCGCCCACTTAATTCTTCACTCTTCATCCCTGAACTCTTAAGAAGTCTTCCCTGATCTGTGCCAAATTAAGTCCCCCTATTTTATACCACCAGAGTATGACTTACCTTTTCCCTCCTGGCATCTATCATAGCTCCAAATTTACACTTGTTTGCATCATGATTGATCTTACCACTATCAATTAATGGTGTTATTTAAATTCATTGTTAAATTATTAATCAAATTAATCGATAATTACATTATTATTACACTTATTTGCGTCATTATTACACTTATATCATGTTAGTGGCTGGCTCCCAGACCATAAGTCTCAGCAGTGCAGGGCCCTGATTTTTGTTCAGTCTTCTGTTCCCAGGCCTAACACAGTGCCTGATACATTGTAGATGCTCAAAAAGTATTTGTTAAATAAATCAGCATTCTCTAGAACTCTCTGTCTACTGGGGCAGGAGGCATATACTTTCAATGGTATAGGAAAGGCCGTCTTACGTTTCAGGGGGTTTGCAGCTCCCCACCCCGGGGCCTTGGTAAAGAAACTGGGGTTGCCTGTTTTGCAAAGTGAACCCTGTAGCAAATGTCTTGGGATGCGGCACAACTCCACCCTTTTACAAACAAAAACCAACTTCTAAAGCAGCCTTAAAACGCTTTCCTGGGATCGGAGACTCCCACTGCAGCAGAGGCCCGCGCTCCAGGGCGCTACCTGGAATAAACCCTGCCAATATCCGGCGCGCGTAGCCGGGCGTGCCAGCTGGAGCCTGCGCCGGGACAGCCCCCTCTCATTTCTCCCGCGCGAAACCCGGCCGGACGGCTCCACTCCCTCCCTCCGCTGCAGGGGGGAGCCCGGCGCCCCCAGACTGGCAGCCGCCCCGGGCCGCGCCCAGCTGCAGCCCCCTCGCGCGCTGCGTGCGAAGCGAAGTGCCGGGGTCGTGAAGTTTGGGTCGGGGAGCGGAGGCTCGCGGCCAGCGCGGCGGCGCCCAGTGGCCGGCGCGGCGCACTCCCCCTGTCCCGGGCGCCGAGTGCGCCCCTCCCCCGGCCCGCCGCAACTCCGGGCGGAGCGCGCGGGCTGCGCGGCCCCGGGCGTTCTCCGTGAGCCTGGCCCCTGGCGACCGGGCTCCCGTGGCAGCGTGCTGGAGGAGGCTGGGGCCCCGTCGGGAAGAATGGAGTTGGCGACTCGCGCCCAGGTGAGGGTCCGGCCGCCCGCCGCAACCCGGACGCATCTTCGGCCTTCCTCCCCTTTGCACTCGGCCCGTCTCCCCGCCTTGGGCTGCAAACGTGGCCCTGGGCTCCCGAATCGGGAGTCGGGCGCGCCCAGTTCCGCGAGCGCCGCAGCGGGCGCGCCCTGCGGGTGTACGCTGTGGGTCTGGGTGTGCTACCCGGACCAGAGCGGCCCGCATTCTCGCACGCGGGCGCTCGCCTCTGGCCCGGGGGGATGCCCCGGGGGGCGCAGGCCGGGCCGCTGGGGCTCCGAGCCCCAGGAGTGGACGCATTTGGAAGGAAGGGCAGGCGGGGAGGCCCAGGGGCGCAGCGCTCGTGGAACGGGGAGGGCGGGGGCGGGGGAGCTTTTTGGGTGCGCGCCCCCTACTTTCTCCGGGAATTGGCACAGAGATCAGGAAGTTTAAGTGCAGTGTTGTAAAAAACATAGTGGAGAATCAGACCACTTCGACTTTGATAATGGAATTTAAAAGGAATTGCTTTATTTGTTCTCGAACTTTTGCAAATGTTTTCAAGGAACTTGTAACCACTTAAGGGAAATGGCAGCGTCATTAGGCCAAGTTAAAAAACAAAAGCCCCAAGATCCCAAGACCATATACTACCCAGAACTACCCCAATTACTCATCGTGATCTAAACTAGGTTTAAAAAATCTCATTAAGAAACATTTGAGAGTAAGTTCCTTAAATGTTACGATGGGTGGTTGGAATGTGAATGTGGCTTCAGTGTTTTTTTTTTTTTTCACTTTTTAAAAGAGCTTTTCTCTACTTTCTAGTAATGAATATACATATTTTGTTCAGAGGTAAGCAATAAAAACTTTTTCAAACGAACTAAAAATAAAACTTCTAGAAAGGGAAGGAAGCAGCTTGCGGGAGCCCAAGAGATGCTTTGTGTAAGGGTTGGATTTTTTTCTTCCTTTTGTGAGCCTCTCTGACTCACTGCTTCCACCTTACCTTAGACTGGTGTTTACTTCTTTTCTCCACCTGGGTCCTGGGAGAGAGAGAGGCGGAGCCCCCGGCGTTGGGAGACTCGAAGCGGCGTGGTGCCCGAGGCCAGGTCGCTGTCATCTGCCTGGGTCCAGCGGCAAATTAGAGACCGAGCCACTAATGGTCGCTTTGGCCACTTAAGTGATTTCTGAAAGGCTTCCTGAAAGTGGCCATTTGAGAAAAATCTGTTGTGAATGTTCGTGAGAAAGAGTATTTTTAGATTTCTCCGATGAGGGGGGGTATTAAAAGCAAGGAAGATAAACAGTAGTTCAAGATTAAGAAGGACTGAGACTGGGTTAGATGTGTCTTTTTTTTTTTTTACCCCTGGCCTTTACCACGCAATTAGTATCCAGTGCTTCTAGGAGGTTCGGTTTCTCCAGGATTTAAGCCCTTCTGCAAGGAGCTGTGAGCCCCTTGTGCATTTCATCAGCAAATGTATCTTGATAATGTATCACTCCTGAAGCTTGTTCTGCTGGAACTGCCCTTCCACCACTTGTATACATAGTTCATGCTTAGAAAATTCAACATGTCCCAGAATGTGTAGTTGGAAGTGAACATTATACTGTCAAGTAATGAGGCTAATTTTTGGTAGCTCTAAAATGTTATATAAACTATTTACCATGTCGGGGTAATCCACAAATTATATCCAACCCATTATGCACCAATTAGGGCAAATTACTATATGTAAGATGATGAGATTTTTTTTTCTTTTCTAAAGACCTCCTAATTGGCAGTGCAAATTAAGATGTGTGATGATTTTTCCAGTGGAAATGTTCCTGTTCATCATAATTTAAATGTGAGCAGATTATAGTCTCTATAAATTAGTGAAGAGTGGTTCTGCAGGGTGGGCAGGTGACTGCAGATAAGAGCACTTAATGAACATTTCAGGCACAGCAAGATGTTAAATTCATGTAGTTCCACCCGGTACCCAGCCTTATGAATAAAGCAGTGTGATGAACAGTCTGAAGTGGCATTAGTGCACTGAATAAGGCTCAGCTCAGTGTGCAGTGGGTTTTAATCTCACATATACAGTAAATGTAATTTCCAGCCCTTGGAAAGCACAGAGCTGGAAGGGGTTTCAGCAAAGCAACTTAGGCCTGATGTTATGAGTAGAGGGAATGAGGTGGGAAGGAGAAAAGACACTCATTTGAACTCTGAACTCCTTTCTCCCCTCTGCTTTTCTGCAGCCTCACTAATGTGTTGCATTTGATGTCCTCTGACAGTGATCACACCTCCCATGGGCTGTTGTCCTTGTTGGACTGACCGCTGTGTCTTTGTGCTTTTATGTTGAATGACAGGAATAATACCCAGTAAAGGCCAGAATATGGTCCCTTACTGAGAGCTCTCAGCAGTGCAGCTCACATGAGCTAGAGGATGAGACTGCCTCAGCTTCCTATTGGAGAACCTGGGAGGTCCTGTATGTCAGAGTTGTCCTTTTACTGTCTTCCAGCTCCAAGGTACAGATTGGACCCTTAGAGAAGGAAGTGATGCTAAATGATCTCATGAATATGCGTAGAGTATGTTGTTGAAGGGGTAAGAGGGAATTTTTCTGGTATTGACCTCATAGCTACAAAATGTACCCATCTGATCCTGTATCTTCAGATGTGTGCCCACAGTCCCAGAAGCTGGTCACAGAGGGGGGGGTCACCTGTGACTTCTTGGAAGGACAGCAAAATGATTTGCCACTTTAATCGTCCCGTATTTAAAAGGCCACTTGGTGGTTGTTTGGTGTACTGCGACTGCCTCATCCGTTGATCAAGGGAAACCTCAGAGATGACAGCAGTTCTGATCTGGTCAGGTACACAGGACAGAAAACTATAAGATCTTTATGACTTAAAACAGTTTTTGAATGTTGCAGTGAATTAACTGAAAAACGTAAATAAAGTCATTAGAATAGATTAGGCATATTGATTTTAACCTGCTCTTGACGTACAGTTTAGAATTTCTACCTCCAAGGTACAGTTTTGATTTCTTAAAGACTTACAGCTTTATTCACCAAAATGAAATTGACGCGGGCTACTTGGAGGGGTAAAGATAGGAATGTATTCGTGGAGCCATTTTCTTTTGTTTGTGAAGGACACTGTCAGTACTATTTTTCTGAATAGCTTGGAGGTCTTTACAGTTTTCATTTTTCATAACTAATGTTTCATTGAGATGTGTATTTTATGTTTTTCTGCTGAAAAAATTTTTTCCTTATTAAAGAAACTTTGCAGTAAATGTCTTGGAATGGTACATACTTGTGCCTTGTGTTGGAGTCCACGCTGTTTTTAATTTGTTTCTTTATCATGTACTTACTATCTCCTAAAAGGAATGTGCCTGATGCTCCATGCAGGGGAACCTTTGACACATTGTTTTCCTAGGGCATTTCTCCTTCACATTGTTTTCCTAGGGCATTTCTCCTTTTGTTTTCCTTATTAGCTGAGAGAGAGCAGTTTTTGCTCAGCTTAGAACCAGGGCTCCTGATAACTGGACTGAAACAATGACTGTTTTCTTCCCGAACTTAGAGCACCTAGCAGAATGTGTTAGTTTGGGGGAAAGTGGAGACTAGTCTTGGAGGTCTGTTCTTTACCACCATCTGGTCCACGTAGAAAATGAAGCAAGTCCGTGAATGTGCTCATGATGCATAGTGGAAGCGCCTGGGATTGGGCTGTCCTGGAATTGGGGCGAGCTGCTTGTGTTGATGTGGAAGGCTGGGATAGCCTGCGCTGACCTCCTCTTGGATGTGGCAATGAATCACTTTTTAAAAAGAGTTGCCTTCCTTGGTCTTACTTATTTCAACTCTAAATCATCTCCTAGACAGCATTCCTGAAAATGTGTTTTCATTGAAGGTTGGATGGCTGAAGGTCAAACAGTAGGTTCACTCATTGTAAAGTGGTTTCTTAGAGCTAATAAAAATGTATTTCTTGATCTGGATGCTGGTTTTGATGGGTGGGTACAGTTTGTAAAACTTCACCAAACTGTTCACCCCAGATCTATGTACTTTTCTGATTGCGTGGTGCACTTAAAACATTTAAAAAGTAGCATGTTGAACCCCTGAGTGTGAGTCCTGAAGCCTGTGCTTTTGGACAGCCCAGTCTGCCAGGTGTGTGGATGACAACTTCCCAGGTGTCTTGTGCCCTGCTGGTTGTAGCAGTGTCCTCAGGACTGGGCGTAGTCCAGGGGTCCCTTCCTGCAGACCGCCTCTGCTGTTCCCCCAGACCCTCCATAGCAGCAGCACAGCTGTTTGGGCAGCCCCCACCTTTAAGTCTCTGCTCCAGGAGGGTCCTCGATGCCTGGAGAGTGCCTTGCATTTGTGAGGGAGCTCTGGCGTTTGGGTCTTTCGCCACAGGGGCTGGCCTGGCACCCCCTCTGCTGCCTAATGGCAGACCTCCTCCTCTGCTAGGAGGCCCAGGATTTACCTCAGGCTAGTGGCTGGTAACCCAAAATCATGTGGCAGGCCAAAATGATATTTATCCTGATGTGTGAAGGGCCTGGCATATAGTAGGTGTTAAATATTTGTTGAATTTTTTAAAAAGTTGGTTCAGGGCTGTCAGTGTATAGTGAGTGGAAGGATGAGTTATGACAGGCCTAGGGCTTCTCGCCGTTTTTCGGTTGAACTAATGGTGGAGGCAGTTTGTGCCCGCGCCGGGGGCCTGGACCTGCCGTGCCCCATCCTGCCTGTGCAGATTTTCTCATCAATCTCCACTTTTATCTTTGACAGTCTGCCTGTTTTGCATTGTATTCCATAATATATTTTAATACAAAAATGCTATTTTAAATTACTCTTCTGGGAAAAACTTCCCCTCCCCTCTCCCACCTGTGGTCCTGAAAGCCCTCTGGTTGTCATTGAGCTCCTCCGTTTGAGAAGCATGGAACTGTCAAGTGTAAAAAGTAGAAATCATACCTGTAATAAACCCCGAACTAGAAAAGCTATCTCCTGCCCTCCCCCACCCCACAGTGTCTGTCTACTTAAAGCTCTGTGACTCTGAGGGCACTTCAGTGGGAAAAAACCCTCAAACTTTAGCTGATATTGAAATTCCTGAGAATATTTTTTTAATGCAAAATAGTGCCTTTATTTTGTTCTTCATTAGCATTGGTTTAAACTAGAAAGTCAAGAAGAATAAAAATGCATTTAAAATCATTGTTTATTTGTAATTCTCTTTCTTCTGACCGTTGGTACTAGGCATTTTTTATTTGGGTAGTTTTTAAATTAAAGTGATAGAATCCAGCCTTTCACACACATGCATAAAGTTTGCCTTACCTGACTTAAAAAAACCCCCAAACCTGCCTCATTCTGTTTCCCACACTGCCACTTCAAAAACTCACTGAAAAGAGTGTCTGGTTGGCTTCGTGACCTTCGTTGTACTAAGTGTGTCTCCCTCCCTGGCTGCAATTAGGAACTGAGAAAGAGTGCACTCTTAGGGAGCGAGCGCATTCACTGCGGCACAAAGCCAGGAGCCAAGTGGTGTCAGCAGCCCGCACAGGCTGGCGTGCGCGGTTTGTTTGGGTGCGTTTTCTGCTAGCAGGATGAGAGTGTGTTAAGAGGATCCCTGAGTAAGGGCTTCGGGGGCTGGGCTGTGGGATACAGATCCGTCCCCTCGGACCCGCCAGTGCGAGGATCTGTTCACCGCTTGTCTGCATTGAGCACAGGGACACCTGTCTCCTTTGAAAGAAGGCATCTCTTGCCTGGCTGTCTCCAGACTCCTGCCTCCACCTGTGACTCTACTGCAAGTCCTTCTCCAGGCTGACTCCCTCCTGCAGCTGTGTAGACGTGGCTGACCTCGAGCTCCTAGAGTTCTTCCTGACCATCAATCCCATGGCTGGCTCAGGCGCTGTCCTGGACTTAGTTCCCTGTTCACATTTCTCACGCCACGTTGAAATTGTTTATAGATTTTCTCCCCCTACTGCATAGGACTCATTCTTCTTTAGATCCCTTAGCGTGGTGCCCAGCACAAGTTGGTACTATTACTCTCTTAATAACTTTTAGTAATGAACTTTGACATAGCGTCTTCTACTTCACAGAATGCCTTCCAGTTGTAGTTTGGAAGCCGTCAGGGCTCCATACAAATGTTCTCATTCTTTGCCTTCTGGATAAATGGGAGGAATGCATTTTCCTGGCCCTTGAAATAGGCAAGACTGTTTGATGTGCTTTGGCCAGTGAACTGTGATCAGAAGTGTTGTGTGTCACTTCTGGGTGGAACTCCTTAAATGCCACTGCCTCCTTTACCACGTCTTGTTCCCTCTGCCGCTGCATCTGCCAGCTTTCCAGATAGTGGGGGCTCTGTCAGCCCGGGTCCTGTGCAGGGACAGTGTGGAGTACAGTGTGGAATGGTTCACCTGGCTGGCCCAGGATGAACGTAGGAACAAGAAAGAAACCTTTTTTTGTTTTAAGCCACTGAGACTTAGAGTCATTTGCTACTGGTTTGTAACCTGCTGTGTCCTGACAGACACATGAAAGTGTGCATATTTCAATTTTGGATTCACTCTCATCTGAGTGAACTGGGGTCCTGACGGTCATAGAAATCTGTGGGCTTCTTTTTGATTGTCGGTGTAGTGGGGTCGGGGGAATGCTCCTGTTATTAAGTGGTTTGGAGTTCAAGAATGGTGCGTGCCGCGTGGTGGGCAGGAGAGTCCCACAGGAGGAAGCAGCCAAAATGCCAACAGGACATTGTTGAAAAACACCGAGAGCGGGCTAGTTTCATTAGATCATCAGTCTTTTAGAGTCCAGAGAAATCTGAATATTGGCTCTACGTTTCCTGTCTGCTGACCTTTCTGGAAAAGGAAATTACTTCCCGAGTGGGAGGTCCTTGAGAAGTATCACTGCCTCCCAGGTGGTTGTTGCACTCCCCTCGCAGGACCCCTGCCCAGAGGACTCTGCTTCCTTGGCTCCTCCTTGAAATGGCTCTTCTGAGCCCTGTACGCATACACGTCTGTAAATTTCTCCCCACTTACACTTTTTCTTTAAAAAATAACATTGTTTTTCCTTTGCCTTTTTTTATTGCAGTAAAGTATACATAACAAAATTTACTATTTTAGCCACTTTTAAGTGTTCAATTCAGTGGCATTAAGTACAGTCACATTCTTGTGCAACCATCACCACTATCCATTTCCAAAACTTTTTAATCATCCTAAACTGAGACTCTGTGCCCATTAAACATTAACTCCCCGTTCCTTCCTTCCTCCAGCCCCTGGTACCTACCATTCTACTTTCTGTCTATAAATTTGACTATGCTAGGTACCTCCTATAAGTGCAATCCTACAATATTTGTCCTTTTGTGTCTGGCTTATTTCACTGAGCGTAACGTTTTCAAGGTTCATCTGTCTTGTAACATGTATTAGAATTTCATTCTTTTCTAGGGCTGAGTAATAATCCATTGTATGTATATACCACATTTTGTTTATCCATTCGTCCATCCATGGACGTTTGGGCTGTTTCCACATTCTACCAGTTGGGAATAATGCTGCTATAAACATTGGTGTAAAATATCTGTGTGAATCCCTGCTTTCCGTGCTTTTGGACATACACCTAAAAGTGGAATTACTGGGTTGTGTGGTATTTCTGTGTAATTTTTTGAGGAACCACCATGTTGTTTGCCAGAATGGCTGCCCCAGTTTACATTCTCAGCAGCAGTCCACATACTCACAGACACTTAACATTCTTGTTTTTTTGATAATCGACCTTCCTAATGGGTGTGAAGTGGTATCTCATTGTGGTTTTGATTTGCATTTCCCTAATAATTAGTGATGTCGAGCATCTTTTTGTATGCTTTTTGGCCATCTGTATATCTCTGGAGAAATGTCTAAGTTCTTTGCTCTTTTTTAAATTGGGTTGTTTGTTTTCTTGTTATTGAGCTGTAGGCGTTCTTTATATATTCTGAATATTAATCTCTTATCAGATACGTGACTTTTAAATATTTTCTCCCATTCTGTAGGTTACTTTTTTCACTCGATAGTGTCCTTTGATGCACATAAGTTTTTAATTTTGATAAAGTCTAGATTATCTGTTTTTCCTATTATTGCCTCTACCTTTGGTGTCCTATCAACGAAATCAGTGCCAAATCCAATGTCATAAAGTTTTCCCTCTGTTTTCTTCTAAGAGTTTTATAGTTTTAGCTCTTACATTTAGGTCTTTAATACATTTTGAGTTTTTTTCTAGATGGTGTAGGGTAAGGGTCCAACTTCATTCTTTTGCATGTGGAGATCCAGTTTTTCCAGCCTCATTTGAAAAGACTGTTCTTTCCCCATTGAACAGTCTTGGCACCTTTTCAAAAATCATTTGACCATGTATGTGAGGGTTTTATTTCCAGGCGCTCTATTCTGTTACATTGGTCTATATGCCTGCCTGTACGCTAGATCCACGCTGACTGGATTACTGTAGCGTTGTAGTAAGTATTGAAATTAGTAAGTGTGAGTCCTCCAATACAATTCTTCATTTTCAAGATTGTTTTGGTTATTTGGGGCCCCTTGAGATTCCACCTGAATTTTACGAAGGGCTTTTCTATTTCTGCAAAAAATGTTGCTGGGGTTTTGATAGGGATTGCGTTGGATCCATAGATAGCTTTGGGTAGTATTGTCATGCTAACAATATTCAGTCTTCCAGTTCATGAACATGTGATGTCTTTCCGTTTATTTATGTCTTCATTAATTTCTTTCAGTGATGTTGTATAGTTTTCAATGTACAAGTCTTTCCCCTCGTTCCTTAAGTTCATTTCTAAATATTTTATTCTTTCTGATGTTCTTGTAAATGGAATTGTTTTCTTAATTTCCTTTTCAGATTGTTCGCTGTTAGTGTGTAGAAATGCAGCTGACTTTTCTTGATTTTGTACCCTGCAACATTATTGAATTCGTTAATTAGTGCTTACAGTTCTTGCAGAATCTTTAGGATTTTCTACATACATGATCATGTCACCTGCAGACAGACAATTGTACTGCTTCCTTTCCAATATGGATGCCTTTTATTTCTTTTTCTTGTATATTTACTCTGGCTAAAACTTCAAAGACTATGTTGAATAGAAGTAGTAAAAGCAGGTGTCCTTGTCTTGTTCCTGATGTTAGGGGAAAGTTTTCAGTCTTTCACCATTGGATACGATGGTAGCTGTGGGTTATTTGTATCTGGTCTTTGTTAGGTTGGTGAGGTTTCCTTCCATTCTTTGTTGAAGTGTGTTTGTTTTTTTCCCCATGAAAGGGTGTTGAATTTTGTCAAATGCTTTTTCTGCATCAATTGAGATGATCATGTGTTTTTTCTTTCATTATGTTAATGTAGCACATTGCATTGATTGATTTTCATATGTTGAACCATCTTGCATTCCAGAAATATATCCCACTTGGTCTTTTTGTATAAATCTGTTTACTATGCTGCTGAATTCCATTTGCTAGTATTTTGTTGAGGATTTTTGCATCAATATTCATAAGGGATCTTGCTCTGTACTTTTCTTCTAGAGTCTTTGTCTGGCTTTGGTATCAGGGTAATACTGGCCTCATAGAATTGGTTAAGAAGTATTCTCTCCTCTTCAGTTTTTTTGAGGAGTTTGAGAAGGATTGGTGTTAGTTCTTCTTTAAACGTTAAATAGAATTCACCAGTGAAGCCATCTGGTCCTGGAATTTGCTTTTTTGGGAGGTTTTTGATTACTTATCCAAGTCCTTATGTAGAGGTTAATTCAGATTTTCAATTCTTCATGAGTTGGTTGTGTTTGTAGGAATTTATCCATTTCATCTAGCTAACCCAATTAGTTGGCATACAATGGTTGTAGTACTCTTTTTTATCCTTTTTATTTCTGTAAAATTGGTAGTAATGTTTTCACTTTACTTCATTAATTTGGATCTTCTCTTTTTTCTTAGTCAATCTAGCTAAAAGTCTGTCAATTTTGTTCATATTTTCAAAGAACCAACTTTTGGTTTCATTCATTTTTCTGTATTGGTTTTCTATTCTTTATTTATCTCTGCTGTAATCTTTACAGTTTCCTTCCTTCTCCCTTTGTGTTTAGTTTGCTGTACTTTTTCTGGTTCCTTATGGTGTAAAATTAGTTTGTTGGTTTGAGATCTTTCTTCTTTTTTTTAATATGTGTTTACAGTCATAGATTTCCCTCTTAGCATTGCTTTCTCTGCGTCTCATAGGTTTTGGTACATTTTGTTTTCATTTTCATTTGTTTGAAAGTATTTTCTAATTTCCCTTGTGATTTCTTCTTCGACCCATTGGTTGTTTAAGAATGTGTTGTTTAGTTTCCACATATTTGTGAATTTTCCTGTTTTCTTTCTGTTACTGATTTCTAGTTTTATTCCATTCTGATTGGAAAAGAGTTTGTGTGACTTCAGTCTTTTAAATTTATTCTGACTTGTTTTGTGGCCTAACGTGTCCTCTTGTTGAGTGGCGTGTTCTATATATGTCTGTTAGTTCTAGTTGGTTTTTACTGTTGTTCAGTTCCTCTATTTCCTTATTGATCTTCTGTCTGGCTGTTCTATTCATTATTGAAAGTGGGATATTGAAGTCTCCAGCTATTAGTGTAGATCTATTTCTCTTTCAGTTCTGTCAGTGTTTGCTTAATTTATTTTGGAGTTCTGATGTTTGATGCATACATATTTATAGTTGTTATATCTTCTTGGTGAATAGACCCTTTTATCGATGTATAATATCCTTTGTCTTTTGTAATATTTTTGACTTAATGTCTGCTTTGATGTTAGTATAGTCACTCCATCTCTCTTTGGGTTACTATTTGCATTGAAGATCTTTTTCCTTCCTTTCACTCTCAGCCTATTGTGTTTTTAGATCTAAAGTGAGTCTCTTGTAGACAGCATATAGTTGGATCCCTTTTTTTCCTAATACATTCTTCCAGTCTATGGCTTTTGATTGTAGAGTTCAATCCATTTGCATTTAAAGTGATTACTGATAGGGAAGGACTTAACTTTTGCCATTTTGTTTTTTGTTTTCTGTGTCTCTTATGGGTCTTTTGATCCTCATTTCCTGCGTTACTGCCTACCTTTGTTTTTTGTTGATTTCTCTGTAGTGACGTGTTTTGATTCCCTTCTCATTTCATTTTGTGTGTATTCCATAGCTATTTTCTTTGTAGTTACTGTGGGGATTACATATAACATTCCAAAATTAGAACACTCTAATTCGAATGATACTGACTTAACTTCAGTGGCATAGGAAAACTCTACTCTAATACCGCCCTGTCCCCCCTCCTTTTGTTATTGCTGTCACAAATTACATCTTTATACATTGTGTACCCACTAACATAGCTTCATAAACGTTTTTTTATCCTATAGAAAATAAAAAGTGCAGTTACAAACCACATTTACAATAATACTGGTTTTTATATCTGTCTATATATTTACCTCTACCTGAGAACTTTGTAGTTTTGTGTGGCTTTGGGTTACTGCTAGTGTCCTTTCATTTCAACCTGAAGGACTTCCTTTAGGATTTCTCATGGCCAGGTCTAGTAGTAATGAACTCCCTCAGCTTTTGTTTATATGGTAATGTCTTAATTTCTCCCTCATTTTTTTCCCCCAGGGTTTTTTTTTTTTTTTTTTTTGTGAGGAAGATTGGCCCTGGGCTAACATCTGCCAACTTCCTCTTTTTGCTTGAGGAGGATTGTCCCTGAGGTAACATCTGTGCTACTCTTCCTCTCTTTTTTATGTGGGTCACTGCGACAGCATG
This sequence comes from Equus przewalskii, assembly GCF_037783145.1. Lineage (NCBI taxonomy): Eukaryota > Metazoa > Chordata > Mammalia > Perissodactyla > Equidae > Equus > Equus przewalskii. The sequence continues at coordinate 53,918,019 of NC_091834.1, read as the reverse complement.
GCTTGATGAGTGGTGTAGATCTGAACCCGTGAACCTGGGCCGCTGAAGCAGAGTGCATGAACTTAACTACTATGCCACCAGGCTGGCCCCTTTTTCCCCAGTTTTATTGAGAAGTAATTAACATCACTGTATAAGTTTAACGCATACAGCATGATGATTTGATTTTTGTATACAGTTGTGCATAACTTAACGATGGGGACACGTTCTGAGAAATGCATCATTAGGCGATTTTGTCATTGTACCAACATAGTAGAGTGTACTACACAAACCTAGATGGTATAGCCTACTACACACCTAGGCTGTATGGTACTAGTCTTAGGGGACCACTGTCATATAGACAATCTGTTGTTGACTGAAACCAGTATACAGTGCGTGATGGTATTGTGATATGATTACCAAAATAGTTTCAGCTAATATCCATCTTGTCATATAGATACAATAAAAAGGAAAGAAAAAAAGGAAAAAAAATTTTCTCCTTGAGTTGAGAACTCTTCGGATTAACTCTAACTTTCCTGTATATCATAGAGTCGCGTTAGGTATAGTCATCATGTTGTACATTAAATCCTTAGTACTTATTTATCTTATAATGAGGAGCTCGCGCCTTTTGACCACCTTCCTCCAGTTCCCTCTACTACCCTCCTCCACCTCTGGTCACCACAAGTCAATTTCTTTCTCTCTCTCTCTTTTTTGTTTTTTTTTTTTTAAGATTCCACGTATAAGTGAGATCATACAGTATTTGTCTTTCTCTGTCTGACTTATTTCACTTAGCATAATGCCTTCAAGGCCCATCTATGTTGTTGCAAATGGTAGGATTTCCTTGTTTTTTATGGCTGAATAATATTTCATTGTATATATATATCACAACTTCTTTATCCATTCATCTCTCAGTGGACAATTAGGTTGTTTCTATGTCTTGGCTATTTTAAATAATGCTGCTATAAACATGGGGGGGTGCAGATATTTTGTCTAGTTAGTGTTTTCGTTTCCTTTGGATATATTTCCAGAAGTGGAATTGCTGGATTGATTATATAGTAGTTCTATTTTTAATTTTTTGAGGCTCCTCCAATTTTCCATAGTGGCTGTTTGAATATACAGTTCCATCAACAGTGCACAAGGGTTTCCTTTTCTCCGCATCATGCCAGCATTTGTTATCTCTTGTCTTTTTGATGATGGCCATTCTGACAGGTGTGAGGTGGTATCTCGTTGTGGTTTCAATTTGCGTTTCCTTAATGATTAGTGATGATGAACATCTTTTCATGTACTTGTTGGCCTTTCATGTATCTTCTTTGGAGAAATATCTATTCAGGTCCTTTGCTAATGTTTTAATTGGGTCATTTGTTTTTTTGCTATTGAGTTGTATGAGTTCTTTATATATTTTCAGTATTAATCCCTTATCGCTGTATGGTTTGCAAATATTTTTTCCCATTTTGTAGGTTGTCTTTTCATTTTGTTGATGGTTTTTTTTGTTTGCTATGCAGTTTTTTAGTTTGATGTAGTCCCACTTGTTCATTTTTGATTTTGTTGCTTGTTCTGTAGGTTTCATATCCAAAAATTCATTTCTGAGACCCATGTGAAGGAGCTTGATTCCTGTGTTCTCATCTGAGAGTTTCATCTCTTATGTTTAAGTTTTTAATGCATTTTAAGTTAATTTTTGTGAGTACTGTAAGATATGGGTCCACTTTCATTGTTTTACATGTGAATATCCAATGATCCCAGCATTATTATTTTCTCCACTGTGTATTCTTGGCTCCTTGTCAAATATGAGTTCACTGTACATGCTTGGATTTATTTCTGGGCTCTCGATTCTGTTCCATTGGTCTGTTTGTCTGTTTTTATGCCACTCTATACTGTTTTGATGACTATAGCTTTATAGTGTAGCTTGAAATCAGGAAATTGATGCCTCTTGCTTTGTTCTTCTTTCTTAGGATTTCTTTGGCTAATCTGAGTCTCTTCTGGTTTTCTATAAATTTTAGGAGTGTTTTTCTACTTCTGTAAAAAATGCCATTGGAATCTTGGTAGGGGTTGCATTGAATCTATCGATGGCTTTTGGTAGTATTGACATTTTAACAATATTAATTCTTCCAGTCCATGAACATAGGATAGGATTCCATTTATTTGTGTTGCCTTTGATTTCATCAATATCTTGTAGGTTTATAGTAGAGGTTTTTTGACTCCTTAGTTAGATTTGTTCCTAAGTATTTTATAGTTTTTGATGCTACTCTAAATGAGATGGATTTCTTTAATTCTTTTTCAGAAAATTTGTCCATATATAGAAATGATACTGATTTTTGTATGTTAATTTTATTTCCTGCACCTTTGCTGAATTCATTGATTAGATCTAACAGTTTTTTCATTGAGTCTTTAGGATTTTCTATATATAAATATAATGTTTTCTGCAAATAGTGATAATTTTACTTCTTCCTTCGTAATTCTGGTACCTTTCATTTCTTTTTATTGCCTAATTGCTCTAGCAAGGAATTCTAGTACTATGTGAAATAGAAGTGGTGAGAGTGGGCATCCTTGTCTTTTTCCTGATCTTAGAGAAAAAGCTTTCAGCCTTTCACCATTGAGTATGATGTTAGCTGTGGGCTTGTCATACATGGCTTTTTAATACATTGAGATATGTTCCTTCTATGCTTAATTTGTTAAAGAGTTTTTATCATGAATGGATGTTGAGTTTTGTCACATGCTTTTTTGCATCTATTGAGATGATCATGTATAATTCTTTTCTTTCATTCTGTGAATGTGATGTATCACATTGATTGATTTGTGTGTGTTGAACCATCCTTGCATCCCAGGGATAAATCCCACTTGGTCATAGTGAGTGATCTTTTTTAATGTGCTGCTGAATTCGATTTGCTGGTATTTTATTGAGAATTTTTGCATCTGTATTCATCGGGGATATTGCCATGTAGTTTTCTTTTCTAGTAGTGTCCTGTTCTGGTTTTGGTATCAGGGTAATGCTGGGCTTGTAAAAGAGTTTGGGAGTGTTCCCTCCTCTTTGATGTTTTTGAAGAGTTTGAGAAGAACTGGTGTTAATTGTTCTTTAAATGCTTGGTAAATTTCACCAGTGAAGCCATCTGGTCCTAGGCTTTTCTTCATTGGGAGATTTTTGATGACTGATTCAATCTCCTTACTAGTAATTAGTCTGTTCAGATTTTCTCTTCCTGGTTCAGTCTTGATAAGTTGTATGTTTCTAAGAATTTTTTCATTTCTTCTAGGTTGTCCAGTTTGTTGGTGTATAGTTGTTCATAGTAGCCTCTTATGATCCTTTGAATTTCTGTGGTATTGGTTGTAATGTCTACTTTTTCATTTATAATTTTGTTGATTTGGGTCCTTTCTTGTTTTTCTTTGGTTAGTCTAAGGGCTTGCCAATATTGTTTGTCTTTTCAAAGAACCAAGTTTGGTTAATCTTTTCTATTTTTTTTTCTGTTCTCTGTTTCATTTATTTCTGCTCTAATCTTTGTTTGCCTTTCTTCTGCTAACTTTGGGCTCAGTTTGTTCTTTTTCTGGTTCCTGATGGCATAGAGTTAAATTGTTTATTTAGGGTCTTTCTTAATGTTACGAACTTCCCTCCTAGAACTGCTTTGCTGCATCCCACAAGTTCTGGTATGTTGCATTTCCATTTTCATTTGTCTCAAGAAACTTTTTTTTATTTCCCCTTTAATTTCTTCTCTAATCCATTGGTTGTTCAGGAGAGTGTTGTTTAACATTTGTATGTTTGTGAATTTTCCAGTTTTCCTCTTGTTGTTGATTTCTAAGTTCATGCCATTGTAGTCTGAGAAGATATTTGGTATGATTTCAGTCTTCTTGAATTCATTAAGACTTGTTTTGTGGCTTAACATATGGTTTATCCTAGAAAATATTCCATGTGCGCTTGTGAAGAGCATATATTTTGCTATTGTTGGGTAGAATATTCTGTATATGTCTGTTAGGTTTATTTGGTTGGTATTGTTGTCCTGGTTCACTGTTTTCTTATTGATTCTCTGTGTGGATGATCTCTCCATTGTTGAGATTTGGGGTATTAAAGTTTCCAACTATTACTGTATTATTATTTACTTCTCCTTTTATCTCTGTTAGTTTTTTCTTTATATATTTAGGTGCTCCAATGTTGGGTGCATAAATATTTACAGTCGTTATATTTTCTTGAGGTATTGACCCCTTTATCATTATATAATGACTTTCATTGTCTCATTTTACCATTTTTAGTGTAAAATCTATTTTATCTGATATAAGTAGAGCTTCCCTGCTCTTTTCTTCATTATCATTTGCTTGAAATGTCTTTTTCCGTTCCTTCACTCTCAGTCTATGGGTGTCTTTAAGGCTAAAAGTGAGTCTCTTATAGGCAGCATATTGTTTAATCTTGTTTTTTAATCCGTTCAGCCATTCTGTGTCTTTTAATTGGAGAGTTTAATCTGTTTACATTTACTTATTTATAGGTAAGGACTTACTATTGCCATTTTGTTCTTTGTTTTCTGGATCTTTTTTAGATCTGTTGTTGCTTTTTTTCTTATCTTGCTGTCTTTTTGTGTGTTTTGATGTCTTTTGGTACCAGTATTTGACTCCTTTATTTTGTTCTTTTTTGTGATTACAATGGGATTTTCCCTTGTGATTACCATGAAGCTTACATTACATTTACAATTCATAAACTTCACACTTTTACCTCTCTTCCCTGTCACATTTTAGGTTATTGCTGTTAAAATTTTGATGTGTTTTTTTCTGTATTGTGCAACTGATAACAGACTGTTTTAGTTATGGTTATTTTTACTACATTTATTTTAACTTTTAAACTAGAATTGTAAGTGAATTATGTACCACAATTACCATATTTCAGAATCTAAGTATGACTATATATTACCACTGAAATTTCCACTACCTTTTTATTTTATTTTATTTGTGGAAGATTAGTCCTGAGCTAACATCTGCTTCCAATCCTACTCTTTTTGCTGAGGAAATTTGGCCCTGAGCTAACATCTTTGCCCATCTTCCTCTATTTTTCATATGTAGGACGCCTGCCACAGCATGACTTGATGAGTGGTGTGTATGTCCACACCCGGGATCTGAACTGGCAAACTCTGGGCTACCAAAGCAGAGCACATGAACTTACTGCTATGCCACTGGGCTGGCCCCACTTTTTAGGTTTTTATGTTGTTAATTAGTGTTCTTTTACTTCCGCTTGAAGAGCTCCTTTTAGCATTTCTCGTAAGGCAGGTCTGGTGTCAATGAACACCCCCAGGTTTTCTTTGTTTGGGAAGCTCTTTATCCCTTTGTTTCTGAAGGGCAGTTTCATTTGTTATAGAATTCTTGGTTGGCAGTTATTTCCTTTAAAAAAATATATATGTATTTTTTGGTGAGGAAGATTGGCCCTGAGCTAACATCTGTAGCCAATCTTCCTCTTTTTGCTTGAGGAAGAGTGGCTCTGAGCTAGCATCTCTGTCAGTCTTCCTCTATTTTATGTGGGATGCTGCCACAGCGTGGCTTGATGAATGGTGTATAGTCTGTGCACGAGATCTGAACCCATGAACCCCAGGCTGCCAAACCAGAGTGCACAAACTTAAGCACTGTGCCACCAGGCCAGCCCTTCTTTCAGTATTTTGATTATGTCATCCCATTCTCTCTAGGCCTCAAAGGTTTCTGTTGAGAAATCTGCTGATAGTCTGTAGCGGTTCCCTTGGTGGTAGTTCTCTCTTTTCTCCTGCTGCTCTTAAAATTCTTTTTTTATCTTTGACTGTTGGGTATGTAGTTATAATGTGTCTTGATGTAGCCCTATTCAGGTTCAACCTTTTTGGGGTCTTTGGATCTCATGGATCTGCATGCCCATTTCTCTCCCAAAGGAAGTTTTAAGCCATTATTGCTTTAAATATACTTTCTGTCCCATTTTCTATCTCTTCTTCTGGAATTCCCATAATGTGACTATTGTTTCTTTTCATTGCGTCCCATAATTCCTGTTGGCTTTCTTTAGTCTTTTTCATTCTTTTTTCCTTTTGCTCCTCTGACTGGGTAATTTCCAGTGTCCTGTTCTCCAGGCCTCTGGTTCTTTCTTCTGCATGGTCAAGTCTAGTTTTAAAACTCTCTATTGAATTTTTCAGGTATTGTATTTTTCAACTCTAGAATTTCTGTTCTGTATTTTTGATGATTGCTGTTTTCTTGTCAAACTTCTCATTTTGTTTATGCATTGTTTTCCTAGGTTCCTTTTATTGTCTTTTTATGTTTTCTTGTAGTTCTCTAAACGTCCTGAAGAGGATTATTCTGAATTCTTTGTCTGAGGGTTCACAGATCTCCATTTCTTTAGGGTCAGTTATTGGAGTTTCATTAGTTTCCTTTGGTGGTGTCATATTTACCTGATTTTTTGTGATCCTTGCTTCCTTATGTTGGTATCTGTGCATTTGAGTAATTCAGCTCCTCTTCCAGACCTTACAGGTTTGCTCTGGAAGGGACAGTTTTTTACCAGTCAGCTTAGTTTTGGTTTCTGGCTGTGTCTGCTGGTAATGCCCTTGGGTAGGTGAGGCCTGCTGTTACGGTCTTTTTTTGGGTGAGGCAACTGTTTGAGCTCTGAGGATGGGGGTCAGGGGGTTGTGTCACTGACTGAGAAGAGTTGGATAGGACTGTTGGCTTGGCTCCCTACTCAAGTGAGGCTGTAGGATGGACTCCAGGGTTGCCTGAATTCTCTGGTCAGGCTTACTCGATGATCAGGACTGGTTCAGGAGTAGTTGAGGCTATGCGTTAGCTTCTCTGTCCTGACAGGGCAGCAGGAGAGGACCCAGGGCCTGTATAGCTTGTCATTTGGGAACTCAAATCAGGCCAGAGTGTACACTGAATTCCCTGGTCAGGTGAGGCCACCAGTTTGCTCTACATACAGGGGAAGCCATGGGCTGTGCTCTGTGTTCAAGTGCCCCTGTACTTTGGGCTGTTTAATGGGCTGTGGAGTTTCCTGTGTGTTTGTGTTAGGTTCCCTGGTTGGACGGGATGAAGGCTGTATTCAACTATGAGTGGGGCTATGAATGAACTTCCCTGCCCAGATGCAGAGGGAGGAGCAGATCTAAAGCTGGTAAAGCCCTTTTGTTTGGGGTGCTGACCTGCACCCCAAATTCCCTGACTGAACGGAGCCACTGGCTTTGCTCTGAAAACTGTTGACTCCACCCACTTGCCTCTTGGCTCAAGTGCTGCTGAGCTGCACAGCTTCCAGGAGTTGTTTCCTGCCCTTCTGATCAGATGGGGCTGGAAGACACTCTCCATAGGGAGTGGGGCTATGTCTGAGCTCCTTTGCCTTGGTAGGTGGGGAAGGGGCTGCTCCAGGCTACTCATAGTTTCCCAAACAGGCTCTCCAGTTGGGAGGGGCTAAGAGCTACCCTCAGGCTTGGCTGTGACTTAATCCCCCTGCCTGTGTTGTAGCATGGAAACCCTCCATACCTGGTATTGTTGCTCTGGGGGCAGTCATCTCTGCCTGCCCCTCTTGGCTCCAGTGCTGCTGGCTCACACTGCTTTCAGGAGTTGTCACCAGTCCTTCTGATCATGTGGGGCCAGAAGACACTCTCCACAGCAGGTGGGGCTGTGATTCAGCTCACTGCCTGGGTGATGGCAAGCTGGGCTCTAAGATCAGCAAAACTCCTTTGAGGAGCTGAATTAGGCAGATCTGTACCCTGCTCTGTTCTCTGGTCAGAGTGCAGTCCTGACTTGGTTGTGTGGATGAGCACAGCCACTAGTTGGGATTACTACTTGGGCACTGCAGGTATGAACTCAGTCTGCCAAGATCCACGTGCCGGTTGTTGCAAGTCCCTCACTGCTTCTCCTTCACAGTCAGATTCCCAGTGGTTGAGCCCCGCGGATTCCCTTCTAATTCCTGTGGTACGAGATCAGAGCTGGGGGCTCCCACAGAGCAGCCCACAATGCTAGGGTGAGGTGGCTGGTTGTCCCCTCGGATTCCCTGTTTCCACTGGAGGAACCAGGCTCAGGGGAGACCTCTGCACGTGGTGCTGCCCTGGCGTGGGGGAGGAGCAGTGTGCTCAACGTGTAGTGGCTTCTCTTACTCTTCTAACGTGGTCTGTCTTGGACTCTGTGGTGCAAGGGGGTGCTTCAGCTTCATCCTCATGTTCTAGGATTCTGTCAGTGGTGTCTTGTCCTTGAATAGTTGTTAGTTGTTGTTCTTGTGAGGAGGAGCGAATCCAGGAACAACCTGTGTCTCCATCTTGGGGACGTCAGAATTCTCTCCCTCATTTTTGAAGGAATGTTTTGTCAGGTACAGAATTCTTGGTTGACAGTTTTTTCTTTCACCACTTATATATATCCTCCCACTGTCTTCTGGCCTGCAAGGTTTGTGCTGAGCAATCAGCTAGTAATCTTATTGAGGATTCCTTGTATGTAGTGAGTTGCTTTTCTCTTGCTGCTTTTGAGATTGTGTTTGTCTTTGAACAGTTTGATTAAAATGTCTCTCAGTCTGGGTCTCTTGGGTTAATCCTGCTTGGAGTTTATTGAGCTTCTTGGATTCCTATATTCAAGTCTTTTATCAAATTTGGAAGTTTCCTGCGATTATTTTGTCAAATAATTTCTGCCTCTTTCTTTTGCCTCCTCAGTCTGATTTTGAATCCCTCTGGTGAAATTCTCAATTTAGTTATTGTATTTTTTTATCAGCTCTAAAATTTCTATATTCCTTTTTATAATTTCTGTCTCTTTGTAGATTCTGTCATTTTTCTTATGTATTGTTTTCCTGATTTACTTTAGTTCTTTGTGTTTTCCTCTTGTTGTCTGAGCATATTTAAGGCAGGTGTCTTTGTCTAGTGCACAGCCTGTGCTTCCTCAGGGACAGTTTCTACCAATTTATTTTATTCCTTTGAATGGTCCATATTTTTCTGTTTCTTTGTATGCTTTTGATCTTTTATTGAAAATTGGGTATTTGAGAAAACAGTCACCTCTTCCAGTCTTTGCAGACTGGCTGTGTGCCAGGGAAGTCATTCATTGATTAGCTGGGCATGCTTTGAACCCGAAAGCTTAAGGTCTTCTCACATCTTTTCTGAACTTGTGTGGCTGTCTCAGTTCCCCCATACACACAGCCTTTTGAATGTCTTAATTTTCCAAGGAGTTTTACCTGAACTTCCCCTTGGGACTTCAGGTGGTCTCTTGTGTTTCTCCACGCATAAACTCTTGTAAGAGGCACCTGCAGATCTGTAGTCCCCTAGAGCTTTCATGAGCAACGGCTGGAGGCCTCGCCTGAGACTGAGTTAGGTGGGGTAGCACCCAGTCCTTCAGGCAACCCCGGACTGGTTAGAATGTTGCAACCAACGTCCGCTTTGCTCCTTCCAGTTCAAGGGAACTGGGAACTGGGCTGTGGCAGCCTCCAGACCGAAACTGCACTGTGCGGGGGTCGGAGCGAGGACGAGTAAAAAATGCCACATAATTTCCTGCCATTTTGAAGGTGACTTTTTCTTGATTAGGCATTTTCTTGGTTGCTGTAGACCTTTTGACTGTTTTCCAGAACTCCTGTAAAATTAGTTTAGCCAGCTGCTTGTTGTTTTTATGTGTCTTTGGGTGAACAAAGGCTTGGAGCTTCCCAGTTCACTATTTTGCTGACATCACTCCCTGATTACAAGCTTTAGGAAATGTATCAAGATAGTAAAATATAGAAAAAATATAAGGAAAAAAATTAACGGTGATCATTAAGAGCATGTATTGAGTGCTTATTAGGCGCCAGGTATTCTGTTGAGCACTTTACATGTATTATTTTATTTGATCTTCATAATAATTAGATTAGAACTACTGTTTTCTGCATTTGCAAATGAGGAAACGTGGCCCTGGTCATTCAACTTCTGGGTGGAGCCGTGAATGGAAACAAGGCAGTCTGACTGTTGAAACAACTCTAATCTGCTGATTTTCATAATCTCACTAACTAGAAATAATCGCTGTTAATATTTGTATGTGTAGCCTTACAGTTTGTTTCCATTGCATTGATACCTGTGTGTGATAATCCTTTCTTATCCATTCAATAAATGTATTCATTTTACTTAGTCAACAAATATTTGAGTTCCTACTCTGTGCCACCCACTGTTTTAGGCTCTGGATGTAGTCATGAGGAAATCAACGTCCCTGTCCTCATGGCTTAATTTTAGTGGGGGGGCAGACAATAAATGTGTAATACTATTTTTTTAAATTACCTAATGTCAGATAATAGTAAACGGACTGAGGAAAAATAAAGTAAAGACCTAGAATAGGTAGCTGTTCTTGGGGCACTGCTTTAGGAAGAGTGGTCAGGAGAGGCAGGGCTTGCTGAGGAGGAGACATTTGAGCACAGAGAGCTGAAAGTAAAGAGACCACCTTGTCTACCTGTGGAGCAGGCAAAGGCCCTGAGGCAGGAATGTGCTTGGTCCCTTCAAGAAAGAGCAAAGGGACTGTTGTGATTGGAGGCCATTGAGCAGACAGAGTGGAAAGGAATGAGGTCCCAGAGGGGACTATTGGAGGAATGTAGCAGTGTGATAGGAAGCCAGTGGAACTGGTCAGGGAATGGGAATATAATTCAGAAGACTCCCCAGCTGCTGTGTGGAGACAGGCCTGTAGAGGGAGCACTGGGAAGCGCTTGACCGCGTGCCCAGCAGCGTGCTCAGGGCTGACAGCAGACCAGTTGCCCTGCTGGTAAGGACATACGCTGTTTATGTGATTCGCGGTATTTGGTAAACCTCTTGGCTACTTTTATGTAGTTATAAGCAAATTTGAATAGTGGGATAACAAGACTTTCAATTATTATAATGAGTTTAGATTTTTTAAAAAACTTAGGTGAAACTTATATAACATCAAATTAACCATTTTAAAGTGAACGATTCAGTGGCATTAGTACATTCATAATGTTGTTTAACCACCATCTCTCTCTAGTCCAAAACATTTCGTTGCCCTAAAAGAAACCCTGTACGCATTGAGTGGCTGCTCCCCATTTCTTCCTCCTCCAGTCCCTGGCAACCGCTGATCTGCTTTTGTTCTCTGGATTTACTTATTCTGGATATTTCACGTAAATGGAATCATACAACATGTGACCTTTGTGTCTGGCTTCTCCTACTTAGTGTAATGTTTTTCAGGTTTCTCTACATTGTAGCATGTATCAGTACTTCATTCCTTTTTATGGCTGAATAATATTCCGTTGTATATTACATATGTTTTTGTGACTGAATAATATTCCATTGTATATTGTATCTACTGTAATTTTTCATCCATTCATCTGTGATGGACATTTGGATTGTTTTCACCTTTTGACTGTTGTAAATAGTGCTGCTATGAACATGTGTGTACAAATATTTGTTTGAAACACTTGTTAGTTTTTTTGCTTGTATACCTAAGAGTGGAAGTGCTGGGTTATGGAGTAGTTCTGTGTTTGACTTTTTTGAAGACACATCAAACTGTTTTCTGCAGTGGCTGAACCATTTTACATTCCTACTAGCCATGTGTAAGTGTTCTAATTTCTCCACATCTGTGCCAACATGTTCCCCCTCCCTTTTTTTTTTAGTATTGGCTCTGAGCCAACATCTATTGCTAATCTTTTTTTTCCCCCAAAGCCCCCCAGTACATAGTTCTATATTCTAGTTGTAGGTCCTTCTGGTTGTGCTAGTGGGACGCCACCTCAGTGTGACTTGATGAGCGGTGCTAGATCTGCACCTAGGATCTGAACTGGCAAAATCTTGGCCCCCGAAGTGGAGCCTGCAAACTTAACCTCTCTCTCGGCCTTGGGCCAGCCCCGCTCCCTTGTTTTTTGGATTAAAGCCATCCTAGAGGATATGAAGTGATATCTCATGTTTTTGATTTGCATTTCTAAGTAGTGAATAATGATGTTGAACATCTTTTCATGTACTTATTGTTCATTTGGATATCTTCTTTGGAGAAATGTCTAAATGTCCTTTGCCCATTTTTTGATGGGGTGGTTTGTTGTTGCATTTTAAGAGATCTTTGTATATTCTAGATACTAGATCCTTACCAATTATATGACTTACAAATATTCCTCCCATTCTATAGGTTGTCTTTTCACTTTTTGATAATGTTCTCTGATAAATAGATGTTTTTAGTTTTGATGAAGTCCAGTTTATCTAGTTTTTTCTTTTGTTGCTTGTGCTTTTGTTGTTATATTGAGTTTAGACTTTTTTGATTGAATTAAATGCTGAAGACTAATTTATAGTTATTTATTGAAGAAATAGCATTTTCTGTTTATGTGTTTGAGAATATCTTTATAGGGGTGTCAACAAACTGTATGCCATTGACTAAGTCTCGGCTATGGTTTGCCCCTCCTTGAAATCACTGCTCCAACTGATGGATGAGAGCCTGTCACACTCTGATAATCCTTGATTTTATGATTCTCTTAACCATTAATAGTTCATACACTCTATCACTCTGTGTTTAACCAAATGTCCTGGCAGTCTTTATCAATGTATATACTTTTTTTCCTTGTAATTAACTGTCCTGTTTTAGATGTATATGATTGAATTTTTCTCTTCAAACCTCGGCCCCATTTGTCCCCCCACCAGTTCTATATAAGATTGTTTGTCATATCGCATCCTCCCCTGACATCAAATATGCCCTTAAAAACCGACAAACGGGCCGGCCCTGTGGCCAAGTGGTTAAGTTCACACCCTACGCTTCGGCAGCCCAGGGTTTCCCTGGTTCGGATCCTGGGAGCGGACGTGGCACCGCTCATCAGGCCATGCTGAGGTGGTGTCCCACATGGCACAACCAGAGGCACTTACAACTAGAATACACAACTATGTACTGGGGGGCTTTGGGGAGAAGAAGAAGAAGAAGAAGGAAAAAAAAGAAGATTGGCAACAGTTGTTAGCTCAGGTGCCAATCTTTAAAGAAACCCAAAAACTGGCAAACATTTCTAAGTTGCTAGATGAGAATGCTACTTGTCTTAATTTCTATTTATTTCATTACTTAGGGAGGCTGAGGACTTTTAAAATATGTTTTTAGCTTAGCCTCTTCTATGTTCCCTTTTCAGTGAGTTTTCTTTGTTTTAGCTGTTTTATTTGTGTGACCCTTGGTGCATTTCATTTTGTATGAGCTTTTGTACCATTGATAATTGTCATATTTGTGGCATATCTTTCCCCCAGCTCTTGTTTGCTTTCTAAATTTTGTTTTCTTCTTTTAAGCAGAAAGTTTTAAATTGTGTCGTCCATGATACTACTCTCTTCCATTTTGATCTCCTTTACACGGATGCTTGAAGTCTTCCTCATTCAGAGGCCAGCTGCACATTCGCCTTAATTATATTCTCCTTTGTGGTTTGTTTACCTTTGAACTCTTTGACCGTCTGATTTATAGCATGAGAGCAGCAGAATGACCTGTTTTAGTCTTCTCAAATAGCCAGTTTTGCCAGCGTCATTTATTGACATCATCCCTTTCCCACTGATTTGTGGTATTTCCTTTATCAAATTTTGATTATATGTGCTAGGATCCGTTTCCAGGCAGTCTGTATGTTCCGCTGTTTCTACGTACTTTTCTTTCTTTTCTTGACTAAGTCTTAATTTATATACAGTAAAATTCACCCTTTTTAGTGTTCAGTCCTGTGAGTTTTGACAGACACCTCCAGTTGTGTTACTACTACCACAGTTGATTTTATCTCCCCTCAAAAATTCGCTCTGACCTCTAGCCCCAAGCAACCACTCATCTATTTTCTGTCTCTATAGCTTTGCCTTTTCCAAAATGTCGTATAAACGGAATCAGACAATATGTAGCCTTTTTCACTTTGCATAATGCACTTGAGATTGATCCATGTTGTTATGTCTATCAGTAATTTATTCTTTTTTATTGCTGAGTAGTATGCAGTTGTATGGATGGACCACAGTTTGTTTATCCGTTCCCTAATTGATTTGGATTGTTTCTAGATTTGGGCATAAAACTGCTAATTACAAATTTTGTGTGAACAGAAGCTTTCCTTTCACTTGGGTAAATGCCTAGGAGTGAGATTGCCGAATCACGTGGTAAGTGTTTCTTTAACTTTATATGAAACTGCCAAATTGTTTTCCCAAGTGGCTCTACCATTTTGCATTTCCACCAGCGGCTTATGAGAATGCCAGTTGCTCCACATCCTTCTCCGCACTTGGTGTTGTCATGTTTTTTTAAGCCATTCTGATAAGCAGATAGTTGTATCTCATTGTACTTTTAATTTGCATTTCTCTAATGACTCTGGATGTTGAACATCTTTTCATGTGCTCATCTGCCATCCGTATATCTTTGGTGAAGTGTCTGCTCACATCTTGTGCACATTTTTTTAATTGGGTTGTTTTTATTACTGAGTCACTGAGAGTTCTTTATATAGTCTGTATATGGGGTTTTTTAATCAGATATATGATTTGCAGATATTTTCTCCCAGTCTGTGGGTTGCTCATTCTCTTAACAGTGTTTTTTGAAGAGCAGTTCTTAATTTTGATTGTCTAATTTGTAAATTTTTAAAGTCTGCATTGTGCTTCTGGTGTTTTGTCTAAGAATTCTTTGCCTAACCCAAGGTCACAAAGTTTTTCTCCTGTTTTCTTCTAGAAGTTTTATAGTTTTAGGCTTTATATTTAGGTCTGATCCATTTTGAGTTAGTTTTTGTAAATGGTGCAAGGTATATACATTTTTTATGAACCAACCAATTTAGTCATAAGAGATTTAAGAAAATGACGGTATTTATGGTAGAAAATGATGTAAAACAACCCCCTTTGTGGTGGGTTGAAAGAATGCTTTCCTCTGTGTAAAAAATCGTCTTTCACAGATGCAAGATAGTACATCCTGCAAATTTGCCATCCTTGCTATCAAAATTGCTTTCAAAACACTTAATAAGTAAAATGCAATAGTGGGCATGAATTTCTTTTGTACTGCTCCTGAGGGCTCAAAATGAAACTTGTTTCCAGGTGAAATATACACTGGTGTTTCTGGGATTAGAAACATTTCTTGAAGCTTTATCAGAGTCACCTCTTGAATCTGTTGGCCTTTAAGAGAATCTCAGTTTATTTTCCTTCAGAAACTAATAGATGATCAATATATTCCTCTTGGCTAGGAGGTCGTAAATTTTAATGCAGGAAGAATGAATTTAGATATCATTGAGATATGGAAAAGACTTAATTTAAAAAGTTATACTTAATTTTAAAATATAAAACTTTAAGTTAATGATAACATTCATTTTTTCCAAAGGTAAATACTTGATTGAAAAGCAGCTGGCAGTTTGAGCCATCTTTTTATAGCTTATTAGCTTCTTTTATTGAATTTTAACTGAGGCTCAGGCTGTCAGAGGTTAAAGTGAAATGGAGACCTTGAAAGTATTGTGTTTTGTTACTCATGCTGGAAAGGCACATACTAAATGAGAAGCTAGCAGCTACTCAGTAGGATTTGTTTTTATTCGTCAGCTTAGTTGGGGTAGAACAAGGCTGGATTCCAACCAAGTGTGGTTCTTCAGACAGCTGTGTACCCCAGACTTTGAGTTAACGCCTGGTCTTAGGAGCCCAGATGCCTGGGTTTGAGGTGTGATTCTGCCAGTCGTTAAAGCCGAGTCCTGGTTATGTGAGGTGATGTATCTGAACCTGCCTTAGGTGCGGGGCTTGGGATTTCAAACCACATGCCCCTAAAGCGCTGGTGGCATGAGAATTGGGTGGAGGTCTAGATTTGTTCTTAAATTTGGAGAAGAGTGCATTTGTTTAAGGAAGGAAAATTACCCCCACATTTTTTAATTGTCTTTTTTAATTTGTCTTTTATGGTTGAATTTTGAAAAATTGTGGTAAGGTACATATAACATACAATTTACTGTCTTAACCATTTTTAAGTAGTGTAAAGTACATTCAAATTGTTGTGCAACCATAAATTGTTGTGCAGACAATTTCCAGAACGTTTTCATTTTGCAAAACTGAAACTCCCTACCCATTAAACAGCAACTCCCCATTTCCCCCTCCCCCCAGCCCCTAGCAACAACCACCATTCTACTTCCTGTGTCTAGGAGTTTGACTACTCACATGAGCTGCCTCATATGAGTGGAATCATACAATATTTGTCTTTTTGTGACTGGCTTATTTCACTTAGCATAATGTCCTCAACGTCCATCCATATTGTAGCATGTGACAGAATTGCCCTTTTCGTTTTTAATAAGTTGATGCTGCTTATCAATTACTTAAATATTTATTAAGTACCTCTAAGTATACAAGACTCTTCTTGGCGCTGGAAGGAGGCAGGGTGAGAAAGACAGACGCCAAAGAGATCCAGAGTCTGCTATGAGAGTTAACTGTCTAATGAGGAGGTTAAGATATGGACATGAAGAACTGGTGTGAAGTAGGAAAAGTTACATACTGCAAGAGAGGAACAGAAAATGGGCTTGAACCTCCATACTCAAAATGTGTTCTGCAGACCAGTGCATGGGTGTCACTGGGGAGCTTGTTAGAAATGCAGGATCTCAGACTCTGGCCCTGACTGACTCCTTTAGACTCTGTAGTTTTTGTTGTTGTTGTTAATTTTTTATTGAGGTATGATTGACCTATAACATTATATTAGTTTCAGGTGTACAAGTGATGATTCGATATTTGTAGGGTTTCTTTCCTTTTTAAACTGAATAGTATTCCATTGCATGTGTATATGACATTTTGGTTTATCCATTCATATGTCGATGGACACTTGTGTTGCTTCTGCTTTGTGGCTTTTGTGAATAGCACTGCTATGAACAAGGAAAAGGCTATTTTTTTTTTTTTGAGGAAGATTATCCCTGAGCTAGCATCTGCTGCCAATCCTCCTTTTTATGCTGAGGAAGACTGGCCCTGAGCTAACATCCATGCCTGTCTTCTTCCACTTTATATGTGGTATGCCTGCCACAGCATGGCTTGCCAAGCAGTGCCATGTCCGCACCTGGGATCTGAACCAGCAAACCCCTGGCCAAGTGGAACGTGTGAACTTAACCACTGTGCCACCGGGCCGGCCCCAAGGAAAAGGCTATTTTTAATTGAAAGTTTTTCTTTCTACTTCATTCTCTTAACGCTTTCGTGTCCAGTACTATTACTATCAGACGCTAGTAGGTACGGTTGGTAGTATTTGCAGTTTTGGCATTTAAAATTACCCTGGTGTTCCACAAAGCACCATGGGTTTTGCTGTGTGCTTTCCTTGAGTGAGTTTGAGAGTTAGCCTGTAGATGTCTTGTCCTGATAAATAAATGAAAAGCAACAGGATATATTAGAGTATATCAAGAAGCCATTTTGTTTAAAACTAATTCAGCCTGACCTTGTTTTTCCAAAAGGGCCTGATGTTGCTTGTTGAGCGTGCATTATTCATCTGTCTTAAATATTTACTATGTCCCAAAGACAAGAATGATGCCCTTAAAGGTAGGGATGTAGCTTCCCCCATATTGACATTTCTTTAAGGATAAGCATCTCTTCCTAGACACTAAGGATTAATTACCGACCTGCTGACCACTGATCTGCTGTGCCAGCTAAGCATCTCATGACAATTGTAAAAGCGACATTCCTATCATATATGATG
Organism: Equus przewalskii; assembly: GCF_037783145.1. Taxonomy (NCBI): domain Eukaryota; kingdom Metazoa; phylum Chordata; class Mammalia; order Perissodactyla; family Equidae; genus Equus; species Equus przewalskii. The sequence goes on along the minus strand of NC_091834.1, from coordinate 53,900,568 downwards.
TATGCTCTTTGTTCCAAGACGGTATGTAAACACTTTGTATGCCCCCCCACTTCATTGGTGTCCTTCCTTCATTGCAGAAGGCAGGCCCTGGGCTATAGTCCTCAGACTTGGCTTATAATAAACTCACCCCAATTTTGATTTATAGATTGATTATGGATTATTTGCATCAACAGTCCTTACATTAGAAGCTGACATTTTAAAACTGGGAGATTTCTTGCCAAGACTCAGATTCCTGGTTTCTCTGGGAAGGTGGAAGATCGGTCACGTGTCATCCGCTGTTCCTGCACAGCAGTGGTCCGCTGGGATGGAGGAGAGGCCGCCCTTTCTGGACTCGTGTCTTCAGCTCACCAAGTCAGCGCCATCCCGTGTTGTCTTACCCTGAGCCGCTGCCTTCATTGCCGGCCTGCTTGGCCCCAAAGCCTGTTGAGTGTGTATTCTTTGTTTCCCAGATGAGCTAGGGTAATTTGTAGGGCTTATAAGTGAAACTTGCAGTCCTTTCCAAAAGAGGAGCTGTGAATATGACTACTTGGTATGTAGATGTCCTGGTATTCTGGGTGGAAATCTTTAGTTCTTCTTGTATAGGAGTGTTACAGAGTGCACCTGTTGACCCAGTACACCTTTCCTAGGAAACGACACCTTCCTAGGAAGAGGAGTACAAGGTCGGATGCATGTAAATACCGTCACAAGGCATTTATTGATGACCTGCTTTAGGCAAGACCCTGTGTTGAGTGCTGGGGACTCCATCCTAGTGCCTGTGTCCTTGTAGGGGAATTGAGTCCTGGTCCTCCAGTTGACCTTTGATGATATTCACATTGTTATCCCAACAAGGACAGAGTCAGCAAATAGAAACAGTGTGTATGAAAGGAATAAAATAAATGTGTGTATTCAAAAAATAATCATCAATAATAAAAGTCTTTTCACTTTGAGAAGGGAATTTTCTTGATTTGTTTTTAATTAGTGAGATTGCAGTTTTTCTAATGTGGAAGTTTGATTACTCCAAATACAACCCACTGTTTGGAAATTTTTTGTGTTTTCTTTTCAGTTTAATTTTTTAATTTTAATTTTCTTTAATAATGCTTTAATTTTTTTTCTTTTTTTTTTTTTTTAATGAGTCTTATGATTGGCATTGTAATCAAACAGAACATAAGCTTTGGGGAAAAAAGTCTATTGAACTCTCTGCCTAGACTACTGTTACCCAGTGGATTGTTGGTGAATGGAACAGAGAAATGACAGATACTTGGGCCTAATATATTAATATATTGTTAAACTGGTCACACAAAAGAGAGCTGTCTCTCTGAATCCTCTTTTATCGAGTCCCCTGTATGCAAATCTGTCTTCTTTATCGAGTCTGTTAAACAGTCTGCTGCTCTGAAGACAGTTGAATATTTTACGGAGACTCTTGCTAAGTCCTGGGGCTTGTGATTGTCTGCAACTCCTGCCTTAATGCCTTTTGAAGTTAGGCTGCGAGAAACAGAGCCCTGCATGCCCCAGAATGCAGAGTGGTTTTCGCTTTTTTGAAAGTGTATTCTTTCTACCAATTTTGTTCCTAATTGGTAATCACAGACCCCCAATGGTACCTCTGGAGCAGGTGACAAAGTCATAGATCAAGGAGGAGGAATTGGGTGGACACAGGCTTCCCAGCAGTGGCGGCTGTGACAGTAGCCCCAAGGCTAGTACAGTTGCTGCTGGAAGCAGTTTATTCATGTCACCAGCCTCTCCGTTCCTTATATGTGCTTCCAATAAATCATGACATTGGGTGATCCTCCTTTAACTTTTATCTTAAAACAAGCTTCCGGGCCAGCTGGGCCTTTTTTTTTTTTTTTTTTGAGGAAGATTAGCCCTGAGCTAACATCTGCCGCCAATCCTCCTCTTTTCGCTGAGGAAGACTGGCCCTGAGCCAACATCCGTGCCCATCTTCCTCTACTTTATGTGTGAGACGCCTGCCACAGCATGGCGTGCCAAGCGGTGCCATGTCCACACCCGAGATCCAAACCGGCGAACCGTGGGCTGCCGAAGTGAGACATGTGAACTTAACAGCTGCCCCACTGGGCTGGTCCCTCAGCTGGGCTTTTTGATTCATAGAATGGCCATAAATCAAAAGGAAAAATACTGAAACTAGCTCACCATCCCTCTCCCAGTGCCACTTCAGGAACCAAGCTCGGCGCTATTATGTAAAGTCTAACATACTTACACTTTCATCAGTATTATCTGTGTTTCTCTAGTACGAGTATATTTTTGGAGTATTGGTTCTGATGGCTAAACAACAACAAAAGGTGTCTTTGAAAAGATAAGGGTGCCAAATACTGTTAAAGTTACCTCCTTATGAAAAGTTTTCGTTTTTCTCTCAAGAATCATCTGAGAGTTAGATTTCATTTAGCAGTTTCTTTTTAGCATAAATGTGGGAGTTTTTTTTTCCTGTCGTTAGTGGAACTCTGATTCTGTAAATATCTGCCCGTTTGTCCCTTGAGGTGATTTCATTAGATGGTGGGAAAGTGGACGTATTAACCCTCTGACATCTTTAAACTTGTATTTAACTTCTGGATTTGTGTTCTCTAAAACCAAATGTTAAACTTCCTTTGAACCGTTAACTTTCTAATTGTTCTTTAAACAACAAGCGTTAAAATCATGATAAAAATAAGATTAGGGATTAGTAATTTCTCACATGAATGTAACTATAAAATTAATTCAATGCACAGAGAAATAGAATTCAAAGAATTCAAGTAATTTCTGAATATGTAACTATATATGCTAGTGCAGTGGTCAAAGTGTGATCTGGGGAATCCCACGATCCTCTCAGGGTTCCATGAGGACAGAGTTATTATCATAATAATACTGAGTATTTTTATCATAATAATACTGAGACATTATTTGCCCTTTTTTGCTATATTGACATTTGCACTGATGGTGGTATGAAAGCATGGCGGAGAAAACTACCAGCCCTCATCGTGAATCAAGGCAGTGGCCCCAAGTGTACTAGTGGCATCGAATTCTTCACCTCCATGCACTCAATTTTAAAAGAAAATGCCAGTTTCGCATGAGAATGTCTTGCTGTAGCAGTAAAAATTATTAAAGTCTTGACTCTTGAGGGCATATCTTTAAAATACTGCATGATGAAATGGGAAGTACACATTAAGTACTTTTGCATCCCCAGAGTACAATGATTGTCTTGTTATCTCATGGAAAAGATCTAGTAAATGGTGGGACTGTGTTCCAAGGGTAGAAAAAACTACAAAGAAATCTTGAGCTTGATTGATTGTTGGCAGTATTGTTGCTAGTGGTGGTGGTGAAGTTTGAAACTATTTTGTGTGTACAGTCGTGCGTCACTTAGTGATGAATATACCTTTTGAGAAATGCATCGTTAAGTGATTTTGTCATTATTGCGAACATCCTAGAGTGTACCTACGCAAACCTAGATGGTGTAGCTTACTACACACCTAGGCTATATGGCACTTATCTATGGAACCACTACCGTATATGCAGTCCATTGTTGACGAAAATGTCGTTATGTGGTGTATGACTATTGTAGATAGAGCAAATGGGTAAGTATATGAGAAATACTGGGAATTGGAGTTTTTGTTGTGGGGGAAGGGAGATACTACTGTGGGATTGAGGGGGGTGAGGAAAAATCCTGCCATGTTGGATTTGAATTCAAGTGTCACTGTGAACTTACAATTGGAGATATTTGAAATATCCTTGCTCTGTCCAGTCAGAGCCTAGAAGCAATGATACTTCACTAGCAAGGAGCACACCGCATTCTCAGATCTTGATTTCTAAATGCCAGGGCTCCTCGGAGAATCTCAAATACCACCCTACTTATTTCTTATTAAGCACAAAGGGGAAAAGATATTTTGCTAAGGAAGAATCTGGCAGATCCTACCTTGTCAGTCAACCAACATCACCACTAAAAAAGAGACACAGCTAGACATGAGGTGCTTCCTGAAGGAAGAAGGCAGCACCACCCATGAAGTCTTGCCAAAAAGAAGCAGACTGTAGTCTGACTGAGCCTCTAGATTCAACTACCAAATTACAGGAAATCCAAAGGGACAGAGGAGTTTGTTAAATACCATCTTGGGGCTGCAAAAAAAAAAGCCCTCCAGGATCTGACAAACAGATGATCCAGGTTCTTCAAAAATAAGTTGCAAGAAAAAAATTAAAACTGAGACATGAGAACGGACTTAAGACCTCTTGACCAATGTATGGACCTTATTTGGATCATGGTACAAATAAACTGTGAGTTTAAGAAAATGTTACTAGAACTGTGAACACAGACTGTACATTAGCTGATGACACAGGGTGAAAGGATACTATGTCTACAGTTGCTTTAAAGTAATTTGGATGGAGGACAGTTGGGTAGGGATACAGATGAAGTAGGATTAGCCATGGGCAGAGAATTGCTAGGGAGTTCACGTGTGTTCATTATGCTGTTCCATCTACTTATGAATATGTTTGAAAGTTTTCATAATTCCATTAAAAAACCCTACTAATTAATGAGTGATAACCCAACATTTTGTGCCTCCTTAATGTCATGAAAAAACGATCAAATACAATGCATGATCCTTGCTTGAGTGGATCCGTTTTGCCCCCCAAAAATTATGAAAGACATTTTGGGGACAGTTGGAGACATTTAAATATGAACTTATAGTAAATGTTATTATTGAATTAATGTTAATTATTTTAGGTACAGTTATGGTTTTGTGTGATTCTGTAGGAGAAGTGTGCTGGGAGATGTGTGCTGAAGTATTTTAGGGTGAATTAGTATGACGTCTGCAAATTACTTTAAACACACATGGATTAGGTTGGCTCAGACTAAATTGCTGTTTTCCTAGGTCAAAAACAGTCAAATATCAGCAAACGCCTGTGGTTGAACCTAATATTTGTTAAAAGAGAGAAAGCAAATGTGGTGACAAATGGGGGTTCCAGGTGAAGAATATACCAATGTGTGTACTATTCTTTCACTTTTTATGTATTTGAACTTTTTCAAATAGGTAGTCAATGTATAAAAGTGAACTCTCAGCACATACATATTTGTTAGATTAAGTCTGCTGACAACATTCTCTCTGGGGATAATTGCCTGTAATAATGTTTAAATTCTCTTAGAATTAATTCTAAAACTACTTAAATTGATTCAGAATATAGAAAAGAAGGAAAACGACTTATTTCATTGTGTGTAATTTCTTCTCTCTGAATCAGCATATGACAACAGAAAAATGAAGAACTCTAGGTGGAAATTCAGAGGAGCTTACTAATATCTTATGGAACCTTTTCCATGGATGACCTTTAAAAACAAATTCACTATAGGAGAAAAATAGATCATTGGTTTCTCAGAAACCAGTGCCTATTTTCTTATTGTTTCTCGCGAGATCAAAAATGGCTTCTGTCTAGGCATGGCCTTCGCATTCTCTGTAAGGTAGGATGTATCTCTAGAATTTGAAAAATAAGTCTTTTCCTCCTCCCTTCCCTTGCTGCCATGAGGTGTCAGCTGAAGCCCATTTTGCTCAGGGTCACTGGGGTCTTCTGGGCAACCAGGGCAGATTAATAAAGTTAAGAGATGGTAATTCCTACTCCTTTGTAGAAAATTTCCCTAAGTGATTATTACAGCCCCTGGTTTTATCCTTCCTCTTTTTAAAATCCAAAACAGATCCCCAAAGAAGTGGCTGACATCTTTAACGCCCCCAGTGATGATGAAGAGTTCGTCGGTTTCCGAGATGATGTTCCCATGGAAACCCTCTCATCAGAGGAGAGCTGCGATAGTTTTGACTCACTGGAGTCAGGGAAACAGGTACGGATGCTTCCTCTCAAGGCAAGCGTGTTCATCTGGAAGCCTGGATCTTGGTTCAGATATCCTTTTCTTTGGACGTGGTCTGAGACTGGTGATATCAGTTAATTGTTGAGCATTTTATTTTATAAGCATTATGCCTTCATGTTTCAAGAAACTAGTGAGAGTACCCAGCTCACTTTAGCTGTTTAAATCGTTTCTACGCACAATTATTTTTTAAATAAATGGGGACTTCATCCGATCAAATCCATTCTCCTTGCCACTTCGGGCTGCAGCCTGCAGCGAGGCTGTATTCAGAGTGCTCCCACACAGCTGGCAGGGGGGCCAGCCCTGCACCGCTTTGCCCACCCCGTGCAGTGCGGTGGAGGGTGTGTGGTTACCCTGAGACAATTGCGGTTCTCTGCTCCTGCAGTGTGGTCCTATGAGCGCCTTGCTCTTGGAATTGCTGGGGAGAGCACTATTCTTTCTTTAATTACTTCGATCTGTGGCAAACACAAGTTACAGGTCTCTGTTAGATTCCTGGAGGTTCATATCATGCCTTAGCAATAGCATGGCCAATCAAAATATCTAGCCTTCTGTGCCATTTTCTTCTGAGTTCATTGTGGCACTCAAAATTCCTCATTCTCCCTCAACCATGGCCTCTCTTGAAAGGCTGTAAATTAAACCCACCTTGCTTCAACTGGGCACGTACAGGAAGGGAAGCAGTTAATCATGTAAGTGAAGTGCCGGCTTGATTACTCAGCTGACTGTGGTGGTCTGGCCTCCGTGGGCATGGAGGCCAGGTTGCAGGGGCCTCCCTGGTCTCTTTGGTCCTCATCTGTTTGATGTCTCTACAGCATTTGACCCCACCAGCCACCTGCTTCCACTGCCCTTGGTCTCTTCTTCTCTCTGACACGTTTTGTTCTTTGTTGTCATCTCTTCTATTTCCTGTCCCCATAGGGGATGTTCTCCAAGACTTTGTCTTCAGTCCTTTGTCTTCAGTCTTTTTGTTCACTTAGTGATCTCAGTGATTGGTCTCGTTTCAGCTGTTACCTCCAAGTTCTTTATGGCTTGGCTTCTCTGTGCAGCCCCAGATGTATTTCTGACTGCCAGTTGGACCCATCCTGATGGTTCAAGGGAGATCTGAAACTCACCATTTTCCCTCCCCTGGTTGTCTGTCTGTCTTCCCCATTTTTATCTCCATCTTTGGTGTTCTTGACCCCACCTCCTCCTCTCACGTCTTCCCAATTCCCTAGCACTAGTGGATGAATCTTCTGCCGTGTTCCTCACCTCCACCCCTTCCCATCTCGTCCCTCTAAAGCTACCATAGTCCTCATAGCCCTCACCTTAGTTGTAGAACTGAGTTCTGGTCACAGTCCTCCCTTACTCAGAAATCACCAGTCTCTGTTCGAGCATAGACAGGCAGCAAGGGAGAGCGGCGCATTCTGAGCAGTGCAGGAGGTGTGAAGTGCCGAGCACAGAGGCTGGCATGCAGTAGGCCTTAAGAAACAAAGCAGCTGCTTTTGCTGCTGTAACAGCTGCTGCTTCTATGCGTGGTCAAGCCTGCCCTTCCCCCCGCACCCCCACCGTCTGACCCAGTGTGCCTTAGGTGGCCCGTGACAGTGTGCTTGTCTTACAGATGGCACTTAATTCACATACCTCCCTGGGAAGCTGTAGGTGCTGTTCTTATCCCCATTTACTGGTGATAAAACCAAAGCTCAGGGAGGTGAAATGACTAGTCCAAGGCCCTACATCTGAGTAGTGGCCAAGCTGGAATCTTCCAAATGTAGGAGAACCACTTCTCACCCTGTCCCCTCCCACCGCTCTTTCCTGCCTGCTGTGCTGTAGTTGACCAGAAACTGCAGCGATCCCTCATCAGGCACTGTTCTGCCCTGTGTGTGCGCTGGTCCATGCTCTTCATCCTGCCTGTGTGCTTTCTCATCGTTTTTCTAGATTCTGCCCTAGTTCAGATCCAGTTCAGATGTTTCTTCTTCTGTGAAGTCTTCCTGGATTTTCTTTCTTTCTGTGCTCCATATTGCTTGTGTCTCCCTTATAATACTGATCCCCACCATGTTTACTCATGGACCTATCTAGCTCCCTGACTAAATTCTAAGCTCCTTAATGGAAAGGACTTCATACTTGAGTGGTGCTTTCCAGCTTCCCTGGCTCAGACTGCTTGCTTGGATTGTCCCTTTCCTCTTGGTTCATGCATCCAGCACCCGTTGGTGAATGAGCACCCACTGGGTAGAATTGAAGTGGGATACTTGTCTGACTGGTTTATCCCACCATCACTTTCTAGTCTGCTTCTTCATGTCACAAGAGCCTCCAAATAAAAAATGTAATCACTCTGTTAGCTCCCTTCTGATCTGTTATTTGCTCACATTCTTGATCATGGTAGAGATAGGTGACCAAGGCCCGTGATACGTTGCCTCATTGATTTTAAGGGATAACAAACAGATCCTGGGGAGCAAAGAGCTGTAACCAAGAATGCAGTGAGGCTGTATGGAGTGGATATTTGCTTCATACAGACCGTATTAAAAACAATTTTTACACCCTGTGGAGTGAGGAGAATAAAAGCATAGGCCTTAGTTGAGGACTGACGCTAAGTTGTTTTTCTTGATCAGAACGAGCCACCAAAGATCCTGTTTGTCCTAGGCTGACCGCTGCCCTGTGAGGTCAGCTTAAAGGATAGAAAGAGCCAGAAGGACTGGAAGGCTGGAACTTGCTGCTCCAGGGCATGGCCTGTTCTCTTCGGGCCCTAGGCAGAGACTTTGTCTTTAATAACATTTAATAGGCCCCTTGCCCTAGATCAGCCTGCAGGGCCTTGCTCCGGGCCTGTCCTTGGAGGGAGCAGATTCCTGGTGGGCTTCCCTAGGAGCCCGCCGTGTACCATTCCTCCTTACCGACAGACCCTGGCCTGCTGCTTCCCCGCCTGACCCCACCCACTCACGATCCATTTTCACCAGCTGAGCAAAGCTTCGTGAACTTGCACACGGTATGTGTAGCAATGCTGACTTTAATCTCCCTTAAACACAATTCGAATTTCGCTTTAAAGAAACTTCCCTTTCGTGTGTGCATTTTTTTTCAAGCAGCTGCGCCACAGCTATCAACAAAGGAACCAAGTAATTTAGCTCTGAGCACACTCTCTCCAATTACCCATAATAATTCATAGGAGACATTTTTAAGCTTAAAAAAATGCTGGATCTAGGCATTTCTGTCCCTATCCCCCTGTAAGTTTTTCCACTCATCTATTATATCTTTTTCCCCAGAGATGTCTGAGCTTGAAGAAGTCTATAATTAAAGTCAGGGAAAGGCAGGGGGAGATGAAGATTCTCCAACCTAATGTGGAGTGATGAGGGGTCACTGCTCTATTGGGTGCGGGAGGAAGAGGCATCAAAGGCAGCTGGGGACACGGACTGCGGCCCTTGGTGCCAGCTTGGAGGTGGCTGGCCTGTGGGTCTCCGCTGCACTGCAGTTCTTTTTTCCCCCCTCTCCTTTCTTTGGAGCCTGCCATTTAGAGAGCCTGGTTTCCTTTTTATTAGTTCAAAAGAAAGAAAACGTCATTATTGGAAAATGTCTTTCCTTCTTAAGACTCAGTCCTGTAGCATCTTTCCTTCTGCTCACTTGCTACCTGTTGGCGGTTGCTGGCCTCTCACCTCCTGCAGGGGAGGAGAGGCGGGGAGAGGAGGGCTGGGGAGGGTGGAGCTTTCCATCCGTCCTCTGCGCTGAGTGGCAGTGGAACAGCTGCAGTCTCCTCGGCAGTGGGCAGGGAGGGGTGTGGAAGGCTCCAGCTCTTTCCTACAGAGAAACTTGCTGGCTGGGGAAGGGAGGCATGCTCCCCGACTGGAGGAGAAGGGCTTTGGATGGCTGGTAGGAAGGAAAGCCAGCACGTGGGCGGGAGCCAGGCTTTCTCCTCAGGTCTTCTTCCCATGTGTTTTCGGTGCTCTGTGAAAGCAGACGTTCCTGAAGGCCAGCCCTGGCAGGGGACACTGAATTCCATCAGCATTTATCGGTCACACAAGAAGCTGATGGAGGCTGTGGCCAGTCTGAGTTTTTGAAATTCTTTGATTTATGGGTCTAAATTTCTGCAAGCTTTAGAAAATGTGTGTGTGTATATATATATGTATGTGTGTTTTTATTGTGGTAAAATATACGTAACATAAAATTTACCATTTTTAACTATTTTTAAGTGCAGACAAGTCCCAAGTTTCTTGCCAGCCAGACACTAAGTGGTATTAAGTACATTCACAGAAGCATTGTGCAGCTGTCGCCATTATGCATTTCCAGAATGTTTTCATCATTTCAGACAAACTCTCTACCCGTTAAACAATCACTCCCCTTGCCCCCTAGCCTCTGGTAACCTCAGTTCTTTTTTTCTCTCTGACGTGTGTTTTTAATTTAGCAGGATGTGCGATTCCATCCCAAATACTTTACAGAAGAGCTGAGAAGAATTTTTATAGAGGACACTGACTCAGAGACAGAGGATTTTGAAGGATTTACGCAGAGTGATCTGAATGTGAACAGTAACCCAGAAGTGATGGTAATAATTATCAATATGAGGGAGTGTGGGTTGTAGTATTTTTAGTCCTGTTTGTGAATTGTATTTTTACTTGTAGGGAGTCACTCTACAAATGAAAAGATTGTACTTTTTCTTACATGTTTCTCTTATAAGCCAGTTAACAAAATATAAAAATTGCTATTCTAAGGCTGATTCCTGGTCCGCCAGTCCATTATTCTCTTAGAGAAAAGCCAGTCATCTTCCCCTGGTGCCTTTGGAGTTTTGGGGGATGTTTCGCAGATATCCCTTATTGTCCTTATCAAAGAATTTACTTCAGACTTTCTTGACCTGTTTTGTCTGAAAAGAGGAGGGGTCTATCTGGGACTAACAAGTTCATTAAAGTCATTTCTTGTTGTGTGCAAAGTAGTGTTCTTAGTTTTACAGTTAATTTGGCAAAAATTTAGCTGTGGTAGAAAGAGTTTTCCCTGTGCATTCTTGATTGGGATGCTGACATGCTTTTTAGTGATAAAGATGATCCAGGCCTGCCCAGTTCCTGAGGGAAGTCTGTTCTCAGCACTTTGCCATCAAGAGACTTGCTGGTTGATCTCTTCCTTTTATTCTATATGTTTAGGCCAGCTTACTGCTGACTAGCATATATTTATCCCCAAAAATCAATATGTCCTTTCCTCCTTTGGTATCATGGTAAAGGATAGCGGTGACGCCTCTTTACTCTCACAAGCTCCTAAGGAGCCGCTTCTGGCATGGAAGCTCTGTAGAAGTTTAAATTAGCTGTAACTGGTAGGTTCCTTTTGTCCCTCACCTTTCCCTGGGGGGAACTTAAGGCCTGAAAGCCCTAAGGGTAGGCTGCTTTGTTTGATGGTGATTTTTTTCCATGAATAGCTACACAGAGCTGTGCCAGCCTGTAGGCCCCGGCCCTCCTTTGGCTTTCTTTACAGAAGCTGTTTATATGGCAGTTCATGTGATACAGTCTGGCCAGCAAGTCTCCAGTTTCTTGCCAGCAAGACACTAAGATCCTTCCGAACCCCAATGGGTATCGTTTACTCTTAGTGACTTACTTATCTTCTGTTCTTTCACTAAGTGATGTCTGATTATTCAAAGAATTTGTGTTTCCAGCACGGGAATGTAAATTACCCCAAAAGTCTTTTTTTCCCTTCACAATCTATAAGTTTAGGGTATGAATTGTGACATGTTACATTGACTCAGATGTCACTCATAGCTCGGGGCAGGTCCACCTGCAAATTTTGTTTTAAAATTCACTGAGAAAACAAGCACGGTTGCCTCCCTACCCAACCTCTTTCCCACCCTAGTGAGAACTGGTGAGACCACCTTTTCTGATAATGGGATCTTACTGTACCTTGGTGTCTAGTGGTCTTCTAGCCAGATGTCAAACAGCCACAGCAGTGGTCCTGGCCCTCGTGTTCTTTCCCTCAGGTCTGAGTCTCCACGGATAGTACAATTTGCTCTTTTCCTGCTTTGGTGTAGTAAGCTACTCCACATCCTTGGTAAAGAGAGGCGGTTTAGATAATGATTATGATAAGTAGATAAAGCCAGTCTGGGAGATGTTTCCTCTGCCGTTTTCTAACAGTGTCTCCTACAATTGGATTCCTCTGCAGCCCGCCATTTTGAATTCCAGAGCTACTAATGTAGAAAGTTCAGGATATTTTAAAAAAAATAGATAAGTCAGTACAGTATAGTCTTGTTTCTCTACTTGGCTTTTTGTGGATTGATTCACACACCAAGGTTTGGAAGTTATCTGTATTTTTTTCCTCCTTCTGCCTTATTTTTAACTTGAGTCCAGCTAGAATTTGGGGAGTGGTCCCTGAGGAGGAAGCCGAGTCACTTAGCTGAATCCTGGCCCATCCTGGTGCTGCTCGCTGCCCTCCTCACCGTAGCCCCATTGTTAGGAGTCCCTGACAGAGGTTCCCAGACTGCGCTTTCCAGCACGTGGGTCAGGGAAAGATGCCCAGGAGATGGCGTAGGTCTCAATATTTAAACCTATCTCTGCTATTGCGAAGAGTCCCATCACATCTGAGATATCACCCATGGTCACCTGGGTAATGTCACCCTGCCACTGGCTTCTGTTCTTCCTGTGTTCTCATGTGTGAAACATAATGTTTTAATGCTGGAGACCTATACCACTTAGTGGAGTTTGAAAATCGGGGGGAGAATTTCCTGCGGGGACTGAACTGGTGCTCTGTAGCTGTCTGCCTTGATTTCACCCATGGCTCTGCAGGTTACAGAAGAGGGAGGAGGGCTTCCCTTGGAGTGAGGACCCATCATGTCCTGGGGATGAGGTTCTCCCACTGACCCCGATGGCAGGTTGTCTGCCTGCTCCTTGGTCACTTCAGTGATGTGAAGTCAGCTCTCCTGTCACTTTTACTCAGAAGTCATATTCTTGCTATTTAAGGCAGAATAGTTGGTTACTTCTTTTTCCTTAGCACTCCATTTTCATCTGACGATAACTCTTAGGTCATGCACACCCTTTTCTTTGAATTTTCCTCATTGCTTGGGTTCTGGATGGGCCTCCCTGGCTGTTCCACTGTGGAAGAGCCCACGTCGTCAGCGTTTTGCTTCCAGCCTGCTGCTCTGATGGAACACAGTCTGTGGGTGGGTGTGGCTGCAGCACAGTGTAGTAATAGAATGCTTGCTCTTTGATTATATTCACAACAAACTATGAGCATTTAATTGAAGAGTTCAGAGGGAACTATTATAGTCATCTTTTTCCTACAATAATGTCAGAGTGATTTTAAATGTGTGTCTTTTTGAAGGTCTGTTATAGACAACATCTTTATTCTTTCTCTCATCTTGTTAGCTCATGGAGTCAGATTTGAGCGACGACAGTAAAGCCTCTTTAGGGAGTGAGGAAGAGGAAGATGAGGAAGAAGAGAAGGCTAGCCCCAGAAGGAGCAGGCGTAGAAGAAGCAGCATTGGTCTTCGGGTAGCCTTTCAGTTCCCTACCAAGAAACTGGCAAAAAAATCAGATAAAAACAATGCTTCTGAGCCGCTGTTTTCCAGCTCACACTTACAGGACAATAAAAAAGCAATTCTTGGAAGAAAGAAAAGCTGCAGACGGGGGAAGGAAAGGGACGATTCTGCCTCTGAGTCTGGCGACGACTCCAGGGATGAGGGCCAGGAGAGCTCAGATGCTCTGCTGAAAAGGACCATGAACATCAAGGAGAACAAGGCCATGGTAAGGCCCACGGCGGGCGGTCTGGGGGCCGTACCAGGCCCTGACCAGTGGCTGCTGAGGCTCTCAGAACTGTTGGCCCTCACAGCCACTGCTGCTTTGGCTTCTGTCAGGAAAGGTGCTCTGGGTATTGGGTGGCCTTTCTCTTTTCCTGAACCCCAAACAGTTATTACCTGATCAGCTGTGGTTTAGGAATAGAAAGAGACTCCCCAGGACCATTTTTAGCCCCCTACATGGTGCCATGAGCTAATGCTGCTTACTGTTTATTAAGTTCTAAATATGTAGTAGTAATGGAGGTGAGAGAGGCTGAACAACTGGCCTGATACCAGCAGAAAGAAGCAGAGTGTACATAAGATGTTGTGAGGCCCACTTGAGAGTTGCAATGTACAGGTCAAGCAGGTGGCTTTCAACCTAGAAACCCTTCTCTTGTGATGACCCGCTGTGGTTTCAAGACATCACCTGAAGGAATGAAAGAAGTCTAGCTATTAAAACAACTGAAGAGTTTTGAATCACTTTAAAATGTCACATTAATAGAACAATTAATGGAACAAGGTGAAATCTTTGTGTATTTGGTTTTTTTATATGTGGTCAGTAACTGTTGTTTGCTTCATAATTTTGTATAGATGGGATTAAGAAAAAAATTTTACCATTCATCACTTTTAGCATTTTGGTGTGTTTTTTCTTTAATATTTTAAGAAAGGATAATGTAATGATACTGTATATGCAATCTTATATGCCTAATAAGTTACATAAGAAAATATATAGCCTACTTTTGGGTGAAGTGTATCCTAATACTCATCTATGCTTAGCGAAGGGAAATTTTTAGCAATGTATCTGTCTGCATCTTTAAAATAAGAACTGTGTTGTTCGTGATTTTTTTGGTGATACCCAAACATTTATATGTTTCAGAAGAATCCTAATTGATTTGTCCAAGTGGCATATTAATGCCTGTTATTTGGTGGTATTAGGTGTTTCTTTGGAAATATTTTCATGAATTATTTTTACTGATGAGAAATTAATCAACTTAATGAGTTTTTTGGAGCTCCGAATAACTGTCAGAACGATCTAGTTGAGCCTTTTCTGTTTTGAACATTATGAAACTTGATTCAGGTGTGCCAAATATGTTGCAGGGTCACACTGCTACTTAATGGCCCAGTTGGGATTCTAGCCTCATGCTCCAGGTCTTGGTCATTTCCTGGCCAGTTTTCACTGTGTCATGTCCTTATCTATAAGGAATGGGCATAGATTTTATTCTCATGAATGATATGAGCATCTCACCGCTGGAGATAAAAATCTTTACATGTGAGGTTAAAAATCTCACAACTGTTGAGATCTTACGTAAACTACTTCAGTGAAGTATCTCGCGGCTGCAAAAGTGGAGACTTGTGATGAGGTGTTCAATGAAGTAGACTTGGCAGTATTGACGTAAGATCCTCTCTTTTGTTCTGAACTTCAGCTTGCTCAGTTATTGGCAGAATTGAACTCGATGCCAGATTTCTTCCCAGTACGAACCCCAAGCTCGGCTTCTGTAAGTGGAACTCCTTATACTGAAACACATAATCGATTGGCAGATGGCTTTTATTCAAGAAAGCACCCAGATGCATACCTCTGTGCTCTGCTTTCAGAAGAAGAGAACAGCGAGGCGGGCCTTCTCGGAGGGACCGACCACGCGGCGCACGAACCCGGCCCGGAGCGCCCGGCCTCCCGAGAAGTTTGCTCTGGAGAACTTCACTGTCTCAGCTGCCAAGTTTGCAGAAGAGTTTTACAGTTTCCGAAGAAGGAAGACCATTAGTGGGGTATTTTCTGACCATAATAAGCAGATTCTTCTTTTTGAAGCCAGTGGTCCTCAGATATGAGTGTTCATCACAGTCACCCCAGGGCTTGTTAAAAGTGCAGAGGTCCTGACTTGGTAGGTCTGCAGCTGCTGAGAATTTGCATTTCTACCAAGTTCCCAGGGGGCGCTGGTGCTCCTGGGACCACACTGAGAAGAACCCCTAGTCTAAGCTGGAGGCGACGGGGAGAGTCCTTTACCTAAGCCGAGCCGAGGAGCCCTCAATGGTTAGGCCACCCAGTTTGATCTCCGGTGGAGGCAGCAAAGGCCTGTTAACGCCTCCATTAGCTTGTGGTTTTGCTTGTGGGAAAGTACAGTGATTCCTCCGAGCCTTCCTGTTTTAGGAATGGGGCGTTTCAGGTGCTTTCAGTCTGGAGTGAGGAATTCTGGGCCCTTCCCATTTGTGGGTTAGCATTTCAGTGTGGTTCACTTCTGTGTCCTCACGGAGTTTACAGCAGGTGGCCACTTACTGGTCAGGTAAAACCTGAGCTGCTCATTTGTCGTTTATCACCTTGCCTTGCCGTGGCGGAAGCTCGGCCAGGTGTGCAGGAGCTCATTCAATTACTAAATGAATGAATGACTTCCGGGAAATAGAAGAGGGATGTAGTTAATATTCATGGTGCTAGAGCTCTGAACGTTTAAAATGTTTAAGAGTTTGTTTTCAACCGCTCAAAATATCTCATGCTGGGTCCCGCGTTGGCTTGTTTTGCAGGGGAAGTGCCAGGGCTCTCGACGGCGTCACCGTCTGTCTTCTTTTCGCCCCGTGGAGGATATCACTGAAGAGGACTTAGAAAATGTTGCCATAACTGTTCGAGATAAAATCTATGATAAAGTTCTGGTAAATTATACATGATGAATAATTTGCATGACTGTAATTCTTACTGGGAGTCTAAGGCACAGGTGTTTGAAATCCTGCCTTGTTTTTAACCTGGATCTGGGCCCACACCCTCCGCTGTCTCCCAGGGCTCAGAGGCGCACTCTGAATTGGGGGGTCAGCTGTCACTGGGACAGAGAGGATGGCTTAGTGCCGTAATTCTCACCAGGAGAGAGGTCTCTCTATCTGGGGGAAGGCAGGACTGTAGTCTGGAAAAGCATATTTATTTAAAGTTGTTATATTTTAAATATTTATGTGGTTTTTGTTTTAAACATTGAAAAACACAGTGTGCTTTTTGGCTAATATAACCATGGAAATTAAAGTTTCATAGAGTATCTGGTTGGTAGGAAATGGGTTAAAACTTCTTTTAAACGGTGATTTAGTAAGAGGCTGTCTGTTGTTCTGCATAATTTTTTAGATGAGTAATGGGACACTGTCTTAAGGTAGTTTTTAAATGTTTTTAATTTAAGTGTAACATTTTAAAACCCAGAGATTTTATACTCAGTCTCACGTGCCCTAATGTGCTTCTCTGGCCCCAGAACTAAACCTGCTGACAAGGCTCGTGGAGGGTGCCCTGGTTTGTACCGAAACAATGCTGCTCGATTCTGGGAGAGAGGCAGTGCGTCTCCATGCACTTAGAAATGCCCGTGACAGCATGTGGGCTTGTGGGCGTCACCCTATAAATCCCATGTTCACCCGCTGACCTCCTTCCCCCTCAGGGTAACACCTGCCATCAGTGTCGGCAGAAGACCATCGACACCAAGACAGTGTGTCGGAACCAGAGCTGCGGCGGGGTGCGAGGGCAGTTTTGTGGGCCGTGCCTGCGGAATCGCTATGGCGAGGACGTGCGGTCAGCACTGCTGGACCCGGTAGGAACAGCATTCGCATTTGTCATGAATTGTACTGGCGAAGGGAAGCAAGCCGAAGATGGGGCTCCCTGGGCCCTCATTGGGGACCTGTAGCTGCAGCTCTGATTTCTCTAGACCCCTCCCTCCCTCCTCTCGCTCTGCATCTTAAGACTCTGGCGGAAATGAAAAACAGTTTCCTTCTGGAAAAAGAGCAAACTGATCAACAGGTAGGACAGGAGAAGAGATTGTGTTGGGTCTCCCAGGGTCATTGCTGGGCTCTCGTACAGTTCTGGTTTGTACAGGTAAATCTGTCTGCCTTTCCTCCAGCAGCCTAATTCACCTTGGGTTTTTCTGGGCCAGGCCAGGGGAGTGTATATCGTGGTGGAGGGTGCCCGGCCTTGCTCTGAAGTTTCACATCTGTTAATGCAATTTATTTCTGTTACTAACTCATTTGACCTTAGGAAGTAGGTCTGTAACCTCCCTATGTCTCAGTGCCCTCTGTAAAATGAGACAGTAGTATCACGGTTAGCATGTATGCCCTTGAACCTGGGCAGTTGGGCTCCAGAGTCTGTGCTCTTAATCACTGTACAGCCTCTTACAGCAGTCATGGAGGTAAATATACTGCCCCCAGTTTGCAGATGAATATCAACCACTTAACTTCACTAGCAGTTTAACAGCAATCACACAAAGAGGGTGGAAGAGCTGGAATTCACACCTGGGTCTCACTGTCTTTTGGGAAACCCTGCACTCCCCACACAGGGCTGACTGCATGGGTGCGTGACCTCTGCGGTTGTACGAGGCTCTGCATTTGGTCTAATACTCCTGAAATTCTCCAGAATTTCTGAACAGGTATCAGCTAATTATGTAGCTGGTCCTGTCTAAAACCAACAAATTTTTCAGTGTTTCTCTGTGTGCCATGTTGGGTGATCAACCTTTCGGGGCTGGCTTGAAACACGTGAGGAGGAGACACGTTAGATAATCCTTCACCCTGTGACCTTTGCTAAAAGGTAACGCGTGTTGAAAGACTGGAGGAGAGGCCAGGTGGGCCAGGCTCCGGCAGAATCTCATCTCACCAGAGCCTGGAGGTAATGGGGAAATTTCTGCTGTCGTGTCTCTCCTAGGATTGGATGTGTCCTCCCTGCCGGGGGATCTGCAATTGCAGTTACTGTCGGAAGCGTGATGGCCGCTGTGCCACGGGGATCCTCATTCATCTGGCCAAGTTTTATGGTTATAATAACGTTAAGGAGTATCTGGAGAGGTAAGTCTCAGACCAAAAGTGGAGGTTGCCATCCGGGACCAGCAGGGGAGTCCCTCTAGGCGGGAGGTGGGTGCCTTATTTCAGGCGGATTCCTATGAATCACTTCGAGTGCCATCCGTTATCTGTTTGTATTGGAAAAAGCTCAGGACTGATATTTTCCCTGTTAGGAAATTCCCTCCTTTGTTAGAATTTTCAATTCAGTGCTTTCTGTATGCAAAATGTCGCCTCACTGTATAAAACAGAAGTGGAGTCTACAGGGCAGGCTGAGGGGAAGCTGCAGACTGTGAAGGGCCAGAGGCAGCCCCAACCCTACTGGGCAGAGAGGTTTGGGCGATGTGTGCCCAGGACAGAGTCGTCTCACTCTGGGGAGGAGGAGACGGAATTGAGGCCTACAGCAAACCCTGACGCGCGGTTTTAGAATGGGGCAGTGAGGCGCCTCACGTTCAGGGCCTGCCCGCGGGCCCTGCTGGTACTGACCTCGCGTCAGAAGATCAGAGTCGGGCTTTGTCCTCTTGGGGTTGTTGAGCCTCCAGCCGCAAATGCTGCTTTGTGTTTGCCTCCGTCCCACTCACTGCTTCTCACAGTAACACTTCCCATCTTTTTCTCAGTCTACAGAAGCGGCTGGTGGAGGACAATTAAGAGAAGGAAGAACCAGCCAGCTCGCCAGAGAGTACCGTTTGTGCCTGAGATTTCTTAGTCGTGTTTTTATACAGAAATTCGTTCTAGATCTAAATACTATTTTTTTAAAGATTGTTTATATGCTTAAAAAGATTTCTCAGGAACACAGCAAAGCAGAGGAATCTATATCCATGTATACGCAGGCCTGTTTGTAGTTGTTAAAAGCATCTGCAGATGATTACAAAGCACGGTTTAAATGGGGTGGAGTTTAAAGTTCAGGTAAGTAAGTTCTGCAGAAGCATTGTGTAGGCAGCTCTGGCCTTCGACCCTGTTTGATTATCCCTGTTGCCTAGATCTTTTACCTCCCAGACAGTAACTCCAGGTGGAGTTTTTACAGGGGTTATATCCCCTTCAGTTTCCCAAGTGACCATGTTCAAACCATATCGTTTAACCTGCTCTGGGTCATTGGAAACTTATATTGAAGAAGGTTCCTCGAAATTACAAAGTGCAATTAACCACAGAACTTGAGAATATTAGAGTTTTATTCAAACTTGAATGAACAAAAAGTGGACTGTCACTTCACTGACACTGGAGGCCTCAGAGCAATGCTGGCCGGCAGGAGTGTCCCCCTCTTCCTTCAGGATTCATCTGCTGCCTGGAGCCACTTGCTTCTAATATTTTGAAAGCATGTAGGCCTAAAAGATTTTGTTTAATATTTACAAAAACTCAAATTGCACTTACTAACTAACTGGGAGACCTCCAGCCACATTGTTTTTGAGGAACTGATTCTGAATAAGTTTCCAGTATTTTCTTCTACATTTCTTTCTTTCTCTCCCCATTCTCCACTTTTTAAGGATGGTGTTAAAAAAAAAAGATGACTGGATATGTAAGTTACTTAAAGGTTTTGGAATGTGTTTTATGCCTTTCAGTAGAATAAATGTGCATGGGAACACTGCAGTGTCACAATGAAAAATCTTCGCAGTGCTCTAGCTGAGGCTGGAGGAGTGAGTCCCAGCACGAGGGCCATTTTATGCTTCCAGCAGCAGAGCCACGCCTGCCAGAACCCATTTGGCCGTCTTCTCTTTGCTCTTCAACCTGAAGGTCCACACGTAGTTGGGGCCCCTCATTTTGGTTTTGTACACAGGGCACTCATAGGTGTGTTCGGTTTCCTGTCTGTCTATGGGTATGGCTTTCGCAAAGATGACGGGCATCACGGACATTAACTCCTTGAGGCGGGCTTCAACAATGGTTCCTGACTCGGTGTCCCATCTGGCACCTACAGCAAAAACGCACGAGTTGCAACAGTGTAGCATGTGGGTACTGATCCTCTACTTGTAGGCAATAAACATTCTGGTTTTGTCATGTTATAGCTTGTCACTGGCTTCCTTACTGAGCTGGCCCATGACTGAGATATATGAGGTAGGCTATCTACCTGCTGCCCAGGTGCCACATACACACTGGAAGCATAGATTGTTGCTCCCATGCTTGACACCTAAACTTTGCTACCAAAAGTAAACATTTGAATTCAAAAGGTACAAACTTGCACGAAAACAGATTCTAAAGCAAACTAGTTTGCCCTCCCTTTAAAAAAAATTGTGAATTTGAATGCTTATAGACTGTACGAGGAGTCTCTAGTTCAACACGTTCCCTCTCCAATGTGCCTTCTTTTCTTACGCCAAGTTCAGGTCAGTCACCTCCATCACCCACCCTGCCCTTAAATGTTTGAACTTGTTGCACTTGCTTTAAAGTGAAAAAAGAAGCATCTTGGTAGAGACTAGGATAAGAGGAAATGTCCTGCATGGCTGAATAATTTGGAAACTATTGCATTCTCTACCCGCCCCCTCTTAGAGAGTCACAATGTGCACTGCATCTTAAAGGCTCAGAGAGGGGCTGGCCCGCTGGTGCAGCGGTTAAGTTTGCACGTTCTGCTTCGGCGGCCTGGGATTTGCCGGTTTGAATCCCGGGTGTGGACATGGCACCGCTTGGCAAGCTATGCTGTGGTAGGCGTCCCACATATAAAGTAGAGGAAGATGGGCATGATGTTAGCTCAGGGCCAGCCTCCCTCAGCAAAAAGAGGAGGATTGGCAGCAGTTAGCTCAGGGCTAATCTTCCTCAAAAAAAAAATAAGGCTTAGAGAACCCTTATAATAAAACATCAGTGTGAAGTTAACCGACAGTTTTTAAAAAGAAGAATTTGAATTGATTATATTAAAAAGAAAAATAAATTCAGTGTATGTCTTAAATTATCCTGTGGCATTAACACCAGATATATGTGCAAATTCAAGTAGCAGCCATTAGCCTAAATGCCCTAAAATTTGGCTCACATTGGACACACATCCTGGCATTTAAATTGTTTGAAAGAGACTCCACATATTCCTTGGGGTGGTGTCTTACCTTCCATGAGGAGCCCGTGGAGATATGCGCCTTCCCTCGGGGGATGGCCATAATCTTCCTTCGTTTTTTTGGTAACATCAACAGTCAAGCACATTTTATCCAGTGGCCACGCATTTTTTCGAGCCATAGTCTGCATGATTGCTTTGGGAGGAGCAGAAGAAACAGGAATTGAAAGAGAGGAGATAAAGTTATACATAAGGTTCCCAGGAGCCACTGGTCAGATGAGTGTCTTCCTGAGGCGTGCTTTGGCCCCAGGGTGCGTGTGGCTGCTCTAGAGCAAGGGCTGGCGAACTCAGGCCCACATGACAACTTCCCTGCTTGTGTAAATGAAGTTTTACTGGAACGGCCATGCCTACTGGGCTTTGTATTATCTGTTTGTTTTTGCACTATCCTGGCAAAGTGGAGCCGTCATGAAAGAAACCACGTGACCCTTGATGGAAAACGTCTGCTAGAGTGAACGTCATCCCCCCTCACATGGCTGCTCCTGGACCTCCTCCCCTTGCGCTGCTGCCTGCAATTTTATTTCCTCTGCAGTTTCTGCTGTCATTCCGTCTCCCTTTTTGGTCATGGCTACCGCAGGAGGACTGGTCAGCAGGGCAGGCAGAGTCACTCATAGGTAAAGCCAGGCAGGATTTCTGCTGGGGGGGGTGGTTCTGTCAGCATCGGGGGCTGCCCTACCACAGCCTTACCAGTTAAGAAGGACTGAGGATTGAAGAAGCCGGACAGCCACACCACAGCTGGAAGGGCGAGATCTTGTGTCCAGGTGTCGAGTTCTCGGCATCGCAAGAGGAGGTCATTAAACCTGTTTAGCAGAAAGCAAGAAGAAATAAACTTGCTTTTTAGTAATAGAGAAGTTTTCTAGTAAGATTAAGTAGATTCTGGGGAAGGGATGGTGGGGGTTGTGGGAGAGAAATAGACCACTGACGACCAGTAAGATCGTTGTCTGATGATGTGCACAACATTGTCCTTTTAAAGGGCTATATTTTTCTCTGTTGAGATTTTATATCTTAGAACTATTACCATTAGGGACAAGAAACACTGGGGAATGTGGAAAATTCATCTCCATTTATTCAACGACTATTTTTTTAGGTGGTCCTAGTGGTATGTGGTGACTATACACAGGTGGTCTGTGCCATGATCTGAGCTGACAAGTGCCAGCATGGAGGAGTGTAGAGGGTGCATGGAATGCACAGGAAAACACGTGTGTGTCTGAGGACGGGGAGGGGAAGGCTGTGATGACTGTTAGAAGACCAGAGTTACTGGGAAAGGCAGTAGAGCTCATGGCAGTAGACTTCTCACACGCGGAAATGATCTGAAAGCGGGAGAGGAAAGGTTATTAAGGGGAGCACCAGTCTTCCCTCCATTGCATGCCTGTAGTTTGAGAAATGCTATTTCTACACAGCTATTCTCATCTCATCCACACAATTATGGAAGATAGGAAGGATCTGCAGTTCACCTGAGGAAGCTGGCTCAGAGATGCTAAGGAGATAAGGTCATCTTTGATAAAATTAGATGTGAAACCTTGAAATGTAGGTTTAAGGGCTACTGAAAACATTGGGGAAATGGAGCCAGGGGTATGAGATGGAGCACAGAGAGGACAGCCCAGCAAGCCAGCAAAGCCTTCTCCAGGGTGAGGGCCACACAGGCTAGTGCTGCAGTGTCCTGGCAGCTGGGTTGGCTCAGAGTTACAAAGGAAGAGGGTTGAAGGAGGAGTCATCCCGACAAACCCCACTGCAGGCGACATGTGCCTGAGGTTGGGCTGTGAAGCAGGAAAGGCTCTAAACGTTCACGTTCAAACTTGGGTCCCCACAGGGAACATTCCTGCTAGCTATCAGCTATCAAAATAGTTCAAAATAGTATCAAAAATAACTATCAGCTATATCAACTACGGCCCTGTGCCCTGCCCCTTGTTAAATTCTTTCAAATAGCTGGCTTAGGCAAAACATACTTGAAGATAGAAAACACAAAGAGAAAAAGGCTAAGAACAGGAAAAGCAAGGATAGAAAAAGACTTTTTATCTCAATGTTGCCATAAGATAAACACTGCAGCCAGACAATTTGCAATAAGTTTTTAAAAAGTGAAGTGATTGCTTGTATAAACGAGATTATGGTTTAGAAGTGATCAACTAAGAAAAAGTGAAGAAATTAAGTTAGAAGATCTCAAAAGCAGAAAAAGCAATTCTGGAAATGAATGGGAAAAGTGAAGCAGCATAAGGTAGAATAATAAGGAAAGCTAAATAAGATGAAATGGAAATAATGAAATTTACTGATACAATTCTAGAAAATTCAAGTTTCCCTCAATTACAAATTTGAATCTCTATAAATCAAGGACATACCATGTTTCAAGAAAATTTGACACAGAATAATCAATACTAAGATACATCTTAATATAGATGGTGAAGATAGAGAATCCCCTGAACAGCCAGGAAGACACATGGAGTCTTTTTTAATAAAGGGGAAAAAATTATGTCAGCTTCAGACACCTGCACAGCAGCATTTGATCAGAGGATAGAGTGATGGTTACAAAGTCTTCCAACAATGAATGGATTAAACTTTTTTTTTTTATAACCAACCAAACTGTCATTTGAGTATAAAGACAACTGATTATATGACATGAAAAACCACCAGCAAATCCAACAAAGAGGAAAGTTAATAACCCAGGAAATAAGAGGAATCTTGAAAAAAAAGATTCTTAAGTATGTTTAAAATCCTGAGAAAGAAAAAGAGGATAACAGTCATAAAAACAAAAGCAGAAAATTATGAAACTAGGTCAGGTACCTCCCCCCAAAATATAAACAATTTGGAACTGAAAATTGATTTTGGATAATGAAATTTTAGAAATTGAGGAGAGAGATAGTAGACCAGAGACGACTGAAGATAAAATGAAGATCACCCAGAACTGATGAAATCAACCAGAATACAGCAGAGAGAGAGAGAGAGAGATGGAAAATATGAGGGTTCAGGTAGGTAAATATAAGGAAGAGAACAGAGAGGGCAATATTTGGAGAAATAAGGACTAAAAGTTTTTCAGAGGGGAAGCAACAGGTGGACTCCCACATTGGTAACAGCTCACAGTACCAAGCAGGATACAGTTTTAGAAGTCCACACCTAAATACAGCAGTAAAAATAATAGAACATAAAGAGTAAAGGGAAAAGTCTTAAAAACTTCCCGCAGAGAATAGATTAGTTGTGAAGGAATGTCAAGTATATTTAAGAAGAGACTCATTAGCTATAATAAATGCCAGAAGACAATGGAGTTAGAACACTGAAGTTCTAAGAGAAAATAATAGTCTTAGAATTCTACATATAGGTAAACTTAAGAGCGAGAGTGCAATGAAGAGAAGTCAGACATGCAATACCATTTACTCCCCACTACATAAACTGAAAACCCTGCTGTATATTTTATCCTTTAGTGAAAAGAAAATGAGCCTAGAATGAGATGCAAAAGGCAACAATGAGCAAAGAAATCGCTCTGTGTTAAGGCAAAAATAACTATCGACTATAAACGAGACAAAAATACTGTGGTTTAAAATAAGGTTGAATTATAAGTGTGTATGTTGCAACGTAAAGTGTTTCCACTAAAACAATAGGAACTGTATGGGGATGAACATGGAACGAAGAAAACTATTAAACCAACAAGCCAGAAAAGGTGGAAATGAGAAGAAAGAGAAATTAGCACAAAATAAGACGGTGGAGATAAGTCCAAAATTATCTTCAGAAAGTTTATGTAAATATAAATATTTTTGATTGGACATATAACATCTGATTGTGGATATTCATAGTGATAACAGAAACCTGGCGACAGGCTTAGCTCACTGCCTGCTCTGGTTAGCTGCTGCCATCTGCAGCGTTTCCACGTTGCGCCTCCCACTTTGGTGTTTGCACGGATCCCACACGGCAGACACCCGGGTGGCTGGGGGCAATTCCAGGGTGCGGTCATTTGGAATTCTAATGGACTTTCCAGTTTAAGGCTCACAGTAGCATCATGGTTCATGGAAGAAAGTTTCAGGAAAGCAAAGATTTCCATACCGAAAAGTTGGGAATAGAGAGAACCTTGTGAAACTTCCTGTATTGATCACCAAGGCTAAGGAGCAGCTGGAGATAACACTGGCCCTCAGGCAGCTGTGAATTTCTGTCCCTGGCTTTGTGACACATCTCTGCAGTGACACCCACAAGTTGAAGACAGTCTGATTTACTGCATACCATACTACAAACTTTTAAAAGTTAGCTATGAGAAGGCCTTAGTAATCACTGGCTTGAAGATACGGGTATAAGATGACATGAGAGCAAACTCAAGTTGCCTTCCATGGCCGTTTAAATCATAACAACTCAATGAGGGAATTCCATTATTATCTAGATTTTTCAGAAGATCAACTGAGAAATTAGAGGTCAGGTATTTTGTCTAAGATCAAACTGCTAATAAGTAAGGGGCAGAATTTGAATTCTTGCTCTGAGCCTGACTGTTTTGGTGAGGAAAATTGGCCCTGAGCTAACATCTGTAGCCAATCTTCCTCTTTTTGCTTGAGGAAGATTGTCCTTGAGCTAACAGCAATACCAATCTTACACTATTTTGTATGTGGGCCGCTGCCACAGTGTGGCTTGATGAGCGGTGTGTAGGTCTGTGCCCTGGATCTGAACCCACAAACCCCAGGCTGCCAAAGTGGAGTGCTTGAACCTAACCACTAGGCCACTGGGCTGGCCCCTGAGCCTGACTTCTAATTGATTTTTGCCTTTGAAGCAACACACTAAGGAAACTCAAATGGAACTGCTGGTGGTTGGTTTGCACCCTTATGGGTGAGTACAGTCACAAAGCACAATCTTCACAGTTGTTACGAGGCTAAATAATAATTCAGAACACTGAATCAGCACTGAGGCAGATAAAGGCCAGTGGGAGTGAGGCTGGAGTTAGCTTACCACTGGGCCAGGCCATAAGTAGATGGATAAGCCAGTTTGCTCCAAGTGTCTGGTACGATGTCATAACTCAGTGCAGACTGCTGGGCTTCCACGTCAGGAGATAACGTCAGCTCCCCCTTGCATGGAGAAAAATGGCCACATAGTGAATGTCTTCCGATGTGGTGAAGCCTGCTCTAGTCCCACTTTTAAACTTACCTTCAAACCAAGGTCCAGTTGTTGAAGTGACGCACGCATTTCCCGAAGGAGAATATTCATTCTCTCACATTCTTGGAAGCAAACAAGAACATAGGGGCTTCTATTTGAGTTTTTTTGCATTATCTCTGCCATGTTGAACTCTTCTGGAAGTTTCTCCAAAATGTCATCCAAGATATTCTTAACCTTAAATCATTAACACACACAAGAATTTAGCTCCTTTCTATATCATTTTGGGTCATGGCCACTATGTATCCTCTATTTTTATAAGTCCCAGAACATGTCATACAACTCCCAAAGATACTTGCTAATGCATTTAAAAGATGCCCACTGCTCCCAGGAGGTGGGCAGAGCAGTACTGCCAACTACCTCAGCTACCTTCTGCACTGATGCAGCCCCTTCCCTCTGCTGCTTGTTTGCAGCTTAGTCACTGTTTGCGTTTAGGGCACATAAGAACTGTCATCTACTACATTTCATTTGTGTGTAAAGATTCGATCTGAGGAAGTAGAGGCTCAGCATTTGAGTATCACTTTTTTTTTTTTTTTTTGGTGAGGAAGATTGGCCTTGAGCTAACATCTGTGCCAATCTTCCTCTATTTTGTATGTGGTAGGCCACCACAGCATGGCTTGATGAGCAGTGTGTAGGTCCATGCCCAGGATCTGAACCCATGAACGCTGGGCCACTGAAGCGGACTGGGTGAACTTAACCGCTCCTGGTTAACTGGGTGAACTTAACTAGGCTGGCCCCTGAGTATTACTTTTTGTAGTCTGCTAATTAAAAAAAAATTTTGAAAAGTCGCATGAACCAAAGACACCCTCTAAGTTTTAGCCAATTCTGGTGACTGTGATGCTGCCTTCCCAACTGACATACCCTGAAATTTTGGGGGCAATTTAGGTGAATATTTTCAACTACAGGAAGCCTCTGTCTTCTATAGTTGTTGCCCTGAAGAAATGACAGATTCATACACCTGAGACCTGAATATGGACACAGTACCCTGATGTATAATGGAGTTTTACTGTATTGGGGAAACCAACAAATACCTAAAAAGGACAAAAGATTGAAAAATATTGCTTGTCTTCAGCCTCAGGCAACTTTCCCTCTTTCTCGCATTACTGCTATCATGCTTGCAAATTGCTTGAGCACCCTGGCAGGTAGTTTGTCAATCCTAAAATCTTCAACTTATTTATAGCAACAGGAGAGAGTATGAAGCACAGTGTAGGAGAGAAGTTAGGTAAAAGAATGGCTTTCGGAATCAACTAGAATTTGGTTTCCTTCATTGACCCTTTCAAGCTGCCTGGCCTTGGCAAGTCACCTAAGCTAATCTCTGAAATGGGGATCCTCATCCTACTCAGAGCTGTTGAGGCTTAAATGGCATATTTGTAAAGCACTTTCTTTAGTGCCTAGCATGTGGTGAGCACCCAGTAGGTGGTCAGTGCTCCCATCTGTTTGCCCGTCTGGGGTGTTGAGGCATCTTTACCTCCTTTGCTTTGCACTTTCTGGTTTAATGGCCATCTTGCTTCTTGGAAAGATAGAAGCACAAAAACTAGATGAAGACCCCATCCACCTCTCAGCTTCTGCTAACACTATAGCTTTCCCACGTGGAAGAATTGTTCATCTTCCTTTTTAAAATCTAAAATTCATGTAGGGAAAATTTTACTATATAGGATAAAACATGCTGCAAGAAACTCTTAAAGCTGCTAAATTACAAATAATGTCTCAACAAATGGCCTTGTTTCAAGAAATAATTGAAAAATTTCAAGAAATCATATGCGAAGTTCCTGGGACCTCAATTAGATCTGATGTTTAGTGTGTTCCAACAACCTGAATCTTTGATTCATAATTTTGAGAGAAATAAGGCTAATTTGTTTGGGGAAAAAATAATCTATTCATGTTTTAAATTAATGAGAAGATTTTAATCTAAAGGTAAAAAAAAAAATTATTTGATGTCCATTTCTCCTCCCCATCATTCTAGGGCAATAAATTTCTTCAAAAGAATAATAACACCAATCTCCCAAGACGATGTAAAAAAGATACTATAACAAAATGATGGAGCCAAAAACACATTGAGTGAAAGGCAAGCCATGTATCTGAAGAAGATATCTGCAGTACATATATCTGACAAAAGACACACATCTAGAATAAAAAGTTCTTATAGGGGCCGGGCCCATGGCCAAGTGGCTAAGTTCACGTGCTTCACTCCAGTGGCCCAGGGTTTTGCTGGTTCAGGTCCTGGGTGTGGACTTAGCACTGCCCATCACTGCTCAGGTGGCATCCCACATAGCACAACCAGAAGGATCTAAAACTAGTATATACAGCTATGTACTGGGGGGCTTTGGGGAGGAAAAAAAAAGAAGACTGGCAACAGATGTTAGTTCAGGTGCCAATCTTTAAAAAAAAAAAAAATAGTTCTTATAAATCAGTAAGAAAAAGATTGACAACCCAGTTAAAAATTGGGTGAGCACCTGGAACAGGTACTTCACATGAAAGTATATCCAAATAGCCATAAGCGTATGAAAAGATGCTCAATATTATTCCTCAGCTGAGGAATGCAAAGTTAAAACCACGATGAAATACCATTATCCCTAACAAGACCCCAAGGAACAGGGAACTCACACACTGCTGGCAGGAGGTACAACCACTTTGGAAAACTGTTCAGGAATATTTACTGAACATTATACTAAACATTATATACTAAACATTATACCCTTTGATCTAGCAATTCTGCTTCTGGGTATAGAGGAATGAGTGTTATGAGTAGATACCTGTGAGAGTTACCTTTGTCTATTGACAAAAGACTGTAAAAGAATGTTCATAGCTGTAATATTCATAATAGCAAAAAACTAGAAACTCAAATGTCCATTCCCCATAGAATAAAAAATTATTCGTATAATAGAATAGTAAACAAAAATGGCCCACTAGTCCATGCAATAACATGTATAAATCTCACCAATGTAATGTGGAGTCAAAGGAGCCAGACATAAAAAAGCACATACTGTATGACTCCGTATATTTGAAGTTCAAACACAGGCAAAGCTAATCTGTGGTGATAGAGGTAAGGAGAGTGCTTATCTTTGGGCTGAGGTGGAGCATGACTGGTATCTTTGGTAAGGGGCATGAGTATTTTGATCTGAGTAGTAGTAATACGGGTGTAGACAAAGGTAAAATTCATTGAGTTGTACACTTAAGATTAGTGTACTTCACTATATTTATGTTATACCTCAATAGAAAAGAAAAGAAAGACCCTCTACCTTGTCTTCTGTGGACTGCCCCAGCTCCTCACTGCTGAGCGCATTCCTGGGCTGCATCTCCAGCAGAGTTCTGAAGAGGGTGTTGGACGTCACTGTCAGGAATTCTATTTCAGCGTTTGGGTGGAGGCCATACAGTGCTGGGCTTTCTGGAGGGAGCATGTCCTCTATGTACTGGTGGTAGCCTGAATAATCTAGATTGGGTGGAGCTGCAAATCCTGGTGCCAGCATGAGTTCATCTTCGATCTTCAACACAGAGGAAAAGTGGGTTATTCCAAATCCAAGTGGACATCAATCTCCACTTCCTAAACACTTTGAGAACACTCTGGTAAGAAAGTCCCAGCACGATGCTGGATAGGTGGCAAACTCTCTCCAGTGTTTCATGACCCTTCTGTAGTGTGTCATTCTGCTTTGTGTATGGCACCAGCCTGACCTCTGGGGAGGTCTAAGGAACACAGATGACTCTTATCACACATGACTCCTCTCTAAGAAGACTGACTTTGCAGTTTGTTTGAGGCAGCATGATACATGCACATAAAGGGAATAAACAGGTGTTGAGCCGTTTTGTATTGCTGTGTTGCTCAACTCAAGATTCAGACCCCGGGGCAGTTGCTGGCACATACTGGTGCTCAATACATAGTTGCCTAATGAATGCAAGGCTGCAGTAATCAGGCATTTATCATGCCCATCCACTTCATTCAGGCTGGGGAAGAGGGTAGACATTCCACATAGAGGAATGTTCTTAACAAAGGCAATGAGAACAGCAATACCAAAACTTCTAAATATTAGAATGTAGTTCTTCAAAATGTAACAAAAGAATTTATGGGCCTGAGTCTCTGACCAGCCATAAAGAGAGTCAATCGAGTGCTTATAATTTTCTAGTTAACACAGTATAATCCCAGATTTTTTCTCTGTTCTTTAGTTCCCAGGGGCCCATTACATCTCTGTTTTTACTTTCCCAATCTCTCTTGCTGTAAATTCTGTCTATATGCGCTGAAATGTACAAGGGGATGCTATTTTCTTCAACTATCACCTCATGTAACTATTTTATGCCTAGATTTTCTAAATCATTTTCTGAAAATGGGGTTTGTCTCTATAATTGTGTATGTTATGCCATCTTGTCCCCTCATTGTCACCTGGAGACAAAGTCAATATTCATTAATTCATTCAGTAATATGTACTGATCACCTAGTACACCCCAACAAGCATTGGAACTATGAAAGATACATATGACCTAGTTCTTAAAAAACTCACAGTCTAATAGGGACAAAATAAGAGTGATTTTCTACATAATCTTGTCATCTGTAACAGCGGTTTGTTCCTTCCTTCCCAAACCTGCGATCCCAGATTGCCTAGAGAGAGCCCGTGTCCTTGGAGACGAGAGCAGTTGCTCTCTGAATTCTAACAGGCATTTCAAATATTCGAGTCAGCATTTCTACTTTTATTTTGCACCGGGAGCATTTTCGAATTATCCCATCTTTCATATTGCCAGAAACAGAAATCTTGACCCAGAAAATAGGAGAAGGAGCCGCTTAGACTATCACCACCAATATTCATTAGCTTGGTTTGTTTTATTCATCTATTCACGTTTGCTATCATCCCATATTTATATATCAGAACAGTCAAATTTTAAACTTCACCTGACTCAGGGTGACCAAAATAAAACTGTGAAGGAGATTTAAGCTCACCATTATTAGTCCACGGTAGATAAATTAGCCAAAATAAAAATATGGGCACAAAATATAAATAATAAAACCAAAAGTTAGAATAAACATATCTAAATCAAACTTTATTCCCTACAAACAAGGACTTGGTCTTCCCTGTTAGTGCTCACTAGATAGTTGAAAGAAATTTTAAAAGCCACATTTAAACTGTCCTTCAATAAAGATAAAAAGTTAAAAATAGAGTTTCAAGCAAAGAAACTAACCCCATAATGGAACCACCTGGAACTGTTAAAGTGCTGTGGGGACTGGACATATGAGCGCATACTCCTAATGCTAGTGGGAGTGCAAATGATCCTTGCTTTCTGGAAAGACAGTTAGGCAGTCTGTTTACAAATACGTGAAGCGTGCCTTCTGTATGTCAGGCAATGAATGAAACAAAGGAAAACTGCAAACTCAAAGGAGAGGGCTTGAGGTTTACAGCCAGACAGACCTGGTGCAGTTCCCATCCCTGAATGGTTTGGTGGCCTTACAAAAATGGCAGTGTATCTGAGTTTCAATCTCACCGGTAAAATGCGGCTCGCATTAGCAACCTAATGATTGTGGCTGTGAGAATTTAATGACAAGGTGTGCAAAGAGATAGGCACACAGCAGGCTTTTATAAAGGTTAGTTTTGGTCTTCCCTGTGCCCTAGGAGCAGACATGATTATTTCAAGCATGTCTTGATTTTCTGGAAGGGAAAACAAAACTTGAGAAATGTCCCATAAATTCCTACTATGATGTCAAACAAGGAAAGTTTGTAAAGCAAGGCTTGGGTCATACAGACACTTGTGTCCTTTAAGAAAACTGAAGATTTCAGCGTATTCAAGGAGTTCCGTAAATCCTGATTCTGAATTCAGGCCATCTCCCTTCCCACTCAAGGGCTTTTATGAAAAGCTGCTTGCGGACGAGGCCCTAGCCATAGAGCTCTCTGCATGGTGGCCACCTGTCTTGCCTTTAGGGCAGGGCTGTTTGAGAAGGTGGTTGTCATGCTTCAAAGAATCAGTAGTTGTAAACAGACATGTCTCCAAGGAAGATACACAAATGGCCAATAAGCACAGGAGAAGGTGCTCAACATCATTAGCCTCCAGGGAAATGCAAATCAAAACCACAGTGTGATACCACTTCACACGCACCAGGAGGGCTAAAATCAAACATACAGACAACAGTGTTGGCGAGGATGTGGAGAGAATAGAGCCCTCATACATTGCTGGTGGGAATATAAAATGGTGCAGCCACTTTGGAAAACAGTTTAGTGGTTCCTTAAAACATTAAACATAGAGTTACCAAATTCCCCAGCAATTTCACTCCAAGGTATACACTCAAAAGAAATGGAGATATATGTCCACACAAACAGTTCTACATGAATGTTCATAGCAACATTATTTACAATAGCCAAAAGGTGGAAACAACCCAATATCCATCAATGGATGAATGGATAAACAAGATGCAGTATATCCATACAATGGAATATTACTTGGCCATAAATAAAGTACTGACACAGGCTGTAACATGGATGAACCTTGAAAACATACTAAGTGAAAGAAGTCAGACACAAAAGGCCACATATTGTATGGTTCCATTCATATGAAATGTCCAGAACAGGCAAATCTATAGAGACATAAAGTAGATCAGTGGTTTCCTGGGGCTGGGGACTGGTGACGCTGAGGGGGAGAGGATAGTGAGTGACTGCTAATGGGTACAGGGCTGCTTTTGGGGGTGATGAAGATGTTCTAAAATAGATTGTGGTGATGGCTGCACAGCTGTGAATATACTAAAAACCTCTGGAGTGTCCAATTTAAATTGGTAAATTTTATTGAGATAATTCACATCATAAAACTATTAAAAAAAAGAATCAGTGGAATTGTACTCAAGGAGAATGAGCCTCCACATCATGAAAAATTCAAGGATTTGA
The DNA here is from genome assembly GCF_037783145.1 of Equus przewalskii. NCBI lineage: Eukaryota > Metazoa > Chordata > Mammalia > Perissodactyla > Equidae > Equus > Equus przewalskii. The sequence continues at coordinate 53,867,320 of NC_091834.1, read as the reverse complement.
AGTCATATTTGTGGAAATCAGTGCGAGGCACAATGATTAGAAACTGGGAAAGCCAGCGTTCTGCCACTCTGGTGACCCTATGGGATTATTGTCCTTTTTACATTTTCCTTTCTGGTATTTAATAAAAGACTCACCTTCTCTGCTGCTTCTCCAGCTAGTCTTGGTTATGACAAGAAGCTCCCAGATCATTGTGAGTCTAAAGAAGTGACTTTGCCCTTGGCCTTTGGAGTAAAACAATGCCATGGCCCCAAAGGGTGGTGAGGAATTTTCAGAAATTACTCAAAGTTGAATTACATTATCATGGTGTCTTTAGAGCTTAAAGGTACATTAGTGATTTTTATAGACAATACCTTCATTTTACAAATAAATAAACTGAGGCACAGGGAAGCCCTGTGCAAAGCTGGACAGCAAATTAGTGGCAGAACCAGAACTAGAGCTCCAGTCTCCTAGACTGTCCAGTGTTGTTGTCATGCCACCCTCCATGCACAGTACAGACACGGGTCAGTGTTTTGGTGACCTGTGCTCCAATTACTACAAACAGATGAGCATTCCAACTAATGCAGCATGCTGCGGAGAAAGACTGTTGTCTGTGGAGTCTGATTGTGAGTTCAAATCCTGATTTTTCTACTCACCAGTCATTTGACCTCTCTGAGCCTGGCTTCCTTTTTTGATTACATGGGATAATAATACCTACTCTGCAGGATTGTAGTGAGGAGAAGAAATAAGACACACGAACTGTATAGTACTGACCCCTGGCAGAGAGCAAGTATTTAATAAATGGTTTCCATTGTTATCATCACAGATTAAATAAAAAAAAGTACAGTCAAGTATGAAATATATATTATGAAAATTTATACTGCATAATAAAAAAATATCCCCCTTTTATTAAGCATTTTGTTCTAACACTGTATAAATGCTCAAACCTGACAATAAACCCATGAGTTGAGCCATTCTTGTTTTGTAGATGATGAAGCTGAGGCTCAGGTTCAGGGATGTGTCTAAAATCACCGCAAATACAAGGAAGAATTGAATTCGAACCCAAATTGTTTTTTTTTTCCACTTCAAAGCCCAGCCTCTTAATTATTATTCTATACCACAAAAATAGTTTTAATATATGACAACCTTCAGGTAACCTGATACCTTATTTTCCAAAAGTAATTTCCTGTCTGTCTTGTTTAGCACTGCTAGGTATGCACCTTACGTGAGAGAATGTTTCTTCTGTAACTTTGGCCAGAGACCCTCTATGGCACATTGCTTCCAAGAACCCTCTCTGAGTGCATCCCCACTTATCCAAGAAATTCAGCCATCCTTCTAACAGGACGACGTCACTAAAAGCATTCCGGTTCCTTTGATAAAAGCAGTGGAACTTTAAAGCCCACACCATTAATGAGTTGCTTGTTGCTCATGTGCCTATGCAGCTGAAGATACCAATTTCCAAATAAGGTGACCAATATGAGAAGTGGCAAAAAGATGTGTCCTGCAGATGCTGACGTGTTAGATCAAGTTCCTAATAATATAAACAGCATGAGCAGGAAAACATTTGTATGAGAACAAAATAACTGGAATTTTGCAGCCTCTGGCCCCAAGTCAGTAAGTGCTTTAACTTCCTCTGGTGAGTTGAAAAGGTAGCATTGTGCAGTGAGGATGCAAGATGGCAAATGAAGCATTCCAATCCTGAAAACCTCACCAGATCTGCATGGAAGAGCGGATACCTAAATTTCCAAAGGGCTAACACACACCAGTGATGCCCGTCACGTTTCATCACCTATATTTATTTTACAATTATTTGGATGTTACAATTATTGGGAGTTCAGACTTGTGAAGGTTAATGGACTGTCTCGTTTGGCAACAGTAATTCTCTCCTTATCCTCAGGCCAGAACCAGAGAGGGAGCATCAGCATGAGCTTCTCGCTCTGCCCCTTAACCTCCACCATCATTGGGAAGAATCAGCCTCTGTAAAGGTCGCTGTTTAGCTTTCCCATCTCCATGGTAACCTACTTCCAGACCTCTTCTGAGGAGTGAATTCCAATTGTGTTAAATTGAAAGTGTCTTTCTGACCTGTGAAATCCTGCTTATTAGAACTAGGAAAGAGCAGGAGACTCACAATCAAAAGATACACTTAAATGACAGTCACATGACAGGACAGTATTTTTTCCTGCATTGTCCCCAAATTGTTTAACTTTATTAAAAGTAGTAAAAAAATAACCTGTCCCCAATTTTCTATATCAGACTACAATACATCATGTTTTCTAATACATGATTGTATTATTTCTCAAAATGGACTTGAGGAAGGTGGTCAAAACTATGTAATGCTTTTAGGAGATGAAGTTCTCAGAGAAATTATAAACAGGAGATTGCTCAGACCATTTAAAAAAATACAGCACTGCTCAGGTGTCTTGCCCACCAACTGGAGTAGAGATGGCATGGTATAGGGTGCCGTGGGTTTCCAAGAAATAATCAGGCAACGGCCATGAACCTGAACACCTTTAAAGAGAGAGAGAGAGCACGAGAGAAGTGTGGCCCCCACCTTCAGCTACTTCAATATGGAAAACAAGAACTGAGTTCTTTTGCCAGAAAACACAGCCCTGGTTACAAACCATGTGGGTGTGTGGTCTACGCAGACCTACTGTTGACAAGATGAGAAATGGGCAGAGAGCGTCTGGGCTCTTTAAACCCCAGTACCAGGGTGCTCTTCCCCTTCCTCACAGAACGAAGAGCTGGGTTCGCACCACATTTTTCTTGAGCACATATTTAGTCAGGAGTTACTGATCAAAATTTACAATACTCCATGGCTTCTTTGACAGGGAAAAAACTATGGATTTCATTTATTTCAGAGCCCTTGAATTGAAGTCGATACACCCATCTTCTAGCTAGAGCTCTTGCCCAGGATAACTGAGTGATGGGGGCAAATCACCGTGCCTCAGTCTCTCTGTCTATAAAATGGGGTAACACTGTTAGTTCTGTATATCTCACTGGGTTATTCCAAAGATCCGGTGAGTCAGTGCATATGGGAGTGCTTCACGTGGGCATACTCTACATGCACAGAAATCACCTGTCTGGTCTTGTTAAAACGTAGATTCTGATTCTGTAAGTCTGAGATGGGGCCCAAGACTGCATTTCTAACAAATTTCCAAACTCCTGAAGGTGGGCCAGAATACACTCACAGAAGGCCAAGAATCCTCAATTAAATTCAAGAATTATTTATATAGTGAAATTAGTTTAAAAAATTATTAGGATTTTCTCCTCCATGAAATGGATTAAATGTCTTACCAGAGATGGATTCATGAATTCTTCTAAATATACCCGACACAGTTTGCGATCCCAATCATCTGTGATGTGGCCCCCATACATGATCTCGCCAAAGAGATAACGGAGGTCCTCCCATGGGACCTGGGGGGAAAAAATCACACCAATGTTCACTCCTGGGCCCAGGGCATCTGCCTCAGAGCAGTCAACCAGCAGCACATGCCTCTTTACAAGCCCCTCTAACACAACATGTCCCCAAAACCCCAACAAAAGGAGCATTTGAAAGAGGTTCAGAAAGTGTGTAGGCTTCTGCATAAATTTCTTTCATTTTTTTGTTTTTTGAGGAAGATTAGCCCTGAGCTAACTACTGCAAACCCTCCTCTTTTTGCTGAGGAAGACTGGCCCTGAGCTAACATCCGTGCCCATCTTCCTCTACTTTATACACGGGATGCCTACCATAGCATGGCTTTTGCCAAGCAGTGCCATGTCCGCACCTGGGATCTGAACCAGCGAACCCTGGGCTGCCGAGAAGTGGAATGTGTGAACTTAACTGCTGTGCCACCGGGCCAACCCCAGAATTTCTTGAGAGAATTCTTTTCAGGGTGTTTTACTACATTCAGTGAAAATTCACTAACAGTAAGCTTTTTATGCAGATTTTAAAGCCAATGATTATTTCCTAGAACATGTTATGCAAGGAAAGTATACACATTCAAAACCACATCCAGAAATCATGAGAGGCCTTTGAGGTATGACATGTTTTTATGATAGGATTTTTATCAGGTTTTATGATCTGATTCAGGAAAAAAAGAAAACCCCATACAATTGAATTTGGGGTGTATTTAGAATTTTATTACCTTCTCAAAGTCCAGGCAAACCAATCTCCTCGCCACAGACTGGTTTGAGGGTTCAGTTTCTGGCATGACTGGCCTACCTGACTCTTCTAAGGGTTGTGACTCATGACTGTACCGTGTTTGATTCAAGAAATCACTGGATCTCCTCTTTATCTGGCTTAGCAGGGTTGAAGCCTATCTTTGCTACCCTTTAGCTTCCTCTGGGTTTGCAAAACATGCCAGTTTGTGATGAAGCCTTTCTAGACAGGAACCTTTATACCCTCGGGGGCAGTATATTGCCTCCCAACAGTTCAAGTAAAAACTTAATTATAGCCTTCAGTTGTCGCATGATGTGACAGAACAAGTAAAATTGCTTCAACTATTCCAATGCACTTGCTACAAGTTTATTTGAATTTGAATAAATGAACCTCACATATGTCTTTCTTTTAAGCTGGTTGGATGTGAATGAAAAATAAAAGACAAGTGACTAGACTGCACCGTGCTGTCTCAAGCACCCCAGGAACTACCTTCCATATAGCTGAAATGCATGGGAAACAAAGACCTCAATTTTATTTCTCTTTCTGATCACATTTAATTAATGCCTGCTATACATTCTACCATCTCATATATATCTCCGTCAAGATTTTAATTAGCTAGGGATCAGTTCTCTTCAATAACTGATTCTCTCTCCCCAAATCCTGGTCTTTGTTTTTCACATACGCCTTCTTGAAAAGGGCATTTTGTACAACCAAACTGTGTGCACGTATTAACTTAATTCGCAGATCCTGGTAACTTGCTTTGTGATGTGTGGTAAATGACTTGGGTCAAGACACCTGAGAGACAAACGAGTGTGTTAAAAACCAAAGGCTGTGTTGATCTGGAACATTGGCGGGAGAACAGCAGGACACAGCACAAGTCAGCTGGCCAACTGGTGTTGCCAAGGCCCAGGATGTGAGAGCTGGGGAGGAACGCAAGTGTCAACTCCTCTCTTCTCTTTATTTCTACCTCAATTGTATACAGGATTCAGCTGAAACAGGATAATATTCCTGGTCGCAGCCTCATGGGACAGTTAGGAAGGACGAATAAAAGTATTAAATTGTCCATTTTGTTTTCTACCCAGAACTATTATAATAATTAATCTTATGTGCAACATTTTAAACAAAATATGCTAAGGTCCACACAAAATACTATTTATTAGAATGGTTAAAATATGCTCACAGTATGCAGACTTTTTAATTTCATAAATTAAAAAAATTATGGCCATGGAAAATTGATCCTCACACACCAAATTAAAGCCATTTACTTTGGATACAACTTATTCAAAATGTGTTCCTTGGGAGAACACACTCATGTTATGTACCAAGTGTACATATTCTGAGAGCAGTCAAATCACCTTTGAAGCTTGAGAAAACTTTGATAAGCAAAATCATAACAATGGTTACCAAAAGAACACAAAACAACTATTCACACAAAATAACACGGATGAGTTGTTTTAAATCCCCTTTATAGAAAGTGCGGCCTAGAGCACAACATCTGGTTGGTTTTGACAAATATATCTGAATTTTAACATATTTCACTTAATGGAAAGGGTTACCCTTGTGAAGACTAAGCCAGAAAATCCTTACGAATGGTTCTTCCATTTTGAAATCCAATCATTGGGTTTATAAGAGTTTACACAAAATGTTCTTGATGAAGCATCCCCATTCCCATCTGTAAAACACATTTTAGCTCCAAAATAAAATCATTCATCTACTTTTAACTTCAAATCAAGGGGAACATTACTGAGAAAGTCACAACAAGGTGGCATCCTTAATACATAATAATGACATATGCAGGAAATGCACCATTATTTATACATGTGACGTGCTGTAAATTGCTTCCATCATCAGAACTAATTGTAGTGATTATTAATGCAGTGTTATGAACTGTCAGAATTGCTGTATGTAATTACATTTGTGCAAATGCTTCATTACCTGCCTAATGAATCTGGCATATATGCACATGTAAACCACTGTTTTTGTTAACATAATGAAGGACATTTTTTTTTTGCACTAAGCCGCTGATGTAGAACTGGTTTGACCTATCTTATGAAGTTCGAGCATCCACTGCTACAAAACCTTTGATCTGGTTTATCTTCACACTTGGCAGAAGATGCATCTATAGTGTCAGCTATTTCAGTAATAGCTTTGAAAGAGAAATTATTGTCTATTTGGATAGTACCCAAAGACTGACAGATTCAGTACGCTCCTCAGAAGAGGTGGTCTGACCACTGGCACTTACGTTAGGGTTTGCCTCTAAGTAGTTGTAGAGGACGTTGGCACAAATAGTGAGGTCTCCGGGATTGAAAGGATAGCTGCGGCTCCAGCCCTGGGGGCCAAACCTCAGTCTCCCAGCAACACAGGCATGGAAGTAGCACAGAGAGAAGAGGATGCTTTTAAACTCCTGCTCCTTGGAGCACACTTCAAGTGTATCCTGGGAGAAAAGAAAAATGTTTGATTATCCATCTGCGTGGTTTCCAAGGGCAAGGGTCTGAGTTTTCAATAATCTCGTGTAGGACTCTGAGATCCAGGATGGAGGTAACGTGCGGTTTTAAGCACGGCTGCCTGCCCTATGAGAGCATAATAGGAGACTGACTATTTGGCATTTGTCAGTCTGTTGATTTAAGAGGAAGGCTTTTGTTTTGCTTCAGTTATTCTTCTGAATGCTTCTGAGTTCACTAGAAAATGAGACAATTCAGTCTGACTACTGGTAATACTGCTTGAGATCATCTTCCCCTGCAAAATTTTCCTTGTAAAATCTGGATGACAAAAAGACACCATCTTAGTTTCATCACTGTAGCAGAATACTAGTTAACCTCCTGGTTAATTCCCACTGGTTCCATAGGAATACAGATTATCTGGGCACATGGCCACCCATCAAAAAACTATTTTCCAGCCTCGCTGCAAGCCAGATGTGCCATATGACCAAGTTTTTTGCCAACAGAATTTGAGCAGAAGTGATGAATGCAACTTTCATGTCATTTATTTAAAAGGAAATTGCTTGCCTTAGTTGTCACTCTTTTCCCTTTTCTGTGGGCTAGAAATGATGATGATTGGATGACCATGGAAGCCACGAGTTAGATATGGTAGAGGCACCCACGGGCTTGGGGGTGTGGCTGATCTCATGGAACAGAGCTGCCAATTATGTGTGACAGAAATTATCTTGTTTGAATCACTGTAGTTGTGTACTCTACCTTAATTTATAATACAATCACCACAACAAATGTTTTCCTCCCAATGGACGTAAAGTAAAACTCGTTTTGGGGATGATAGAATGGTGTATGGAAGATGGAAAATATACGCCCTGCAGACTAGATCTGTAAGATTTTTTTGAAAATGCAGAGGGAAAGTTGAATCCTGGTATGCTACATCGATGTGCCATAAAATTAAAAGGTGAAAAACAGCCATCCGATCTATGGCTTAAAGGTAACACTGTACCCATTCTCAGATCTGGCAGTTCTGTGAGGCAAACAAAGACAAGTCGAGGACGACGCCTTTAGCTGATGCTGGGCAGCAGAGGAAGATAAGACCAAATCTGTGCCTTCCTGCCTTGCCCTTTAAAATCGTCAAATTACAGCCAGTCTACATTTAAAACGAATCTGACAACTTGGGCTATCTACAAAGTATATTTAGCACCTTTGAGCTGGGAGCTCAGATCTGGTCTCCCATGAGACTTCTGGTAAAAGTCTAAACCAAGATTAGATTTGTTCTCTTGGACCAGGTCCAAAAGAGCTTTTTAGTTGCTTTTGATAGTATCGCTTTCATCAGAATCCAGGGTTACCAACAAATATAGTTCTAGAATTGGCCAGGCCACATACAGCACAGATCTAACTAAATCACTAGGTCATTCTAAATCACTGGGCCATTTCTAGGCAATTTATGGGGCTTGAAAATATGCAATCATTAAAAGTAACTTTTCCACAACAAAACATCAAATAAAAGCAAGCTTCTTTCTTGTGAGAGAAGGAAAGAAACCATTTAATTGGAATTAATCTTGAAGGATATAAAAATATATTACTTTTAAATGTAAGAAATTTCTAGGAGACCAAGTAGAAGTATCAAAATTTTACTTAGGAATTATGATCTAACAAGTCACCTAACACCTCCCTGAACGACAGACAGTCCACAGAAAACCAGAGGCACTACAATAACTAAGTATATTAATTCCATCAATGTTTCATACACCTGACATAGGTTTATCCTCAGTGCTAAAAAAACCACAAGCCAATGCCCATTTCATTATGCTTTGATAATATAAATGCCATTGGAAGAAAATGTGAATCAAGCTTTCCTAAGAAAAAGTCTAAGTCCACCTAACATTCCACATTTCAGGTCAGTTGTATTTTTACAAACCAAATGATGAGCCAATTCATATCAGAAAATATATCAGCTAGAAACAGCACTGTCAACAGAGAACAGGCACCTGCACACACATACAGTGTAGTATGCACACAGATGCCAATTTTACATGCACAATTACCAATTTTTTGTTTCTGCTGCAAATCTTACAGAAAAAGAAATCCATATTCTTACTTTAAAAATCTGGTTTTCTGGGTAGGAAAGGAGCCCAAACAGCACTCCTTTATGACATCATCTTCAAGTGGCAGATGCTATTGAGCTCAAGGAGGCGTAGGGAGGCAGCATCCTACAGGAAATGACTCCTTACCTCTTGGTCACTTAATGATCGCAATTATATAAAGGTTCTGGAATGGTCTGGGTAATAAAGAACTAATATTAAATGAACTTTGTTCAGTATAAATACACATGTCAAAGTTTGGAGGTAAATTCTGATTTGGGGAAATTTCAGACTTAATTTGACTTGAAAATTAAAACATGCAAAACAAAAACACCCAAACAGAACAGTTAACTTGTCTAGATCCCTTGGGCACTTTTCTCATCTGAGCAGAGCACCTGGGCAACAGGAGCAAGTAGGACTCATTTCCTAACCCAAATGTGTACCACGGCTGATGACATTTATCACCCTCTGTCCATGTCACAGCCTTCAGCAAGACAGGGCCACAGCAACAACAGAGAACACCCAGGATGATACAAGGGGACTTGGGAAAGGAGGAGGTCTGTGACAGAGACCACTAATAGCCTGCTCCAAAATGTCTTCTCACCCACATTTCACTGGGCATATGGCGCCCAAGATAAATTTACTTTGCCCAGCAGCTAGGTAATACAATGTGACTAAGTTTGACCAATGAGATGAAAGGGGAAGTATTGTGTATTAACTTGTAGGGAGCATCTTTAAAGAAAGTGAACATGTTCCCTTTGTCATCTTCTTTGTTCCTTCTTTCATCCTGTCAGGAACATCATTATGGGAGTTGCAACTCTCACAGCCACCTGGGACCATAGCAAGCCCATTCTAGAAATGATGGAATGGTGAACTATAAAAGAACTGGGTTGATGACAACTTTGTGGTGACACATAGGAGCTCTGAATGATCTGCCTCCAGATTTCTCACGTAGCAGAAACACTTTTTAACATAGTTTAAGCCACTGTTGTTTTATACTTCTTTCATAAGTAGCCAACCATAATTCTAACTGATAAAAGGGTGCTGGGAACCTATTCACAGAAAGCCAGGGAGCACAGGCTAATACCCTTGAATTATATAATCTGAATGAAAACCACCTATTGTTTTCTAACATAATGACAGGGCAGCATTCATAAAAGACTCTTAAAATTTTAGATTGTCTTTAGAGTTTTTATTTGGTTGGTTCGTTTTGGCTAAAATAGGTTTGATGGGAAGTTTATTCAGTGAATCACTTTGATTATCTTTGCTTTTGCTATGTATGATCAAATTTAGTCTTAATATTTCAGAGGATCCCTTCCACTAGATAAATATTCCCCCATCAAGTTCTTAAGAGTCTTGCCTTCAGATAATATAAGTGGCTTTCCAGACAGCAGTCAAAAGAGCTGACACTTTCATGAATAAACTAGAACAGGTTGTTCTTAACGGAGGAAGGAACTCACACACAGACTCTGGGGGATCTGCTCATCCCTGTGATTATAGGCAACAAAACGTTTAACGTGCATTTTCCTGAGGAGAGTGTCCATGGTTTTATTAGATTATCAGAGGGGTCGTTATCAAAACAAAGCTGAAGGACAATTAGGCTGAAGCATATCTGTTCTTGAAATGCTCACTTTTCACAAATAAAGTCAATTATTTTAGGGAGTTGGATAAATCCTATTTAAATAAATCAAATTCCTCTTTTGTACTTACTTTGGGAAAGAGCTTGAGAGTGTCATAAATGGCCAGAAATTATAAATTGAGAGATGATAAAAAACAAATACATTCCTACATGCCTGTCAGTTCACAAAAAAAGCATACTGCAAATATGCAATAGATTGAACAGATTGTTTAAATGCCTTCTGTTTACAGCCTACTGTGTTTACAAAGGCTACAAATTACTCAATTATTTTAATTAAGTAATTAACTGTATTCTTCAAAACTATATTCTTAGGTGGCCAATTATTATAATTCCTTCCTAACGTTGGTTTGGGTATTGGCCCAGAAGGTACTAGAGAAGAAGTTAAGCAAGTTGGCATGCTTCATAGAGAATGATAACATTTCTAACAGGAGGTTGAATTTTATCACCAAGTCATATGTATTTCCTCTGTAGGGCTCATTCTACTTCTAATGAGAATACTGCTTACCAAGGATTTCCAAGAAATTAGAGGAAGGAATGGGAACTCAGAGAACTAGCAATAAAGGAAGCTGAAAGAGTTGATTATGATACAGACAGATGTGATAATTTGGACAAGGAAACTAAGGGTTATGGAGGTATCATTAACTTATGTACGTATCAATTTATTTCTATTTTATTTTGGAAAGAAATGAAATGCAAATAAAAAGGCAGTATGGATATAAGCTCAAAAGAAGGGCTTTAAATTTAGTAATACCAAAACCAGATATAAAATATTAAATATCATACTGAAACTCATCCCATGTCATTATTGTTGTCATCATCCTCGACAACATCAACAAGAATAACAATGGCTTTTCCTCTTTCTGTGGTAAGAGATATTAGTCTGCTATATTTGTCTTCAATAAATGAGTTCCTCAAAAAGCTACACAGTTAATTCTCCTTAAACATGTGGCTGTAGTTTTAGGGTGAAAGCTAAATATACTTTCTACTCATTGGAATAGGGAAAGACAGGGGCAATCCTTTCAAGAGATTAATACGCACACACACAGACATCGAGATTTCACTTCATCTTCTGCACAAGATGCGTGAGTGGATGATGGACCCACAGTCTTGTGAGAAGACCTTGACTTTCCTGTCAGACCAGGCCTCTTCAGCTTTCTTACCTGATCGAAGTTGTAGAGGGCTGCATGTAAATTGGCCAGCATTCCTGTGGGGGGTTCATTAGTAATCTTAATGGAATTTTCCAGGAGTCCTTGAGGGATGATATGCTCATTTGGTGTAGGCGCAGACTCAGCACTCATGAAAACCCTGTAATCTCTATGGCTTCCTTGGCTGAATCTTTCAAGGAGTTTCTCCAAGGTTCCTAGCCACTTGGCTACCAAATGGACATTCTGAAAGATAGTATGGCTTATAATTCCTGTGAAACTGAAGTATATTACTTAAATTATAGGATTACGACATTTTCCTATACATAAATGTGTTGAAAACTTGGAGAACCATGATTTAAATTTTCCTTTATTATGTTAGGAAAAAGCAAAAGACAAGAAACAAAACAGAATTGAACACTGAACATATTAAGTGCTTCAAGTCATCACAGGTCGTCTTTATAAATCAAAATCTCCTTCCAACACACTTACCTACTTTCTAACACCCACCAATCACTTCTGAGATGGAGTTCCTGATACTTTTCTTGTCACAGTTCAAACTCAATTACTGAGACTTATCTGGGTTAGTTTAATCAAGTATGAAAAATAAAAGCCAGAAAGAAATGTACCTGATCACCCACTTCATCATTTCTGATGGAAACATCCTCTACTCAACTCTTACTCATTAGTATATGGACTCAAAAGGATGTGCGGGATGAAAGGCTATCTGAAAATGAAAGCAGTCAGAGGCTCTCCGTATTCCTAACATTTTATTTTTCTTAACCCCTACAGCTGTCAGAAATCATGAAAGAAACAAATGTCACCACCATTACTCTTTGATTTTCAGTTTTATGATTCACTAATCTTTCCTCCAATATTAAACACCCACAGAGTACAGCTTGGTAGTTGGTGCAGTGAGAGAAGTATAAAGGCCATACCTCACACACTCCCTGGCTTTGGAGAAGTCCTTGATATATTGATTGAAACATCACCCCCAGGAATATGTAATTATTTCCAACAAAGACAGACATGTAAGATTATGACAGCTACAAAAATACAGAGAAGAAAGGAAAACATGGAAGGGAATAGTAATGCAGGTATTTTTCTTTGAAACAGTTCTGTTGTAAAAAGACCTATGCCAATTTAGTTGTTCACATTATTAGGGTTTTTTTCCCTTGGCAAATATCGAACATTGGCAATTAGAAGAGAAGCAAGATTTTGGAGAAAGAAAAGACTAGCATAATGGAAACTTGCTATATTGTTTGTAATTTACATTAAATTATATCAGATACATTACATTCTATGTATTTAATGTATTTACATTAAATTATATTGGCAGGTGTCATGAGCTGAATTGTGTCCACCCAAATTCACATGTCGAAGTCCTAACCCTCAGTACCTCAGAGTGTAACTGTATTTGGAATAGGATATTTAAGAGGTAATTAAGGCTAAATGCAGTCATTAGAGTGAGCCTTAATCCAACAGGACTGGTGTCCTTATAAGAAGAGGAGAGTGGGACACGCACACACAGGGGGAAGACCACGTGAAGACGCAGGGAGAAGACAACCATCTCCAAGCCAAGAAGAGAGGCCTCAGAAGAAACCAACCCTGCTGACCCCTGATCTCAGACTTCCAGCCTTCAGAACTGTAAGAAATTCAATTTCTGTTCAGTCAGCCACTCACCCTGTATACTTTGGTATGGCGACCCTAGCAAACATATAGCAAGGTATGGGCTCTAAGTTTCCTTCCCTATATGCTATAATGAGAGTGCTTCTCACACCTATTGTGCCACTGGTACAAGTAAGCAGGAACAAAAGCAATAATAAAACCTGTTTCACAAGCTCATATGTGTCCGAATTCTCTATGTTATGGACTACAACAATCTCTTACTTGAAAAGTTTACCTGAAACAAATGTAAAAATATTCCAGGCAGTGATTTTGGAATCAGGGGACAGAAAAACCTCCAAGCGAGCCACTGTTGAACACAGGTTCACTCTGGAGTCCATCCTGGGAACCATTCTTGAGGATACTGGCTTTGGGACTGGCTAGATTCTTGTGCCTATTTGTCCAAGGGCAGCAATGCCTGTGCAACATTTTTGCTTAATCAATATATCTTGAAAACTACCCATTTTGCCCATGAAAAATGATTTTTTAAATCTATTATGTGACTTCACAAACAATTTGGTGTGCATCTGAGATAAAGAGAGCTGCCATCCTCCTACCTTTGCAATAGTTTTCTCTGGAGTGTGGGCTTTTGATAAAATGCTAACTAAATATCCCTAGCGGGGCTATATCTGATCACAATAATTGACCATGGTAGAGTTTGGTTAAGAACTCATTAACATGCATACACATCATATGCCTATGCTGATATAATTTGATGTAAATTACAAACAATATAGCAAGTTTCCATTATGCAGTCTTTTCTTTCTTCAAAGTCTTGCTTCTCTTTTAATTGCCAATCGAAGGGTTACTAGAAACCTGCAGAAACTGGGTCAACCAAAAGACTGGGTTAGTCTCTCTCCAATTATTCTATGTGTGAGAGAAGTCATGAAATAGTTACATTCTAAGTTACTGGCTTACCACTAAGAACAAAAATCAAAGGTCTAGAAAAGATGTCCAAAAGGAGATCCTTCACAAAATAAGGTCTTTCGGGATTTTTTTATGGTAAAACTTATAACTTGCATTTTGGGGGACAACTGGTAGCTTAGCATAGATATAAAAATAACAGACATTTCCCTTTGAATACTGTGTACTCGTGGGGATGACTGTATTCCTCCCAGATGCTCGCCAGTCTGAGCCGCTGGAGGCATGAGAACTCTCAAAGAGCTCTTTCCTTTGTGGGAAGATCTCAGTGTCCACCCAACTATCAGAGCAACAACTGCTCTCTCTGAAAAAACAAACCCTCCACTGTTACTCACTGACTCTGTGAGCCTCAGAAGGGGACGCACCATCCGAAGTCACCTTTCTAAGGTCTCATCTAAGCAGTAGGCCTTACTCTCCCAGAGGTTATATTCTGTGTGGACTCTGGGCAGCTTCTTAATGAATCCAATTTTATTTCAAGCAGAAATGCAAAATGCATCAACCCTGGATACTGGAGACACTAACAGAGGCCAATGTCATATTTCTGCACGAGGATGGCAGCATGGGCTAGCAGAAAGAATGTCACTTGCTGCCAAACAGACCTGAATTCAAGTGCCAGCTCTGCCACTTTCCAGCTATGTGGCCATGAGGCTCTTCAGACCACTCTGAGGCTCACTTTTCTCATGTTTATGACAGGATGACAATACCTACCTCTGCAGCTTTGCTTAATGGTTAGAGATAATGTATCCTGCAAACTGCCTAGTAAAGAGCCTAGCATATAAATGAAAACCTTTAGGATCACTGTGCTGCCAATCAAATGGCCCTTTCCAGAACTGCTGAGACAGCCAGTTTGCCTTGCTGTAGAAAGAGTCAGCATGGCTCCTGGGTTCCCATAAGGCTTGCCTGGGCTCCATTGGTTCCTGGGTTCTTGCTAGAATCCCCAGCCAAGGGAGCTACCCTAGAGGACACAGGATTGTAGAATCATAGACACTTAGAATGTTAGCCCAGAAAGGAAAAAGGGGTTGGTTATTTCAATCCCCTTATTTACTAACAAAGGGAATGTTACACAACTACTTAGGGCAGACTCAGAATTGTGTGAGATAATATATGAAAAAAAGCTGTCAACTTTTAAGCAACATGCAGACATGAGATATTGTGACAACAGTGTTGGCAATCTACACAAGCATGTCTGTCTTCAAGCACTGTTGGAGTGTTCCGGGTATCTGTAAGTGGGGAGAATGGTGGGGCTCCCTCTAACGGCTAGAAAATCTCTCAAAAGATGATAGCCATCCTCGTCGGCAGAGTCTCTTATCACATTTGGAGGTGTCATTGATAGCGAGAGAACCCCTAGGACTCTGCAAATCTCCATGTGTTGTATGAAAGGATCATTCCTGTTGGGCAGGGCAGCCCTGCACAGCCCATCCCCTGTGTTTGTTCCCAGTGTCTTCCATGAAAACGTAATACTCACTTGGAGTATGACCCAGTGTCCTCCTTTGGAAGCTTTCTCCAGTGCCATTTCTGCCACTGTCTCCTGACCTTGTCCTAAAGACACATTGTGGAATTTTCCCGAGTCAATTGTAAACCCAAGTCTTTTGCCTGTGGAAGGATACAATATGGTGAGAGGAAAAGTGAACCAAGGAGAGGTGAGAAGAGTCTGGAATTTTGTGGTCCTATGTCCATCTGTGGTCACTGCTGCCACCTTCTAGGTCACTTTCCTGAAGAATCCAAACTAAATCTCTGTCATTTCAACAAGCAGCATTTTGAGCTCTCCACAGCTGCCTCCTTGCAAGCATTAGCAAAGCCTGTGGAAATCAGTTCCTCTGGTTTTATGGTAATGAAGCTTTTGACATTTTGACAGATGGCAAGCATTGTTATTGAGCTTTATAAACTCTTGCAAGAGTAGCAAAACATTTCCTTCATAAAAAGGAGCAACATGTGGTAGATATCACATCATTTTTTGAACAGATTGGCCCACTGAGTCAACGCAAGAGCCTCTCACCTTGTGAGGCCGTGCTTGAATCGAGCACAGTCAGGTCACAGCTCTATTAACCTGGTATTCTCGGGCAGGCCGTGGGGAATAGCAATCCAAAACACAAAGCGACAGTGCTTTGCACAATCGAATAGACTTGCTCTAATGACCATTATTTAGTCACAGGGGGCACAAGATTACAAGAGCACGGAGAAAATTGCCCTCTGGCCCTCATATAGTCAAAAGGTGGAAAACAGTACAAAAGAAACTTGCATTATGCCAACCAGAGGAATGTTCCATTTGAACATGTCTTCAGTCTATAGTGTTATTAGCTTTACATTTTCCATACACTCAATCTCCAACAGATGGAAAAAAAAAAGAAACTAAGATAACTGTGAACCGAAAGGAAGGTCTGGTGGGCGTTGGGCAAGAGGGAGGGCGGGCCAGCAAGCCTCCATGCCACTCACCAAGGATCTCTATGTCTTTAAGGGCATCTACTCCTGGAGAGAGGATGAAGAATACCGGGGTGGCTGGGCTGCTTTCTTCAAATGCTTTAACTAAGTCTAATCTGGTTCTTTCCACATACTTTGTGCCCAGCTTTTCCTCCACAAAATTCCTATAAAAAAGAATAATGCAAAGAACATCATCAGTGGTTTTGACCTTGAAAAGTGTCACAACTTGGATCAGCTCAAACCCCAGGCACAGGAAGGAAGGAAACCATGTTTATTACATGGGATGTTTTATTAAGAATGACAATATGAATCCAACGAGATTTATGCAGTAGTGTCAGTGAAATCCCTCTCTGCTTTAGAAGCTCTGAAAATCAGAAGCCTACATTCCATTTTGGGGGGCTACTGAGACCCCCCTCTGAGTACCATCAGCTGCCTGCATATGGCTTTGTATCCCCCAGATCTCCTGCCAGATCCCCCATTACTTATTAACAGTTCATTAGATTTGCCACAGTGCAATTTTCCAGCCTGCTGGGCTTCTCATGAATATACAAATGATTTTTGGGGTGTTTCTAACACAGGGAAGCTCAATTAAGCAAGGATTATTTTCCAGCAGTTTCAGATTTAGCACACAGTAAGTAGGACTAAGCAGAATTAACTTGTAAAGTAGGGTGTGGCAGTGGCTTCTGCAAAGGGAAACTGGCTGAACTAGACAAAGCAAAAGAAAAAACTCAAGGCACGTGAATACTATTGAAGAAAGAAGAGCAGGCGTAGGAAGGATGTTGAGAAAGTCTGGTTGGTGAATTCAAATGAGAACATGACTTGTGTGAATTAAGCAGCAAATTACCAATTTGAAGCCAAAAGGGCAAAGAAAAAGGACACTTGAACCAAGATGTAGATGGAGGTTTCTGCTTTTAAATTGCGTTGGTTGTAAAGTTATAGGATGACAAGTATCTACATGAAAGAATTCATTTTTGTTTGATGTGCAAAATCTGCAGAACCAAAAAGCCACCATTGAATAAAGACGACAGAAATTACACTTGGATAATGCACGTTCTTGGCCTCTGAACTCTGTTGACACCCATCTTTCTTCTTAGAATATTTCTATCGGTTCCCTGTTTTCCCTACTGATTTCAGAATTAAGCTTTTCGGGAAGGATGTTCTGAGTCTGCACACAGACTAGCGCACTGTTTAGCAAATTTTAACAATAGTAGTGATTACAATGCCAAAATTTCAGCAGAATCATTTGTCATCAATATGGACTGTAAATGCCTCCGCCAGGACTTAGCCCCGAGGACTAAGTTTCCTCCAGGTTAACTTGCATTTCTGAAAATGCTGACTGCCCCACCTGAGAGCGTATGTCAGTCTGTCAGGGCGCATTGCTCTCAAAATAATCAGCTTCTGTATTAAACTTTTCTTCTTCCATTCTTGCGGTAACTTTTCTTTTTCTGGACACTCAGATTCTACCCACTTCCTCCACTGCTTGGCAGATCCTTCCACATCTCGGTCTATGCCTCGAAATTCTTCCATAAGGGCTACTGCCTGTAAGACAACAGAGGAACAGATACAAATGGTGGGTACAAGAGCTGAAAGTTTGAGATAAAGGCTAGGAAATGTATCAAATCCTATGTAAATGAGTAGTGCTGGATAGTCTTCATTTCCTCTCCAGATTTACTCGGCATCTTTTCTGCCCTGCTAACAGAGCAATCTCTAAGGATTACTTAAACTCAGCTCCCTGGTGGATTTGGCTAATAGAAGGCACTGGCAGGAGACTGGAAAGCTAAAGAGAGAGGTGGGGATACTTCCTCCCCAGCTCTTTCGCTGCTGTGACGCAGTTTGGCAGTGGCATCGTTCCTCTACTGAATGCCAGAGCTCCTATAGGCTGGCTCTTTCCCATAACTTCATTTTTCAGTTGTCTCAGTAACTGCTCCTTTTCCTCCTTTTTCCATCCCCATCCTTGGTTGATTCTCTTATCCTTCTTCCCATACTTGGAAAATATCCTCTGTTAACCATTTTTTTTATCACTCTTTCACACGTGCTATATGTTTTCTGCTGAGACTCTGACCAATATACCATTGAATTTGAATTTATAATTCTAAAGTTAGATCTAATTAAAAGTTCTATTTAAAAAAATAAATCTAAACATACTTATAAAAATAAGGGATAACAGTTATTTTCCATGCATAGAAATATTTCCTTGTTAGACAAAAAGAGTAGGGCAAAGCTTAGCATATGATGAGCATCTTGAAGGCGTTCCAAAGCCTGGGAGAATAAATTCTTAACAATGGGATCTTCTGACAGAAAAATGGGTTAAGGATTGATAACTGAGGCTGAAGGACGACTACCACTTTTTTCTCTACAATATTCTGTTCTGCTTAAACATTTTATAATGAGAATAAACTACCATAGAGTTATGTAATTAACAAAACTATTTGGAAAAAGTGGAGAAGTATTTTAAAAAAGAAAACCGAATAAAGCAACTAGACTCAGGTAAATAACATAAATTGACTTATATTTCTTGACTTTTACCACAGGTCCTGCAGGCTATACATATTTATTAACAACTTTTCTACCCATAAATAGGTCAAAAGTTACTTTACTTTCAAATAAGAAATTAATCAATCTACTTATACAAAGATTAATTTAAAAACATCACAATATATAGTATATTTCTACAAAGGAAATGGCATATATCACCTGTAGTTTTTAAACTACATTTCTACATTTGAGAGAACTGAGATTTGAAATAAGATTTAGAAAGTGAAGAGCCATGTTCCTAACATACCTTTATAGCACTCCATGACTGAGTAGTTAGGAAGTCAACAGGACTCAGGTAAGTGTGTTCAACTGTGAATCGAAGCAGGAAATCCAATTCAAGAGGGTCTATCTCTTTCTTTCTCAACAAAATCTTGAGAGTACACAAAATTGAAAAGGGTCATTTGGTTTACATCAAAATCATGACATAGGAAGTAGTCATCACCTAATAGACATGGCTGAATAGGCAGAACCACGTCTGCTGAGCATTCCTATACATATATATCTGTTCTACAGCTGAAATCAGGGATCTTAGATTATGTCCATGATCTCAAAACCTTGATCAGAAATCCAGTAAGAAATAATTACAATGGGGCCGGCCCCATGGCCGAGTGGTTAAGTTTGCGTGCTCCGCTGTGGCGGCCCAGGGTTCGGATCCTGGGCGCAGACATGGCACTGCTTGTCAGGTCACGTTGATGCGGCGTCCCACATACCACAACTAGAAGGACCCACAACTAAGATATACAACTATGTATGGGGGAGTTTGGGGAGATAAAGCAGAAAAAAAAAAAAGAAATAATTACAAGGGCTGGTTTATTCCAATTTTAACACCTATGACTATTAGCAACATGTGAAATATGCTTTCATATTTAGTCTTCTGCTATGAGATCAAACTTGTCTTAAAACTTGTTACACAAATGAGACAGCCTCAGATGACAATGGACTGAATTACTAAACAGAAAGTAGAACTAGTATTATAAGTTAGTCCCGGTACAGAAATTACATCCAATAAACTACAAGATGAGTGAGAGATTTTTCTTATATGTGAGATTGAGAAAACCCAGAAATTATTGTTTGTTTTTTAAAAATTTTTAAATTTTTTTCCTTTTTCTCCCCAAAGCCCCCCGGTACATAGTTGTATGTTTTTTTTTTTAGTTGTGGGTCCTTCTAGTGGCATGTGGGACGCTGCCTCAGCATGGTTTGATGAGCGGTGCCATGTCTGCACCTACCATCCAAACCGGTGAAACCCTGGGCCGCCAAAGCGGAGTGGGTGAACTTAATCACTCGGCCATGGGGCCGGCCCCTGGAAATTATTGTTTTATAGATACAACTAAACAGATCATGACTTGAAACAAACTTTAAACATCCTGATTACAGAATTGATAAGAAGTCCACAGAATATTTTAGGGGGCACAAATGAAATAGCCTTAATTTCCACATAAAAACTATAGCACCTTATAAAGATAAACAGGGAAAATGTTTGAGTTTTATGCTATTTAAAAATTCTAGACATTTTCAAAATACATTAGGGGTGGTAACATGCATTAAAATAATCTTTTATTAGATAATCTTTTCTTAATTCAATTTATTTCAACAAAAAAGTAATTGTGCCCCTATATCTGAGGCTTTATGTAGATTGTTAGGATTTGAGATAAATCAATTTATCTGTGGCTTCCAAGAGGAAGTTTTAAACAGGTGTGTATGCATGTGTGTGTATGTCAAGTATTATCATTCCTTGCCTTTACTGTTAATGAGCAATATGTATAAAAGCAAAAATTTCATTTTGTAGTGCCTTGCTCCTGTTTATCAAATACACTATAAAACACCTACACCCATGTATTCTTATATAACCCAAAGGAATCTACAAATACCAAAAATATTGAAAGAGAAGTGACAGTCTATCTTTATTAACAGCAGGTATTTATAAAACGCCTTCTTTGGGCAAGGCACTGTGGAGGACACGACAAACATCAGTCAGTGACCTTTTGCCAAGATTTGGACTGATAGAAAAAGTTATACAGCAAACGAACCTAAAATGAACATGCTTATTTCATCTACGCATGTCGTCAATGTTTTCTTCTTATCATGGGCACCTTTGTTTAAAAAAAATCTTTTGCAGAAGTCCATATCAAAAAGAGTAAAAGAGTGGTAGGTCTTACTGAAGGTGGAGTGTCACACCCGGGGCTCTTTGTACCCACTCACTGTTTTTTAAAGGGGCTCTGAGAAACTCTTAGGACTACTCAGATCTGGATTCATGACTGATCTCAGAGAATCTCCCTGGTAGTACCTGGGAGGTTCTGTACAGGACCTGAGAAGATAAGGAGAATGTCATATCCATCTGATTTTCAGGGTGATAGCTGACATGGTTGCTTAAAGCGTACACCCACCCACACCAACACACGGTGACCTATTAGAAGGTTGTCACATGCCCAAGCTCCCTCTGGGAAACTCAGACTCTCCTCATGCCACCAAGGGCTTCCAAAAAGGGTGTCTGTGCTTCCCTTCAGCAGCAGTAAAGTACATGATAAACAGAGATGTGTGACTTTGCTTCCGGGGATGCTTTGGAATGACCAACTCCCTCACCTGAAAAGCCATCTGGGACAGGAAGGTGAGCTTGTCCTTCTCAAACAGCGCCTGGCTGGTGTAGAGGAAGACGGCATAGGTTATGCTCTCCATCAGGACTGAGATGCGCCCCTGCATGTCCTCCACCTTGTCAGCCTGCGCGATTGCTCTGTGGAAGAGCATGTTGAAAGACTGCGGAATTCAAAGTGACTGTTAAAGGGTGAAAAGGGTGCCTGGGTGTCTAGCTGGCCCCAGACACACGGGGCTCCAGTTTAAGGTTTATCTCTGGAGAGACAGGATGGGATTTTTATGAGGATTATATGAGCTCTTCGAAGAGTTCCTGGCTTACGGTAAGTGCTCATTAAATGTTTGCTATTACTATTATTATTAACATCATTCCATAAAAATCTATCCACATCTCCTCCCTAGACAACTGAATTGCATCATCTTCTCTCCTTCTACCGGTGTACTTAGAAAGAAAAAAATATATATACATACAATTAATTGTATATTGTAATAAAATACACAGAACATAAAATTCACCATCTTAATATACTTAAGTGTACCATTCCATAGTATTAAGTGTATTCACCTTGTTGTCCAACCAATCTCCAGAACTTTTCCATCTTGCACAACTGAAACTCTGTTACATATCAACTCTACATTTCCTCTTCCCCCTCTGTCCTTGGTAATCACCATTCTACTTTCTGTCTCTATGAGTTTGACTCCTCTAGATCCCTTATAAAGTGGAATTACACAGTGTTTGTATTATTGTGACTGGGCATTTCACTCAGGATAATATCCTCGAGTTTCATCCATGGTGTAGCATGTGTCAGAATTTCCCTCCTTTTTAAAGCTAAATAATATTCCACTGCATGTACATATCACATTTTGTTTATCCATTCATCCATTCATGGGCATTTGAGTTGCTTCCATCTTTAGCCACAGTCATGCACCGCATACATTTTGGTTAATGACAGACCGTATATAAGATGGTGGTCCCATAAGATTAGCACCACATAACCTAGGTGTGTAGTAGGCTATACCAGATAGGTTTGTGTAAATGCACTCTGTGATGTTCATACAACAAAAAAATTGCCTAACAATGCATTTCTCAGCATGTATACCTTTCGTCAAGCAAAGGGATGACTTGACCGACACATGACTGTGTGAATAATGCTGCTATGAATGTGGGTGTACAAATACCTCTTTAAGACTATCATCCAATTCTTTTGAGTATATACTCAGAAGTGGAACTGCTTAACCATATGGCAATTCTGTCTTTAATTTTTTTTTTAAAGATTTTATTTTTTTTCCTTTTTCTCCCCAAAGCCCCCCGGTACATAGTTGTATATTCTTTGTTGTGGGTCCTTCTAGTTGTGGCATGTGGGATGCTGCCTCAGTGTGGTTTGATGAGCAGTGCCATGTCCGCGCCCAGGATCTGAACCAACGAAACACCGGGCTGCCTGCAGCGGAGCACGCAAACTTAACCACTCTGCCACGGGGCCAGCCCCTCTATCTTTAATTTTTTGAGGAATTGTCATATTGTCTTCCATGGCAGCTGCACTATTTTATAATCCCACCAACAGTGCACAAGGGTTCCAGTTTCTCCATATCCTTGCTAACACTTGATTTTCTGCATTTTTTTTTATAGTAGTCATTCTAAGGGGCATGAAATGGTATCTCACTGTGATTTTCATATGCATTTTCCTAAGGATTAGTGATGTTGAAAATCTTTTCATATGCTTGTTAGCCATTTGCATATCTTCTTGGGAGAATGCCTATTTCAGGTCCTTTGCCTATTTTTTTTTGGCTGAGGAAGATTCGCCCTGAGCTAACATCTATTGCCAATCTTCCTCTGTTTTGTATGTGAGCTGCTGTCACAACATGGCCACTGATAGACGAGTGGTGTAGGTCTGCGCCCAGGAACTGAACCCAGGCTGCTGATGTGGAGCACGCTGAACTTAACCACTAGGCCACTGGGGCTGGCCCAACTGCCCATTTTTTTAACAGGTTATTTTGTTGTTGTTGTTGTTGTTGTACCCATGTACTTTTGGCATGCCCTTTGATTATCTCTTTTTTCCTCTTAAAATCACTCTCAATATTTATTACTCTATTTCATGCCTCAGTAATAATGGGCTATCTGGATTTTTATATATATATATATATAATTAAATATATATCTAAACACATCTGAATATCTATAAGTAGATATAAAATATATATTTTTGACTGGTGGACAGGGACTAGGGACCAAAGACCAATTTGCCTTGAATTATGTATATTTGAGTGAAAGTAAAACCCTACAGTGACAGAAACATAGTGTAAATATTGGTAAGAAGGTATTAACAAAGTAGTCATTTGATATTTACATTTAAAAATCAGTTTTAATTTATATGCAATAAAACATGCCCCTTAAGAGTACAGTTTGATGAGTTTTGACAAATGAGATCTGTGCTAACACTTGTTACTGACAGTCTTATAAAATTTTAGCTGTTCTACTGGTTATATGGTAATACCTCATTCTGTTTTCACTTTGCATTTCTCTGATGACTGTTGAGGGTTCTTTTAATGTGCTTAGGGGCAATACATATGTCTTAGTATGTCTTATATATTGTGACATGTCTATTCAAATCTTTATTTTTAATGGGGTTGTTTGTCTTATTATTGAGTTGTACAAGTTCTTTATATATTCTGATATAAGTGCTTTGTTAGATATATGTATTGGAAATAGTTTTTACTAGTCTGTGGCTTGTCTATTCATTTTCTTAACAATGTCTTTTGAAGACTATACATTTCTTAATTTGATAAGGTTCAGTTTATCAATTTTTTTCTATCTATTATATCCTAAGAAATCTTTGCCTAACCCAAGCCAAAGACTTTTTCTTAGAAATTTTATAGCTTAGCTTATTCATTTTGAGTTAATTTTGTCGACAGTGTGATATAATGGTTGAGGTTCATTTTAGTCCATTTGGATATTGCGTTGTCCCAGCTCCATTTGTTGTAAAAACTATCTCTTCCTCATTGAATCGTCTTGGCATCATTGCCAAAAATCAGTTGACCATACATTTGTGGGCCTACTTCTGGACTCTCTATTCTGTTCTGTCAATCTATGTATTTTTCTTTAGTTTAATTAGTGTAGGTTTATAATAAGTTTGAAATCAGGTACTATAAATCTGCCAAATTTGTTGTTGTTTTTCAAACTTACTTACTTTAAATCCTTTGCATTTCTACACAAATTTTAGAATCAGCTTGCCAATTTCCACAGAAAAAGCCTTCTGGGATTCTGATTGAAATTGAATTGAATCTATAGATCAATTTGGAGAGAAATGACATCCTAATAATATTGAGCATTTCAAAACATAAACATGGTACACTCTTCATTTAGTTAGGCCTTCTTTAATTTTCTCAACAATGTTTTGTAGCTTTTAGAATGCAGATCTTGTATTCATTTTGTTAGAATTATCCCAAAGAGTTTCACGGTTTTAGAAGCTATTGTAAATAGTATTGAGTTCTTCATTTTATTTTCCAATTGTTTGTTCCTCCTATATAGAAATACAATGGATTTTGCATATTGACTTTACATCCTGCAATCGTGCTAAAATTCACTTTTAGTCCTAGAAGCTTTTTTGTAGATTTCTTATCATTTTCCACACACATGATCAGGTCATCTGAGAAAAAAAGACAGTTTTTCTCCTTTTTAAATCTCTGTATCTTTTCTTGTAATATTCCACTGGCTGTAATTTCCAGTGCAGCGTTGAATAGAAGTGTTGAGTGAAGACATCCGTGTCTTGTTCCTGATCTTAGGGGAAAGCGTTCAGTTTTTCAACACTAAGTATAATGTTAGCTGTAGATTTTTGTAGGAGTCCTTTATCAGATTGAGAAGCTACCATCCATTCCTAGTTTGCTCACAATTTTTCTTTTTTCTTCTAACCGGGTGTTGAGATTTGTCAAGTTCTTTGCATCCACTGAAATGATCATCTGGTTTTGCTCTTTTATTCTATTATCATGAAGGATTACATTGTGTGATTTTTGAATGTTTAACCAAATTGCACTCCTGGCATAAATTCCACTTGGGCATAATTATTGTGCTTTTTATATGTGACTGGATTCAACTTACTAATCTCTTTTCGAGCAGTTTTACAACAACGTTCCTGAGGGGGCTGCTCTGCAGTGTTTTGTGTAATGCCTTAGTCTCGTTTCGGTACTTGGGTGACACTGGGCTGACACTACTGATTCAGTTTTATTATTCTCCTTATACTCTGTGGCTGTTCCAAAATCCAACCACACTGTGCTTCTCAGGATTTTTGCACACTGGTTCCATACTACTAGAAACCTGCTAGTTATTCTTGACTTTTTCCTCTTCATTATTGCCCACGTCCAATCCAGCTCCAAGAGGTTATTATTCTAGCTTCAATCATATCACAAGTATATTTACTTTTGAGTCTTTGGTTATCATATCAGTCACCTGCTTAAAACTTTTCAATGGCTTCTTTTGGTACACGGACTATAATCCAAAATCCCCAACATGGTCTACAAGGCCTCATGTGATCTGGACCTTCGCACCTCTCTAGACTCGTGTCTTGCCGTCTTCTCCCTCACTCATTACCTTCCAGCCACATAGATTCATTTATTGCCTGGAATCCCAAACCCTTTTATGTCTCACACATCCTTGTTTTCTCCAAACACTTTTCAAATGGCTAAATCCTACTTATTCTTCAGGAATCAGCTATAAGGTCACTTCCTCTGAGTGGCTTTCCCTGGGCCCCCAGTAAAACAGCCCCAATCATCCCTATTATTCTCTCTCATTGTACCTATCACTTTTATACACATACACACACACACACACACACACACACCCCTATATACTTCCATTTATATCTGTTTTTTTCAAAACTGTACACTAAGTGACCAGCAGGGTATCTGGCATGATGACTGATCTCAATAACGATTTGTTTAAACACTGACAGAATGGGCGGATACTGCCCAGAGACAGAATGGGGCAAAGTAAGGAGCGTGGACTTTGGAATCAAACAGTCATGGGTTCAAATCCTGGTTCTTACTATTATGAAACGTGAATTCTTTGGTAATTTATTTTAAAATCTGAAAATGCTGGTTTTCTTTTTTTAAAATAGGAGTAAAATACTATACTTTATTGAGATGTTTCAGGCATAAAAATGAACCAAAGTATGAAAGTGCCTTGCACGTAATAGTGGCTTAATAAATAGTTGTTCTCACTCTTTCTCCCTCTATACCAAAATAATATAGAAAATCTCTTTATAAAAAAACCGACATTTTCACAAAGAAAGTATAGGAGCCTCAAGGAGAATTCTCTTGCACACTAGCTCCATAGTGTGAAACTATAATAAACTGTAAGACTCTGTTTAAGAAAACAAATGTATTATGTCACATAGTTTAATTATCTCAAAGCCTTATTAAAAACTATAAATGAAAGTTACTGAGAGAATGAGGACGTTTTTGAGGGTTTTTTTTTTTGGTAGCTAGATCCTCATGACTCCTTACCAGGTACACTGATTGCTTGCAAGTAAATTCTAAACTTTCAGAAACAAGCTGAATTCCTGAAGTATAAATTTTTCCTTGCCTATTCACCATTACCTTCAAAGAGAATTGATAGATGGGGTTGATTTTTCTGAGGTCATTAATAACAAAATAAAGAAGAGATGCTCTTGCTGCCACTGGTCTGTAACATTCTCGGGCCTCGTTGATTTTTCTTTCATTTTCCTTAGCTTCAATCACCTACGGTGGGATCAAACAACATAAGTCACTTACTCTTCATATTCTCTATACGTATCCAAGTGATGGAAGGGACATATCTGAAATCAGAAATTATTGGTATTAAAATAGATAACATGTATGGGATCTATGTTCTTGAGTTTTTCTAAAATTATTAAATTCATATTTTTAAATAGACTTTTTCATAAACTGGGTTTTCAGTGAGTATGGATATAACTCTAGCTGTTTTATGGTTACACATTAAACAGACTTGCTTGTTTTTGGTTCTACAGAATTTGTTCTGAGTAATGTCACCTTCCCGCCTCCCCTCTCTCTTTCAGGGGTTAATAACCCAGCTCTATCGCCTCCCAGGGATAGCTCTTAAAAGTCTGCTGGGTCAATTCAATGCCAATAACTTTATTAGTCAACAAGGTATACAAAAGCAGCCAAGGTCAATAATACATCCAATAGCCATGCTTACTAAAATCCTTTATATGAAGATTCTTATGGCTGTCTAATTCTGACTTTGCACCAGATCATCCATATGCTCATATGCTTCCATTTAGTTTATCTTTATGTATTAGCCTCTGGGTACATTCAGAGAGATAATTAAAACAAAAAAACACCATCAACCAACATATTCATTTTTATTGAAGGCTCAAAAATCTAGTTCTTTTGTTTAAGTCTTTTATCTAAGACTGCTGGTCCTATGGCTTTATAAGATGCAATATTTCTCCAACCTTTTTTATAGACTGGACTCCTCATGTTTACGTATAAAAGGAAATAAAGAAAATGTAGTGCTGAGAGGGAAGTCACTACATGGAGATATATTAAGGAGATAGGAAGAGACATTTTAAGAGACAATTAGAATTTAACTTCAAAGCTAAGACCTAATTTACTTAATTGCTCTAATCTTTACCATCTTAGGAGCCACCTAGAATTCACTTACTTAAAAGGATAGAGTAATTCAGGATTCCACTTCCTTGCTTAAATTAAGACAAATATTTTGGATGCGTGGTGACACAGCCTCAGCTGAGTAATTAATAGATTACTTAGTAATAAGGATATGTTAGAAAGCACATAAGAATTCCTCTTATTTTGAAACAATGGAATTTTAAGAGTTAATGGCCACTTGTGAAAGTTCCAAGTGCCTACCATGCATAAGGCATATTGGGACATGTTGGATGTTCAGCAGGAAGTCTACTCAAAGAAAATTTTTACTGGCTTTTAGAAAATGTCATTTTCCCAGGGTGAATAATGCATTTGAGTACAGCAGGAGACCATCCCTCGCTTGTCTCCCACAACTGAAGGCTTGTAAACAAAACCTCAGCTCTAAGTATTTCACTAAAATGTACAACAGCCTAGGAAACCCGTGGTGAGACTAGAGGATGTCAGTTTGCCAGAAGTAGATGCTAAGCCTTTTTAGATTTTAGGCCATATAAGCCAGCAGGCCCCAATTTTCTTCATATTTGGTCACTCAGAAAAAAATAACAGCCTAACAGAGTCTAATTTGAATGAGTGGATTGCTGCTGAATTAGGAGGAACACAAGTTCAACCATCTCTATCTCTATGCAGAACCCCACACACTCCAATTTTTAAAGGCAGTTTATTAAATGACCTGAATTCCACAAGTTAATTCTCTTAAATAAATGACCAAGTCTGATTACATTTTCTCCCCAAGCACTTCACTCAAAGAGAGCATTAAAACCGCCAGGCGTCCTCTGCCTTTTCCTACCTTGTGCTCTATCTCTGCCACAGTCGCCTTTGTCATCTCCAGACTCTCCACCAGTTTGGTGTCATCTAGAAAGCTCCCCTCTGCCGCAGAGAGGCGCAGAAGGAGGTCGTCCTCCAGATATTTCAGCTCTATCTTAAAGTCATTTTGGTGCTTTGTCAAAACCAACTAACACAAACCAAGAAAAGTGTGGGAAATGGTGGTTAAATTCATGTTTTTAAGCAGAGTTTCCTAAATCATCAATTTCATGGAATCATATATAATAAAACACACAACATTAAAACTATACTAATCATAATTTTTAAAAATTCTTTAAAAACAATTCAGAAGGTATGTTAAGATCTGGGTTGCACTCCACAGTGTAGGATAGGAACATTTATCACAATCATTCAATATCGTGAACCGATAGGAAGAATCTATTCTATACAAAGAAACTTCTGGTTTCTGCTTCAAATCTGAAGAGTTGGAAGTGATCATTTCCATTCTCATGACAGAAAAAAAGCTAATCAACAATCCTTACATCCATCAGAAAACTGAGGTCACAGGGCAAACTACTACCCTGAGATGGCTGAATACAATCACAGCTCATGAGGAACATTTAAGTAGTAATTGGTTAATTGCTAGAGGCAGAGCTTGAGAGGCAGAGCTGGGCTAGGGGCCCAGTCTTAGGGAGCCCTCCATACTTTTGTGAATTTACCACCAGGAGACTCATCAGGTTCTCACAGTGAGGATCAGAAAAAATCTACTCCTGCTTTGGGCAGAAAAGGGGAAAGCAACCATTTTGAAATATGTTCAGAGGAAAGCAACCATTTAAAATATCTTAAGAGCTTTCTGTTCTCTTAACAAAAGCCTGCCCTTAAGGGAAATTTACCAGAGCCTTATCTGACCTGTGGGGGAAGGGTGCTAGACCACTCAGCCTCATCGAGACTTCCTTTCAAGGGGGAGATAAAAATAAGACACTCTTCTGAAGGTCAAAGTCCAGTGACTCAGGCCTACTAGAAAACCATAAGATTTAATTGTAAGGTTATAGAATGCTTCCCATCCACAGCACGTTACCACCACATTAAGAGACTCCAGTAGAATAAAAGTGGATTACAACTGAGAAAGCTGCAAGACACACACTCCATTTAGGAAGGAGCTTGCAGGGAAATGCAAAGACACAGGGGAGACAAAAACAAGGCAATTGAAGCCTATGACACCAACAGCTTCAGTAAATATTATACATAGTCTAACTCCTAGCTATATAAACATAAAACCTCACACTAAAGCTCTACCTTAGTTTGAATGATCTAATACATCATGTCTAGATTTCAATGAAAAAGTAGGAGGCACGCTAAAAGGCAAAAAACACAGTCTGAAGAGATAAAGCAAACCTCAGGTATGGCAGAGATTTTGGAATTATTCCATTGGGAATTAAAAATAACTATGCTTAATATGAGAAGGCTCTAATGGTAAAAGTGGACAACATGCAAAGCCACATGGGCAGTATAAGTAGAGAGATAAAAACTCTAAGAAAGAATAAAAAGAGAATGCTTGAAATAAAAAAACTCTGTAACATAAATGAAGAATGCCTCTGATGGGCTCATTAGTTGGCTGGACACAGTCAAGGGAAGAATCAGTGAACTTGAAGATATGTCAGTAGAAATTTCTCAAAATAAAAGGTGAAGAGAAAAAAGAGTGAAAAAAAGGAAATGAATATCCAAGGACTGTGGGACAATTAAAAAAGTTTAACATACACATAATGGGAATACCTAAAGGAGAAGAAAGAGTAAAAGGAGGAGAAGAAATATTGGAGGTAAAATGGCTAAGAATTTTCCAAAATTAATGACATTCACCAAATCACAGATCCAGGAAGCTCACAGCACACTAAGCAGGATAAATAATAAAAAAAATCTACACCTAGGTATATCATATTCAAACTGCAGAAAATCAAAGACAAAGAAGAAGTCTTGAAAGAAGCCACAGCAAAAAAGAACACATCACCTATGGAAGAAAAAGGGTAAGAATTACATGAAATGTCTCTTGAGAAACCCTGCAAGCAAGAAAAGAGTGGAGTAAAATATTTACAATATTGAAGGAAAAAAAGTCAACCTAGAATTCTGTGTCCCGCCAAATTATCCTTCAAAAGTGAAGGAGAAATACAGACTTTTTCAGACAAACAAAAAAGGAAGGATTTTGTCACTAGTAGGCCTGTCTTACAAGAAATGCAAAAAAAAAAAAAAATCCTCACAGAGAAGGGAAATGATATAGGTCAGAAACTCAGATCTACATAAAGAAAGACTGTCAGAGAAGGAATAAATGAAACCAAAATATTTTATTTTTCTTAGTCTTGAGATAACTCTTTAAAATAATAAGGGATGAGAGGGAGGCAATGAGAAGACTGTGTTAAAAGGTACCTGCACTGCCCATGAGGCAGGATAGTGTTACTTAAAAGTGGACTTAGATTAGTTGTAAATGTAAATAGCAAATGTTAAGGAAACCACTAAAATTTTTTTTAAAAGAAGTATAATTTACATGCTAAGAGATGACAGGTATTGGAATCATATAAAATACTCAATTAAAACCAGAGAAGGCATAAAGTGAAGAAAAGAGAAAAAAAGTGGGGATGGGGAAGTGGGGAGAAAAGAACAGCATGGTAAATTTAAAACATCACAAACACAGTAGATACCAATCCAACTATATCACTAATCTCTTTGAATGTAATTTGTCTAAATAAATCAATTAAAAGACAGAGACTGACACAGTGGATAAAAAAAAACAGACTCAACTATCTGTTGTCTACAAGAAATTTATTTTAAATATAAAGACACAGACAGATTAAAGGTAGAGGGATGGAGAAAGATATACCATGCTAACATTATTCAAAAGAAAGCTGGAGTAGCTATATTTCAGACACAGTAGACAGAACAAGGAGAATTATCAGGAGCAAACGGGGGCATTACATAATGATAAAGAGGACAATTCTCCAAGAAAACGTAATCTTAAAGTGTATGTGTCTAACAACAGAGCAGGCAGAAACTGATAGAACTGCAAGAAGTAGACAAATCCACTATTATTGTTGGAGAATTCAAAACTCATATAATCCATAATTAACAGACCTAGCAGGCAGAAAATCAGTTAGCAATATATTTGAACCAAACAGCACCATCAATCAACTGGATGTAACTGACATGTACAGAAGACCTCATCCAATAATAGCAGAATACACATTTTTTTCAAGCTCACATAGAACATTCAAAGATAGACCAAATTCTGGGCCATA
This sequence comes from Equus przewalskii, assembly GCF_037783145.1. NCBI lineage: Eukaryota > Metazoa > Chordata > Mammalia > Perissodactyla > Equidae > Equus > Equus przewalskii. The sequence goes on along the minus strand of NC_091834.1, from coordinate 53,835,084 downwards.
AAACACACCTGAAAAAGTTTAAAAGAACAGAAATACAAAGTATGCGCTCAGACCACAATGAAATTAAACAAGGAATCAATAACAGAAAGATAGCTGGAAACATTCCAAGATGTTTGGAAATTAAACAACACACTTCTAAATAACACATGAGTCAAAGAAGTCTCAAGAGAAATTAAAAATATTTTGAAATAAATAAAAATGAAAATACAACTTATCAAAATGTGTGAGATGCAAGAAGGAGGAAAATTTATAGCAGAGAATACATATAGTAGAAAGATCTAAAATTAATGATCTAAGCTTTCACTTTAAGAAACTAGTGAAAGAAGAGCAATATAAACCTAAAGCAAGCAGATGAAAATAAACAATAAAAATTAGAGCAGAAATCAATGAAATTTAACACAGAAAACCAATGGAGAAAAATCAACAAACCAAAAGTTGATTCTTTACAAATATCAGTAAGATGTATAGCCTGCTAGCCAGGCTAAGCAGGAAAAAAAAGAAGGCACAAATCACTAATGTCAGAAATAGAAGAGAAGCCATCACTACTGATTCCATGGACATTAAAGGATAATAAAAGAATGTTATGAACAATTCTATGCCCACAAATTTTTTAACTTAGACGAAGTAAACCAATTCCTTGGAAGACCCATCTACTAAAAACCCACACAAGGAAAAATAGATCATCTTAACAGGCCTGTATATATTAAAAAAATTGGATTGACAATTAATAATCTTCCAAAAAAGAAAGCACTCGGCCCAGATGGTTTCACTGATGAATTCTACCAAAGATTTAAGGAAGAAATGATATCAATTCTATACAATTTCTTCCGGAAAATAGAAGCAAAGGGAATATTTCCTAACTCTTTTTATGAGGCCAGCATTACCCTAATATCAAAACCAGATAAAGCTATTACAAGAAAGGAAAACTATAGATCAATACCTCTCATGAACATACATGTAAAAATCCTCAAAAAAATATTCCCAGATCAAATCTAAAGTAGGATTTACTCCAGGAATACAAGACTGGTTCAACATTCAAAAGTCAAGTAATATAATCCACTACATCAACAAGCTAAAGCTGAAAATCATGATATACCAATAGATGCAGAAAAAACATTTGACAAAATCTAACACTCATTCATGATAAAGACTCTCAGCAAACTAGAAACAGAGGAGAACTTCTTCAACTTGATAAATAACAGCTAAAAATGAAACCTATAGCTAATATTATACTTAACAGTGAGAAACCAAATGCCTTCCCTCCAAGATCATAAATAAGGTAAAAATACCTTCTTTCAAAACTTCTATTCAACATTGTACAGAAAGACCTAATTAATGCAATAAGACAAGAAAAAGAAATAAAAGCTATGCAGAATGGGAAGGAAGAAAGAAACAGTTTTTGTTCACATGACATGCTTGTCTTTGTAGAAATTCCCAAAGAATCAACATAAAGACTCCTAACTAATAAGACATCATAACAAGGCTGCAAGATACAAGGTTAATATACAAAAGTCAATTGCTTTTCTACATACTGGTAATGAACAAATGGAATTTAAAATTTAAAACATAATACTATTTACATTAGCACCCAAAATTGAAATACTTAGGTATAAATCTAAGAAATTTTACTACGTTGAGGATCTGTAAGAAGAACTCTACCATATTCTCATGAAAGAAACCAAAGATGTAAAAACTTGAGAGATATTCCATACTCATGACAGGAGAATTTAATATCGTTAAGACACTATGTCTTCCTTTCTGGGATTCAACACAATATCAATCAAAATCCCAGCACATTATTTTATGGATATTGACAAACTGATTGTAGACTTTACATGGAAAAGCATGGATTCAAAAGAGCCAACAGAGTATGGAAGAAGAACAAAGTCAGAGGACTGGCACTACCCAACTTAAAGACTTACTATGAAGCTACACTAACGAAGAAAGTATGGTATTGAGGAAAGAGATCCACAGAAGTATGGTCAATTGATCTTTGACAAGGAGCAAAGGCAATTCCAGGGAGAAAGAATAATCTTTTCAACAAATGCTGCTGGACAACTGGATATCCACAGGCAAAGAAAGAATGTGGACCCCTACCTCACAGTATATAGAAAAATAAACTCAAAATGGATCATAGAGCTAAATGTAAAAGGTAAAACTATAAAAATCTTAGAAGAAAACATAGGAGTAAATGTTGATGTGGCCTGAGAATTTGTATTTAAAGAAGTTCCCAGCTGATGCTGCTGTTTCAGGAGCCACCATTTGAGAACTATTGATTTATATCAGGAGTGGCCAACTTTTCCCATAAACGGCCAGATAGTAAATATTTTTGGCTTTGCAGGTCCTACAGTCTCTTTCAATTACTCAACTCTGCCACTGCCTTCTGCCTACATTCTTAGGCTTCCCTTGTTGTTTTCTTGTTTTCTGCAACAACACAATTTAATTATTTTCAGAATTTGCTCTTAATCAATGTGATTAAAGCCATAAATTTTCCTTTAAATACTGGTCATAGCCAGCTACAAGCCTCTTAATTTTTCCAACCTTACTTTATTACTCCTCTTTTTTGATCTTTTGCCTTGGCTGCATTGGTTTAATATCATCCAACCTACCAGGGCACGTACATGCTTCTCTCCTTCATTTTCCATGGCTGATATGCCTCTTTGCTTGTCCTAATCACCTGCATCAAACAAGACCTAGAGCTCGCTCACCTCCTACCTGTGGCACAACCCTGACTACCTCCTTTATCAGGAGTACCCTTGAATTGTTTAACTGTTCACACATATCCTCATTTTTCTCAATTAGATTGCAAGATCCTGTAGGGCAGAAATCCTATCTTATACTCCTGTGTCTAGTACTATAATTTATGCAAAGCAGGTACTGAATAAGTGTTGGTGAACGATTTCATAATTTTTACCTTAAGTTTCTCCAAATCTGGCCTTTCGATACTGACCACCTCTGCCAGCAGCTGGGCTTCTAAACCATCTTCTGTGACTGTGAAATTCAGGAGGGTTGTCTGAGCTTGCAATTCTGGCTTATAGTGAGGATTTGCCAGTTTTGTGTGAAGAATAAGGCGAAAGTTCTTGTTAAATTCACATTCTTTATCTCCAATCCTGATATACCTAAAGAGGGCATTACACAGACATTCAGGAGATTCCCATGAACCATAAGTGACATTAAGGTGTCATTCCATTCCTGTGTTCTGATAATGTATCTAGGTTAAGAACAGGTGATTCAGGATTTTTCAGCTTACCCATAGTGTCACTGTAACAATTAAATACCATAAAGCATATAAAGGACCTATAATAACAAATGTTAGCTCCTATTATTATACTTTCTGTGATTAGCCTTTAACATTGCTATTCTTTAAGGATAAAATGAGTATGTTTTGTATGTATCTGTGTATATATTAAGTGTATATTTAAGATTTATATATATATATTAAAAATACATATAGACTTGAAACTACTTTCCAATATTTTTGCCATTGGCTCAAAAGCAAAGTTTAAGGAGCCTTCTGTGTGGGATGCATGGACAGTATTTTTCCTGGCTCCATCTTGCACAGGGGTTGGCTCTCAGCAACCATGCTTCTGTTTTGTCTTCCTGCTCCCCTGGGCCATGGGGACCAGGACTGGGCACTTCATTCAAGCTGTTCCAATCAGAGTACCCTTTCCTGGGGTTTGGGGTTGGGACAGAGAGAAGGGAGAGTTGGAGCTGGAACCTATAAACTTGTGGTGAAGTCACTCTGTCCTCTGGTGAACCGAGCAGCAGAGAAAGACATCTCTGATTCCCCAAGGAAGAATAATTAACTCAATATTCAGATGGAAGAGTAATGCACAGGGAGCATGCTCTGGATTTTATAGCTTCCACGTCCCATCTTGCTTGAAGCCAGGCTGCATTTTCACCTCAGTTGCCATGATCCTGTAGCCTTGTAACATGTTCTCCATTTTGCTTTAGCTAGATGGAAGTGGTTTCTGTAATTGCAAGCAAAGATCTGAACAAATGCAATCTCTCCTTGAGGGGAAGGCCTGATTTTTCTCTTCCTCAGATGCTGCGGTCTAACTTCTAATGATTTTATCACCTGAGCTCTGTTGCCCTCTGAGTTGTGGATGGGCTTGGGCAATGGATGCACTGGCAAGAGACTGCAGTACAGGAGCAGAGAGAGGTCGAGAAGGATCTTCCCTGACTCAGCGCCAAGGTCTGGTGGAGGCTGTGTCCTGCTGTGACCACATTCCAGCTTTGGGAAGGTCGGCTTCCACAGCTCCGCTCACAGGACCTAGTAACACCTTTGGGCTTAGAGGTGGTAATGGTGCAAATCCTTAGTCGCTCAACACCTCTACTGGGTTCCCTTTAACCTTCCCTCTGAAAATTCTTTCTGTAAATACTATGTTAATTCTATTCAAAAATCCCAGCCTACTTTGTGGTCTTTTTCCTGCCAGGAACCTGCTATGAGGATCTAACGAAGGGAGAGTTTTTTTAAATTCATGCTTCAGACAAAAACCATGAATACTGGAACTTCTCAAACTCAACTGTCAAAATGGCCCAAACTGTGGAGGAGTGAAAATTCACATAAGCAGCCTGGGAGCATGGCAGAAGTAAAGAGAACGTCTTCTCAGTCTCCTACTTTATCTTAAATATTCATGAAAATTCTGGATTCTTCCTCATTCAGTGTATAAAGCATTTTAATTACAGAAGTATCATCACAATGATGGTAGAATGTTATCCAAAGCCCATATTATTTTTAATTTGAAGACAGTAAATAGCCATAAGAAAAAAAAAATACCACTTATCCCACTGACTTAAGGTGAGATGTTATTTCACTAAATTTATCAATTTTGGAAAATTAGATGAATTGAAAAGAAAGACATTGTATAACAAGTTCAGACATTCCTTTTTCTGAAAATGTCACAATATTTGCAACAATTTTTTTTAAACTTGGGGAGAGATATCCAGAATGATGTAATGTGGCAATATTTTAGGTTGCTGTTGGTGGATCTTTCATAATTGCATCTTGCTCTGAGATTAAGTCTCTTGTGTCATATGGCTTAAGATAGGGCCTCTGATCCACTGGCCACTCCATTTGACTACGGAAATTTTTATGAAACAATTTTAGTGTGTGAAGATTATAAGAAAAGTCATAGTTTTCTTAAACTGCTAAAGCTTTAATCACTAAATCACTCTTAATTACTAAAGCTTTAATCATTACAGCTAAGATTCATAGCGTACTGTCTTCAACCAACTGTTAAATTTTGTTCCCATTGTAGTGATTTTGTGTGTGTATGTGTGTGTGAAGACTGGCCCTGAGCTAGCATCTGTTGTCAATCTTTCTCTTTTTTCTTGAGGAAGATTGTCGCTGAGCTAACATCTGTGCCAATCTTCCTCTATTTTATGTGGGAGGCTGCCGCAGCTTGGCTTGATGAGTGGTACTAGGTCCACGCCTGGGAGCCAAGCCTGTGAATCCTGGGCTGATGAAGTGGAGCCGGCAAACTTAACCATTAAGCCACCAGTCTGGCACCTCTATTGTAGTGATTTTATATTTGCAACAAAAACTTTCACAGTTTTTGATTAAATGTTTAAGCTTGAAAAAGATCTGCCAAATAAGCTACTCTTGGAGACATTCTTTATTAAGGTGAATGGTGAATTCATTCAAGTTATCAAGTTTTGGTTTGGTTTACTATGTCAGAACATTCTACTGTTTTATTTTTTTTCCAGGAGGAAAAAGAAGAATTCTGGTAGCAACTCTCTTCTAAGCCAGTATATATCTGTATAATACATACGTCCCTTTAAAAAAAAAATTTAGAAAAGAGTATTCACATCACTGTTAAAGAGAAACACTTAGAACAAGAGATGAATGAACCACAGGCCAATTGTTATAGGTGAACCAGGCAGTGCCTGCTAGTGTCTCCAATGAGCACAGTGGTCCTCAACGCTTGTTTTATAGCTCATGGAAAGGACACCATCTATTCACATATTTTCCAGTTGATGTAATACTCATTAAAATAACAATGTACCTTATTGATAATATGTTCAGTTATTTGTTTTTATTGTGAAACATGCTGGAACCAAACATTCATTTGCTCAACAAGTGGTTATTGAACACCTACACAGTGCCCGGCTGTCAGAGTGTCTTCTAGGCACTGGGCATATAACCATTACCAAGACAAGCATGGTCTCTACTCTCACAAACGTTACTATTTATGATCTCATAATAGGCATTATGGCTATAATATTTTACATATTAATTCATTCTTTTATGTATTCAGTTCAATAAATAAATACATATTAAGAGTCTACAAAGTGACAGCCATGGAAAGATCAAAGATCTACCCAATTAAGGATAGGTCAAGGATCTGAATAAACATTTCTCCTCTTGAAGAAAAACAAATGGCCAATAAGCACCCAATGTGCAATATCATTAGTCATCAGGGAAATGCAAATCAAAGTCACGGTGAGGTCCCACTTGATACTCAACAGATGGCTATAATGAAAAAACACAGACAAAAACAAGCGTTGTAAATATAGAGAAATTAGAACTCTCATACACTGCTGGTGGGAATGTAAAATGGTGTAACCACTTTGGAAAACAGTTTGGCAGTTTCTCACAATCTTAAACATAGGTTTATCATTTAACCCAGTAATTCTACTCCTAAGTGCATACCCTCCCCCACAAAACAGAAGACATAAGTCCACATAGAATTTGTACACAGATGTTCATGGCAGCATTATTCATAATAGCCAAAAGGTGGAAACAATCCAAATGTCTGCAATTTCATGGATAGGTAAACAAACTGGTATATCCAAACAATGCAATATTATTTGGCCACAAAAAGGAAAGAAGTATTGACACATGCTACAACATGGATGAACCTCGAAAACATTATGCCAAGTGAAAGAAGCCAGTCACAGAAGACCAATACTGTATTTATAGGAAATGTCTAGAATGCGCAAATCTAGAGAGACAGAAAGTTAGTGGTTGCCTAGGAATTTTAACTCTAAAACTGATTGTGGTAATGGCTGCCCAATGCTGTGAATATACTAAAAATCATTGAATTGTTCACTTTAAAAGATTAACTTGTATGGTATGTTAATTACACATCAATAAAGGTGTTACCAAAAAAGGAAAAAGAACTACATTCTATCAAGAGATCAATCAGTAACATTTGAGCTTTTATCAATCTATAAGGTAAGTAACTGTGCTAACATAGCTTCTCAGAGGTTCATGCTTGACTTTTGAGCCTAATAAAGTGAGGCATAGGATGGTCTTATAGGATAAGGTCACCTTTCTTAGTTAACCTGCTTCTTTTTCACTGAAGACATATTCAACCATATTTTCCTTGGGAAGATCGTCAGAATTTTTCCCATTACTTGAGTTTCCCTTTCCAAACGTTTCCAAAATTGACAAGTAGCTTTGAGAAAATCTTCCTTTGCTAGCACCATTCACTGTATGACTGTTGGCCTGGACTTCAAGATTGACGTGATTGTCTTTTAAAGGAAATTTTAAGAGTGAAGCTTTCATGTAATTACTGCCTGGCGTTCTCACACATTAGAGATACCAAAGTTTATACTCCTTTACACCTCCACAATAATAAAACCCATACTTTAAATAAATCTCTTTGTACATCTTGCCGTTTTCTGATTACTGCTCCATCTTGGTTTGAATTCATTCCTCCCTTGTGCAGGGTCTCAGAGAAATGCTAGGTCTGTCACAACCTTCCATGATTTCACATTGAATTTTCCCCTCATTTGCTCATGATTTTTTACTGGGTTTGAGTTCATGCTTTATAAACTTCCTGTTTTAACCACTAACCCATATCTCTAGATGAAAAGAAAATTTAAACATTTTTACACTTTAAAAAAATTTAATTTAGGGGCCGGCTCCGTGGCCGAGTGGTTAAGTTTGCAAGCTCTGCTGTGGCAGCCCAGGGTTCGGATCCTGGGCGCGGACATGGCACCACTCGTCAGGCCACATTGAGGCAGCGTCCCACATCCCACAACTAGAAGGACCTGCAACTAAGATATACAACTGTGTACAGGGGGGCTTTGGGGAGATAAAGCAGGAAAAAAACAAAACAAAACATTGGCAACAGTTGTTAGCCTAGGTGCCAATCTTTAAAAAAAAAAAGATTAATTTAAAATTTAAATGAAGAACCCTGAATAGACCAAGGCTAGAATTTTCATTATTGTTGTCTAATAAGACAGCTCACTGTGGCAGTCTTAGAAACTTCAGTAAGAAGCAAATTAATTTTGCAGAGTGTGTGTGTGGGCGTGTGTGTGCGCATGGGCATGCACACACATGAGAATCAAAACAAGCCCCCAGCAAGATGACTAACTTATTTTTGAAAGTCATGGGTGTTTAGGCCTTAGGGAGTAACCTCTTGACAGCAGGAGTTGGAGAACTGTTTCTGTAAAGGGCCAGAGAGTAAATATTTCAGGCTTTGCAGGCCGCACACATCTACTTCTCTGCCATATACCTTCTTTGTTGTTGACAATCCTCTAAAACCATTCTTTGCTCACTGGCTGCATCAAGACAGGCAGCTTGCCTATCGCCATGCTAGAGGATCCCACCAGTTAGCGGTATTCGTGTAATCTCCTCTCAGAGGAATAGCAGCAAGTCCCTCTGGATTTCCCAACGCCACCAAGCTACAATTTTTCCAGTCAGCTATTACCCACAACTGTGCTCCCCTCTCTAGGTTTTCAAGAAAAAAAAGAGTGAGACTGGTCAACACGAAGCATGAGGTTCTGACAATATTGCTTCTGGGTGCAGGTGACAGAAGCTTTTAACTGGTTATTCATTTAACCAAGTATCTGAGTTACAGCATTGCTCCATAAGATGGCTCACAGATGACCATGTGGCTCGAAATCTCCCTTGCACACCTACGTATACCTGAGGCCTCCACACACCCCAGTTTGAGAACCAGAAATCTATTTGCTTGAAGGACAGTTCTGATTTTCTCTGTGAGGGGTCGGAGTTAACTGGAGGAAAAGAGAAGGATGTCTGCCTATAAAACTGGGTTTTACATTTTCCTCAGAAACATCATTTTACAGATTGCGATTTCCCAGGGAGAGTAAATTATCCTCAATTGGGGTGTTTATGATCTATGAAAGGCAAAAGCTGCATAATGACTCCATGCGTTTTATCATTGCTGCTAGGTTAATTTGGGGCTAATCTCCTACCTGGGAAAATTAAACAGACTACTAGTGCTCTCTCATGATTTGAAGGATCCAAAAGACAACGGAGTTAACCAGAGGGGTGGGAAAAGCAAACAATCACTTGGTTGTTTCTGTGAAAGACACGAATCCAGAGGTTATGACTCCAGAACACAGGATGCAGCTAGGAGCTCTCGAACTTAAACTCGAGTGAGAAGCAACAGCAGGTGTCAAGAGCAACATAAAACTCGGAAGTGTGGCTACATTCTTAAAGCAGTAGTATTAACGCATTTTCCAGCCCCATCCCCCCCGGCCCTCCCCCCCCCCCCCCCCCCCCCCCCCCCCCCCCGGGAACAGAAGACTGGCCCCTGACATTGCCTCACAGGGAGAATCAAGGCGGGCAGGAATCTCTCACTCTGGGGTGTAGCTGCTCGCAGAGGGTTTTCATCCGTTCCTCCAAGGGAGTGAGCTCCTCCTGCCCCCTCTGCTCACTGGCTAAGAATTGCTGGTTTGGAGGTGAGAGACTAATTATATGAACTCAGAAGGGAAATAAAATGATTTTTCCCAGTACAAACACCACAGTTTAATTGGATAGAACATAGGGTGAGTCAAAAACATTGTATCACCTGGCAGAGTTGTAATTTTAGAGCAAAAGGGCCCCTAGATGTTATTCACCTGCTTCCTTTTTACGGACCCAAAGAGTTTATGACTTGTCCAAGGTCACATAGCTCAGTGGCAGAGCTGGGACTAGAACCTGGGTCTCCAGACTCCTAGTATAAAGTTCATTTCCCTGCACCACATTGCAGGCTAATTCGATGGTGACAGCTTGTAAGCCCAGCCTCTGTCGACCCGTCTGACCATGGATCACAAGAGGATACTGAGACAGATGACTGACTCAGCCCAGACAACACGCTCTGCTGATCTTTGGTTAGAAATTCTGTCAGGTTTATGGAGGAGAATAGCACTGACTATCGAGGTGCCTAGTCCTAATCAAAGAGCTATAATTTCTGGTAGATATTTTCAAAAATGAATTAACTTTACAATTTTAAAAATAAATCACTCAATGTACATAAAAGTTTTCTATCTTCTGACTTTCAGGAAAAAGAAAATACATTTCAAGTATGTCAAAATGCTCACTAGCTAGCTGAACGAATTATTGTATAATAAAGACAATCATCTACAAATTAACTATAAATTCAGTTTTCCATACATCAGGTTTGCATAAAAACCTGGTACATTGAGAATTTCAAAATTCTTTCAACGTTTTTTCCAAATCCAGCTAAAAGATATCCTGGAATAAAAAGATTTCTAATTTCTTCAAGGTTATTATTGTTGTGGAGAATTGATATGCAAATTATATTAAAAACATTTGAAAATGATTTCTTGGCTAGTGTTCAGAGCATTTCTGTGATAGACAAGGGGAAACAGTCCTCTCAATTTTCGCATTTACCTGAAAGTCAGAATCTCTGTGAGCTGAGAGAGGCAGCATTGTCTTAGTATCACCAGGACGAGAGTCTGAAGCTGGAGATCATAATCCGGAGCTCTTATTTCTAAGATACATGTCTGGAAACTAAGGACTTTTGTTGGAACTGTTCTCAAGATTTAGTGTAGTTACCGTTGAAAATGCCATCAGTCTTGGATCATAAAAACCTAAATGAATTCCTCTAGTGATCAGATACTTCGAGAACCTGAACAAACACCATCATTGCTTTTTATTGCCATTTAAAACCAAACATGGCAAACTAGCATATTCAGTTTAGAATAAGGACTCGCTGCCGTGGCGGATCGGAGTCCTTTCCAGGCACGGCTGCAGGAGGACTTTGAAAAAAGACTTGCAAAGCCTTCCTCAGAACGCTGTTTGCAGAGAGATTTCCCAAGATATTGTATTATTATATTGAAGGGTCTCACTCTAAGATGCACAATTCAGATCGCTAACAGGTTCTCTGAATCAGAGGAATCACTCTCCTGGTCGCATCAGAGCCCTTTCGTCAGCGTAAAGAGATAGCAGGTGGGTGCCAATACAAGTAAATAACATAGTCCCACTCGTTGGGGGAAAAACACACTCAGGAGAAGGAAAAAAACTTTTCAATGGACCTCTAAAAGCCTTATTGCATGTCCTGCTGTTTAAAATTAAAAGCTTCCAGATTAGACTTGTGAGCGCCAACAGCTCTGGCTGAGCGCAGCGCAAAGATCAGGTCTAGCGGCTGGGGGAGGGGAGGGGGAGGGGGGAGGGGAGAGGCGGCGTGGGGGGGGGGAGGGGAGGGGGGGAGGGGAGAGGAGGGGAGGGGGGAGGGGAGGGGTGGTGGGGAGGGGGGGTGGTTACTTAGCAACCTCCGCAGGCAGGGCCGCGCCACGTGGTCAAACCTGGTTCCTCAAGAAAGGTTTTGGCTGAAAGCTGCACAGCTGGCAAGACTTTTCAAGAAAAGGAAGGAAAGTAAGACCTGAATAAAAATGAGTTAATTGTCTTGCTGCTTCAGACAGTTAAGATAACCAACACCTCCTTCTAAGATAAAAGCAAACTTCAACTAGAACTAAAAAAGAAAAGGTTAATGTTGCAAAAGGCCAGATACCATTGAACAGAAGAAAAAGGGAACTAAAACAGAAAATCATAGCAGATTATTTCCCTTTTGATACATATATAAAACATACATATTATATATATTTCAATACATCCATATTTAATATTATAATGTAGCATGAAAAATAAAGGAGTTTCAGTTTCATTTGTTTGTCTTTTAAAAGATTTGGCGCTCTCACTGCTGTGGCCCAGCTTCAGGGAACCACACCACCCATCAGTCACTTGTCATACTGTGGCAGCTGTGTGTTGCTGTGATGCTGAAAGCTATGCCACTGCTATTTTCAAATACCAGCAGGGTCACCCATGGTGGACAGGTTTCAGCAGAGCTTCGAGACTAGACAAACTAGGAAGAAGCACCTGGCCACCCACATCTGAAAAAATGGGCCATGAAAACCTTATGAACAGCAGCAGAGCATTGTCTGATGCAGCGCCAGAAGGTGAGAGGATGGCACAGAAAGACTGGGCAGGGTTTGCTCTGCTCTACACAGGGTCGTTCGGAGTCAGAATCTACTCGAGGGCACTAATAACAACAAAAACAATACTAGCAAGATGACTGTGAGTGTGTATGCACGAGCTGTACACCCTGAATATTACACTTAAGAAAAAAATCTTGATTGAATTTAGGAATAAAAAAAATTGATGGAAGTCTTCCCTAAATTACATTTTATTTTGAATTTAGAAATTGGGAGAGACTAGAATGTTGAATTTGTTTATATGAGGGCAAGAATTAACTTGAAAATTAAAATCTTCTTACCCACGGGACATAATAAGAGAACCATATAACTCCAGAGTTTATTTAAAAACTATAAGCTTCCAGCTCAAGAGAGCACATTCTATGAGAGTGTGGGATTTCATTTAACACGGTCCCATCTTAAACCCCACCTGAGACCTCATTCGAATAGACCTACTGTCACCTATAATACAACCATGGCATCGACTCCAAAGACAAGCTACATAATAATCTTTAATAAACTTGCTAATTAAAACAATTCCTCTCATTAACTTTAGTGCAACTTTCAGGAAACCCAGTCATTATAAAATAAGTATCTGAAAAATACTATCTCCCTTTCATTTTATTATTTCTACAAAAATAGAAACATATCACATAGCCAGTATTTCTATTAGTTTCATGTTTCTTTCTAGGGAATGCTACTTAAAGATTATTACTAAAAGAATAATTATATGAAAATAAATATAGAATAAAGTATAAAATGTCTTTTAAAAAAATACTCATATGCTCAGAAACAAACTGAAATACACCTTGCAGTAAGGTTATTCCACCTAAGATTAAAGTTCAAAAATTACTTCTATAAAAATTGGGGGGATTTGAAAGAGTAAAGAGATACAATTTTATAAAGATGCTCCACAGATCAGCAACCTCTCTAATGTGTAAGCCAGTAAATTTGCTTTGGAAAAAGTACATGTTGATAAATCTTCCCAGATATGTTTTCTGTCGATTGACACTATGAGATATATTTTCCTTAAAATTAGGATTGTCTGGAGTTTGGTGGATTTAATTATTTGTAATTGCCCAGCTGTTGTCAGCCTGTGGCCATTTTATGACGGAGGTATCTACTATGTGGGTCAGGTTCAACTGTATATCTTCTCAAACACAGATTTAATGTGCTATTGATGAAACCATTACTAGAACCAAATTAAAGTCTGGGCTGATGTATTGGTCCACAGGGAGCTGTCAGACACGAAAGAAGTAATTAGTATTCATTACTTCATACTCCACAACATTCCAGTTATTAATGAACTTCAACTTTTGGACTATGCTATATCTATCACAAGCACCTTCTCAGACATTCTTTATTAGGAAGAGTAAACTAATATTGGTTTAAAAAGAGGCCCCCAAAACAAACAAAACTAAAATAAACAAAAACACTATTAATAGCTGTAAACTTTCTGAGAAATGTGACTCTCTCAGGAGTCTCAAAGTGTTTGTCTTTACAAACAAAGGGAAACGTATGTGTAAGCCCACAGGTAATCATGTAGAGGAACACAGAAAAGTAAAGCTAGAAGGGGATAGAAGAACTCAAGTTCACTGTTGAAGATCAGAACAGGAAGACCTATTAGAAAATTTACAAACAAGCAGATTAATTTGGGATGTGATCAAGGAAAAGTCAAAATTTTTCTGATCTTGTTTTAACATTGCAAGGGGTACTTCTTATTATCAAACAAAACCATATCAACATTTTCCCATTCATTTTCTTTTCCATTGTCTTCTCCCAGTTTTAATTTATTGCATTAAAAGCAAGAAAAATAATTCCTGTTTCTACCAATCTATTATTATTGTTCATATCACCTTCTAGTTTGCATATATATGAAATAGTTTTAAAAGTTTCTCTTTTTAAAAGACTTACATGAAGCAACAAGAAAGCATTTGCTTTGTGTAAACATCTTGTTAGCTGAAAACAACACAATTGCTAAAATAACCTTTATTTCAAAGTATTTTTAAAGCTTTTATAAACAAAACTACTTTGAAAATTTTGAGTGTCCTCAATGTTTTCCATTCAAAGAGGTGGAAAAAAAAAAGGAGAAACAAATACTTCCTCATAGGAAGAGGTGGCTAGTAGTATTAAATACAGAAATCTTTTATATTATAAAAAATAGCAGAAGAATGAAAGTCCCCAACTCAGTCCTCTGAAAGACTCCACACTCATACTCTACTGGTGAGCATGTAAATTTGTACAAACACATTAGGAAACAATTTGGCATAATATTTTAAAGCTTACTGTGCACATAATTTACAACCCAACTATTCTACTCCAGAATAAAAACTCTGAAGACCCTCTTGCTATGTGCACCTGTACATGTGTGTATGAATATTCAGTACATTAATATTCACAGCAGCATGCCCTACAATAGTCAAAAATCTAAAAATAACCTAAATGTCCTTCAATAAGAACATCAAGTAAACTGAGGAATAGCCACAACATTGAATATTACAGTGATGAAAATGAGATTAGAGCTAAGTGAAAAGAATTAGAGCTAAAAGCAAGACTATAGATAAGTCTTAGAAACATAATATTGAGTAAAAATTCAAGTCCCTTTAAACTATATAAACTATGATGCATTTTTGTAAAGCCCCAAATCAAAAATAAACAATATATTGTAGAAAATGCATACATGTGATGAAATTATTTTAAATAAAGTAATGAAGTGATAACGAAATTTAGAATATTCACTACCTTTGGAGAGGAGGCAGAATGTGAAATGAGAGGAGCACAAAGGTGTCTTAAAGAATACTGACAATCTTTTGGTTCACAATTTGAATGGTAGATACATGTCTAAATTATTATTATGCTTTATAACTTTCATATATTATGTACTTTATATGTATCAGTATTAAATAATAAAATTTAAATAATCAAAACCCTCTACTGCTCTGAGGAGGCAACTTAAAACATCAAAAGATATGACTAATTCCTTCCCTCTCCACTCCTCCTCCTTTTTTTTTTTTTTGGCGAGGAAGATTGGCCCTGAGCTAATATCTGTTGCCAATCTTCCTCTTTTTGCTTGAGGAAGTTTGGCCCTGAGCTAACATCTGTGCCAATCTTCCTCTATTTTGTACGTGAGACACTGTCACAGCATGGCTTGATGAGCGGTGTGTAGGTCTGCGCCCTGGATCCAAAACTACGAACCCTGGGCTGCTGAAACGGAGCACATGAACTTAACCACTATGCCATGGGCTGGCCCCTCCACCCCTCCATTTTGCTGATATGGTTTGTGGCTCCATTCACGGTTTGTTCACACTCTCTATGTCCAAAAGACAATGTCTTACTTCAGGAGCCTATATGGGAAGACCTGTATGTGCTATGCTCTTTGTTCATGTTTTTTTTCTTCACCAGATAAGAAAACGTAAACACGAAAAACAGGCTAAACGACTTATCCCAAATCACCAAACTAGAGGGTAGCAGACTAAAATTTGAACCAAGTTTCATCTTACTTCTACCTCAATACTGGTTTCTAACAACAATACGCTAGTGTATAAGCCCCATCTCTTAGTCTTAAAAGTCTCTCTTGAAAATGCACAGGTAGCTAGTTCAAGACAATGGGTTGAGCACTGTATTTACTTTCGTTCCCACGCCAAATCCTATGGAAATGATGGAAATATTCATGCTTAGAGAATGAACGAATTCAAAATCCTGTTAGAAAATAAGACAGAGTACAATGAGTAGAAGCAAAAAGAATTGAGGAATTAAAGGAAGTGATGAGAAACCTAATGGGAAAAAATTAGCAAAAGTTAACAATAGGCAATTTGTGGAAGGCTAATAAACATATCCTTATTAAAAGTAAAAGAACTATAAAGAGCAATGAGAACAATTTTATTATTTGATGTTTCTATTGGCTTTCGCTCATGGTGCCTTGTTTCCTTGTGTGTTCTGTGATGTTTGCCTCTGAATTCGTATACCTTGGAGTTATATCTTTCACAACCCTCTAAAGTCTGGACTTATGTATATTATTCCAAACAGGATTTTTGTTTGCTTCTGCCAAGTGCATTGGGGTATGACTAACCCAAGAACACTTTAAAATAAGTTATTGCTTTGAGGTTTTTTAGGGCATATAAGTAATAAAAAATCGTCTTGAACATTCATAAGAGGGCTGGCTTCTGGTTAGGAATTCTCAGGGGCCGCTTCCCAGGGCCAAGGTAAAGAAAGAAAAGTTTCCTTTCTGCAGCGCTGGGTTTTGTGTGTTTAATGTTTAACAAATTTACCCTTAAGTAGAAGGGATGGCCCCTTGAGGCTCTAGCATTATCCAGGAATCTCTTAGCAGACTTCACACCTGAACAGGCGCTAGGCTTGGTCCAAGCTCTGTGCATCCATCAAAACAGAAACCAAGGTCATCAGGTTTTAGCAGGTACCCTCAGCAAGGACACTGAGCTTTGCTGTGCCTTATCTGATTCCTGTGTTTTGGTCGCACTTTTTTTGGTCAAGCAAGTGATACATTTCAAGAGATGTTTTTAATATTTTAACTAACCTATTTAGTTGTTTTTTAGTATTTACACATCGAATCTGCCATAGTGCCAGAAACAAAAGTCTATGTTTTTATTTTGGTTAACTATTTTTTTAAAGGCATGTAGTATATAGTTCTTATCCATAGAGAACTTGTAATCTAGTAAGGATATATAAAAGAATTTAAGCATATTGTAAGAGGGACATATAAAGACAAAATGACACAGCAACAGTATAGAATGCACTATGCGTGGGAGGTATTAAATGTGGAAAATTAAAATTCCCATTTAATTGGTTAAATAGCAGTTAAATTCTGAATTGAGCAAATTTGAGATCTGTAGAAAGAAAAGATAAGTAAAAGAGCACATCACAGGAGGGGGGTTATCTATGTGAAGCAGTGAAGGATGAGAGTAGTAAAAGGAAATGCAGAAGTGTCAACAGGTCAGGCATTCTGAAGGCTCCAAAGAAGAGCTTTAATTCACCCAATATAACAGACAAGAGTGAATTCTTAATGGGTTCTGGAACAGGGGAGTGACTAGATAGCATCTCCCTAGACAGTCACATCCACCATGATGGCTTAACTACCTCTCTATGTAGATGTTCCCCGATCTACATGTTCAGTCAAGATCTCACCAAGCTCCATACTCACATGCCCAGCTGCCTCTTAGACTTCTCTTTTGGGAATGAATGTCAAAGCAGCACCTCAACCTTGGAATGTCCAACATAAGTGAAATCATTACCTCTTTCCCTACACTTACTCCTACGCCTGTATCACCTCTCTCCATAAATCGCACCATCATTTAAGCTGGCAGAAGACTGGAAATCGCCCTTAAACCTTCCTTCTTCCCTATCGATAATTCCCAATTAATGACCATAAGATGATATTAACTCCTTGAGATTTCTTTGATTTGTCCTCTTCTCTCTTTCTCTACTGTCACTGCCTTAGTTTAGCCTCATATCACGTCTCAACTGGATTACGGCAAGGTTTCCTAATTAGGCTCTGGCTCTGGGTCCATGTGCCTTCAATCAATACTTCACATTGCCAACAGCACGACCTTTTAGAAATATAAATCTGATCACAACCCTCCCAGCATGCTTAAGAGTTCACTAGCTTCCCCACTGACTTCTGTTCATGATTCTCAAGTGAAAATATGGAGACTTCAGATTTGCTACTCCAGGAAGGCACGGTCCTTTGGTCAAAAACCACTGCTGTTGTCAACTAGAGTTACTGATAGGAATGGGTCCCTTCAGTGTGTTTGGGGAAAAAAAAAGTTATCAATCTATAGGAAAAGGCCAACCTACAGGTGATCTGTGGGTGCCCACGGACATCCACTTTGTGGGTCCTGCCAATCTCTCTGGTCTCATCTCTCCCAGTCCACACCCCCGTCTTTTCCTCCCAAACACAAGACTATTCAACGGTTTGGATCCTATTTGCAGTTCCCCAAAGCTGTTGGGCTGTTTCATGTGTTTCACTATTTGGTATTAGTTCTTTCTGTCCAGCATTCTCCTCTCACTTGTCTACCTGACAAATGTCCACTCACCTTTCAAGACTCTCATTAAATGTAAACATAAATCAAATGTCCTATTTCCATAAAGCCTTTCCAAGTCTGCACTTTGGAACTGATGACTTCCTGCCATGTGTACAGTCATATGTCGTGAATGAGGTTTCAGTCACTGACGGACCACATATACAATGGTGGTCCCATAAGATTAGTACCATATAGCCTAGGTGTATAGTAGGCTATACCATCTAGGTTTGTGCAAGTACACTCTATGATGTTTGCACACTGAAGAAATCACCTAACAGCGCATTTTGCAGAACATATCCCCATCATTCAGTGAGGCGTGACTGTCTTCTATCATCACACTAACGACACTGTATTACTTTTATCATTTATAGGCCTGTCTTTCCTGAAAGGACACATAGCTGCCTTAATGGCAGGTCTGTACCTTATCAAGCTTTGAATCTGCAGCCCCCAGGACAGTGCCTGGTATGTAGCAGTACTCAGAGAAGGTTTATTCAATGACTAATAGACTACGTAAGGACTCCGCTAGCACTCAGATTCTCTGGGTAAAGATACTCCAAAAACATCTGCATGGGAGAGGGATGTGGAGAAAACTGGAGATATAAATCTCTAATTTACCCGCATCCAAGTGATGGTTCCCACACACAAGAGCTTAGGAGCTGGGACTGTAAAGGGAATAACTGCATGTGGCCAACACCATTTCTTATACTCTTACACACCATTTAAAATTCTCTAGATCTTTAAAAACAATGCTGGAATGACACGATCAGTTCTAGAAGGCCTAACTGGGACACATATTCAGTAAATACCATTAGTTTGGAATAAATTGTTCTAGCTGGATATTTTTGATAGACTTAATGTTCTATGTAAAACAATTTGTTTCTAAAATAAAAGATCTCTGAGATTCTGATACTTAACATATCCATACTGAGGAAAAATCATGACTCAGATTTATCAGCCTCTGAAAATTCCAGATTATCAAAATATATATATATATTTTCATATATAATAGAGAGTCATCAAATTTCTTACACCTAAATTGTGTTACTGAATGTCCAAGTTAAAGCTAGAGAATATGTATTTCACTGACAAAAAATTTTAGGTCTTCATATTAGAGTCAGAATCTTAATAACAAGGATTTCACTTTTGTGCCATTCAAGATTTTACTCTATATTTTTAACACATCAGACACAGCTACAACTATATTTATGTTAGAGATGCAGCTTGTCAAGTGTCTTATTAGACTGTTCTAAATGCATGTCTGGGCAAATTTTGGTTTATTAAACAATTATAAGGTGTCAGTCACTGTAAATGGATTTACTTAGTGAGTTGTATAATAAATACTATACTAATCGGTTAGAGACTATTTAAAAAGTAGAAGCTAGTCACCCTTAAGTAGGCCTATTTCCACTTACAACTGACAGGAATAATCCAGTGACCAAAAAGGAGACAGGTACCTTTGAGGCAGAGCATGGGTGTCAAGGAAGGAGAATGTTGGGAAAGTTCTGAAATGACACCTCTGTGAAGAAAAAACAACAAAAAAAAGAGAAGCCAGGGGCTGGCCTGGTGGCATAGTCATTAAGTTTGTGCGCTGTGCATTGGCAGCCTGTGGTTTGGAGGTTCAGATCCTGGGCACGGACCTACACACTGCTCATCAAGCCATGCTGTGGCGGCATCCCATACATAAAATTGAGGAAGATGGGCATAGATGTTAGCTCACTGACAATCTTCCTCAAGCAGAAAGAAGAAGAGTGGCAACAAATGTTAGCACAACCAATCTTCCTCATCAAAAAAAAAAAAAAGAAGAAAAGAAAAAAAGAGAGAAGGCCATCCAACGAAATAAGACTAGTGAGTGCTGGTTTCCTGAGTGAAGAGGCCCAGAGAGCCTTTGGAATGCCACAGTTCCCCTGAGCCCACCAGGCTTGGTTAGAGACACAATTGCTGCATCCGACCTTTTACACATTTATAAAAAGTGACATGATGACTCCTTGGAAAGAGCTCCAACGCCCCTGGGAGAACGTCCTGGAGAGCGTGGTGTCCCAGGAGGAATGGCGGTTATTTGGAAGGTCACATAGTGCTTACCAGGGGTGTTCCCAGTTGTTGGTAGTCCACCACTGCCCATATGGGGGATGATTTTAGGGGTCCACTAGTGAACCCCTTTTTATTTAATGGTTAGATATATTTCAAGTGTACTTGAAAAAACAGAACTAGCACAGTAAACTCATGGTTTTGTAGACGCTATTACTCAGAATGAGGCTGAGTTAAAAAAAATAGCAAGTGGATTTAAAAGTGATTTAAAGAAAAATATTAAGTAAATAAAGTACAAGCGCTATGCAGTTAAGGCAAACATACGAAGGCGTTTTGTAAAGTATTGAAGTTAGAGAAACATTCCTGCAAACTAATAAGGGAGCAAGTACTCTCAGATTTGTGACAATGCATTTTTTGGTCTGTAAGTCAGGAATTGGGTAACACGAATCTAAATCCACCAATGAAATAGTCTGAAAGTCTGGATCATGCTGAGGTTGCTTTGGTCTTGGAATGGACATTCAGAAATATCATCAAGAAAATTCCAATAGATTACACTCGATTATGAGGCTAAGAAACAGAAGCTGACAATCAAACTTATAGCACAAAACATAAGTTAAAACTCAAGAATACTTACTTCCCTCTTTTAATCGTGTTCCTGCCAAGCAGTGGATCAAGGACGGGATCTATTGTTTCCTCAAGGTTTTCAATTAAGATGACGTCTCCAAAGACTAAGGCTGTTTCAATGGCATGCAAAAACCTTAAAATTCAGTCAGAATCGAGATAAGAAAATGTAAATAAGCAGGGAACAGGGAAAATGTTCAAAATTATTTATATTAAATTATATTCAATGTAGACATTTTAAATAAGACAAACTAACTTAGAGAAAACTATAAAGTAGTATTCCTCTTCAACCAGATTGATAGAAATTAAAGATCAGATTTTGAGATAAATTTCACAATTATATTTTTCCAAGTGACATTCACCAGTTTGAATAAGTTCATGTGTAAATTAGTTACTTTTGATAATAATCATGGTTGAAATAAATGTAACTCACTCAAATATCACAAATTTAAATTCATTCAAGAGGTCCTTTTTTGATGGAAAAATTCAAATTATATTAAACGCCTTGTGGTTTTTTCAAACTTTCCTTTTTTAAACTTTTAGGTTCAGTCATGTAAACTGGTGAACTATCATTTGATTTCATTCCCAGTCTCCAAAAATGGTGTCTCCCCTTCAAAAGTAATTTTCTCAAAGTATTCAGATAAGCAAGGAATACATTTATCTGCACAACTGCAGAAATCCCTTATTTCATTTTCCACATGAAAAGAGGATGGAGGGGTCAAATGAAAGATCAGCAAGTCTAAAAGGATTTATTCAACGTTAACTGAACACCAACTACATACAAGACAGCTGCCTATGTATTAGATGGTATCGTCATGAGGACCCAATGACAAAAATCTTGGAGTAGATTCAGTTCTCAAAAGTGACACGTAAAACTTGACTAAGAAGTTAAATTATCTTCAGGCATCCAATGTTGGGACTTGTAGCCATGTTAAAATCTTATTTTAGGCAAATATAAATTAAGGAATATAACTGTAAACATCATTAAACTTATAGGTGCACTTGGTAATTCTGTGTCAAACACTCCAAAGGATTATAATACACCATATCTCTACTCTTGGCCTGAGGGAATTAACATCTTTATCCTCAATTTCCTCAGATGCAGTGTTTGTTCTAAGCTTCAATCTGATTTCTTCTTCAGGTAAGTAGGAGCCACCCAACATAAATGCCCTTTCAACAGAGATGCTTTCTATGAAACATGAGCAGGCAGATAAACAAGTCGTACCAAACTGTAATATTTCAAAGTGGCAGAGAGGTCTAATGAATGCCAGGACTTTGTAAAAATCAGATCCATTTCACAGCAGCTAAACAGAAAGCCAGTCCTTTAGATTTCACATACCCTTTCTGGCCCAAATGTGTGACTTTCAGGTCAGTTCCATACTTATTCTTGATCCACTTAATTCCCTGTTGCTGGGGATCTATCATGAGGGGCCAGCGCTCACAGTGTGTTAGGATAGTGGCGTTTTCAGTTGACATTCTGTCATTGGGCAGTCCTTCGTTATTCCAGGTGGCAATCGTAGCATCATCCGTCAACATGGCAATCAAGTCCAGGCCCTCGGTTATTGGGATGGAAACCTTTAAAATCAGAGTTCAACGCAATAAACTGCCAGTGTGGCAGAGGAAAAGACTCAGCATGACAGACAAGATGACAAGAAAGCAAAGCCAAGAGAACACATGCAAATCCTCTGTGGACTCTCAGAAGCCAAATAAGACTCTCATCAAGAAATACGATTTGACTCAATAAGCCTGGTATTTACCTCTCAAAATTCTGTCAACTGCAGTATTCAACATCTGGTTTACTAACTGCATCATTTTGGCTCCAAGGGAAAGGGGCTTTGCCCTATACTATTCCAACAACGTGAGAGCGAATTTAGACATCAGAGAGCGTGGCAGGATGACAGAAATATATTTGCCCATGGAGAAGTCACCCCGCAAGCAATGTTGAAATGCAGTATCTTTCTCAGGCATTTCATCTTTCACTACAGGCCAACACTACAAAGAGATGACTTCTCTTTCTGGGATGGGTTAATGGAATGTATTCAGTCCACTGGAACTCCATCAGCTTGTTGGTCGTGTCAAGGAACTTAGATTGCCGTCTCCACCCTGAGAGGGAATTGCCTATGCTGTGACTGCGGAGAGTAGCATTGCAAAGTGGGGAGTTGTCTCCTTTAAAGGAGAGACAGAAAAAAAGAGACACCATTCTTTGCAAAAATGAACTGACTTTACCAAAAATACACAAGATTGTGGAAAGGAATTTATTCATTTGGTCATCAATAACCAATAATGTTTATTGAGTACCTCCTACATATAAAACACTGTCTGGAGACAACAAAATGAGCAAGATAAAAAACGAGCTGGCCTCAAGGCTTGAGAGCGGGACCGCCCTGCTGGGGGCAGGCAGAGGGGGCTGTAGCAGCAGGAAGAGTTGGATTCACTCGTTGGCTGCAGAGCTTCAGCAAACAAAATGCTGGAAGAGTTCCCACAGTCAAGCTGGGATGCAGTTTGATACAACATAGGAAAAGTAGCACACTATTCCCACTGTCCCTGACTACAACGTTATCTTGGAAATAAACTAAACTCTATCTCCTAGTATTATGAACAAGCCTTATATCTGACTTGATACAGTTTTCTTAAAGACACAAGCAAATTGCTATCTTTTAGAATAAGCATCCTCCTATGAGCAAGGGATACGTGGCTTTAATTTCTTACCTCTACTTAATACAAGCCACTTGAAGCATCTGAAGGCTTGAGTTAACTGAGTTAATTTCTGCAGCTAAAAGGAGTTACAGAAGGTGCAGCTGTAGGTCTTGTATCTGAATTCAATAGTCATGCATCACACAAAGACACTTTGGTCAAGGACAGACTGCATATACGACGGTGGGAGTTGTCTTACAACAGGACAACAACAAGACAGTGTTTTATATGTAGGAGGTACTCAATAAATGTTATTGGTTATTGATGACCAAATGAATAAATTCCTTTCCACAATCTTGTTTATTTTTGGTAAAGTCAGTTCATTTTTGCAAAGAATGGTTTCTCTTTTTTTCTGTCTCTCCTTTAAAGGAGACAACTCCCCATCCCATAGATTAGCAGCATGTAGCCCAGGTGTGTAGTACGCTACACTGTGCAGGTTTGTTCACACAATGACGAAATCACCCAACAATAAATCTCAGAAAGCATCCCCATCGTTAAGCAATGCATGACTATAGTTTGAATTGTTTGTGCACCTACTGTGTGCAGAGCAGAGTGCAGGGGATCAAAGAGAACACTAGCTTCCCCCTTTTCTAATGGTCCATTTAACCCAGTAGGGGAAATAAAGCAGGTAACTCACATTAAAAAGTATCATAAATACTGTGAAAAATTTTGAGACTTAAATTTTTAGAAACAAATTTTAGGATATTTTCTTCATAGTATTATGTTCAAATAGGTAGTTGCATGACTATACAGAATTTTTTTTTCATCAAATTATTCTTTTGATAGTTACAATACAGACATCACTTTAGCAATAAATTTTAACCTAGGTTTAGGCTGAGGAAAATAAATCATTTCATACGTATCTTCTTTCTAATCTATTCTTCTTTTCAGAATTCCTTGAAGGAGTCTACAGAAAGAAAAAAGAGTTTGGAAACCCAGTGCAAAGAGAGAGCCCTTTACACCCAAAGTTGCCTCCATAAGTGGATAAAGCCTCCGTGTAATTGCTTCATTAAGTAGCATTAATGTGTTGTCAGTCAGGATGCTACTACAAGATGGAGCTGAAAAACAAAAAAAGGAAGGAGGCTCCCTTCTTCGGAAAAGAAGCTTTTTACTTGAGAGAAAAGAGAAGGCTGGAAGTACATGCCATGAGCCAAGCCAGACTAATCCTAACACCAAATGCCTATGAGAATCCTCTGAAAACTGACCAAGTAGCATATTCCAAAGGGAAAAAGGGAACTTCTTGATGAGGTGAGAATCCCAGTTTCTCCTAATATAATGATAACAAAACAACTAATATTTATAAGGCTTTAAGTGTTTACAAAATTTATTCATATACCTTCAACTCTTCTCATTGTCTCATTTAACTCTTACAGGAGTTACGCAAAGTAGATATCTCTATTCTTTTCACCTAGGACACTGAGGCTTAGAAAGGCTAACACCACTAATAAGTCCATGTATCAGCTCTGTCTATAAACTGCTGGGTCAGATGAACGAGTAGAGTGCAAATGCTGCCATGCACCTGCCCCGTCTTCATCTGTCTGTCCAGCAGATGACAACTTTGGATGGAAACAATTTTGGATAACAATTTTATTTGGACCCTCGAGGCCCTGTAGGCCCACTGTCCCTGTGCTTTTCAGTCACCACCCTCTGTGCTACTCTGTTCTTCCCCATCCTATCTTCCAAACTCATGCCCCCACTGTTGTACTTTGTGACAACTCTTCCCACATACCTTTCAGTATTCCAGTCCTATTTGGACCAAACTCCCTTGCTTCCTCTACCTGCTTGTCTTAACCCAAATTGAGCACCCCCCTGGGGCAGTGGCTTTCAACCCCAGGCTGCATATTAGAATCACATGAGAGCTTTCAAAAACTGCCAACATGCAGCCCCACCATCTCTAATGACTCAACTTCAGCTGGCATCAATCTGTTTTAAAAGTTCACTTCCACATGATTTAAACGTGAAGCTGGGGTGCAAGAACCACCGCCCTAGGGTCTCACTTCACTTGAGGGCTTTCTCAAGCCGACAGTTCATTTTTTTAATACTCCCATTACTGAAAAAACGTGTGTGGGAAGGAGTTGTCATTCTTCTTACTTCCCTGCAGGTCATTCCCAGACCACTGCTCTTT
The DNA here is from genome assembly GCF_037783145.1 of Equus przewalskii. Classification (NCBI taxonomy): domain Eukaryota; kingdom Metazoa; phylum Chordata; class Mammalia; order Perissodactyla; family Equidae; genus Equus; species Equus przewalskii. Next base: position 53,809,410 of record NC_091834.1, on the reverse strand, counting down.
CAACCTTAAGTAAAAATTGCCACCTTTGAGGCCCATGAGTCCAGCTATGCAATCCTCGATGTATCTCCCCATATCACTGATGACGTAGCTATTGGTCCTTCTCGTCTTTCCAAGTTTTGCTATCAATCCATGTCAACCTCAATGCCCAACAGATGACAAATCCACTCTCCAGCCTTGACAGCCTTCATGCCAAAGCTCTAATGTTGCCTTTCTATTCCAGAATTCTGGGAGGAAGAGACGGAGGGACGGGAAAATAACAGAACCACTCAGGAAGAAGACACAACTTCCCCATCCTTGGTTTCCCCTACACAAACTCCCACCCCTCAATGATGTTAATACATTTTTGGTAGGGGATTATACTATCTCCTTCCTTAGATGAGAAATGCTGTCCCAGACTTTGCTATAATCTGAAATTATTTCATTATTGAAATCTAAACTTCTAATATCCAATTCTTTAACCTGATTGTTTATACCTCTCTCATACCTTTAAATATAATACTTACTCTAACCAACAGCATTAAGACACCTAGCCCTTTACCAACCATATATTGTTTTATTGTTGTAAAACATACATAACATAAAATTGGCCATTTTAACCATTTTTAAGCATACAGTTCAGCGATATTAACTACATTCACATTGTTGTGCAATCATCACCATTATCCATCTCCAGAAATTTTTCATCTTCTCAAACTGAAACTCTATACCCGTTAAACAATAACTCCCCATTCCCTGCTTCCCTCATCCCCTGGCAACCACCGTTGTACTTTATTTCTATGAATCTGACTATTCTAGGTACCTCATATAAGTGGAATCATATAATATTTGTCCTTTTATGACTGACTTATCACTTAGCATAATGTCTACAAGGTTCATCTGTGTTGTAGCATGTGTCAGAATTTCCTTCCTTTTTAAGATTGAATAATATTCTACTGTACGTACATGCTACATTTTCCTTATCCATTTATCTGTTGATGGACACTTGGATTGCTTCCACCTTTCGGTCATTGTGAATGATGCTGCTATGAACAAATATACAAATACCTGAGTACCTGCTTTTATTTCTTTTGAGCATATACCCAAAAATGGAATTGTTGGATCATATGGTAATTCTATGGATTTTTTTTTTTGAGAAATCTTACCATATTTTTAACCACTAAGTTCTGGCTACACTCACATCTCTATCCAGCCTAAACAGCACCTTCCATTCCTTAATTGTTCTTCTGTCTGTCCCATGGCCTCCCCTGCCTTCTTTTCCTTCTAGCTTATCTGCCTGTAAATCTTGTGCCCTGGCAGCATTCAATATTCTCTGTCCTCTCTTTTTGCTCCTAGACTTTGAGTATTGCTAATGAAAGCTTTATTACTGTGACTACAAATTTATCTTTTCCAGATTCATCTTTGGTTTCTTAAACCTGCTTGGCAACACTTAACATCGATTCTCCTATTGCCTTCCATGGGTATTTTTGATGTTGTCATCACTCTCTTCACAGCCGTTCTCCTAATTCCAATTTTCTTATCTTTTGCCAGCTGGCACCGCATTTTCCTCCTTCCCTGAGAGCAGACAGACCAGCAGGTGCAACTACAGCAACTTTCTTCCTCTCTCTCAGTCCCTTTGCCTGTGTCCACCTTTGTCTCCTTCCCTCCCACCTGAGCTGAAGCAGTCTTGCTTCTCCTACCTAAGGATCATTCCATTTACCTCTATTCTGAAACCCATCACCTCCCAATTCCTGATGAATCATATCCTTCACCCTTTTATCATCAGCAATCCCTTTTACATTTCTCCTGAAGCATAGAAACATGCTCTAGTCTCATTCATACTGAAAAAATAAACCCTTCACTTGGCTCCATGTCTCTAACTTGGTATTTCTGTTTATCTTCTTCCTTTTACAGGCAAATTCCTCAAGAATAATCTGCCTTTTCTGTCTACTTCCTCATTTCCCATTTACTGCATAACTCAGTGCAATCTGTCCTCTGGCTCGTGGCACCTCTGTGGTCACAAAAGACCTTCACATTTCCAAATCTGATGATACTCTTAGTTCTTAGTTCTCTCACTTGTCTCTCTCGATGGCTCTGGCACTGCTGACCACTCCCATGTTTATACTCTTATGTCTCATTACATCACTCTTGCCTGGGGTTGCTCTAATTTCTGACTGCTCCTTATTCGTCTTCCTCTACTTCCCATTTACATGACAGCACTGAATCAGCTCACTTTACTCTAAACTTCTTCCTCAATGATCTCACCACACCTACAGTTCCAAGAATCACCTACACATTGATGACTCCCAAATCTGACTCTCCACTCAATAACGCTCTTATCCAGCTCTCTACTGGTTATTGACACTTAAATGTTTCAGAGACATCTCAAACTCAATGTTCCTAAAACCAAACTCTTCATCTTTTCCTCTAAACTCGTTTTAATCTCAGGGAACGGCACCTTCATATATTTACTTTCTCCTCTTCACTCAAATATTCAATCCATTGCATTGGTTTATCAACTCTTCCTCCTTGCTTCTTCTGGAATCACTCCCCCGCTTGCCATGTCCACTGTCATCACTTTGTGCAGTTTACTGTCTTCTAGACTGCCATTCTAACACGTGGCCTCAATAACAACAGTGTCTTCCCCTCCAAGTCACTGTTCCCTCTGTGGCCAGTGTGAGCTTTCAAATGCATAATTTTGACCATGTCACAGACGTGCTTAAAATCCTTCAGTGACTCCCCATGTTTAGGATAAAATTCAAACTCCTTTTCTTAGTTTGGTGGTTATAAAATAGCCCCTTACTTATTCTGTAACATTTATTTATATTTTCCAGTTTATAATGATACATCAATTAATCTACATGTTCTTTTAACTTATTTAACATTCTAATATTTAAATCACTTAGCACTGTTTCTATTTGCCATGAAGCTGTGAAGGAGAGCCCTAAGTACAGTTTTTCCCAAATGGTTGTTCAGTTGTTCTATCACCATTTATTGAATAATCCGCTACTTCCCCCTATGCAACGTGCATTTAAGCACATATTCACTTATTTAAAAATATGTATTGACAATATAGTAGTTCCTCAAAAGATTAAACATACAGTTACCATACAGCCTAGAAAATTCTACTCCTAGGTATATAGCAAAGAGAAATGAAACATGTACACACAAAAAAGTTGTGCACGAATAATTTGAATGTTTATAGGAGCAGTATTTACAATAACCAAAAAGTAGAAGTAACCCAAATGCCCATTAACTGATGATTGGATAAATAAAATGTGGTATATCCGTATAATGGAATATTATTCAGGCATAAAAAGAATGAAATACCGATACAGGCTACATCATGGATGAACCTTGGAAACATGCTAAGTGGAAGAAATCAGTCATAAAATACCACATTTTGTATGAGTTCATTCATATGAAATGTTCAGAATAGGCAAATCTATAGAGACATTAAATAGATTAGTGTTTTTCTAAGCCTGGAGAGGATGGGGTGATTGGGGGGTGGTGATAGGTAGCGGGTATGGGGTCTGTTTCTGGGGTGATGAGAATGTTCCAGGATTGACTGTGATGATGGTTACACAAATCTGTGAATACATCAAACATCACTGAACTGTATACTTCAAATACAAATAAATTATATTTCAATGAAAAGAAGTACTGAGCATCCACAATGTTCCAGGCACCATTCTAGGATAGAGCAGTGCACAAAATACACAAAATCCTCATTTCCATGGATCTTACGTTCTAGTTGGGGAAGGGAAAGATATTAATCATAACAAATGAATAAAAATGGAGCAGGATGAGGCATGCTGAGGGATGGAGGTTGTAGTCATATCTAGGGCTTTGAAGGTGTTATTTGGACAAAGACCTGATGGATGGAAGGGAGTAAGACATGGATATGTCCTGAGGGAAGACTTCAGAATAAAGAAAACCACTTGTGCACAGAGCCTGAGGTTGAAACATATCTGGTATATTCAAGGAAGGTGGCCAGCATGACTGGAGCAGAGTAGTAAGAAAAAGAATAAAAGTAAGTGAGATAAAAAAGAGATAATGGGACAAATCACACAGGATTTTATAAGGCTTTTTAGAATTTCTGGCTTTTGCTCTGAGGGCAATGGGGAGTCATCAAAGGGATTTTAGAAGAAAATTCATTTAGTCTGATTTGCATTTTTAAAGGGTCACAGTGGATGATATGTTGAGATCAGATTTTGGAGAGAAGCAGCAAATGCAGAATCAGCGAAATCTCTTAGGAGGTTTTTGCTGTAATCCAGGACAGGGTTGATGGCTTGGCCCCAAATGGGAGCAGTGAAGGTGATGAAAACTGGTCAGATTCTGAATGTATTTTGAAAGTGTAGCCTACAGAATTTCCTAGATGGACTAGATATGGCTGTCAGAAAAAAAGTGACATGAAGGTGACTCCAAGGTTTCTGGCCTGAGCTAACCGAAGGATGGAGTTGCCGTTAAACAGATTGGGAGCACTTGGGTAGAAGAGGTTTTGGCGGGGAGAACAGGATTTCAGCTTGGATGTGCTGTATCTGAGACTTCTTTCAGATAAAGAAATGAAGATGCTGTGGTCTGGGCTGCAGATATACATTTGGGAGTTACTGGTGTACAGGTAACATTTAAAGCCAGGAACCTGGGGAGAAGCAGCTCAAAGATTGAAGCCTGGGGCATTTCAACATTAGAGGTTGGGGAGAAGAAGAAAAAATCAATGAAGAAGTCTGAGAAGGATTAACCAGTGAGGTAGGAAGAACATGGAGGGAGGATGATGTGTTGGAATCAAGTGAAGAGAATACTGATGGGAGGATGGAGTGATCAAACACATCAAACGCAGCCAATAGTCAAGTATGATGAGAACAGAAAACAAACCACTAGACTTAGCAATGTGGAAGCCAAACCTGACGAAATGAGGTCTGGTGGAGGGGTGGGGACAAAAGGCTGCCTGGAGTGACTCAGAAAATGGAGGGAGAAATTGGAGACAGGGAATATAGATTACCCTTCTGAAGTGATTACTGTAAATGAGAGCAGAGAAATGGAGGAGTCGCTGGAGGGGTAGGGAGGGTCAAGAGAAATTTGTTAGTGTATTTTTTTCTTAATGGGAGAAATAACTATGTATTTGAATGCTGGTGAGAATGATCTAGTAATGAATTAGTAGAGAGGGAAAAATTGATGGGGACAGAGAGAGAACTGCTCTTGAATTGTCTTTGAGGAAGGGAAAGGGGATGAAAACTCATACACAACCCAAATGGTTGGCCTTAGATAAAAGCATCAGTTGTTCATCTTACAGCATCAGTGGGCAGACAGTATATGAGTATAGATGTTGGTAGGTGATAGATGTGGTTGTGGGAGTATACGCATTATCATGTATTAAATACATCAAACGTCTCTCTACATCCTTGAATACCTCTGAACTCTATTCTACTCTAGTTTTCTATTTCCCCTGAAGAACCACTTTGTTGTAATTATTGTAGTTTTAGAATATATTTTAATATCTTGAAGGATAATGGCCCTATTACTGTTCTATTCCAAAATTATCATGGTGTTCTTAAAAACATATTCTTCCAACAAACTTTAGAATCACTAAACCAAGTAAAAATACAATTCCCCTCAGAGTTTTGACTTGAACTGAGTTAAATTTTTAAATTGGGGAGAATTGATGCATTGAGAATACGAAGTCTTCATTTCTAGGAATTAAGGGTTTCTGACTTGCTTTATGAAAGAATTCCTTCCAAGATTCCCTTAAATATGTCAACAGGTCATTAATAAATGATGCTTGGTTAAGATTTTAAACATCACACAAATCACAGTCACTTGCTGACCGGTTAATTTACAAACCATTAGAATCCTCAGGGTACCCAAGCCAAAGTGACAAGCCCAAGACAGCTACAGACAAGCAGAGCTCTAGAAAACACCCAAATATTGAAGAGAATAAGAGGAGTTGCTCCTTGGGAGGGCAGGATGAGGGAACACTGTCAAAGGAAAATTAATTTAAAAATTAACATTAGCAAGCAATTTCAGTTCCACTTGGGCTCTGGCACATGTTCATACAGATGCAACTGTCTTCCCACTTTGCTGCTCCTGAATCTAGAAGCCGTAGAAGATAAGTAGTTTAGAAACTGGAAACCTCGATTCCACAGGGACAAACATTTGCTATGTTTTATGTGGCACTTTCTGCCAGGGGTCTTAGAGACAGGAAAGTTTCTTCCAAAGGGATGTCATTTATATAATTTAGAATTACTCTCTTCCTTTAGTACAGCTACGCTCAGAGGTGAGAGGGAGAGTAGGCTGGTCACGTTTTGAGTCTGTTTCTCAGTTTGCATGGTGTCTACATACTCAAGAGAAAAGGAAAGAGCATTTTGATGATGGAAACAGACATGGGGTTCCCTGAGAATTGTGGGGCCACGGTAAAACACAGGCCCATAGTTACAACAAATCTATGTTTAGCACATACCATTGGAAAATTATCATTTTGCTTTGGTTAAATGTTTAGACATTTTGGATGTCAATCAATTTTTTATTTGTATGACTTCTTCAAAACAAAATTTTATTTTCTTGGAACCCCATGTTTAGAATTTTAAGTAAATGGGAAAATACAAATCAATTGATGGAAAACGTCCCAGAAACCCACACATTGAATAATACTATACCAGCAATTAAAGACCAATTTTAAAACTAAATTTGAGAAGGCAAATTTTCAATTTAAAAAAAGGTAAAATGCGGGTAGCATAAGTCCATGCTGTCAACAGTATTATATGCCCCAAAGTGAAGAGTAATTATAACAATAAGAACACAATGCGAGGTTCAATAGTTTCGACATTGGGAAGTAAGTGAACTTCCCTATAATTTTGGAAAGAATGAGAAAACTTTATGAATGACTAAGAATGCAGAGAGGACCTTGAAAGAAGACAACTGTCAGTCTGCAGTAGTCACAGGGTGATCCTGGCAAAGACACCCACACAGAGGATTAAAGTTTGGAGAAGATAAGGCTGAGAAAAACGGTAAGAGAACTAGACAACTGACAATTTTGAAACTCGCAATGAAGTAAGAGCTGGACAAAATCAGCAGAATGCTTTACCCTTTTATATAAAAGCATATTTTATAGGAGAATTACTTAAAGAAAAAACTTGAACTTTCAGGGAGTAACACAGATAACCTCTTTTAAAAGATCTTCAATATAAAAATATGGTTTGATATTACAGATAATTAATTTAGTTACAAAAAAATTTTCTTTTAAAATTAATTATGGGATGCCTTTAATAATGAAGTTTCCCTAAAACATTTGATTTTATTTAATTGCAAAAATTCCTCTGACATGTATTCATGTCATGAAAACAACTATTGTGAAAATTGAGGCATAATTTCCAGTGTAGAACATTAATATACAGAGATATTTAGGACATCTTAAAGGCTGGATATGTACCTGAAGAACCAGTTTTAATCAATTTAGTTAACACAGTGGTGCATAGAAAACAGTGGCTTGGAAGTCAGGAGTCTGATTTCCTATTCTGTGTGACCTTAGTCAAGTCATTCAGACTGACTGTGTCTCGGTTTTCTCATTTGTACAAGGATGATCTTAAACTAGGTGATTTCAAATCTTCCAAACCTATGATTTCACTTCGCTTATGGGTTTGAGTTTTCAAATTTATGGTTGGCAATTTTTATACTCATACACAAAATGCTACACTTTTAATCTGAAAGTAGTCATGAAAAAAATCTTTAATAAATAACTCATAATATTAGTATAATAAAGTTTCATGCTCCACCATAACAATTCAAATTTTATTTCAGTTATCAGTTTGTTAAAAGTAGTTTTCCAACTACTTCTCTATCGTTTTTATAAATAAGTTTTGTATTTTCCATCTCCCTGTTGAAACCATCACTAAAACAAGAAAAACTGCAACACACAAGAAACATCTTCACACTAGAATTTCCAGTCAGTTATCATTACAGAGGTACAAAAAGCCTGGTATATATACTGTTTTTATTACTGAAATTTCAGTATGATGCTTCCAAATGCTGACACGGTCAGGAATTGAGCTTACCTTCCGCTGAAGAAAGGGAACCCACTTGCAGTCTACTAGTTCCTGGCGATACTGTTGTGTAAAGGATCCAACATAAGACACAAATGCTGCCATAAGGAGAACATCTCCACACAGTGTCTTCTCTTGAGCTTCAAAGGATTTAATAGACTGACCCCAGCGAATCTTCTCTGACTGAAAGATAAAACCACTCAGATGTAATTGCAGGGTGAGCATCAACTCAACAAATGCTGAATGTAATTACCTTAGAGCTCAGTTTAAGTCTATGCCCTTCTGCACAGTCTTTAGAAGGAACAGAACATAACTGGATGGCATGACTATTACAATCTTTCGTATGTTTGAAACCCATCATTATGAAGTAGCGACTACAGTATGACATTGGATCTTTAATATCTCCTTGTTGTTGGATGCCCTAACTCTTTAATTACGATCGAGGTACTTCTTGAAAAGCTGACAGTCACTCTTCTGTCCCTCTGGGAATGGAGGACCAGAGCTGTGACTGAGACTGAGTAATGTCAGGATTTTTAATGGCTGCTTGGCTGCTCCCCATTTCTCCTGCTTTTCAGCAATGGTATTATACTGCCCTGGGGAAACACTGTTTTAAACATACTGGCTACTGGCTGATTACAGAAAAAGAAAAATGACAAACACCACTCATGCTAATTAGTTAAAACATAAAGAGCCACCTATCTTGGATTGTATTAATTAATGAATGGTGCTGGTAGTTACTAAACTCAAGTTATTTTTCTAATATAATCACTCGATCAGTGGAAGAACCTATACTCTATGTAAAAAGATGGAAATCAGGAGGACTTCACCAGCCTTGAAGATGACATGCTCAAAGAATGCTGTTGAAGTGCTTATATCCAGTTGGCTGGCCATTTAAAATCTGATTCCCAGGTTAAGTATGTGGAGCCCTTAATATTGGATTTGAATAAAACTGCAATAAATATCTGTGGATTGATTTAACTGCAGGATAGTTCATGAATTCACTTTGTTTCAATGAATGCTAAAAATTAATACCATATTCTATGAACATGCAAATTAATAGAACTGAAAAAAAATCAGCTATTTGAAAGTACAAGTAAAGAAGAACCCCGTGGAATTTAGCTTTTCTCATGAAAGAAGAGAGACACTACAGAAAGCAAAAATGATGTATGTCAGAATAGATCAGAATGCCAGTTCCTTACAAGCCATCATAACACCCACAACACTGAGGTCATGAAGTCAGCAGGTAAAAATGGTTATCAACACTTGCTTTGCTTGATAAAGATCACCCCGAGTTAGCTATATAATTAAACAGCAAGAACTTCAACTCTCTAGCCCTCTTTATAGAATTCATTACTTTCCTTCCTCAGCTACAGATAATATATCCATTAATTTCGAAGAGGAATCTCTCATTTGCCTTCCCTCCTTCTTTGTTGTCTTTGGTTAGTAAATGATAAACAATAAAGTGCACCCACCTCATTCTCCAAAACAGCTTTGAAATTTGAAGATTTACTAAACATAGACTTATTGGCTATTGAAATAGTCAATAATTTCACTATACCACCTACGCAACATAAATCATTACTGACACTGCCTAACAAGGGTGTAAGAGTTGGAACATGTCCTGTAATAAATTTCTAGACAGTTAAAAATCACTATAATTTTATTCTAATGCATTATAGATTGCCTGTAATGTCATCCTGGCTGGGGTGACCCATTTCTAATTTTGAACAGCTGTTCAGCTCAGGAGTTAGTTAATGATTAAATATAAATTGCCTGATTTATTAGTCTGAATGGTTGGGCTTCCAGGTCAATGCTATATAGACAAAATCATCAGTCTTGATGCTTTTCAGAAGTTAACTGTCTCCTGTTCTAGTCGGAAAGAATTTATCCTCAAAGGAAAAGGTCTGACATTTTCAGTTAATACTTAAAAAACATATATATATTTTTTGCTACTTAATATTACTCAACCAGTTTTTCCTCTCCTCAGCTAAATCATCATGAGTAAGTAAAGCCTGTGGAAGACACTGCTGTGTGTTAGACACAAGGTAGAGCCCATTTTTCCTTCCTAAAACTTGCAGACATTCCGTAACTACTTCAGGAAAGCAGCCTAATTAAATGGCACTTTTTCTTCTCCTCAAGTACCTCACAAACCGTAAACACTTCCAACTGTCTAAATCTTACCACTATAAATGGGAGAAGTTGTAAACTCCACTAGTAGCGATGGGATTTCTCAACTGACCTAAGAAAAATGATTCTTCAAAGGCTCCAGAATTCTATAGAAGGTTCCCAAAGCTCACCCATTCATTCCCTCAACAAATGTCTACTGACGCCTATGATGGGCCAGGGCCTATTCCACGTGCTTGGGATCAAGCCATGCAGAAAACAGATGAAGTTCCCCTTTTGAGGAGCTTATATTCTAGGTAGGAGAAAAAGACCAAAAAAAAGAAAAAGCATATGTATTCAGTTATGTACTTTTATAAGTGTGTCTATCATGTGGTGATAAATGCGATAAAATAATAAAGCAGAGTAAGAGCTAGAGAGTAGTGTAAATGCATGCTTGTATGCGTGTCTGCGTGTGTGTGTAGGTGGCACGGTGAATGTTCTTTTATGTATGGAGATCAGAGAAAACCACATGATAAGGAGAACTTTTTAAAAAATTATTTTATTGAGTTCATATTGGCTTATAACATTGTGTAAATTTCAGGTGTACGTTATTATATATCAGTTTCTCTATAGACTGCATTGTGTTCACCACCAATAGTCTAGTTTTTAATCCATCACCATACATATGTGTCCCTTTACCCCTTTTGCCCTCCTCCCACCCACTTCCCTATAAGGAGAATTTTTAGCAGAGACCTGAAGAAAGTGAGAGCGCCAGTGATGTCATTATCTGGGAAAGTGTAAGCCATGTGGAGGAAGAGGGCAAAGGCCACAAAGTAGGAGAGTGATTGGCAGTATGAGGAAGAACAAGGAGGCCAATGAAGATGGAGCAAGAGGGAAGGTGGCAGAAGTGGGGAAAGAGAGGCATCTAGGAGCCAGATCATGTAGGCCTTTGTAGGCCAGGGGGAGCCTTTGGACCGTAGTTTGAGTTAGTCAATTAGTTGTTGGGAAATTCTGAGAGTGGTTCATGAATGCACTTAGTTTTTTTTTTAAAACACCACTCAGCAGCAGTGATGGGAGTGGACTTTGCAGGGTAATGGTGGAGACTAGGGTGGCACTCCAGGGTAGAGATGCTGGGAGAATGGACCAGCATGGTGAGGCAAAGGTGGTGAGAATGTTGGGATTCTGAATGAACTTTGAAGATAAAGCCAATACAATACGTTGATGAATTGAGTGTGGGTTGTGAGAAAGAGAGCAAAAACTCAAGAGTGATACCAAAGCTTTTGGCCATGACAACTGGAAGAAAAGACTTCCAATTATTGAGATGGAATGGAGAGAGTGGGTTTTGCAGAATGAGCTATGACTTTATGTATAATGACCTGTAAGTGACAGAGGGATAATGAGTTAAATTTGTAGTAAGTTTAAATTAGATTTTTAAAAGTCTACTATATTTATAAGAAGTTAGGCTATTGCCCAAGCCTAACCCATTTCTCCCTCCTTTCTTGCTAAGAGAATTGTGATTTTTAAAAGACTGGTAACGTGTCTAGTCCCAGGAGATGGCTTAGCCAATCATGATAACCCCATTTCCCACTTTCTGGGTCTTTGCAGCTAGATGTTATCCAGCTAGCTCCAGCTAAAGAAATTTAAGTGGCAGTCTGCCAGAGGGGTTTCCAGGAAAACCTCTGTCTTTCTTATAAAAAGAGAAAAATCCAGCAGCTAGAGATTATTTTCCCTGCCCCTCTCTCCTGACTCTGAAAAGGTGTAGCAGCCATCTGTGACTATGCTGCAAATGCATGAGGGTGAAGGACCACACGCTCAGGACGGGGAAGCAGAAGGGTACAAAGAGAGTCGGTGTCTGATTGCTAATGACCTGAATCAACACTGATAATGGTCTAGCCTTAGAATTTTTTGTAATATGTGAAAAACAAACTCCCATTTGTTTAAGCCACTGCAAATCAACTTTTCTATCACCTTCAGCTAAATGCATTTCTAATAGTGCAGTTACATACTTTCAGGTAGCACTAAAATAAAAATAATAGCTTTATTGAGATTTAATTCACATATCACAAAATTCACCCTTTAACGTATACAATTGAGTGATTTTTTAGTATATTCATAGACTTGAGCCATCATCCCCACTATCTAATTTTAGAATGTTTTCCTCACACAAAAGAGAAATTCTGTACCTATTAGCAGTCACTCCCAAACTCCTGGCCCCTTGTCAAGCCCCTGGCAACTGCTCATCTATTTTCTGTCTCTATAGATTTACCCATTCTGGACATTTCCTCTACCTGTAATCATATACTATCTGGCCTTTTGTGTCTATCTTCTTTCACTTAGCATGACATTTTCAGGGTTCATCCATGTTGTAGCATATCAGTACTTCATCCTTTTATGGTTGAATAATATTCCAGTGTATGACTATATTACACATGGGACAGCAAATAAAATCTGTGACTGAGGTCAAGGGCTATATATTCTTCTACCACTCATGTTCAAACAGGAAAAAGTTAATAAGTAGTATAAAAAAAATCTTTATTTAATGGAGTAACTATTAACATTAGCATTCAGTCACCTGTAAAAAGATATCACAGAAAAGAAATAAATCAAGCAGGCTTAGCCTGAAGTAATGTTCTGATGGTAGATTTCAATTACAAATGTTTATTAGAAGACTCAGACAACAGTTCAATACCACAGTTATCTAGCAGCTGTCCTGAGTTTGTAATATATCTTAGGAAAAGCCCTGAGTTCATGGCTATATACTAAAAATTACACAGAATCCTTTACTTCTTACTTTTGGTAAGTTGGAACTACAGTATGAATGATGATTAAATATTCCCCTTTGTAGTTGATCCCATGTCTATTTAGTTACTATTGACAGCAAATAGAGATAAAACCCAAAAGTGCTGATGTGAATATTTTACTTAGAATTTTGGAAGAAAAAATTAACTTGCCTCAAGTTCCTTGACAAGTTTGTTAGCTAGTTCAATAGTTCTGTTGGTTTGGTTCACCTCTTCTTGACATCGAACTTTCTTGGCTGTTGCTTTTTCAAATGATGCTGTGAGTCTGCTCAGATTTCGATCCAAATCCTAAATAAGAGTGAAAATTAACTTCGGAGCCATTTTTAGATAAAATGGAAGCATTGTAACCAGCTTAGAACATCTATTACATTAAGGTAAATGAAACGAACCTCTTTGTCTCCTTTGACCTTTGCCCCTTAGCATACACGTTAGGGGAGAAGGAGAAGGGTTAGCAATGATAATTTCATCAATGCCGCCATAGATGACCAGTTGGCTATGCGGTTGCTCGCTTTCCTTCTGCACTGGGCAGAGTGCAGTCACAGGTAGGGCAAGTGAACAATGCCCTGAAGACACAAAAACTCCCTGACCGCACTGTCCCCCATCTCCTGTGCCTAAGCCTCATCCTTCACTACTAGCTTTATTAATAAGGGTCATCTTTTGGTTTTCCACCTACTGACTCTTTTCTCACTGGTCTGTAACTGGGGCAATGAAGAGGGGTGTTAATGACTGAGCCCCTTCAGACCTATGCAACCTGACCCAGTGTGGCCAGTCAGATTTTTTTCTTCTGGAAACTTGAGATTGAAACTCAGAGATATGTCCTTGTACTTAGCATCAAGAGACCTGGGAAGATATATAAATTTTGGAGGGCTTTGTTTAGAGGGGGACCATCTTCCACCAGGGATATAGCAAAGCAGGGGAAACCATTCTGGAAAAAGAGAAAGGATGAAAGGGAAGCAAGATGAGAAGTCACATGGCCCTAGAGAGACACAAAAAGGTGTTCATGGCAGCTTCCCACTTCCTGGATCTCTTTCCTCCTGAGACCTAGTCACATATTTTTTCCTCAGAATTCCATGAATCATCTTTGTCTCTTTTTTGGCTTAGGGTTTTCTAAGTGGGTGTCTAGCACTTATAGCCTAAAAAGCCTTGACTAAGATATCTAATACTTGGGAGACTCCTTACTATAGCATCTTGCCACCTGCAAGTTCTAAAAACCCGAATAAGATTCATAACATTGCTTTTGTAAATATGTGCAAAGTTCCAAGAGACTGCAATAAGCAAACTTGTAACATACCCTATTCATAATTTAGAGGCTGCTTATATTTGTCAATGACCCAATTATTACATTACTTAATTTATATCGTTAAAGCAACACCTCTTAAAAAAATAAATGTATATATATGTCATATTTAAGATTAATGTGCCAAATAAGGTCAAATTTATGAGACCTGGAAGAGATACCACACATCACCAATTAGAAATTAGATGAAAATAAATAATATTTTGAAGTCTATTTTAGGTTATTAAAAGTACTTGTGGTATTACAAAACACAGAAGCACATGTAAGCTCTGGTATCAGACATCTGGGTTCAGAGCTAAGTGGCAATAAGGTGGGCTTTTTATCTAACCTCACTATGCCTGAGTTTCACCATCTGAAAATGGAAATAATAACGTTACCCAATTCATAGGGTTGACCTAAATACAGAACTGAGGTATATCAGTTCCCTTCATAAAGTTGCGAAGGGGAGCTGGGTATTGGGAGAACACAGTCTCTTGCATTTGTTTCTACGCCTCTTGCGAAGAGGCATTGACAGCTTTTGATCTGGACTATCTTCCCTAAGATATTTGCATAGCAAATAGGCTTGGAGGATAGAGACAATGTTTCTCTCAGGGCAGAAGACAGATGTATTTCCTGACCATAATAATAAAGGTATGCTTTCCTCTGGGGAAAAGGTTGGGCAGGTTTACTTGCAGTCCTCTTTATATTGCGGGTTTCCTAAGCTGTGACACAAACCCACTGTGTACAACATCACCTAGTCCACTGTGCATCACTCCCATGGGAATTGGGGGACAAAGAAACTGATGCAAGCATGATGTTCATGCTGCTTGCTGTGTTGTGAGGCACAGAGTCTTTTGGTCTCTGACCCACAAGTCTCATATCTCCTGTCAGCATCTACAAAACTGCAGCAGGCTAACTTGTTAGCTTGCAAGTAGGGTAAAATCTTGGGTTTTTTTTCACAGGTCTTCACAGGTCTTGGCCTCTTCTAGGTTCCAGGTTCTCTTACTTCTAGGTCCTAAAAGTAAATGGAGTGAGCAAGGAGGGACTCAGTTCAAGAAGCCCAGCCCACCAGATACCCTAAACCAGTGGTTCTCAAACTTGAGCATGCATCAGAACCACCTGGAGGGCTTGACAAAGCCCAAATTCCTGGGCTTCTCCACCAGAGTTTCTCACTCAGTAGGTCTCGGGTGGGGTCCAAGAGTCCATATTTCTAACAAGTTCCCAGGTGACACTGATGCTGCTGGTGGTCTAGGGAACACACTTTGAGAACCACTTCCCGAAAGACACTGATTTTGGATTTTCTTTGTGGCCATCCTTAGGCCCTGTGTGTTTGAGAGACATGACGGCCTTTCTTCCACTCCAGCTCAATAATTCCTTTTTCACTCAACCTTCCACATGAGGCCATCTTTTAGTCTTAAACTAGAGATAGAGACTCAAAAGAACAAAGAGATAGAGACTGACACTGGTATGAATGGATTTCCAGCACAACACAGATGTCGATATCAGACACATCCCTACTTTGTTAGGCAAGAAAGCAACAGGAGACAGAAGAGCAGGAGGAGAGAAAGTCCACGAGGATGGAGAAATGAGAGGCTGGAGGAAAGCCAGCAAAAATTATAATAAAATGGTAAAATGAAAATTATAGTTTCACTTGGGCTCAAACCTTTATCTGACTGTGTACCAACTATGGGGGGTTGCACTCTTGTTGCCATGATCAGCATGGTGTCTTCACAGAGAACTGAACCTTGGTGGGAACTGTAGCCAGAGATTCTGTTGCATTAGGAACTACTCTCTGGAAATCCATTCTTGGTAGGGGGATGGAGGGGGCCTATTCTTAATAAAGGCATTTTGTTTATTACTCTGTTTTCTTTTTTCTGTCTGCAAACTTAGTTCTGTGGCTTTTTGATATGTGAACCTCTGCTTACGCTGTGGGTCTTTGAAAACAACTGACATGAACAATTCTCTTCAGCTAGTTGCAGGCTATGTCCAGAGGATTACTAGTTCTGCAATCACAGAAAGTCTTAACTTTAGGGTCACACATGGCTGTCTTGAGTATCCTCATCATTTTTTCTATAAACATAAATTGCTTCTAATCTTTACATAAAGCCATTAACAACAGATGACAACATTTTTCCAAAGGTGTTGGTCAAGTTGACAGTGAGAGTTTTGACCAACGAATGAAGATAATTTTCATAAAAGTAATGTTTCTCCTAAATTTGTCTAAATCAGCTGTTGTTGTTGTTGACTTATTTTTCTTTCAACAGTCACCAGGTATTTGTTGAACAGCATGCTTGGTGCTATAGTAGGAACACGTACTCATTGGACAGAAAGGAGGGGATGGTCAAGTCACGTGGGTGAGGAGTGATGGTCTGGAAGGTCTCTTGGAGGAAGCAGTCTTGAAAGAGAAGGGGTGTGACGTTGTGAGAGGTGCTGAAATTTCCCAGGTCTTAAGGAGAAAGCTTTGGGGTTATTAACCATCTTATTAAGATAATTATCATAAAAGGATAATTATTTTATAGTAAAATCAGAACACAATTTAATCCCTTCCTGGTATATTTAAGGAGTCAATGCCTTGGGCTCTGCTCTGGAAAGATAATCTCATTCTTCTTTTGAGAACTTACCTGAAACCTGGGAGGCACTGTCTAATAGAAAGTGTTCCCTCTCTTATTTATTTTTTTCTCCAAATTGGCAAGTAGTGGTGCCAGTCATAAGCAGGCCTAGTTCTAGCCCTGTTCTATAAGAAGCCCAGCTTGGCTGCCTGGCTACTCTGAGCACCAGATTCCAGACTGGAGTGGTCACTGAGTTCACCTGCTCAGAGACCCATGGCAGGACTTACTCTGAGATAGGAACACACTCCCTGTGGTCTACCCTCAGCTCCTATTGGTTCTTATTCTTCACACTTCCATTGCACAATCTCTCTACACACGATCTTCACACCAACGATTCCCAAACCTACGTTCCTAAACCAGGCTTCTCTTAAACTCCAGCTCTGACCACTGAACACCTACACATGAGTTTTCTACAAGAAAAGAGTGGGAACTAACATTTATGAAGTGTCGGCTGTGTACTGCACACCAAGTAGCATCTTGATACATCAGGATTCATAGGTGGGAAGAATAGAAACCACCTCCAGCAAGTTTAAGCTGAAAGGAATTTACTGGAAGGAAATGGGGTTGGGGGGGAGGGGAGGCTGTTAGGAGGGAAGGAAAAGTAGAGAACCACCCAGGAACTCCAGAGAGTCTTGGGAGCAAGAACTACTTGGCAGTCTCATCTAGACACTCTCTAGAATGCATCAACTGACTGCTTTCAGTCTTTTTATTCTTTTGCTAATGACTCACATTCTAGAGATGGGGGACCAAACTGACAAAGCTTAATTCATGATGTAATAAAGATGCAAAGAGGACAGCTATAAAAGGAAAGGGCACCCCTGCTAAAAGCCCCACCAGAGTGTACCCAATGAGGAAATATAATTCCTCCAAGATAAGTCAGGCTGTTACCAGCCGAGGAAGGTAGACTGGATTCTGGGCAGCCAAAAGTCATAAATGCCCACCTAGAGAGGTCGCTGTTATTATCACTACTTTACAGGCAAGAAACCAAAGCTCTGAGGGCTTCCCTAAGTGCGTACAGCCTCATCACTCTGATTGCACTACTCCAGGCTGCCTTGTCAGGTGCCTCAAACTCATCATCTCCATTTTGCACTCCTCCTCTCTCTCCATATCCTATTGGCCAGCCTTGAATCTCGTCCTCTCCATCACGGCTGCTCCTGCCTTTGCTGAGGCCCTAACAGGACCCACTGCAGTGCCTTCTAACCTATCTTTCTGCCTCTAGACTGTTCTCTCTCTCCAGCTTCCATTCAGTTGCTGAAAAGCTAGTTTGATCATGTCATTAACCTGTGAAAATTCTTCAAAGACTCAATATCATTAGTCAAATAACATTTAAATTCTGCAGCATGACAGGCAGAGAAGGCCTTCGCTCACCTTCGCGGGTTCATCTTTCATTGCTTCCTGCTATTCCTAACTTTCCCCAAAACACTCATCTTAGGGCTCTGGCCTCCTGTGATTCTTCAAGTGTACCAACTGCTTCTTCCCTCTTTTCTTTATTCTCTGCCAAGAATACCTTTCCTGACCTAGTTATCCTGGATCCAAAGCCTGGTTTGTGAAGCCCTGGTTTCCGAAGCCCGTACCTTCAATATGAAACTTTCTCTGATTTTTCCAGGCTCAATACTTTCTTGGTGTTCCTGCTGCATTCTATATATAGTCACATATATACTTATAACACTGGACTAGAATGACTGATTACGTATTTGTGAAAAGAGTCATGATGATAATATTGTAGCCAATATTCTCTAAGCACTTACTATATGCCAGGTACCATGGTAAATTCTTAATACGAAGCACCCTCATTTAATCCGCACAATCCTGCCAAAGAAGTGGATGCTATTATAATACCTGTTTCACAGACGAGAAAACAGAAGCTTGGGGAGGCTAACCACCTTGTGCAGGGTGAAACAGTAAATAGTGGAGCCAGGACATAAACCCTAACAGTCTGGCTCCAGAATCCTTGCTTTTAATCACTATGTGCCACCCTCCTCCTTCTACTACCAGACCATGAAAGTTTTATAGGTGCACAAACTATGAAAGTTCCCATTTTCCCAGCTCAGTGTCTAGCATACAGCAGATAAGAAATATCTAATGAATGGGCACACAAGTGAATACATTAATGAAAGATCGGATTCCTCTCCGTTTGGTAGGACTCAGACATGGCCCTGTCTGAAGGTGGGATCCTAAGAGGGGAGGTACTATCTCTTGGGAACCTCTTCAGGGTCATAGCCTGCACTTACCCCAAGTTTTTTCCTGATAGCCTCTAGTTTTTCAGTAGCTGCAGCCAATTCTAAGTTTGCTTGGGCTAATGCTTGGCGTTTTGGCTCCACGTCACAGTAGACCTGAAAATCCACATGGGTTTTAATTCACGAGGTAATAAAGATGCAAAGAGGCCAAGTAATCATTCAATCCTACATCTGCTAGAAGCTTTACAATTCAAATCTCTAATTCATTAGCAATTTGTTGTTTGTTTCTTAGCAATGGTACTACTTAATGGCAGAGTAAAAATCCACATAGCCTTCCCAGTTCTCTCTGGTTCTCCATTATTTACCCATTTATTCTGGAGTTTAGAGTTACAAGCACTTGCATAAAATGCTATATAGGTCAAATACCATTAAGACACTGAAAGTGCTTTGTCATAAAATTTGGACATAATCCTCTTATCACTAGAAATTGCAGTGTACAGGAACTATAGCTAAAGATAGGATCAGATCTTGCCTTTAAGGCAGAAAGTAAGTGTAGAGAAATTCTCTGAACCCATAGAGGAAGGTGGCAGATATCCGCACACAATATTAACCATGCTTTCACTTTCTTTTCTAAGTTCTTGGCCACCTTAAGTGTGTGTTATTTGAATGAGCGGTTTGAGAATTTGGGTGAATCAGTTTTTCTCTCGTTGGGGAGAAAGGAAGGAAATTAAATTTTATTTCCTATTTTATAGCGAAACAACACAGAACAGTCTGGCTCTACGCTCGTCTTTTCACCTACGGTGCAGGGGGAGCACCACGGCCAGACATTGTATCATTGAGAGAGGCCATTCGTCAACTGCAATCTGTCTAAACTCTTGCTCTACGCAGACTTCCTCTAAAGAGAGAAACACCAACAGGGCCCTATTCCTGTGGGTCCCTGGTATAAAGGATATAACCTGGTTCTATGAAAATCATTTTGGGAACAACACTGACTATATATAACTTGACATATCCATACAACTTGACATTTCCTCAGCAGTTCCATTTTTTAATATAACATACAACCTTCCAAGACAAAAATGGAACGGGTCTTCAGAGTTCAGGGCCATGCATTGTTCCCTTTTTACTTCCAGTACTCTGCAAAGTGCTTGGAACATAGTTGGCAGACTAGTATTTGATAAATAAATGACTAAACGAAACGATAATCTATCTCTATACTGCCCCAAAGTACAAACTTTAGATTAGACCATATATTGTCAGAAATGTATCTGTCATTAAAAATCTAAAGCAAAAACATGAAAGCTGTTAAGTCTACAATAGATGGTGCAAATTTTTGCTTCGAAGCAGAGATTAAGTTTAATTAAACAAATTCAGACTTGCAGTTCTTTCAGGTTAACATGAAATTAGTATTTTAATCTAAATAAATATAACCAATCCAAGTTTTTATCTAATCAAATTAAATTAATAGCTGCTATTTGATCTAAAGTAGCCACTCTTCCCTAAAAAAAGATAGTTCCCAACACTGCAAATAGCCTCCTATATAGAATTCTGTTTAATCTGACACTTTCATGTCTCATTCTTAGAACTTTATTCAGATAATTACCAAATTCTTTTACATTTTTTGCTGACCTAGAAATTATGTTTATGGCCCTTTGTGAATAACACGTGTAAACCATCCATTACGACAGATACCTCATAGAATTTAATGATGTTGATGACCCAGGCACAGAGACCAGCTGCTGCAAAAGATTTGGTTCGAATCAGGTTTGGATTGAACTCTGGGTCTTTCAAATACTGTTCATTCACCACTTTTAGACAGTTCTCTGGAATGTGCTCTTTGTCATAGTTAATTAACGCTTGCAAAAAATCATCAACCTGTAAAGCAAAAAAGATTTACTGCAATGAACCCATTTTTGGCTGCAGAGAAAATTCCAAGCTCAAAAGTTAAAATCAGCTTTTAGGACTCACATTACAAAGGCCAAATTGGCAAGCCGCATTTATCCTACTGTTTGACTTTTTCAGTCTTTATAGTACGAAGTTAGAATTAGCAATGGACACTTTTAAAACCTCTTCTATGCCAGGGTAAAATACTCAGTCCCCACAGGAGGCTTTCACATTTTGAAGAAAAGAAAGGCAGGAAAGAAAAAGAAAAACACACACCAAAAAGCCCCTTTGCTTTACCTTCTTGTACATTAGTAACATTTTTCCAGCATAAGAAATCCATGTAATTTTCTCCCTCCTACACTTAACCGCTTTCATAATTTTGCAAATAATTAGCGACCTTCTCACTGCTGTGGTGCTGACTTAGGTAAGCTGTAACCGCAAGCTAGCCTCCCAACTTGGCAAACAAGAATTCTACAGCAGATTATTCTCAGCGAATATGAAGATGATTTCTTTTGATTTGAACATCTTTGGCTGTCAAGTACAACCACAGTACTGAACACAGAAATTGCTGGGATTTTCATCTTGCCAGGCTGTCTGGTACCTTTCCCATGAAGACCTTAGCTGCTTTCCAACTTCGGTCCTTTGGCACTCTGCCGCGGGGAGCCAGGAGGACCATCACGGCCGCGGTAACGTTGGTAACCGCATTCGGAGGGTTGGGAAAGGCTTTCAGCTCAGTGAGATTGACCTGGAGAAAAGCACATACACACTCAAGACCAGGAGAGGTCTGGAGGAGAGCTGTTAACTCATCAAGCTGGTCTTCAGTGGCCTCCTACCTCTCCTTTTCACACCAGTCTTGGTTTGGCAGTTTTTGTCACTCACCCAAGGGATCCTACCTTGAGATCCCAGGAGGTTTGGCTCTTGCTGGGCACTTTTCTGATACTCTGAAAACATCACTGTCCCTTTTTGCTTCCGAGAAAAATTATCCCTCTGATATACCAGTCCTGCAGAACCTTGCTCACCGAGTCCAGGGAATTTCATAAACATACAGGTTTTACGGTATTTATGGGTTCCATCCAACCTAGATAGATGCATTTTAACCAGGCCCTCCCAGAAACATAATCCCTTAGTTTAGAATCTCTTAGTTTTGTTTTTCTGTTTTACATGCATAAGAAACAGCTTCCATTACACGACAATGACTCTCAACTCAGAAGGTGCCCATCTAGGTTGAACCTACTTTCTGCGCTGCTCCCTAATCTTCTCAGGTCAGAGTCTTGATCTACTCAACGGAGAGTATTAAGGGTAAAAATTATAAATATCAGGGCAAATACTTTGGGGCAGAAATTAGCACCTATAAGAAGTATATGTAGGTTCATGATACATGAATTTAACAAAAAGTATTTCCTGTGTTATTTCACGAGCTACCTAATATACTCTTGCTTATAAAACCTTATCAAATGTTGAACCTGATTCTGCTCCATTATCACAAACTGTGTATTTATTTGGGAAGTGACTGCAAAGAATGGAAAGGGTGTGAAAACAAAAGCAAAAACTTAAAATATGCTAATGGTAATTGAGAGCCAGCTAACTAAGAGTCTTTCATCGTTTATAAATATCATCACCACTTATCAATATACTGAGCTTCATATTTAAGTGGCTAATTTATTTCGTCTCCGTAAATTATAACATATTCAGAGAAAAATTTGCAAATGTGGAGAAACACAAAGAAAACAAACATTCCAGTGCTCAGAAAGAGGAAAATACAAAATTCTATTACTCAGAGATAATCAGTTACTATTACCTTTTATTTTGTTCCAATTTTTTCTATGAAATGGCATGTTCTTACCCAAAACAGCCATATAATATATCCTATTTTGTAATCTACTTTATTTACTCAATATATCAGGAATATTTTCTCATGTTGATAACTAGTATTTGACAATATTTTAATGGCAGCAGAGTATTTGAATGCATAATAATCTTCTATCATGGTGTATTTATGCTCTTTTAAATTTTTCAGTTTTATGGTAATATTGTAAGAAACATCCATGTAGACAGTAACTCTTTGCTCACAGTCAAAATTATTTTCTTCAAAAAAATACTTAGAAAAAGGAACTGAATATTTCTTTGAAGAGCTGTCAGTCTGCATCCTTTCCTCTTTCAAGTTGAATCCTAAGAACCTCAGACCTGGTAATTCCCTGGGATTTTCCCCAGAGGCCTAGTAGAACCCAAGGACAAGACTCGCTTGAGGCTCTTAAAATAATGTTGCCTACAGTTCCATTTCTCCTTACAATACCCTTCTGACGATCCCAGATTATTTTCTCTTATGGGAATTCGAATGCTCAGTGAGGTTTTGTTAATAACATGAAGCAAGGGAAATGGTGTGGGCTAAACCTACGTATGTTTGTTCCCAGCCCATTGTTCTTTTCATGAGGGTCTGTCATTAATGCTACTTTTTATACCCGGAGGAAATAAAGAATACCCCAGTTAGTTCTTAAAGCAACACATAATAGAAACAACTGGATTTGGGCCAAATCCAGTTGCTGACAATAGAATTGCCTTTCACGAGAGTATAAATCCCACAGTGCTACAAGTATTCAAAAGGGGACTGCTTGTTGGGGTGTGGTAGGACAGACTCCAGGCCGGGAAACGGAGGCCAACTATAACCATGATCCCAAATGTTGGTTTCAACTTTAATATTTTTTGGAACTCTCTTTCCTTTTTAAAAACTCTCTGGTTGCCTGGACTTTACTCTCAGTTCAGTTATTCAAACTCTAATAACCTTTAAATATTATTTTGAGGAACCCCCGGGCCAAGGAATCATCTTTACCCTGTTGAGCGTATTGAGCGCAGCTGTTGCGGCCACGAGCGCAGGCTCCGCCTTGAGCAAGTCGGCCTCACACTCTCTCTGCTTCTGGGACACTTCAGTCTGAATGGCTGTCACCTAATCAGAGAGGGAAAGCACACAAACCCACAGACACAAATTATCATCTCTCTAATGAAAAACACAGGCTGGCTCAGATACACTGCTCAATGTTTCATTTGTGTATATTTTGAAGAGGTGAGGAATTTGTCGTAAAGACTAATTTCCTTTCAGGCACAAAGCTTTGTATATGTGCAAAATACACAAGGACAAATCCCAACACAATGGATTCAAATATCAAAATGCTCCAAGAAGGGCTTTGACTGATTTAACTATAAGGTGCCACTAATAATAAAGGCAACGTTAAGCAATTCCTCTGTTCTTTCATTTTCTCTTTCAGAGAGTCCCGGCCAAGTGAAAATCCAGGCTGGCTTAGTAACCTAGACCACAAAATATTCTTGCTAGAATTCTCTCAGTTTTGCTGACATTTGCCTAAAAGCCACACTGGCTATTCTTTAAGAATAGACGTAAAAGCTTTTTGGTTCAACTGGCTAGAAGATATTGTTCTATTCTGAGCATGCTTAACCACAGATAGAATTTTTTGTGTGCGTATGTGAGGAAGATTGTTGCTGAGCTAACATCTGTCCCAGTCTTCCTCTATTTGATATATGGGATGCCACCACCACATCGTTTGATGAGCAGTGTCTAGGTCCATGCCCAGGATCCAAACCTGTGAACACCAGGCCACCAAAGCAGAGCATCCAAATTTAATAACTATACCACTGGACCAGCCCCTTAGATAGAATTTTTATAAAGATGAATTATGAAGAGGGTGAAAGGGGTGATTAGGCACAAGTGTGTGGTGATAGATTGTAATTAGTCTTTGGGTGTTGAACACAATGTAATCTACACAGAATTCCAAATATATTACAATGTACACCTGAAAGTTATATAATGTTATAATCCAATGTTACTGCAATTAAAAAAAAAGATGAACTATTGGCTTCTCTAAGGATCTAGCAAGAAACTATAGCTGCAACAGCCCACGTCTGTATCGGCAATGGAACCATGACACTGACGTCCATTCTACTGTTGAGGGCCCAGTGGCACCTTCACATGCCAAAAGGGTGCTGCACCAGCCTCCTGACACAAACACGTATAATATGGAGACAGGGAAGCTGTGCTGGTAAACTTGAAGCAAAACAAACTGAGAATGTTTGGAGCTTTTATCCTCCTCCTCTTAGGACACCTATAGAATTGGAATGTCTAGGAAGAGTAAATTTTTAGTCCTTAGCAGAAATCTGAGTTTCAAAGCTGTGGCACCAGGCACCAGGATCCGGGCACCGTGGGGGACGGCTCCTGCAGTGACGGTGATTGTAGAATAGAAAGTGTGAACAAAAGTGCGTTTCTTCAGATGTGTTTGCAATGAACAGGTTTAACTCTACTATAAAATTAAACACTGCTCACAACAAATTATGTTGTCTACTACAGCTTCATTAGCAGTAATTACCCTTCTCCTGATTAACCATTATTTTGCTGTATACTGCACCTTTTATGAACATAATTGGTTCAGGGTAGATACGTGAGCGCCTGCTAATACATACACGGCTACTGTTAATGTAAATAAGAAAACTCTACATGCTTATTGAGAACTACTCCAAAACCACAACCTACAAAACTGCTAGGAACGGACCATGAAAATTCTAAGAATACTTACATTTTCAGTGTGCTAGAGAATACCATTGCAGACGAAAGAGAGAGTGTGAGTGAGCGAGGTACTATTTCAGGTTTATTTATTTTCCATAAGGATACAATGAATCTATAAATGCTGCTACCATTTATAGTAGCATCATTTTAAATTGGACTCAGGATCATGGCTTTTTAAAGATTTTATTTTTTTTTCCCTTTTTCTCCCCAAAGCCCCCCAGTACATAGTTGTACATTCTTCATTGTGGGTCCTTCTAGTTGTGCCATGTGGGACGCTGCCTCAGCGTGGTTTGATGAGCAGTGCCATGTCCGCGCCCAGGATTCGAACCAACGAAACACTGGGCCGCCTGCAGCGGAGCGCGCGGACTTAACCACTCGGCCACGGGGCCAGCCCCCAGGATCATGGCTTTTTAACACTAGAAGAGACCTTAAAGAGTATTTCTTTTAAGTGTTATTTCTATGAGACTGGGAGTTGCTACTCTTCTCCTTCTGACTCCTTCACTGTTAATGGAGTACTATTCCTTTGGGTAATTTTTATAAACAGGGCAATCTTGAACATTAAATAAAAACCCACAAATGGAAATGAAAAAAATACTCTAAGTTGGTCAACTTATTTCTCATTCACAATACCTCTCACCCTCAGGTGAAAGGATACTAGAGTAGAGAAGATGCTGTGTAGCTTAATGACTTGGGAAGCCTTAGTGTGCAATTTCCTCTGCCCTATGGCTCCCAGGTAGCGATCAGCAAGACTCAACCTGGAGAAGGAGGGAAGAGCTGCATAGAACACTTGGGGTGTATGCTTTCCCTCCACCACTGTCTGTTAAAGCAGAGATACGGAGCTAGTCCCATTCTTCAAGACACAAGAACTTTTCTGCCTTCTGTTGTCAAAAGCTCCTTGCAGATGGTTGATAAAATTTTAGTGGTTGTCACAAGGAGAGAATAAAGTCACAATAACTGCTTGTTATTGAATTGTGACGACCCAAAATTCATACGTTAAGCCCTAACCCCAATACTTCAGGATGTGATTCTATGTAGAGACAGAGCCTTTGTAAGAAGTGATTAAGTTAAAATGAGCCATTAGGGTGGGCTGTAACCCAATCTGACTGGTGTCCCTAAAGAGGAGGAAATCTGGACACACACAAGCGACAACAAGGCTGTGCACCCAGAGGAAAGACCGCGTGAGGACACAGCAAGAAGGCGGCCATCTGCAAGCCAAGGAGAGAGGCCTCAGAAGAAACCAAACCTGTCAACATCTTGATCTTGGACTTCCAGCCTCCAGAATTGTGAGAAAATAAATTTGTGTTGCTTAGCACCCAGTCTGTGGTATTTTGTTCTGGGAGCCCTAGCAAACTAATACGCTGCTTTTACCTGCCTTTAGACAATAAGACATTCCTGATGGTCCTCCAAAATCCAGCCACATTTAAAAAAGAAACAAACAAGAACTGAAGATCAGTCAAAATCAAGGAGGCTGTCCAACTTTTGAAGAGATTATATTAGCCCTGCAATTTGGAAGGTACTTTCATTCATGAGGGTTACACTCTACTCAACCAAGAAAGCAGTTTGAAGGGATGAGGGGATCCTTAGAATTTGTAGCTGATAAGATGGAAGTTTCAAAGATGGAAGAACTAATTTTCACAGGCTTACTGGTGCTTGTGTTACTTGAAGTCACTGCTGGCAATGCCAATGGTTTGAATGACTCGATTATTTTATGAATTTGAAACAACAATCTCAACCTGCTTCTCCACATGGGTTGCCAAAATGCATAGCAAGGCAGTCTCTAAACCTCAATATTTGTTTAGTCATATTAAAAGTGGCAATGTACTTTTTATTACTTTTTAATTATTTCTCATGCATTAAGCCTTGAGATTCCAACTTCATAGGATCACAAAGAGTCTATATACACCCCTTTAGTAACCACATAGAACCTAGCACACTGCTGAACATATGACAAATGTGAGTCCAAAGCACATACTCAGTGTTGTTTAATTCCTGTACTCTAGGTGGTTTAATTACAAATAGACCTTCCTTCCATGACCACCCAATTTAAAATAGCTCCTTCCACCATCGCTTCTATTTGATTTTCATCAGAGCCCTTATCACTGACTCAAAATATCTTGTCTACCAACATGTCACATGTCTCCTGTCAGTCTTTCCCATTACAATGTAAGCTCCAGGGGGACGCCCTGTGTGTCACATATCCTCAAGAGTCTAGATTGGTGGCAGGCAAAAGATAGGTGCTACGTTAGTCTCTGTTATTTATAATTAAATTACGCCTCATGGATAAAAAGGAAATTTTCATATTATTTTTATGTCTTTGTATGGATTAGATATAAAAACATAGTAAGTGTCTTTTTCATGTTTGAAGAACTTCATGAAACAACCTGTCAGATGAATTCTAATTTGCTAAAATACCTTTCGTCTTTGTGAGGATAATTTTGCCTTATGAATTCACAGGCAAAAATACCTCTAGAGTACTTGTTATATTTTAAGATCTCTAAATGGTATCTTCAGAGATGGGTTATGATATTATAATTGCTAGAATATCACATATTTGTGTAATTCCTGAAAAATATCCTCAAGGTAGAATTAGCTTATGATAATCGCACCATGTGTGATACCTAATTGTTTAATATAATAATATACTTTTTAGGACATCTCACACTTATCTGAAACTCAATGGAAACATTTATTACCAGAATTAGGAATTATACGCCCATTGGCCATGCCAAATGTACCTTATCTTCAATTTCAAAAATCAGTTTTTAAAAAAAAAAAAATATTTATCTAGAGTTTTATCAATATATTTTTCAAGTCTTTAGTTGTGCAAGCTAAAGGCAAACATGCTCAATACACATTAGAAAAAGAGAAAAACAACTCAATTGTATATGAGTTGTTACACCACTGGAAAAACTCAAATATTTTCTGGTCTCATAAAATGATAAATGGCATAATGGCTACTGATTCAATGGCTATGCGAGTGCTCATAATTTACAATTTTTTTATTAAGTAAGGCTTGATTATAATCTTTTGTCTAAAATAAGAGAACTTACCTGGCACTTATACATTTATTCGATTTTTAAACAATTATTTATTAATCATTTCGTTTACTGTGATATTTCTTTTGGGAAATAAGATACGCAAAAATAAAATACCTTCCATTTGTAGCTGAAGTTGTGGTTAAAGACAACAGACATTATGTTTATTTCAGAATAGCTGGAAACTCCAGTAAAAAGAGAGCAGAATCTACATGATCTTAGAAGTAATTGTTTCCAACAATAAGATGTAATACAGAATACCTGGGCCTCAATTGAATCAGAAAGAACAAATTTAGCTTAGGATTTAATAATAAAATCAAGTTATGTTATTAAAATGCAAAATTGGAAAACCATCTTGCAAAGTGATGGAATGGGCTTTGTTAACAATTGAGTTGTTCAATTTGCCTAAAAACTGAAAACCTTTAGAAACCTCAGAGGTGACTTCCTGACCTTTACTGTATTACAAATAGGCCTGATGTTCAAGATCCACATCCATTATATGCTTGAATGAGCTCAGTATTTATTGTTCTTTCATATCATTAAAAGAGCTAAAAGGTTGGGAAAATGCATAATGTAAAGAAAGGTCAAGTGGTAATCGTGGTGTGAAATGCTGTTACATGTGTAACTATAATAATTCTTTAGATTTTATGCTCCCTGGAGAGGAAGTTGTTCAAAATTGTTCACCTACAAAGGTTTATTTTGTGCTAAATATAGCTCAGCGCTCTAAATGGTGGAATGAGCCTGACCTTTCGCTCCTCTGCATCGGCGATGGCCTTTTCCCGGCTCACTTTCTCTGTCTGAAGCCCGATCTTTGTGATCAGACCTTCAGCATCGTGATTTCTCAGGTGCAACTCAGCTTCTTGAGAGGCAAGTCTGGCTTTTAGATCTCCCACCTAAGGGAAAAGTCATTAGTTTGAAGTCACTTGCATTGAGAACAACAAATATCAGCTATAGCTTATTTTTTTAAAATGAGTTCAGGGATCCCTAACGGTTTGTATCTTGCATCTGTTTCCACACTGACTTGACTTTAGTCCCATGTGCAAAAATGCAGCCCCATTTTTTTCCCATATAGTAACAAATGGAATAATGTTTTCTAACAGTTTAGTGAAAAATGTCCTTAATTTATGTCAGCCCCAAATAGACGTTTATCTTCTCAACAGTCTGTGCGGTCAGGGAAGCATCAACAGCAGTCCCCCCTCCCCCCAGCACATGTCACTGAGCACATGTCACTCATACCCCCTGCTTTTCTTGTCCTGTGCAGTTCCAGCTGAGGCCATGGGATGACTTGCTTGGTGACAAGCTGGAGGACCTATGCCTTGCACCTTCCAACAGAAAACTGCTGGAAGCTTCAGACACGTTGAAGACATCCATATTCCTTGGCTGTTACCAGTTTACTTAATGAGTTACTTATTTTGATTGAAATGTCCACAGACAGGTCTTATCTGGGCCCACAAAATGAGAAATGGCCCTCCTGATTTTTTTCACCTCATATGACATTCAACTTCATACCTACTAAGAAGGCCAAACCACAAGTGCCCTGTGGGGATCACTATGGTGTGGTCGAAAACCCAGTGAGCATCCTAGGTTTGCATTCCTCCTCTCAGCCCCTCAACTAAATAACTTCTCACAGCTCTTGAGGAACTCCATCATTCTGAGGCATCAACAAATTCATCTGCTCTAAAGAATGATTCTGTGCATTTTTTCAGTTGGGATTTCATGAGGTTCAGAGGGTACCACTAGGTTCCTGAATCTGAGGATCAGGCAGGAAAAGCAGAAGTGAAGTGCTAGAGAGAAAAATGTGACCCAGCTCTCAGAAACACATGAAAGCAGCTTTGATACCACGATCATTAACTCTTCATTCCATTTAATTTCTAGAAATATAAATATTACTATTTTTTAAAAACCATAGACGCAAAGAATAATCATAACCATTTATTCTGACTCAATCGCTAAAAGTCCTTCAGTGATTTCTTCTCGCGGAGCAACATCCCACTACTACATCCAAGGACTCTCCTAACCCCCATGTCAAAGAGTTTGTTTACACTCTATGTAAAGGCACTTTTACCACTATGACAGCTCCCTGGACTAGTATAGTTTAAGCTGGGAATGATTTCGTAGGCTCTCTATGAACTCAGAGTAACAATGTACAGTGACATTTGCTTCTCTGTTTTTTTAGCCATGTGAAAGCAGTCATATGTTAGACCATAATCAAAACATTTCTCCAAGAGACTAGGTGGAACCTTATTTGAAGCCCCAATTTCAGTTTCTAAGGAAGCTTCTAGGTCTGAAATATCCAAAGTGACTCAAGCTCTGGATGCGAGGGCTTATCTATGAACTAAGGCTATCTGTGATGACCTAAGCTGACATCTAGAGCAGGGATATGTGGCTATAAAAGGGGTTTACAGCCTTATTGCAATAAATGAACAGTGCTAAGGTTTAGACATATATCTCAAATGGCGTGGACATCCAGCTCTGTGGAATTGCTTAAGGCAGATCCTAGAGGACACAGCTCCAATGTGAAGGCATTCGGCTCCACACACAAACTGATCTGACACTATAAGGCTTTCCAACCATCCACATAGAAAACTATACTCCCTTTTCATAATAAATTGATTAAAAAACAACTCTTAAGGAGCTATTAAATATTCCAACTACTCTTGATATTATTAAGGGCATTACATGCACAAATTCCTAATGAAGAAAAATCACCAGTGGTCCTTCAATCAAGACTTCGCATATCTTCTCAGACTGGCCTGTTGTTTCTAGCCGAGACAGGGAGACGCAAAGCAGCCCTGAACGTGGCTGACACCAGGAATCGGCTGTCCCTTTCTTTCTTCCTCTTCCCCACCCTCCGGCCCATCAACACATAACTGAGATGACTATTAAGAAACCACAGATCTTCTCTCCCTCTTTTTCCCTATGACTGAGATGCTGCCACCACTGGAATGAAATAGGTTGCTACTCCACATGCTTTTAGCTCTGTTATTTGGGGAGAAAACTCTCTAAGTGTGGCAGGGGCCACTTTTTCTTTGCCAAGGACTGCCCTACAGTATTGACAGCTCAGTTCAGGTTCTGACAGTTGAGGTTCTGTCTGGGACATCATTCAAAGGGACATAAATGCTCTGGGACACAGATCTCCTTCACTCATCTTCTGTTAGCTTAACAGGAATCCCAGGAAAGTCTTTACGAGGGAAAAAGGTCTTGGTTTAAGTGAGATGGAATTGGAGAGACAGGTAGAAGGAAGAAAAAGGAAAGAAAAAGAAGGCAAAGAGAAAAGAGTAAATAAAATGTGTATAAAAATGAAGAGTAAAGAAAGATATTCTTTGAAAGGTAAGGAAAAGATGCACAAATATGGATATACTCTTTGGGGGCTTCCCAGAAATTACTCTTCACATCACTCAATCCTGGAAACCTCCTCACTCTGGTTTCTCTTCCCAGTTGTGGTCCATCTACTCACTGCTTAGCACAGATCACAGTGTTTCACCAAAGAGCCATTCCTAGTAGAGGAAATGAAGGGGTAAAGAGGTGGGTGGTGTTTTGGCTTAAGAATGCTTGAAGGTCATAGCCAGGGAGGCCTCAGAGTGAAAGGTACCAACGTATGCTCCCCCAACCAGGTTGTGGCTTATTTCTCACCTAGGCACAAATGGGCCACCCAGCACTTTTGGGGGAAAAACTGGCCCAATCTCTTGAAGGGTATATGAGAGTATAACTTGATGAACACACTCTGAAGACACCTATTACATTTCTGGCCTTGAGGTGAGCATCAGTCAGAATTTTCTTTCCTCCAGCCCTAGAGCCTGGCTGGCTCAGAGAAAGGCTGGGTCATTCCCCAAAGTCTCCATATTCTCTTATGCTAATTTTTATTTTGGCCAGTCAGAGAGAGCCAGTATGTGACTATGGACAACACATGGGCTTTAGAGTAATACAGATCTGGGTTCAAACTCCAACCTCACTGACTCTTGGCCTTAAATTCTTGAAGCCTCATATATAAAATTACAGTAGCAATACATACTTCTTAAACTTGTTTGGTTTTTAACAATGAAATTAGATGACATGTGTACAGACCCACATGATTAACACTCTATGCTAATTATCTTCTGATTTACTCCTAAAGGTCAGAGCTACTGTCCTTGGAGGTAGGAGGGGCCTTATGACCGAGGATGAAGGTAACACTGGACACTTTCATCTAAAAGAGATGGTGGCTAAAAGGAGCAGATCAGACACCAAGGTCAGAGAAAATTGCTATCCTTAGGGACCCCCATTGCAACAATCCTCATCACGTCATCAGCCAGGAAATGATGCCCTCACTGTGGGTTGAGAATCTGAGACCAAAAGGGATTGTAGGTCCATCCTCATGTAACAAAATTCCTGACAATAAGCCCAGAGCACCAAAGCAGTCTGAGGCAAGAGGGCAAATGGCTCCCTTCAACATCTCTTCACTTCCTGCACTGAGGCAGGCCCACAAGAGAAGGTCTCTCCCCAAACCAGCTGTGACAGAGTAACTGGCCAATCCTTTTGTAGGCTTAGGAAAGCAGGAACAGTGTGTTCTTTGTGTCATTAAACTATAAATTTTAGCATGAGGCATTTTAAATAAATGGGTTGAAATGCTCCTTAAAAAGTAAATTTTTTTTTATTTTAAGAGCATAGATTTCACTCAGTAATCACACACCCTGGCCATACCTGAGAGGCTGTGGTTTCTAGTTTCTGGATGCCATTCACCAAGTGCTCTTTCTTCTGGGATACTTCATTTTGTTTCTTCTTCAACAGATTCTTAAACAGTGATATTTGTTCTAGAAAACTCTTTGGGGTGGCATAGTTGTGTCTTCTCTCATTCTGGTA
The DNA here is from genome assembly GCF_037783145.1 of Equus przewalskii. Classification (NCBI taxonomy): domain Eukaryota; kingdom Metazoa; phylum Chordata; class Mammalia; order Perissodactyla; family Equidae; genus Equus; species Equus przewalskii. Next base: position 53,776,110 of record NC_091834.1, on the reverse strand, counting down.
ATACCTGGTACTCATTTCATTTACGCTAGTGTGAACGTGTGCCATGAAAAGGCTAATAGAATCTTTGTCCAGTGGCTGAAAACACAAACATTGCAACTCATATGAAATTCTCTCAAGTTAAAACAAAAATGCAATTTACAAAACAGAAGAAAAATCAGCAAAATTATACAGTAGTTTTTTTTTTTCTAAAAGCCAGAACAAATTACAGTAGGATCTAGGAAAAGTTATTTAGTCTTTAAGAGACAGCCACAGGATTAGAGAGATGACAATAGAGCATTCAGCTTTAGTAACCTCCTCTTGCCAAGTAGGGCAAAGGATCTTTATGTGCTCCACATATCAATCCCCAAAGCCAACATACGACACAAGCACGGCATTTCACAACTTGATTTTTATCTACCAAGTGTGCAAAAGAGAAAATGGAGAAATTGAGTCATAGTATTCTGAGAAATATTTTTGGTGTTGCTTTCAAATTAAACTTTAGTCAAAGAAAACCAACAACCCTGCAGTCATTGAAAATAGAAAAAAGCTGAAACTGAGAAATACACAGTTTTATAAGAACCCATGTGAAAACCAACTGGATGGTAAGGTATAAAAGTCACTGCTTCTGGAAGAAAAATACAATCACTTCTATTGTCATTTGGAAAAACCCCCACAAAAACACAAACGAATAACTCCCCTTTCAATTACTGGAGAACCCCCACTATACATTCCTTCCATTTTGTCCTCTATGACTTCTGAAGTAGTTTACTTTTTAATTTGTGGAGTCACATCTCCCTCATTTTAATGGTTATTTATTGCATTCTGTACAAGATGAACCAGGTTCAATTAATCAAGGGAAGCCTAAAAATCAATTAATATGAATTAAATGAGCTACACCAACTCTTAGGAAAGTCACACATAATTTACCAAAGTGTTGTCAATAATGCTCAGACATCTTTGGGAAAATTACACACAAGTGGCTGGTGATGCAGTTAAACGTTTCAAACCTGCACCATTAATATCACAATCCGGGGTGCGAGGAGACAGGCCAATTCTTGTTGGTGAAAAACAACTGCTCCTGAGCAACGTCTAAACACTTAGCTTTCCAAAATCCTGAAAAATTCCTGAGTGGGTTTAAAATATGGACATATGGGCTTATTTTGCATATTAAAAATCCATCTCACTAGTAACTAAAATACTGTTTTGAAAGCAAAAGTTAAACAGAGAATGATACAAATCCTGAATATTCTTCCTCTCTACTAGATCCAAGACGTATGCATATAACCAAGTAGTGGACTCAGAATATAAGTGTATAAGGAAGTTCTACAACTTCATATAAAATCATATGCCCTTGGGAATTTTATTTTTAAAAGAACCCAACTGCAATATGAACATGAGGAGAAATTCACCTCTGTCCTGTGTTGTTTTATGTGAACTAAAAGTGAGCACGTATATTTCTACAATATAGATAAATACTTCCCCAGCCAACTGCAACCTCCTTACAGGGGAGAAAAAAAAAAAGCCCCTGGCCTCTGCCCAACCATGATCCTTATGAGGAGGCTCCTGGGCTGCCCTGAAAAGCTCTCTTTAACAACAGTTTCATTTGTAAATCCGTGATGGAAGAAGTGGTTTCCGGTAGAGCTGGAAGTGGCCTGAGACAACTTGTCTCAATGGGGCAAAATAACTATTGTTATCGGGCTTAACAAAATGGCACAGCATGGGAGACGCGCAGAGCCAGGGAGCAGCTGGTTGTAATTCACACTGTTTTTCAGAAAACTCTAATCGTTCCAGAACAGACCTCTTTGATGACTGGTCTTCCCGGCATTCTCAATTTGTCACTTTCTCTTATGATAAGGTCAGTAGTGACAGCACTTCCTGACATTAACAGCTGTGGCTTTTAAAAGGGTCATTGTAGAACTACTAATTGCAGTAATTTCATTAGCATAAATTATTTATTCTGCCATTCATTTATCCCCAGTTTTCTTGGCGGGGGGGGGGGGGGGCCGGGGGGGCAGGGGGCGGGAGGAGTTGGCTGCTGGTGCTGCCGCAGTGATGGCAATGCAACGCTGTATTTTTTACTTGTAGAGGCTCGAGTGAAAAGCATCATTCCTGCTACACTGGGCCCCTTAATGAAAACCAGTGGATCCCCTTCTGTCATCATTTAACAGCCAATCATGCTGAAGGCAAAAATAAAAATAAGCAGAGTGCCAATATCGAATGGTTCTAAATCCAAGGGTTCCCCCCTAAGATGCTTTGGAAAACAATGCTGTATCCAACGCACAATCAAATGCAAAGATGGAACTGCTTTTTCCCCACATTAAGAAAGTGTTTAATTACTCCCCTCTCGGTTGGCTCACCGTAAACACAGAAACATAAACAAACCCTGCGACTTGGTGTGACAGTTCTCAGGCGGTGGCAGTCACTGCCACACCAAGTACCCCAGCCACCTGACTCTTAAAGCAAATGCCCAGTATGTCCCTGAGGTTGAAAGTGACAGCAAAATTCATATGTGAGCCAATACCCAGAACTAAATCAAATATCATGTTATATAGGATTTTATACCATCCCAAGACCAGTGAAGACTATACTGGTCTGTACTTTTGAATTGGGACTTTCAAGAGTATTGTATTCAAGAGACGGAAGGAGGGGAAAGGGGGGCAGACAAAAAAAAAAAACTGTTTTCCTTTCAAGTTTAACTTGCGATAATTTTTGTAACATATAACGTCATATACCTACAGTCCATCTTGAAAGGTTTTTCCAGAAATTACTTCTATGTTAATTTGTTTACAGCTCTATTGAAGGATAATTAATATACAAAAAGCTGTACACATTTAATATCTATGTTAATTTTTAATAATTCCAAACTGCTGAGTTATAAAATCTACTATTTGTACTTTTTAGCCCCTTTTGGGGTTGGTAAAAGTGAAGAACATATTAATTAGATACTGTGGTTGTAAGGTTCGTTTATTAAATAAAGAAAATTTAATAACACATAAAATGAGCAGTATTGCATTTGAACACCTCACATAAGCAACACATAGTGCTGGCTGACTTCCAAAAAAGATTCTGGTGGCAGCCATGGACATGGGGTCCGAACCTTAGGATCTCGGTTAGATTTCCAGGTCTGTAAAGTTGGGCCAATTATTGCATTCTCCACACTTCCTCCTGCCCACAAAATCAAAGGTTAGACTTTGTCACTCTTTCTTACTCTGTTTCTTTTCTTCCTTTCCTTTCATTCCTCTTTCAGAATAGTCAAACACCTGTGCAATTGTCAAGAGCAGGGTTTAAGACTCTGGGCTCCGGTGTCAAAGTGCTGACGGGCCTGTACCTGCTAGTGATCTTGTGCTTTCGGCCTTCACCCCCTCACCTGTTCAACAGGGAAACCAGTGGTGCCTCCTTGAAGGGTTGGTGATCAGAGGTGAAAGCAATGCTAATAAATGCAGGGCAGGGTTACTTCTGCTGTCGGTGGTGATAATAGTACACCAACAGCAGTCGCAGTAAGATCACCACCACCACCCAGAGCAAGTCACAAGTGCTAAATGGAGCGCCAAAAGCAGTTTTCTACATCGGATGCTGGTTTTTCATTTTTGTTTATTACTTTGGTGAATGCATTTTGTTGTTAGTTGGCTTGTGCTTTTAATTTTTTGTTTTAATTTTAGAGACCAAGTCCTGGTCAAAGGCAAGATCAAGTCCAGCATAAGCCAGCAATCTTCCAGACGAGCTTCCAGTCATTGAATGAGGTAGCGTCCACGGTTCTCTGACAGAACATTAAAACAAAGGAGCAACTGAGGGAGGGAGCAGGTCAAACAGAACTCAGCGACCCTCTGACAGCAAGTGGACAAGGAGGAGAGGGTGGAGCTGGTTCTGGTGAGACCAGCGCTAGAAGAAAGCCACAAAACTAAAGCTTGGAGGTAGTGACACCTCCATCTGATTTAGTTAAATTTTCAGCCTAACGGCACATCCAAGTCCCTGGGCAGCTATAAAAATTAGATCCTACTTTTGAGGTGGGGGGGATTCCTCCAGTTTACATAACTGCAAAATCCCTGGAAAGCAGCACTCTACTGCTCTTTTGCAATTCTATTCTAAATTTGATTAACATGCATAGAGCAAGAAATGTATGATGGACAGTATACTGGTGTGCATGTGTAAAGAAGAAAGAGGGTTGAAGAATGGAGAAGGATATTAACAACCACTGGGGCCTTTTCACATCTATTTGGATATAGGCTTAAGCCAGGATGAGATTTAGGCAGATTCAAAATAAATTTAGTAGGGGCTGGCCCCGTGGCCTAGTGGTTAAGTCCAGCACACTCTGCTTTGGCTACCCGGGTTTGGTTCCTGGGCACAGACCTACACCACTCTTTGGCAGCCATGCTGTGGAGGCAATCTACATACAAAATAGAGGAAGACTGACACAGATGTTAGCTCAGGGCAAATCTTCCTCTGTGAAAAAAATTTAAAAAATAAAAATAAAAATAAATTTGGTTGCATTTGTTTTTAAAACGTCTTGATCTTTTAAAATGACTTTGCTATTCCTCAGGAAGAGGCTATTTTCCCCAAATTCACAGAATTTCTATTGCACAAAGTTATCTTTCTACTTTTCTATTCCCATCACATAATTCTAATTTATATTTCAAAGAAAAAACTGTACTAAAAATCACTAATGGAATTTCTGCTAACGTGCCGATCACTGACAAAATGTTTACTAGGTTTCACGCTTGGCCTAACATTTTGAAAAGAACCTAGAGACCACTGAAGAAATCACTCTTTAAATATAGCAGTAAAACAACTTTCCTGTTTGAGTGGACATTTTTCACGATCAGTTTGGAAAACAGCAATAAAATATGCCATTCATGTTACTCAACCCAACAACAAGTTCTGGATTGAAGAGGTGGCAGCATGCGGAATAAAGTCATTTCTTGAAAAAGCTAATGACACTGAGCTTGTGTAATTATTTAAAATTCGCATCACATCAAAAAGACAAAGAATTTTAACTTGCCAATTGGCCAACATGCCTGAAAAGGATGGGCTCCTCCATCTTGCTCAGATCTTTACTCTACTCCTTCCAATGCAAATCTCACTCCTCAGTCAGAGAGCTCATCTTTTCATTTCCATTCAATAATTTCTCCTTTCATCAGGCCTTGCTTTCAAGTATGTCTATTATTCATTATGACTTGAAAAGCAAAAAGACTGCTTGTCCTTTAACATGCATTTCTCCTGCCTTTTTTCTTGAACGTTCCTAACTGAGACCCATGCACTTCTCAGTAATGGCTCTTCCCAATGATTTCCTCAGTGTCTTTCTCATAGTATTTGCAACCACATTCCCTAGGACACCCACAAGGCCTTGCCTTTTCTCCCTCCTTACACCGTGTCCTCCCATCTCCATTTCCAGATCTCCTGTGAGGAGAGTACATTGACACAAAGTCTTCAGATAAATACCCAATGGTACTTAAATGTCAAACTATTTTGGTCATTCTGTCAGCTGTCATTTAATTCAATACCAGGTAGAAAAGTAGCATAAACATTTACTTAGACGCAGTCAGACCGCACCCCTGGGTGCTGAGTTTGTACTGATTGAAAATTATATGTCAACACACACGAAACTGCTTGCCTTTAATGAATCCTTTCTCTGCGGCTAAAGGGGGGTCACCTTGTATAAGTACCTTAGACTCAGCAAATGAGGCCAATAATTAAGAAGTACCCAAATTACACTGATAACTTTCGGTCTTAATGGTAGAAATTAAAACTAAGAAAGCGATTAAATTAGTGCTCATTCAAAAAATTTAAAAGCTATTTTTGACCTCTCCAGGAAAGGCACCACCCATTTTTAGGAGAACATGGACACGTAGCACTCTGAAGTATAATTATTCTCCTGAGCAACAAATTAGGAAGGTGGGAAAGTTAAACGAGCACACTGCACTGAGATGAAATCATCTGGCTAATTTGTTTCCAGGCATAATTCAGCTCAATAGAAATGGCAAAGTGCTTTTTAAATTCCTATTTGGCACTCAGTGTCCTATAGGAGGCGTCATGGTACCACCAGATAGAGCTTAGCACCTGCCAGGAGCCCTCTGGACTTAAAATGATGCAAGTCCGGCCTCATCCAGCAGATGTCAATGGTCACTGGCATATCAAAGCTCCTTCAGTAGCAACTGTTTTCCAAGCGGCACCTCCTGGGACAGGAGAAAGCTTCCCCCAGAGCAGCAAAGGCAAGGAACTTAAGAAAGTGCTGTGCCCAACACTAACTTAACCCAACCTACCAGCACCTGTTTCCTCCCACTTGAGAAACTGACATTAAGCAACACAGTGCACTGGCCCTTTTCTCTTCCTTACCAAACCACCCTGATAAAACAGAATTTTGCCACTAAAAGATATATACTGGCTCTCACCCTCTAATAAATCGGTATTTTGAACTCTTCTTGTAATTATCAGAAGACAAAATACTGCCCTACATAATTCCAGTAATGCAGTGAACCTAGCGATAGCTTAAGAAACATGTGTTAATAATTGTGACCACTATTTCTCATATTTAATGGTTTTCCAGATTTTAAAGAATAACATCTTTCTAGTGGACTTTACCTAATGCTAGCACTAGTCTCCATTCAATGGGGCTCCTTTGACTCTTCAGGAAGACATGGAATGGTGAGAGTAATGTTTCAGCCAGAAGTCAATCACTCCTGGGAGTGTCCACCGCTCTACTCCTCCGTTCATGAGGACAAATTTACATACATTTCCCTAAATATCAGAAGTGCTATGCAGTGCCCCCTGGCTGGTGGAAAAAAGTGAAAATTGCTTTAAAAAACGGAATCATACTTTACTACTATTCCCTCTTTACCCAGAAAACAAGTTGTTGCTTTTTTTAAAGGTCCAGGAAAGTGCATTCAACATTAGGGATGAGTGTAGAGACAGGCAGGAGAAAGAACTTTCCAGATATGCAAAAAATAGTGATGAGTATTCTTTTCATTTAGTTATAGAAATGTTTGAAGTGAGAGAGGAAGTATTTGAATGTCGTAAAGCCTTTATCATATGCAAATTTTAAATGCCACTTGACAGTTCTTTCCTGGCAATCCAGCAGTAAATAATTAGATTAATAGGCATTTTAGGAAAAGACAATAAACTATATACAATAAAGCTATATATTATACATAAAATACATATATAATAAGAAATAAGCAATAAAGCTACTTGAATACAAATACTTAAATACATAAACATGCCCAGATTTCTAACCATCTGGCCACCAAAAGATAGAATATTCAACAAAATGTTCAAGGCTTGCTTTGGAAAAGTGGCAGCCATGCCTTTGGGAGTAAGGGATGCCACAGTGGGTTGTCCCTGTTCTCAATAAACTTTCAGCTAGAAACACACATCACTCCTTACATATCCCCAATTCTATTTTTGACTCTGAGAATCACTTTCAATGTGGGACCCATTCTAGGCACCTTTTCGCCTCATCACTCAGTGGAATTAGAAAACAAACCTCGCCGGGAGGTCTCCACAATCACCACCCTTCCAAACTACGTGATCAGAAAGCTGCTAGATACAAACAAAACTGCATTCGAGGCAGTCTGAATGACACCTTCATATTTACATTCCTTTTCCCTTTGAATGTGAACACTTGAAGGTTTTCTTCTTTTTTTGGTTTCATGCAACCATTTTAAAATGTAATAGGGGATGCAAATATCAACATAATCAAATGACAAACATAACCTATAAAACATAAACTCATAAAACAAAGTGGATACATTATTTGACCTGGGGGACAGCTGAATTTATGGGGGCTGATTTTCAATACTGTAATGAGAAAAATCACAATGAATTGCATTGCTTTGTTAAAATCCAGCATTGCATGGCTATGGGCGGGTACTTTTCTGTTTCTGTTTTTACTTGCACATTTAAAGGCTTGAGATTCAGTAAGCCCTATTATGATTCAAGTAAGCAATGATGCTGCCTTCTGGTGAGTCAGTGCACGAGTGAGAACACGCTCATGTGCTGTGTGTGAGTGTGTATGTGCGTGTGTGCACACATATCTCAACCTGGTGCAAAAAGTTCAGCCATCATGTTCCTAAGAATGTAAACTAACAAAGATGATCTTATCATTTTAAACAAAGACAACTTCCTGATAGGAGGTGTATTTTGGAAATTACTTACCTATTGAGGACTTTTGCCTAGAGTGAGTGTGAGTGTGAGAGTGTGTGTGTGATTCAGAGGCTGACATGGCATACCTCAATTCCTTTGGTTTCCTCAATGAACCTCCTGCTGACTGAGACCAGAGCCTCCTGTGGCCATGCGTGAAACCAGTCAATAGCCGTGCAGTTAACTATGGCTGGGAACTTCCGAGCTCTAACTCTCAGCGTGTGACCAACCGGAGAGAAACACAGAATGATCTGCGGAGACATGGGGGCAGGGCAGAACAGGAGGATGTTGAGCGAGCAAAGAATTACACTGCAATCCTAGACAATGAGAGAAAGTAGCGCAGCCAACCGTGACATGAAACCATCCTCCAGCACCGCAGAGTGGAAGCAACATTAACCTCCTTGCTCATCAAAGAAGAAATCTGCCCCAAGTGGCCGCCCCACCAAACACACGGAAACACCGCTGAGCGCCTCCCTTAAAATCTCCCCCTCTCCTTTTGAACATTTTTGATGATTACCACTAATAGTGGGAAATTTATCCTTTTCCTTTACACAAGTAACAGTATAACAATAAGAAATAAAAGTGAAAACCAAGTCACCATGATAAAATAATACCAATACTTTCATCTTCTCGCCTTCCACTCTGTAATTCATTCGGCTCAATAAAACTGTGTAATATACTTAAAAAAAATGTTTTATCATATTGACTGTTTACTTCGTTTCCATGTAAAATAAAATGCCTTCCCTGCAGTTCTTCACATTTTTAAAAGAGTAAAAAATTCAGTTTATACATGCTCTTGATAAGAAATTTGTAAGTTTCTGGCTTAAATCTAAAGTTTTATTTAAGTATTTAATGATTTAAGAGTTAAGTTAAATCTGAGTCTGTTTCCAGGCTCGTTTTAGTGACGCAAGGATTCTTTCTGTCAGTCGTGCTTGAGTGTGGCTGTGACAGCGTGTCGCAGAAGCTCTGGAGGGGAGCAGGACGTCACAAGTCAAGTGGGTGTGGGCATCCTTTCTGGGCATCTCTGAGCTGCACAGGGCTGTGTGCAGAGCTGGTACAAAGGAGGTGTTTAGGGAGTCCCAAGTCCCGAGTCCTTGTGGACTCGAGGGCAGTGGGGGGAGTCACGCCAGCTGGGTTAAGGTCTGAGGATGAGTCTTGGTTTCCTCTTTCCTAGAAATGGCTGGGACTTGATATAAAACACAGCTTTGCAGCTCTCTCAACTAAGCCTTGAACACTTTGAGATCAGGCAATTCATAAAATCAGTTTTTGAAAGATACGATTTTTTTCCCCATAGCATTTAAAAAATTCACATCATAAAAATCTCCAGCATATGTGAAGCCATATAATATCTCATTTAACAGGTACTTTTACTATGTTTATTTTATATACTATGGCTCTTCAACAACTCAAGACAGATAAACCCTAATATTTAAAATGTTTTATTAACAATGTATAAGCTGGTCATTTATTCATTATATTTAAGAGACTAGTTACAAAGTGAATAATTGCCCTAATATTGCATGTGCTAAGTTAACAAGCCTCAGTTACAATGCATAATTTTCACTTATATCTCGGTTCTTACGTTTCTCCTACCAACCTTCTTTTCTCCCTATACTTGAATATTTCTCCTTTGTGTCCTAGAAGTTGGTTTTCCACACCCAACATTTCTCATTAGTGACAATTTTAGAAACCTCATTTATACATAATTGTAACAAAAGGCGGTGAGAAAAAAAAGCATCCTTTATTTGAGATGCTAAACATTTCCATCACTTCTACACTTATATTTCTACACTTGTTAATGGCACACCATCAGGTCTTTAGGATATGTTAGAAAACAAAGTATCTGAACCACGTATGTTTAGTCTCAGGAAAAAAATACTTTCTCCGAGTTAATTTAATGATATGCTTTCATTACTTATTGAAAGATAATAGAGAATGCTCCTTAAAAGATTTTTTTCCTGCAATTTTATGGTTAGGACATTTTTTCCTATGTTATTTACTATGGCTTCAATAGGATCCTCTCCCAATGCCATGTAAATTTCCCACGGAGGGTAGGTAGGGGGAGGCCGGTAGGTCCCAAAGAACTGTTAAGAGCTGGTCAGAAATGCAGTCTTGGACCCACTCCAGACATAAGGAATCAGAAACTCTGGATGGGGCTTGGGAATTTGTGTTTTCAACAAGGCCTCCAAGTGATTCCAACATCCACAGCTATAACCAATAGCTTTAAATTTCCTGTGGGAATGCTTAAATGAAATATTTACATTTTCAATGTGTCTGCAGTTGGTGAAATACTCATAGAATCTAAGACTCTATCTACACACAGAGTAAAATGGAGAATTTAGAGAATTTTAAAGAAATTAGATAATCTTCAATAACCTAAATTCTATCATCTAATATACATCGTTATCATATCTATATACACCTATATCTACATTGTATCTATAATACATCTAATATGTTCCTTAGTACTTCCTAAGAAGGGAAAGGACGGTATTACACTAGCCTTGGGGAGCGCAATTATTGACCCAATCCACTGTTCGATAATTTCTAGTTTTGCCAGAAATCTACCACAGAATGTCTCCTGCCATCCAGCTCACCTTGGTAGTAGTCTCCTGTGAGATTTTTCCAAGAGCCCATGCTAACGTCTGGAAACTGTCAGTTATTATCTTCTTTTCTAAAATAGTCTCCACATTTTATAGATAACCTGGAGTAAACTCAAGTTGTTGCCTCAAGCAATATTATTGTGGGGGAAATAATCCTGCATAATTTTCCTATTAAATTTCACTTAATTTCGTGAGAGATTAACATAGCAGAGATTTATAATAAATAAAAAGACAAACAATTGAAAAAAAGAGTTACGATGTCCATAATTTTTCAGCTTTACTGAGGTATAACTGACAAATGTAAAATATTTAAAGTGTACAATGTGATGATTTTATACCCATATACACTGTAAAAAGATTCCCCTTATCGAGTCAATTAAATCTTCCACACCATATGTATATATATATATATATATATATATACGTATAATTTTTTTTTGGTGAGAACATTTAAGCTCTATTCTCTTAGCAAATTTCAATTATACAACAGTGTTATCAACCATAGTCACCAGGCTGTACATTAGGCCCTCAGAACTCATTCATGTTATAACTGAAAGTTTATACCCTTTTACCAATCTTCCCCTATTTCCCCCATTTCCTACCCACTGGCAACCACTTTTCTACCCTCTATGAGTTTGACTTTTTTATTTTTTAGATTCCACATATAAGCAATACCATGTAGTACTTGTCTTTTTCTGTCTGCCTTATTTCAACTTAGCATAATTCCCTCTAGCTTCATTCATGTTGTTACAAACGACAGGATTTCCTTCTTTTTTAAGGCTGAACAATATTCCATTGTATTTTTGTGTGTATGTGTATATGTGCGTGTGTGTGTATATAATATCTCACATCTTCTTGATCCATTTATCCATTGATGGACACTTAGGTTGTTTCTATACCTTGGCTACTGTGAATAATGATGCTATGAATACGGGAGTGCAAATACCTCTTCAAGATAATGGTTTTGTTTCCTCTGGATATATAACCAGAAATGGGATTGCTGGATCATACGGTAATACAGTTTTCTTGAGGAACCTCCATACTGTTTTGCATAGTGTCTATATCAGTGTGCATTCCTACCAATAGTGCACAAGGGTTCCCTTTTCTCCACATCCACGCCAGCATTTATTTCTTGTCTTTTTGATAATAGCCATTCTAAAAGATGTGAGGTGAGATCTCATTGTGGTTTTGATTTGCATTTCCCTGAAGATTAGCTGAGCGCCTTTTCAGCTACCTTTTGTATGTCTTTGAACATTTGTATGTCTTTGAAAAATGTCTATTCAATTCCTTTGCTCATTTTTCAATTGGTTTGTTTTTTTGCTGTTGAGTTATAAGAGTTCCTTGTATATTTTGGATATTAACGTCTTATTAGATACATGGTTTGCTAATATTTTCTCTCATTCCATAGGTTGCCTTTTTATTTTATTGATGGTTTCCTTTGCCGAGCAGAAGCTTTATAGTTTGATATAATCTCAATTATTTTTGCTTTTGTTGTCTTTGCCTTTGGTGTCAAATCCAAAAAATCCTCACCAAAACCTCGTTAAGGAGCTTACCCCCTACATTTTCCCCTAGGAGTTTTATGGTTTCAGGTCTTACAGTCAAGTCTTTAATCCAGTTGAGTTGATTTTTGTTATAGTGTAAGATAGGGGTCCAGTTTCACTCTTTTACATGTGGCTATCCAGTTTTCTCAACACCATTTATTGAAGAGACTATTTTTTTCCCATTGCATATTTTTGGCTGCTTGGTTGAAAATTAATTGACCATACATGCATGGGTTTATTTCTGGGCTCTCTATTCTGCTCCATTGATCTATGTATCTGTTTTTAAGTCAATACCATACTTTTTTGGTTACTATAGCTTTGTAATATAGTTTTAAATCAACATGTACCTCCAGATTTATTCTTCTTTCTCAAGATTGCTTTGGCTCTTGGGGTCTTTTGTTAATTCCATACAATTTTTATTTTTCAGGAAGATTAGCCCTGAACTAACATCTGCTGCCAATCCTCTTTTTGCTGAGGAAGACTGGCGCTGAGCTAACATCCATGCCCATCTTCCTCTACTTTACATGTGGGATGCCTGTTACAGCATGGCTTGACAAGTGGTGCGTAGGTCCACACCCGGGATCCAAACGGGTGAACCCTGGGCCTCTGAAGTGGAACACGCGGACTTAACCGATGTGCCACTGGGCCACCCCCATACAAATTTTAGAACCGTTTTTTCTATTTCTGTGAAAAAGCCACTGGAATTTTGGTAGGATTTTATTGGGTAGTATGGACATGTAAACAATATTAATTCTTCCATTCCATGAACACGGGATGTCTTTCCATTTATTTGTCTTATTCAATTTCTTTCATCATTCTCTTATAGTTTTCACTGTATAGATTTCACCTCCTTAGTTAAATTTATTCCTAAGTATTTTATTCTTTTTGATGCTATTGTAAATGAAACTGTTTTAATTTGATAGCTATTAATGCATAGAAATTCAACAGACTTTTGTATATTGATTTTGTATCCTGCAACACTACTAAATTTATTAGTTCTAACAGACTTTTAGTGGAGTCTTCAGTGTTTTCTTTATATAAGATCAGGTCATCTGCAAATAGAGAGAGTTTTACTTCTTTCCGATTCAGATGCCTTTTATTTCTTTTACTTGCCTATTTGCTCTGGCTGCAACTTCCAGTGTTATGTTGAATAAAAGTGTTGAGAGTGGACATCTCTGTCTTGTTCCTGATCTTTGAGGAAAAGCTTTCAGCTTTTCACCACTGAGTATGATGTTAGCTGTGGGCTTGTTATATATAGCCTTTATTATGTAGAGGTACATTCCCTCTAACCCACTTTATTGAGAGTTTTTTTTATCATAAATGGATGTTTTATTTTGTCAAATGTCTTTTCTACATCTATTGAGATGATGACATAATTTTTATTGACTGCTTTCTCTGTATCTATTGAGATGATCGTGTGGTTTTTATTCTTCATTTTGTTAATGTGGTGATTCATACTGTTTGATTTGCGGATGCTGAACCATCCTTGCATCCCTGGAATAAAGCCCATTTGATCATGGTGTATGATCCTTCTAATGTATTTTGGGGAATTCAGTTTGTTATATTTTATTGATGGTTTTTGCATCTATGTAACAGGTATATTGGCCTGTAATTTTCTTCTCTTGTGGCATCCTTGTCTGCCTTTGGTTTCAGTGTAATGCTGGCCAGGTGAAACGAATGTTCCCATCTCTTCCATTTTTTGGGAAGACTTTGAGAAGGATTGATATTAATTCTTCTTTAAATATTTGGTAGAATTCACCAGTCAAGCCATCTGGCCCTGTATAATTTACCTTTGAAATACCTCAGTCTAGTATGATACACATGTCAATACTCATTTTATACCTTTGAGGCATTGGTTAATATCTGAAATACACCTATAGAAACTACACAGGCTACGGATTCTTAACCAGCATTTCACATACTTTAATAAAAGTTCACACAGCAAAGTCAGCTACCTGAGTTCTTAGCTAACTTCTCTCATCAACACAAATGGTTGGTTAGTCAGCATCATGAATACTGAAGATAATTTTTCAATGATGAAAAGAGTAGTGTTCAAAATATCTGAGAAAAATAGAAATAGTGTACTTGCATCTCCATCATCGTATGAAAAGAATAGGAAAATTTAGATATTGAAGTATCCCAGTAATTATACCCTTGGTTCTTTACACTTTGGATTTTGACCAGTCCTGTGATAAACAGCTTAAGGCAAGATTCTGTCTTTTTATGTGATTCTGATGAGAAGACCAGCTGAATCCTACCATCAGAATACCGCCATATCTGTCCCAAATGACCTTTCAGTAAGGGCTAGTCAGGTTCCTGGGATTGCAATAAGCTTACAGAGGAAGTTTTAAGACTTTAAGACTCATTTTAAGTTATGCTACATATAAACTTTATGTGTAGCAGAGATCAGTCTAAGACTTACTTTTCTTTTCTTTTTTTTTTTTTTGAGGAAGATGAGCCCTGAGCTAACATCTGCTGCCAATCCTCCTCTTTTGTTGAGGAAGACTGGCCCTGAGCTAACATCCGCGCCCATCTTCCTCTACTTTATATGTGGGACGCCTACCACAGCATGGCTTGCCAAGCGGTGCCATGTCTGCACCCGGGATCCAAACCAGCGAACCCTGGGCCGCCAAAGTAGAACGTGTGAAATTAACTGATGCACCACCAGGCTGGCCCCTAAGACTTGCTTTTCTTGAAGCACACCTTAGGTTGGGAGATTTGGGGAGAACTCTCCCCTCCCACCTGAATAGGTGTTATCTACCTCTAAGGACAGAAGGTCACTGAAATATATCCCCCTCCAATAATTCCTGACAATTGCAAATGATCAAATTGGCTTAAGTTAGTTCCCAGCAGTGGACTAGAAAGAAAAGTCAGCTAAGAAAATAAAGTTAAAAATGACTGAGACAGCTGTGCTCTTTTCTAAAAGCAAATTCTCACAAGTGAAAAGCAAGCCCTGAAATCACCATCTATGTCTTTCCTACAGCTCTAACATTTGGATGTCAGGAACTTACTTTTGAAATCCATACCATAGAATTTTCTATTCTTTTTTTACCCCTACCCAGGTGTTATGACTCATGTGCAATAACCCACTTTTCACTGTGCTTTGTAATCTGTCTCAATTTCTTTTAGATAAGATCCCATCGTAAGTACATATTTATTTGTATCACTGAGAGGACTCAGTCCATTTCCTCTTGTAATGGAAATCTGAATCGCTACCGTCACTCTGCATTTCTTTACAGTTGATATAGTTACTCTCAGAAGTAACCGTCCCACATATTTACCTCAGAAGCTTCTATCCATAACTTACACTTGCATTTATCCTCAAAAGTCTCAGTATTTTTCAATAATGATAAGATCTTACCGACAGAATCCTCACAGGAATGGAGGTTTAGAGTAGAAACTTTCCCAAGTTTGACTGTTTTAGTATCCCTTTATCATCCTTACATCCTCCTCTACCATCCCTCCATCTAACAACCTTTAATTTCAATTATTTTGATGAGATCCAACAGCATCTTCAACATATACACATTCAATACATTTTTATGTTTATTTTCTTTTTGGCTAACACACAATGAAATCATTCTCACAGCCTTTTACTTGTCAATATTGGTCAGTACAGATTTTTACCAGAGGTATTGTTTCACATTGGGGAGTTTTGGTTCTTATATTTATTTTTTTCTTTTTTTAAACAAACTCTTCAATTCATAAAGAAAAGGTATATGGAATCCCAATAGATAGCAAAGAGCAAATCCATTCCTGAGGAGAGAAGACAGCAGGAGTTATAATTCCCACTCCGTATTCTCTACTATACACTCCTATGTACAGATGACGAGTAGGTCCCCTCATCTTAGCTGCCCTGTCCTCAGGGCATACGCTGCCCACACACTGCTCTCCAGGCCAGCCGGCAGCCCCAGAACCTCATATAATAGTATTGTTGTTGTTTTTCAAAACAGGAAATCAGATGCCTTATTACCTACGGAATAGGTCCATATTTGAACCAGGTCATGCAAAGTTTGGGGCTTATGATCTGTGCTGCTCTGCTAGGAGAGCAGTCAGCATCCCTGCTATGTGGTAACTCTACACACACGTGCAGTTGCAAGAACAAGGCCCATACTGTGCCGACAAACCCCAGATGTGAATGTACACAAAATGTGAAAAATATGAACATGCTGTTCAAAACGCAAAGTTTATTCAATTAAAGGGATGTCCTTTATTCTGGGATTAAGCCCTTCATTTTTGGTGTTAAAATTTTCTTTTATAATAAACAACAAGGGAGATGACTTCTACTCACTCTTTGAGATGCTTCCTAATCGTTTTTTCCTCAATGAAAGCTTTACAGTCCTGTGTTCTGTTCTCTTATACACCCCTTATCTCTCATATACACGGCTGTAATTTTATACTGCTTGTATGATATGGCGGTAGATGCTTGTCTTACCAACAATGAGGTGGGCTCCAGGTGAGCAGGTGCTGGCTCCTACTCATTATCATACTCCCAGGGCCTAACACATCACAGGCACTCAATAAATATTTGCTGAATGCTGAATGGATAGATGAATGAGTAAACACATGGCAGTTAAAAAAATTCTTCTAGACAGAATAAAATATTAATATCTGTGTCCTATTTTTTTGAGGTTTCGCTGTTTTATGAAATTTTGAAGACAGTGAACCTCAGATAAAAAATACAAGGTCACAACTTTTGTCTTTCTCTGAAGTTTTTTTTAATTCTACTTAGATCAAATAATATCAAAAACTGCAAGGGCAAGAGATATAGCACTGTATTCAGAGAGGTGTGGTCCTAATAAGCAGAACGTTGTCGGCAGGGCCGAGACTGACACAAGCCTGGAACTGGCAATGTGCAAGCCAGCCTTTGGAGTGTTTCTTGTTCTCCATGAGAGCAAGGGTCAGAATGAGGGGCAGGAGGGAGAGAAGACAGCATCACTCAATGATAAAGCCATCCTAGACAGGCATCCACATAAGGGAGAGGAAGCCAGGTGCTCTGCCCATCAACCAGAGGCAGATCTGAAGAGACTTGACTTAACAATCACGGAAGGGTGAGGTTTTGCAACATCTGACTTTTTACTGGACAGGTGAGTAGTTAAGTTTTTTACACAAGATCAAAGATATATCATGGAAATGACTTGTGTGAGTACTAAGTCTTTCAGCTTATGCTGTGCTACGGTGTTAATCTGATGCTCAGAATGAGTGTTGCTCAGCATCTCTGTTGAGCTATCAGGTTCCCTAGACATGTTGTAGTATGAGCCAAGAGAAAATCACCCATACTGTCCGTTGCCAAACTCCGAATATGAATTGCTCTCTCTTCCATCCAAGAAAGAAGAAGAAGAAGAAAAGCCTATATTGGGCCTGAAGAAAAAATACTATAAAACTAAGAAAAATGAAAAAGTGTCCAGCAGATTGAAAGGAAGATAATTCCACTGAAGCTAATTTCATATAAGAACCTGAAGAAAAGGATAAAAACTTGCTCACACTCTCAAAAGGCTGTAAGGAAAGAAAATTATAGAAACCCATAATAAGAGAACAGGCCAAGATAAAGGAAGAAGATAACACAAAGGGATCCATAGAAGAACATATATAATAAAATACAGCACTCTTCCGAAAAATATCTGAAGCATAGAAAACTGGAAGGAAATATACCAATATGTTTTCAGTAGTTACCTATAGGCAACACAACTAAGCATAGTTTTTATTTTCTTTATATGATTCTGTATTTTTAAATTCTCTACAATGAACATATATTTCTTATATAACCAGAAATGGATCTCTCTCTCTATATGTGTATATATATATATATTTAAAAATACAGAACCACATGAAGAAAATATATATACAAGATATATACACACACACACCCTTAAATACATAGATAGATAACAAGACAGATATCTAAAATTTTGGGCAAGAATCAGGGGCTGCTACACATATCAGGTGCTCTTTTTCCCTATGGCATCGGATGGCCAGGAAGAAAGGCAAGAAAGAAAAGTTTTGGGGTTCACTAAAGTCAACAGGAGAGAAGATCAAAGTACTATACTCTAGTTGTAAGAAGAGAATTACATAGGAAAAGATGCACATATACAAATGTGAAGGAGAGAAGACAATTGGCATTTATCCATTGGCTTATTTCAGGCAATCCAAGGACACACATCTGATCATCATTAATCGGAACTGCCCTGTGGGATTCAGAGGTCACATTTTGCACACCAACAGGTTCTCACTGCCCTTGCATTCCAAATGGGAACTGGCTTTGGGTGGTGAGCATGGGTAATGGGGTGGCAACTCCACATCATTTAGCTTGACCTGCCAGGTGTGCTCACCAACCCTTGCAACACATTTAGCTTCCCATGTTGCCCAGCTAGGAACATATGCAAAGGAAATGTCAGCTTATCAGAAATTGAGTCTTCAGTACATGCTGCTGGATATCACAATGTATGAAACTAACAGAGAGCAATCTAGAATTCTTTAAAAAAAATTTTCAAGGATTTGAAGGTAATATATACGGATGAAGAAAAAGAAGCTGCCATTTTCTTGTAAAAGGTGATCCATTTCTTTGCCGTATTATTTCTCCCTCAGGGCAAGACGCTGACCACTAACCTTTCTGATGATGCAGAAAACTTAGTGACAAGGCCAAGAAGGATTAGGAGTATTTGAAAGAGATCCTATTCCTCCTTAGCATTAAAAATCAAAAAACAAAAAAGCTCCTCCTACACATTTTAGCAGGAAAGAAGACTATTCAATTAGTAATCCCGTGTCAGTGGGGGAAAATGATTCATATCTAACTCCAAAGTAAATTCTAGCTTGTACTAAGGTAAATACAAAACAATGAGAGTATGAAAAGGACTAGACAACAACAGAGATGAATACAGAACTGATCTCGGTTTCAGTAAGGCCTGCCTAAGCACAGAATCAAAGGAAACACGTAAAGGAAGAGACTGATGGATTGAACAAAGTAAAAACTGAAAACTCCTGTACATCTATCTGCACTATATGAATATTAGTAAGTTCAAGGAGAAAAACCATATCACTATCTCCATAGATGCTGAAAAGGAATTTAATAGGTAGATACTTCCTGGACAAGAGACATATCCTGAATCAAAAGCCAACATAAGACATGATAGTAAAACATTAGAAATACGCTCATTAATGCAAAAATCAAGACAAATTCGTACTATCACCATAATTATTTAACATTCTCCTGTAGATTTACCAATGCAATGAGGGAGGAGAGCAGATAAATAGAATATGACGAATATCATTACCTGCAGGCTACATGATACCAACCAACTAATAGAAACTATCAGAGAGGCAGGAAGGTCGCTGGTTATAAAATTAAAAATCAGGAGCTCTCCCATGTACTACAAACAACACACCACCAGAAAACTTTATGAAAGAAATATTCCTTCTACAAAACAATACACGACTTTATGTCATAAAGATTAAATTCTCCCTAATATAAAATAAGCTTTCATCATGATTTCAATAAAAATGAAATGTGTTTGGAATTTGACAAAATGATTCTGCTGTTTATCCAGACATATAAACATATGAGAACACACACACACACACAAAAACTAGATAAGAAAGAGCAATTAGATATTAGATACAGCGGTGGATAATAAAGCTTTAATAATTTACAGAGTACAAAGCTGGGATCAGCAGCAGAAAGACTGATCAAGAAAAGAGAACAGGGGATCCAGAAATAGACCCAATTAATATGGCTATTTGTCATATAATAAAGGTAGTACTTTAAATCAGTAAGGAAGAAGTACATGATATTGAGATAAAAATGTATCTTTTTGGATGAAAGCAACCTCTGAGCTCACTCTTTACCACATATAATATCAAACATATTCCAGACAAACTATAGTTTTAAACATAAACACAAAAGCATGCCGGGCCTGGAATGGCTGACGCTGCTGCTATTTCAAAATCCACTTGCGATTTTATTCAAAAAGTCCACGTGACAAGATCAAATATTCACTTCCGCAGCCTCCCCGATAGGTGGAGGTGGCATATGACACACTTGTGGCCAGTTAGACGGCAGCTTAAGGTTTGGGGAGAAGCTTTGGTTTCCTGATACAGAGAGCCCCCGTGTCTTCATCCTCTTCCTTCTTGCCTGGAATAGAGTCCGGATTGCACTCATCTCGTGATTCTGGGGCAGGAAGCCTCAGGGTGAGCGCAGGGGGACGTGAAAAACGGGAAAGCAGGGGTCTGTCAGGGGATTACGAGCTAGTCGGGACTCAGCGATGTGAGACGCTCAAGGAATTGTTCTTGGAGATTCTCTTATTTGTTGCCCAATTGAGCCCCAACTGCTTCTAGTGAAGAGTTTTCTCATCTTGGAGAAAAAAATGCTTTCCTAAATTTACAAGAAAACTCAAATCCATAAAGGAAAACACTGATTAATCTAACGTTAAAATTACAAAGTTATAAACAAACAAACATGTATCATATATACATTTAAAAGACAAACGACAGAATAAGCAAAATGAGGCACATATATAAGACTAATTGCTTAATCTACATAGAACTCTTAGAAACAAAACATGTCAAATTTGATGGAAAAGTGGGCCTTTAAGACTTAGCCCCGGAAGTTACTCAGCCTCACTCTACGGCACTGTACTGTACTCTATTAGCTGAAGCAGCCCTAAGCCCACCCAGATTCAAGGAGAGAGGACTCAGACTCCACCTGTGAGTAAGAAGGGCATCAAAGCATTTGCAGGCATATTTTAAAACCACAAACTGCATCTATTGAACCTAGCAATTCCCCTTCTAGGAATTTATCCTACAGAAGCAAGCAAAGTTGTGTATGAAAGATGTACGTAAAGGACATACTTTTATTTCAGTACTGTTTTTAACAGCTGTTCTCAAAATTTCAGCACGCCCCCAGAATCACCGGGAGGGCTTGTTAAAACATAGGTTGCTGGGTCCCACCCAGAGGTTCTGATTCAAAAGATCTGGGATTGGATAATCTGCATTTTTTTTTCTGAGGAAGATTCACCCTAAGCTAACATCTGTTGCCAATCCTCCTCTTTTTTTTCCACTTGAGGAAGACCAGCCCTGAGCTAACATCTGTGCCAATCTTCCTCTATTTTGTATGTGAGACACCTCCACAGCACGGCTACTGAGTGGAGTAGATCTATGTCTGGGATCTGAACTCACGAACCCAGGCCGCTGAAGTGGAGTGTGCAGAACTTTAACCACTTAGCCATGGGGCCTGGCCCTGGATAATCTGCATTTTTTAAAAGTTTCAGAGCTGGTTCCATGGCTGAGTGGTTAAGTTTGCATGCTCTGCTTCGGCAGCCCAGGGTTTCACTGGTTCGGATCCTGGGTGCAGACATGGCACTGCTCATCAGGCCATGCTGAGGCGGTGTCCCACATTGGAAAACCAGATGCACTCACAACTAGAATATACAACTATGTACTGGGGGGCTTTGGGGAGAAGGAGGAAAAAAAATAAAATAAGATCGGCAAAAGATCTTAGCTCAGGTGCCAATCTTTAAAAAAACCAAAAATTTCCTAGATGAGGTTGACTCTCTTGCTCTGAAGAACAGACTTTGACAGCCAGTGATCTATAACATTCCTATCTCGAATTCTATTATTGTACTTGTTTTTCCATTTCATAAAGAAAATTTCATCCAAATATACCACAATGGGACAGTAGAAATCCTTGGCTTTGTTACAACCTGGCAAACATAGTCTTACTAACATTTTTGATGGGGAGAAAACTCTTTAGGCAACTGAACCACAAATTCTGATCCTCTAACCTCAGCCCAGAATTGCTCCGTAAGACTAATGTGGAATTTGAAAAAGCAGGGCAGAGGAGAACCTTACAATTCTTCTATACTCCAAGCAGAGTAATGCCACTTCCCACCCCCTTTCCTGGTGTACACCAGGCTCTGTGGCAGCCCCAGAGCCTGTGACTCACTTGACAGGCGTGCAATACCAGAAGTAGCAAAGCAGTAACTTTTTTAGGTTACTAACCATTTCTATACCAGGAAGCCTGAATTTTCCTTAAATTGGCTTCCTGCCATGAGTTTGGAGGTGTTTCTTGTCTTCCTTAATACTCGATCTTTGCTGCTGCTATTGTTTGGTTATAGTATATCTCCATAAGCTAAACTGAAGCATAGAGTAATGTATGGGGAGAACCATGGGTTGAGCCTCAGATCCTCTGAATAATACGCCTCAATTATTTGCCCTGAAGTGCTGACATAATTCACTTCCTTAATTCAGACCTCTCCCACTGCTCCGTTAATGATTTACAAACCCCTCACATCATCCCAATTTACTTTCCCAGCCTGATCCACCTCATTATCCCAATAGGAACTCTATGTTCCAGTCATTTAGAGCTTTCTTGGGTTTCTTCAAATATGTACCATACAGTCTATCTTACTCATATAAACGCTATTTCCTCTTCCTGAAAGTTCTTCCCAGCCTGTTGCTTCCCCATGAAATGCAATCCACGCTCCACACCTGGCACATCACTTCCTCCAGGTGGGACTACTGCAGTTAGGAAGGATGCTGCCCTCCTCTGTAACCCCATGGTGCTACCTAATTGGTCCTGTACTGCAATTATCTGCGGTGTCTCCTGTCTCCTGTAATAGTGTAAGCTCCTCAGGACAGACACCACATCCAGTTCAATCAAGTATCACACAGGCTGCTCAGCACAATGCATCGCAGGAGCTCAGCATCACAGGAAACTTTAGGAAGGTACACTCCAGATATGTGCATGTAAAAATGCAAAGGTCCTTTCAAAATGAACGACAACGTGTCCTTAGAAAAAGAATGGCAAATTCAAACTCATCATATGAATTCTGAAATAGAACCAGATCATAGTTCCAACAGCAGGTTTTAAATAATATGCAAGTAAAGCAAGGGTTTCTTACTTTGAGCTGTAGTCGCACCCTGGCCAAAAAGAATTTCCAACAATTTTCTCTGGAGTCCACAATGCCCAGACCACGAACTTCATTACAAATTCCAGAAATTATCTTGTCTACATCTTCATCACTGAACAGATCTGGGATTTCTCCTGCCCTCAAAGGAATGAGTAGAATTTAAATTTTAGATATGACATTTTAATACTCGAAATGCTTTACAATAAAAGTTCAGCTTAAATGATAAAGAGTTTGAAATCAGAAATGCCATTTTTCTTTTTTTCCATTTACAAGACACACAACACAATGAGAACAAGCTATGATGAACACACCCACTAAACTCGTACACGTAGGAATAACATTTACTTCACTGAAGGCCTCTCCCAGACACTTCACATCCATAAGGAGACTAAGAAAGCAATACACCTCAAATTAGTTCGGTTTATAGGTTTCTCCCCAAAGACTGCCCCGGAAAACATCTCAAAGACAAATTATCTCTCTTTAAAGTTCACTGAAACTACAGATAATTTGTCATTGGGGAAGATCTTTCAAGAAATGTGTTGGTCTAATCACCTGACGCCAGCAAGTCATTAATCAGCACAAGAAAGCTCTCATCTAGAACCTGGGCATCTGTCAGCAGGAACACAGTGGGCATGTTCTTGGCTCCAGCTCTGATGTACAAATTGGCAAGATCTACCTGTAAGGAAAGGAGGCCATCATTCATGTTTTGTTAAAATGCTGATGCGACACTGGGAGTACGTGTGCGAGTGCTGGGAAGAACTGAAGAACTGTAACGTGAGAGCCGCATGTTGTACTTTCCCTCTGTTTACATATTCTTTCCTCTCAGTGACCCCATTATAGGGGCAAATGGCATGACATCACCTCCATTTCTGGCATACAATGATGAGTGTCATGTTTGTGGCTTAATGGAGCATAGGGGTGAAAACAGGCTGCTGCTAAACAAGGCCCTTCTCATAGAGTGAGAATGAATTCAGCGGTGCCTCTGTCAAGCAAAGCGGTAGAAGGAAGTTTCTGCTCACTTCAATAATTGTCTATTTCATTGAAAACAGTTTTTGTTTGGTTATTTATTTAGTTTTGTTTAGTAATATTGAAAGCATGTGATTTATTTTTCTGGTTTAAAATAGCACTTGCCACAACTCTAAGTATTATTTTGTAAGTACTGTTGTGATTGAAAAGCAAAATTTTAAAAACATGTACAAATTTCTTGAATGTATTCCCATCACATTTTATTTCCATAATCTTATCCAAAGTGGAAGAAATCTATTTGCACTTGTAAACAAAGTATCTTTTCTTTTCCTCTATCATACAGGAATACTAACAGTATTCAATATCAGGCGTAGTCAATGCAAAGGAAAAAACATTTGCGTAAGCAAGTATTAAAATATTTTCTGAGTCAGGTCTAAAGGTTTATAGGCTTATATACCATAAACATTCTTAGAAATTTACTATTACTAATCTGACCATGAAGGAGAAACAGCCAAAGAGGAATAAATCCTCTAAAGAGCTTTCCCCACTCTTTGCCTGGTTGGGGACGCCCTGGCCAAATCTGGGAGTCAGAGCTGACATGGGCCAACAACCGTGGATGCTTTATCCGCCAGGCCACATGGGAAGCTCTGCTATCACCCCTTACTCACCTGAAGGTCCTGGATTCCAAAGCCTTCGGTCAGAGTGATCTGGAACACCTCAAGGCCACAAATGTAGGCTGCCAGCCGTGACAAGCTCTGCTTGCCACTGCCGCCCACTCCGACCAACAGTGCATAACCCTGAGGGGTCCGGAGGATTCGGCTGATGCGACACCTGGTAAGAGAAAGACACCCACAGCAGCATGAAATTTAAAGTGCCTAGGGACTATGTCTGTCGTATTTTTTAGATAAATACTTCGACACTCAATTCCAATCTTTATTTCCAAGCTTTAGTCTTGTTCCTCTGTTTCCCCATCATGGAAAGACGCTGCCTGCATCTCCCTCACACTGCTTGCCTAACAAACTGTCCTATGCTAGTGACATCTTGGATTCACTCATTGCTTTACTACTCTCCACCAAAACTCAAGGAAGGAAACATATACAAGGGCTGTTATGTAAGTTTCAAGCTTTTTTGATTAGTAAGAAAGATCCCAACTTCACATCAGCATCCATGTATGACGACATCAAAGGGAGAATGTCTGTGCCAGAAACCTGGGCTGCACAATCACTTTGGAAAGAATGGATTTTTTTTAGATCAACAAGCATCTCATGTGTGATTTACTTCACGCAGATTAAACACTTGCCTCTTTCTATGATTCTTACTTCCTTTGCACCAAAGCTTTTGCTGTGCCGCGAGCACTCCAGAAAATTTACTGAAACCATTCAGAATCACAGAGGTAAATTTCCAGCAAGGCCAACTAATGCCTTGTTCTCTATAACCAAAGAGATTCTGAAAGCTTGAGCTAGTGATATTACTGCTATATTTCACAGTTAGGAATAAGTTGTCTTTAACATGATCAAAATGTGGTTGAAGAAATATGAAAAAAAGAAATAGAAGCATAAAGATACCAAAGTGCAAAAAATTGGACACTCACGTTTGCTCATGGTTGCTTTTCTGAAACGAATTTAAACTTGAGGCCCTGAATGATCCATACAAATGGCTTTTTTAAAGAGCCTTTTTTGGAAAAATGAAGTTGGGCTCACTTACACGTGGACCAGCATGTGTGCGCATTTCCTAAAAATCTTCATAACTCAACAGACAGGTTATTTTGACAAGCTCAGCCCTTTCATTAAATTTTACTTTACATGACCACACAATAGAACCATCTTGGTAAAGCTGTAAAATTACTCTCATACAGGTGAAACTTCAAGTTAGAAAGCAGAGTTTTCATTTCATTTTAATGTGTGCCTTGAGGTTTGTACCTCACAATATTCCCTCAGCAGGAAACTCTCTGTCTACAACACTCAAGGTCGCGCTCTGAAATCATCTCTAATGCTGAGTTAAATCTGCTTCTAGCTCATAATCTTGGTCAACGAAAGAGCCTTCCTTTTCAGCCACTTGAGATTCCATGTTGAAGGGTTATACGGGAAGACTCTTTCCCTCAGCATCAACGAGAGGCTGAGCCATAGCATGCATCAGCCATGACATACACAGTGTACACCAACCCAACCAGAAACGGTGTTACTAATAATTCACGTAACACCACGGGCACAGATTCCAAATAAAACTGTCATCAGAGGATTGCAAATGCAAAGGGATCAATAAAACAATCAATACTTACCATGCTTATAAGAACTGATGAGGAAGAGGCCTCCAAAGTTTTTCTTAGACACTTGGGCTAAACATTTTAAAGAGTAACTTCTAAAAATTTAATTCTCCACATTTTTTTTGTCTTTTTGGATTTCCTTTCTCGCATACTTCCTTCTTTCTTGACTTACTTTTAGTCATGATTTATTTTAATCTTTGTCCACATATCACTTGTTAGAAAGGTATTATGAATTGAACATCCCCCCCAATTCATATATTGAAGTCCTAAGCCCAAGTACATCAGAATATGACCTTATTTGGAAATAGGGTCATTGCAGAAGGAATTAGTTAAGATGACGTCATACTGGAGTAGGGTTCCTAATCCCATTTCTAATCCCTTTTCTATTTTTCTGCCAAAAAAAATGTTCCTCCTTTTTTTCTAATTTGTATAAAAGTACCAAAAAGGCTGGTAATGCTCCTGTTTAGCACAGTAGGCACTCAATCAACACAACATGCTTAATCGACAAAAATCAGTTTGAGTCTATCCTGTCTCTGCTACTCATGAACTTGATGACTTTGAACAAGTCACTTATCTTCCTCTTTCTTAATATTCTTACCTAACAGGGCTAGAGTGAAATAAAATAGAATTATGGCTGTGACAGCCTTCAGAAAGTAGCATACCTATGTAAGACATTATTAAGATTGTGACATAATTTATAGAGACGCATAGTTTTACATGGTATGGCAAACAATAGATAAGAGCTGATAGTTCAGAGGGCTTCGTATGATCTATTGAGAAACCACAACAGCGAGGATATCCAGCCACTTTCACTGCGTGAAAAAGCATCACGACTAGTCAACTCACACATGTTGCATGGCATCTTCAAATAAAACAAGGGGCATGGTAGCATTCAGTTCATTGTAGTTGTCTAATGTTTCTGTCAGAATCGTCTTCAGCACCTCCCAGTCTTTCACAGGCATGTAACACGGGTCTTCCCCGCCATTAGCAAAGTGGCAGTAGATGAGCGGCTGTTGAAGCAGCACACGACTGTCTACACCCTGCAGGAGGAGGAAGAGAAAGACATAGTCATGCCAACGATCCAGAATGATCCACCTGGAGGCAGAGTGACCTAGCAAGGGAAAAGCTTGCAGATCAGTCCATGAGTAGATGGGTGGAACGTTTCCAAGTACAGACCAAGTATATTCTGGAATCACAGCTGTTTCAGCAAAGTAAGTATTTACACACTTTACTCACATTCTTATCTAACTTCTGCCCCAGCACCAGCAAACAGTGACCTCTAACATTCATAAACTTACTTCAAAATATTTATAAGCAGTTTCCAGCAACTTTTTCTGGAACAAATCACAATCCTTTGTGTCTATCAGTTTGTCTCCATAAACACGAGAAGATTCATGGAGCCACAGGCGTATTAAATCACTTGGACCCTTTAAACATTCAGGAGAAGCAAATAAAATCCCCTACAAGGCAAGAAAGGGAATAATTAAAAATTCAGAAGCTGATGACATTCCAAGATAATATTTTCCTTTAACACTTTCTTTAACTTTATACTGAATGTAGCAGTTTATTGAGTTAAAAGAAATACTATAAATAGTAGTTTTATATTTATACATACACCTACATATTAGTAGTTTTACTCAATGAAGCAACATTTAAAAAGTTTACTACCATTATACCCATTTTTAGGAATGAAGCTAAGACTGTATTTCAAGAGCCAACCCAGGAACTAAATACCACATCTGAGAACTTGTGCTTATTAAGTCTCCCAACTGATTAAGTTGCCAAAGCCAAAGTACAAACAGCTCACATAAAAGTCACACGACCATAATTTTTTTCATTCTAAAATCCTTTGATATCAGTTAATCTAACCCTTTCATTTCATAGATGAGGAATATGAGACCAAAAGTAAATTGCCCGAATTCACACTCTGTGGCTAGATCTGGGACTGGCACCAAAACATTTTGAGCCCCACGCCTCCTCAACACTGCCCTTCAGTATCTTGGATTCATACAGACCCGCTCCTCATGAGAGGGTCAGCTAGCTCTGGACTCAGAGGGCAACAACAAGAGCTGTAGAGAACTGGCTGCAAGAGGCTAAACAATTACTTGGTGGGGTCAGGTGCCGCTGACGGACAGGATGCGAACAGTGAGCAGCAGCCCCTCCCCCCACCGCCTTCCTTCCCTTTTCTTCTAAGATTAAAAATCTGCTTTTAACAGCTCTTCACTGGGCACAGACTTTCAGGCAGGTGCTAGACATATAACGATGAAAAGCAACGGTCCACATTCTCAGAAAGCTGTTGTCTAATGCAGTGTTATGGTCTTTTGAAGCAGTTGTTGGTTGATTTAGAAATGAGGGTTATAAAACTATAAAGAAACAAAACCCACCAAATATAAAGAAATCCATGAAGTTTTCATATTTAGCCAGTTTACTACCTCTCTCACAAAAGAACCTAAGCCATAAATAACTTCAACTACTTTCACTATACAAGGTAGACTAAAATAGTTGGATTTTTAAAAAATTCTGGGTTTTAAATTCCCTCTTTGGAATGTCCTTTCTAAGTCAAATACACAAACACTGTCCTTTTACCAGGTGAGCCAGGTAAGTGTCAATATCAAACCAAAACAATCTAGCAAGCTAAGAAATTGGAATTTCTCTTGATATATGTTTAAAAATCACATCACATAAATATGAAAAAATGACAAATTACCCCTCTTACTTGGCACAAAATAAAGCACTCAAATATTTATCTGGAATAAATTAAATAGAGAGTCCAGACTATCCCTGCTTCTATCGCTAAGTCTCTGCAACCTGAGAGAAACCACTACTCTCATTGATAAAATGGGAATAATAAACCTGCCATGCTTACTTCATAGAGAAGTTTATGGTGCAAAACGAACGAATACATATAAAAGTATGTAGCATAGTTGTAAACTAAGTTCTATAAATAAACGCCATTAATATTGTTCCACCCAAGACGTATAACATAGAGCCATTGAGGTACCTGGAAGATGTTTGATAGGTCTCTCAGATTAAAGAGGTAGTGGAATTTAATAGCTGTGGGTAAAAAGCTACGTGTCATCATCTGATAGAATGCGATCGTTGCTTGTATCATAGTGGGGCCACTCCTGAGAACTGATGGACCAAACGATTGCTGCTGGAAATGGAACCTAAGGATTTGGCTATAGATGGTGTTTAATGCATCCAAGGATGGAAAGTTGAATGCAAACACCGTGAAATGTCTCTGAAAAGAAAAACAAAAATAAGAAATTGCATAAAATCAGGACTATAATGGTACCAGTAGACTGCAAAAAAAAAAGCCCTATTTTTTCATCCCTTCCTGTATCTGTGCCCATTGCCATGTAACTTCGCAGAACCTCTCACTCTGACTCTGGGCCTGGCCATAGGGCTTGACTGAGCCAACAGAATGAGGTGGAAGTGACGGTGTGTCAGTCGCAGTCAGAGGCTTGTGTGTTTCCCCTTGCTCTCTTAAGGCTCTACCTTTGCCGTGAATTCTACAAGCCTGCTGAAGGGTGAGAGGCACACCAAGCAGCGGCCAATCACGTTACCGCAATCACTCCAGCCAAAGCTACATCAGCTGACAGTCAACTCCCAGACATGTGAACAAGCCCAGCCAAGATCATCAGAGTCACCTAGCTGACCCCCAGCTGACTCCAGGTAATTAAGTAACACTTATTGTTGTACGCTGTTATTGCATGTATGTTGCTACTGGTGGTGGTTGTTATTAAAAACCTTATACGCACACAAAAACTTACATATTTATAGCAGCTTTATTCATGATTGCCAAAATGTGGAAACAACCAAGGTGTCCTTCAATAGGTGAATGGATAAAGAAACTGTGGTACAACCATACAATGAATATTATTCAGTGATGTAAAAAACTGAGCTATCAAGCTATGAAAAGACATGGAGGAACCTTAAATACATATTTAAGCTAAATAAAAGAAGAAAATCTGAAAAAGCTACATATTATATGATTCCAACTATATGACATTCTGAAAAAGGCAAAACTATGGAGACAATAAAAGAACCAAGAATCAATTCAGGGGAGAGGAAGGGATGAATATGTAAAGCACAGGAGATTTTGGGGCAGTGAAATTATTCCGTAGGATATTTGAGTGGTGGATACATGTCATTATACATTTGCCAAAACTACAGATTGTATAATGCAAAAAATGAACCCTGATGCAAACACTGGACTTCAGTTAATAATAACTTATCAGTATTGGCTCCTCAATTGTAACAAATGCAGCACACAATGCAACACGTTTAATAGGGTAACATGAGGTGGGGGAGTGAGGGAGTGCATGGGAACTCTATACTTTGAGTTCATTTCCTATAAACCTAAAACTGCTCTAAAAAAATAAAGTCTAGGGGCTGGCCCCATGGCCCAGTGGTTAAGTTTGTGCGCTGCGCTTCAGCAGCCCAGGGTTTTGCCGGATTAGATCCTGAGCGCGGACATGGCACCGCTCATCAGGCCACGTTGAGGCAGCGTCCCACGTGCCACAACTAGAAGGAAGCAAAACTAAAATATACAACTATGTGCTAGGGGGACTTGGGGAGAAAAAGCAGAAAAAAAAAAAAAGAAGATTGGCAACAGTTGTTAGCTCAGGTGCCAATCTTTAAAAAAATAAATAAATAAAATAAAGTCTATTAACTAAAAATAAAAAACTTACATGCTTAACCAAATGTCCAGTAGGAGATCTACTTTGTACATCAAAGCACCAAGAATCAAGCTCTACAACGTTTGAACATTACACTGAGGGGCTATGTGGGAGAGAGCAGGGCTCAACACCCTACCTGTAGCCTAGGATTGATCGAGAAACTGCCCACCATCGGATTCATGCAGGCAATGTACTGACAGTTGTGGATCTCTTTAAGCATCACTTTCTGTTTATCATACCTGTAAGATAGAAAACAGAGCCTTAAATCCAAAAAACTGAAGAGGACAACACAGCAAAATCCACCAGTTCATAAAAGTCTTCATCACAAATTGTCTCCTTTGATCTTTACACTTGTTTTATGATGCTGAGCTTGTTAGCCTTGTCTCAGAGATACAAAAACTAAAGCCTGGAAAACTGAGAGCTACACAGCTCCTGTGAGGCCAGAATCAACACATGGAGCTGAATACACACAATTGCTACTGATTGATTCTCACGGGACTCTTATTCCTGGTTAGAAATACCTGCGGCAAGGCTGGGGGCTTTCACTCTAGTTAACAGCAGGGATCGCAGATCCAGATCTTACCAAATAGTCACACCTCACAGAATAAGGTCAAGCTTCCCCTAAGTAATTTAGTGCGAGTTAATGTATTAAAGAGGTTAACGCTTAACTGGACAGTTTATGTTTCTAGGATACTTTTCAATCTAACTCTTCCAAAGATACAAAGGGAACGTATTCCATTTAAGCTGATGAAAAGAGGACACAAAGAGAAGTCCAAAAGTTATCACAGAAAGTGCTCCTCAGAAGAGGAAGAAATTGGGGTAGCTCCATTTTTAAGTGTTTATCCATAATATCAATAATTAGAGTTCAGTCGAGAATAAAACACAGAGAATCGCTTACCAGTGTCCATAATCAATATGCTGTCGAATCAGAGTGTGGGGCTGAACAGTGCCATAGGGGTCTACTTTAGGCATATTCATGTCGTCGATAAAATATACCAATTTTTTGTTTCCTCCTGGACCATAGTTACGGCCAGCTTTTTTCTCTAGAGGCTTCTCAAGAATTCCTGAAACAAATACATAATTCTGTCCACTAACAAGATAAAGTGTAACCTTCGTCCTTAGTCCTTTTTCTTATTTTTCCTCATCTTCTGTCCATTTCATTTACTCTATGGCTTCAAGTATCACCTCTCTGCAGGTTAATACCAGAGACGTAGCTCTGGTCAGCTCCTTCTGTGTCACGCTCTCCTGCTAACCTCCATCCTTTGTCAGAGCTCACTTCACCTCTCCTTTCCTGGAGAGTCAACGTCTGCATCGCGATATCACACTGGCCATCCCATCTGAGACAGCACCATCGCTGATCTGTGTGCTTTCCTCCCCTGGACCCACTGTAATACATGAACCACTGCCAGTCCAGCCAGAGCCTGTCTCTCCGTCCTTCTCTATTATCCTTGCAGTAGTGTCTGGGGACCACTCAAGAGTCTCCCACATCCCCCATCTTGGGCCAGTGGAGTGCAGAAGCACAAGAGAATACTGCATGTAGATGTTATCCTGCATATACATCAAGTTACATTTCTCCACGTGCCTATCTGACTTTGTGTCAATACGTTTAAGAGAAAACCATGAGTGTAGAAAATCCTGAACAGCACGTGTCTGAGATGTAGTGTCTAATCACTTGTCAACTCTCCAAATGGATTATAAATAGCTTGAGGACAAGAAACTATATCATATTCATTGCTATATTCCTGATGACAACCACAACAAATAAGTAATTTGTTAAATGAACAAAGAAGTATATAATGAATAGTTTAACAAACTCCTCTTCCAAGCAGCAGATGTACATTCCCAAATGCTTGCTAAACATCAGTTCCTATTAGCCATTGGCACCTGGATATTCAGTCAACTCCAAATATGCCTGTTCCCAAACTCAATTTAACAGGCCTCTTTCCCCTCACAACCAACCTCTTCCTTTTTACCTTCTGTGCTCCTGTTTATGGTATTAACATTCTCCCAATCAGCCAAATGCAAAGCCTGAACATACTCTTTTTTTTTCCTGGTCCCCATTCTATCCAACTACAGCCTGTAAATAGTACCTCATGTCTCTTCCTTTTTGCTTCTCCCTCTACAGCGCTAGTCCAGGGCAATGCTACATTCAGCTAGTACATTACTCAGGGGGACTGGTCTCCCCTCAGATTTCTCCTCCCAAAGTATAACTTGCATCTTGTCAGTTCCTTGCTCCCCATCAATGGCTCACCATTTACTAAAAATGAACTATGTTCTCTTCAACTTGCATCATGGGTCCCTCTACAGTTACAGTGACCAACCATCCCAAGTTGCAGGGGACTATCCCAGTTCTGGTGCTATAAGTCCCATGTCCCCTAAATCCCCTCAGTCTTTGGCCAATTGGACAGCTGAGCACTCCATCTACAATATAACTTCAATGCACCACTCCAGCCTTTTCCCTGATCACTACACTTCACTCAGCTTAGACATTCAACTCATTGAATGTGTCCTACAATTTTCTCCCTTTCATAGTCTCTGCTTAAGCTGATCCTTCTATCCTAAACCCCCTCTTTGCTCGAAAACCCCGCCTGTCTCAAAGGTTTGAAATCCTAATGTTCTTCAGAGTACACTGTCTCTTTCTATTCCTCATGCTAGTAGTCAATCTCTGAGTCTTATTCAAGCCTGTATCCCTTCCAGGAATTAGCAAGATGAACTCATATCACAGGCAAACACTTAGTTCTAACTATTGAATTGTAACCCTAATCTTCAATTTACAAGTAATAAAGTGATCCCTCTTCTGTGTTTGTGAATGAAAAACACGTACTGTACACAGAGTCTGGGAAAAGTAGATAAATAACATATATTTGCTAAAGAAATGAAATACTTTTGAGTTGGCTTTTTAACTGTTCCATTCACAGAGATGAGGAAGACAAACAATTAGGAAAGAGATTACAGAAAAGCCACTCTTGGCTGAGTTAATGATGTCAATGAATAAGATGGCTTATTATTAATCTCCATTGATATAGCTAAGAAAATAGCAACAACACACACACAATACAGAAACCACATTCAGGGCAACTCAACAGGTTTAATAAACTACTAGTCAATAGGGAGTTTCACTGCCCCCATGCACTATAACTCTGTTCCTCTGCTGGACAGAGCGACAGACCTACCAACACCAGCTCTTTATACTATTGTTCCTCTACTTCTCATGTCTGCATCATACGCCCTTCTTAAGTCAGAATGCCCAAGACACGTGTGGTTCTTTTGATTACACTGCTACATTTATTCAACAGTTTAAAATTATTCTTAATAGTTCTTCTAAGATTTAATTAACAGCTCATGACCTGTCATTTCATTGATACAGTTTGAATGAATTTCTCCTAAGTCAATCCCTTACTTGAAAAAGTAACCAGAGCACTCTTGCTTGGGTATATCCTTATACGGCTAGGGCTCCATGAGATTGATTAAAGGTAACCAAATGGTTTGGAGGCAAAGCAAGGGACACTGTTGATGTAAATTCTTGCTGTTCTAAAGAGCAATAACACAAATAAAGCCATGAATGATATAAAAAGCCCAAATCACCCTATTTAAACAAAGCGTATTTATCTAGAATGATGGTAAGTAAAAATTCATCTGAGACCTACACAAAATGTCTAAGCTTAGAGAAAGCAATCATCTCTTTGAGCTGCACGTCCTGGCCTTAACAGTCTCTAATCTCTTTTTTTTTTTTTTTTAAAGATTGGCACCTGAACTAACAACTGTTGCCAATCTTTTTTCCCCTGCTTCTTCTCCCCAAATCCCCCCAGTATATAGTTGTACATTTTAGTTGTGGATCCTTTTAGTTGTGGCATGTGGGATGCTGCCTCAGCGTGGCCTGATGAGTGGGGCCATGTCTGTGGCCAGGATCCGAACCAGCAAAACCCTGGGCCGCCGAAGCGGAGCGCGCGAACTTAACCACTGGGCCACGGGGCCGGCCCCTCTAATCTCTTGTTTCTGGAATACGAACAGGAGGAACACCTACTTTGCAGAGCCGCAGACGTTGTGTAGTAGTTGAAAGGTATACGGGACACCACGTAATCCTCAGAGAGGCTTGCCAGGATGTCACCTACAAAGACTGTTTTTCCCACTCCAGCATTTCCTACTAGCATTAGCGGTTGTCCTTTCTCAAGCAACAATTCTACGAAGTATCTAAGACGAGTTGTCTCTGATGTGTGAACCAGAACTCTCTGGGGGAAAAATGGAATAAGAGAAAGGTCAGAGAGAGATGCATTCCAAAATTTTATATCTGAACCAACACAGTCACTTTGGAATCGAGACTCCAAGAATTCTTAATTCAAGTTAACACCCAGTAGGGGAGATCCCACCTAATTTTCAATCTTGAATTGCCAGAGTTCAGACATCACAGCTTGAGGAGAGCAATTGCATAGTGCCATCAAAGTTGCAATAACGTTAGCAACTGATTTATCTTTTCTAAATTAAATACTAGCACCCAAGGCTCCCAGTCACAGAATATCTACACTCTGCCCAACCTTGTGTTAGGCATACAAGGGAATCCTTACTGTATTACGTTTGTATTACATTGCAGTATGTTCGTACTAGGTTCAAGAAACCATCCACCACTCTTTAGGAGCTGACAAAACATTTGAAAAACCAAGCCACACATAAATGACAGTTCGTAGCAATGCCTTGGCTGAGTAAGATTAAGTGTCAAATGATTAGACACAATTCACACCAAAGGGGTGCAGCGTGGGGAGAGACCAGAGTGGGAGAAACAGTGGAACATTCACAAATCAAAGCACATTTGAAACTTATTGTGCATATTCTATTAAAAATTTTTATAACAGTGTTTCTGTTTTGAAAATTGGCTATTTATTTATATACTACATTGCTTCACAAAGAATTCGAGGTGGCTTATAGGAATACAATAAAATAAAGAATACAAACAAATAAAAATCAGACACGGGGAACAGAAACTAACGCAGAAGACCAGGAAAAGGGGTAGCAGATGTGGACATGCAGGAAAGAGAATCCGGCACAGTAATTAAGAGAGAGTTGACAATTCCTTGCATTTCTTGGTGGTCAAATTAAAAAGGGTATACAAAACGACTTGCAGGATTCATATTGTTCATAAGAAAAATACATAAATTCTATAATGGATAGAGTTCTTCCTTACGTGGTTAGCACACAGTGAACACAAATGAGTATTTTATAGATCATTCAGGATCATGTTGACGATGATGAAAGTCTACTCTAAACTCTATTTCAATTCAATGATCTCTCAGGGCCCATCGAAAGGCATAGACAGTTCTGCACTACAGTAGACAGTCCTGGATGACCTTTTTTTTAGTTAGAGTTGTATTTTATATTTTTCTCCTTTCTTGCTGCTAGTTGTCATCATTTGCTTTTTAATTTGGCTATTAGCTCTTTTCTCTACACACTTATACCAATAATTAACACTTCCTGAGAGCCGAGTATGCGACAGGTACTATGCTAAGCACTTTACATGCATTATGTCGCATGGCACGCATAACAAATCTATGAGGAGAGTTGTGTTATTATTTTCATTTCAGAGGTGATGAAATTAAAGCTTAGGGAATGTTAATAACATGGACAAGGTCACAGCAAACTAGTAAGTGGCAGTACTTGGATTCAAACGCAAGTCTGTCCAGGGCCTGAGCCCTGTCTCACTCACCACACAGAACACGCTTCAGAACACGGACTGTGGATACGTTACTTAATCTCTTGGTACCTCTATTTTTCCCTATGTCAAAAGGGTAGTAACAGTCCATGCCTCAGAAAGTTGCTGTAAAGATTAAATTAGTTAATCTTTGTAAAACACTTGGAAAGAACCTGACATAGAGTAATGTAATATTACTATTGGCTATTATTCCTGACTCAGAATGGTTCTCTTCCAACATGTTCAGAGGCTATGAAATAACCCCATTTGGTACAGCTGTGTGTAAAGTAAGACTACAAAGTCCCAATAGGTTCCCTGTTGAATAAAAGATATCATTGACCTAGTCAATCAACCTTGTGATACCAGTTTTCAGTCTTTGGTTAATTACGAATTCTCAGCTTTCAACCAGCTAGGTAATATTGTTAGGTAGGTGAAGCCTACGTGAGTTGAGCAAAAACAGAGATTTCAAAATATCTAAAGCAGATGGAGCAGACATTGTTGGTTGCCTCCCAACACCCATTTCTCCACTTCTTCCTCCTTCAAGTCTTCATGCCTCTTCCACACAGCCATGTGTCTCAGGAGAAGCTCAACCCGGCTCCTACAGTATGGGGATGATGTGTCAAAGCCAATCACGGCAACCCATGACCCCGGTCTGGGACTGCGTGAGAGGTGGAACGTGACCCCTGGACAATTAGAGGCAGGAGGCCGCCTGCTCTGGGGCTTCTGAGAAAGGTTTCCTTACTCTTAATAAACATATGAGAAGGTCTCCTTTTCCTCTGAGGGTAACTCCTGGGGCCACTGGAGCCATGTTGAGAACAGGGGGGATATCCATCTTAAAATGAAGCCAGTGTTAAGAAGAGCGGAGAAGAGAGACAGGAAGATCTGAATCCTTGATATCACCACGTCACAGAATTAACCAGTCTTAGGGCCATCCGACCTCTGAATTTCTTGTTTGTGAAAGAAGCTTCCTCAGGGTTAGGTGTTATGGCTTGAACTGTGTCTTCCCAAAGTTCACAGAGTGAAGCCCTAACCCTCAGCATTCAGAATGTGACTGTATTTGATCTTTAAAGAGTTGACGAAGTTGAAATGAGGCCATTAGGGTGGGCCCTAATCCAATGTGACTAGTGTCCTTAAAAGAGGAGGAAATCTGGACACACTTGGAGACAGCGTCCGGGGATGCACACACACAGAGAAAAGACCATGTGAGGACACAGCAAGAGGCGGCAGGTCTCAGGAGAAACCAAACCTGCTGACAGCTGTCTTGGACTTCTAGCCTCCAGAACTGGGAGGAAATAAATTTCCGATGTTTAAGCCACGCAGTCTGTGCCGTTTTGTTATGGCAGCCCTAGCACACTAATGCAGAGTAGGCCCCTGATCAATGACTGGCGTGCTTACAAAAGGGAAACTTGAATACAGGCACACACAGGGGACACGCCGTGTGAGGAGTGGAGTTATGCTGCCACAAACCAGGGAACCCCAAGATTGCCCGCAAACCACCGGAAGCTACGAGAGAGGCATGGAACAGATTCTCCCTCACCACCCTCAGGAGGAGCCAATCCTGACACCTTGATGTTGAACTTCCAGCTCCCAGAACCATGAGACAACACATTCCTGTCGTTTAAGTCACCTAGTTTGCGGTCCTTTATTACAGCAGCTCCAGGAAACCAGTACATCAGGTTTTCTCTTAGTTGACACGAACTGCCTAATTAATGCTGTGGAAATCGCCTATATTCTATTCATATAGCGCTACTTGAGTCAATAAGCTCCAAAACGAATCAGAATGACATGATTTTCAGAAAGAAATACAATGAAAAGGAAAAAAGATTGAGGCAGAATAAGATGACTACAAAATAACCTGACATAAAAGAAATGTCGAACAATCCAGGAAGAGAAATAGTGAAAAAAAAAAAAAGAAAGAAAGAGAGAGAGAGAGATTCCTATATATCTTCCAGCTGCCATGTGAATTTGAAACACACGAGTTGAGGAGATTAAACATTCATTTTATGGGTTGGAGGGGTTGAAGGAAAGAACTTACATGTGCAAAGCGCTGCCTAAGAAATTTGTCAGCAATAAGCGTCACTGAACTAACAGAAATATGCCTCTAATTTTTAATAAAAGAAAGTTTCTAGGAAAATATTTAAAAAGCGATCACAAAACTAAGTTGGAATGGAAAAAAAAGGAGGTTGTAGACATATAATTACCATTTCACTAATCGTTCCTATAACTGAGATTCTTCTCTCCCAGGAAACATGTGACATGGTGACCATATTGACAACAATTCATCCAGGAGGCAGGAAAGGAAAGACTGCCCAAAAACAAACCTACCAACCACCCAGCACAGGGGGGCTTGAAAATTCCTATGTTCCACACACCTACCTGCAGAGGTACATCTGGGTCCATAGTAAATTTGGGGATTTTATCAGCCCAAGGCAAAAATTTCTTAGTTTTGTGGTCCAGATAATAATCAAAGATTGTTCCCTGGGACGGAAACTTTACCGCTTTCATCTCTTTATGCCACCACCGGCTAAAGTCAGCTTGATAACCAGAAGGCTAAGGAGAACAAGAGAAATTCTTATTGCAGACTCAAAGGTAATTTTAAACACAAACAAAGCCCCTCCAAATCCTGCTGCACACACAGAGTGTGCAGTGTAGAGTCAGAATTACAAATGGGATTGAGTCACTGACCCAAGGAAAATAAATAACTAGAAGTAAGTTATAATGAGTGATAATATCAGAGAAGCAGAAAGCTATAATTGCCATCTATCCATCAGGTACACATTTTCTGGAATAATTATTAACTTTAAAAGCAATGCAAGGTTAGGTAAACCTTAGATTAAACCT
Source organism: Equus przewalskii (assembly GCF_037783145.1). NCBI lineage: Eukaryota > Metazoa > Chordata > Mammalia > Perissodactyla > Equidae > Equus > Equus przewalskii. The sequence goes on along the minus strand of NC_091834.1, from coordinate 53,736,518 downwards.
GTGTTATTCAATTTAACAAGGAGCTATCACGCAAATTACTATGCTGGGCACCATAAGACACTGGTTTATCAAACACTGCTATTGACGTCTACCAATATTTGCAGCAATTTATAGTAAAATGAGAAAAATATGAACAAAGGAATACTTTAAAAATTGGTAACACTATTTGATTTAAATACTGTCCTTTATTTGAGTAAAAGGTCCTTCCTGGACCTTTTGGTGTTAAAATATCCTCTCCTTTATATAATTATGGTGATAATAAATGGTCATTTTTAAAATAAATTTTCTTATTTAGAAAAGTAAACAGTTGGTAACCCTATTTTATTCCTTAAGTCATTATTAAAACTTTGTTGATCTTTGACATTCTAAATCTGGGAACTCCAGCCATGATAGATAGGGGGATGAGGAAAGGCATGGACTTGGTTTTCTATTAGGGCACCAATGAGTGGTCTAGTTGAAAACTCCATAGAGACAAACTCCTATCCTCCAGAGAGGATTATATTGGTTGGGAACAGGCTCTCCTACTAGAAGGAGCTTGTTTTTATATGATGATAGATGCTGTTAGATTAGGGTTTAGAAAATAGAGGATGGAAAATGGCAACTGTATACTAGCAACTAACAAACCCTTCTATAAACCCTTCTAATCCATAGGATGACCTGGCCTAGTGACTCCTACATCCACAGGATGGACTGGCCTAGTGACTCTCAGATGCACAGGATGGACTGGCCTAGTGACTCTCATATGCACAGGATGGACTGGCCTAGTGACTCCTACACCCACAGGATGCACTGGCCTAGTGACTCCTACATCCACAGGATGGACTAGCCTACTGACTTGTATATCCAGAGGATGATCTGGCCTACTGACTTCTACATCCACAGGGTAACCTGGCATAGTGAGTCCTCCATCCACAGGATGACCTGGCATACAGAGCTTTGGTGAACTCTAAAAATACTGCGTATGTCCACTGCAATCAGCAATTTCATACTTATCTAAGAACTCAACTCCCATTTTTCTCCAGAGAAATCCTTAAACATGCTTTTACTTTGGTGTCCTCAAGTGCTTGGACTATGGCCCACTTTTTGTACTGGGCTGATCGCACATATACTCATGATACATATAGGATGGCTGGAGGATAGGAGAGTGTGATCAGGGCCAGAGGGGTGATCAGTCATAGCAGAGAGAGCTTACCCCACCATCTTCCAAACAAGCTGAGTTCATACTCCTACATACCACCATTCATGAGTTAATGTGTGTAGGCTCATTTAAGTTTTTTCAGACTGGTGGCATGAGATATTTTATCACCCTACAAAAGTTGGTCTTAAATCAACTTAGTTCAGAAAGTAGTACTTATCTGACACCATTCTCTGTAGGCAGAATACATACGACTTCTACTTTACATCGAAATTGGCTTCACTTAACCATTACATCAGCAAAATGATTTCAGTGACAAACCTTTGACTCATTAATTCACCCAACTAAAATGCAGTGGTTTTATAATGGGGAAGAAAGCAAAAATGGTTTCTGCCATCAGAGTTTGTGAGGGAAGATAGAGGGGAGATGAGGAAGTATTGGTGGAAGCAGAGTTTCCACATGGTGGAAGCCAATAAATGTAGAAATAAAGAGGTGCCTTGAAAGTCAAGTTTCCTATAAGTGAGAGTAACAGGGTGAATTTATTTTACCTGGATGGTCAGGGAAGCCATCTTTGAGAACAGACACAGATTAGGGCGAGGACCATTCCAGGAAGCAGGACGAGGTCAGCATGTGCAAAGATCTTGTGGTATGAAAGAACTTGTGTTTAAGAATGGCGGAGGAAGAATTAGGGAGGGATAGACAAGGCAAGATCCAGAGGCCTTGAAAACAGCATTAAAATTTTTAATTTCATCTTAAAGGCAATAGGAATCCATTCAAGTGTTTTAAATTCTGGAGTATGTCATACAATTCAATTTACATTTTAAAAAAATCACTCTGGCTGCTGAGTAGATAATGGATCATGGGGCCAGTACAGAAGCAGAAAGACTAGCGAGGAGGTTACCTCAGAAGCCAAGTGAGAAATGATAACGGCAGCTATGGGAGCTCAGGGAGAGCTGGTGTGAGACCTACTCTGGAAGTTGTTGCAACGGCCTGGGTTAAGAACACAGGTCTTGAGTTAGTCTATTGCAGTATGAACCTGGCTCAGACATTGGTTAGCTGTGTGTCCTCAAGGAGGCTAACTTATTTAAGTTTCAGTTCCTTTTTTATAAGTGAAAAAGGAGGAGAGTTGTACCTATACATATAGGTTTTATTTTTTTGAAGGTTCCATGAGATAGCCTATTAAAAGCCCTAAGCATGCTCTCTGACATATAGTAGGCACTCAAATTTGTTGAACTAATAAATGGGATTCTAAGAATATTTCTTGTGTCTGCTTCATTCATGTTTCAGGCTTCACAGCCTCTCTTTTGAATTCTCCGTAGTTAGAGCCCTTTCGAAAATTTAAAGATCATGTTGCTAATGCTGACTGTTAATTAGGGCGAGAGTGTCTGGGAGAGGAAGGTGACTACTGTGATGCGCAGCTTCTGGCTTGAATAACTGGTTTGAAGGCTTCCACGTTCGGAAATTGGAAAGATGAAAAGAGGATCATCTGGGAGGAAGGTGAGGCCTTATGAGCAGGAGCAGAAAGATCTCAGCTGTCAACATCCTACTGATGCAATTCTACATGGCTTTACGGTCCCAGAAAAGGAAAAATTCTGCAGAGAACACTGAGAAAAAAATCAAACCAAGAGAGGTTGGAGAGAGGGGGAGATTTTGCGTGTGGCCTCCATGAAGGAGGAATCCACACATGTCGTAAATTTTGCCTTTGAGAAAAACCACATGAAGTCACTCGACACCCATTCTTGACTCTCACTCAAAGCAACACAGGCTGTTATTCTTTAGGAAGCACTCAGAGATTACAGAAGGAAGTGTGGCTTCTGAGAAGGATCAAGATAAGATCTGGGAAGCCAAGTGAATGCCAGACTTACTTAGAGATATTATTTATGGTAAGCTGGTGACAAGTAGAAGAACTGGCTCATAGCTTATAACAACCATGTATTTTAGGATCTATAGCAAACAGACGAGCAGAAATATGGGTCACTCTTGGCTGTGATGCCTTCCGATTTAAATTCCCTATTTATATCTAGAAACATTCAGGGAAGCCCAGAAGATGTGTGCCATCTATCTTTAATGCAAAGACCTAGGGGTGTCCCTGGAAGCACTACGACCACGAGAGACCCTGAGTTACCATGGAAGGCGCAGCCTCGGGAGATGTACAGAGTGGAATCCTGACGTTGTCATTTCCTATCAGTGTAACCTTGGTCAAGTTACTTTGCCTCTCCGTGCTTTACTTTACCTGCACAATGAGGACACCCTGAAGAATTAGTGTAAAGATTACATGAGAAACTCCATATATAGAGGTCCAAGGTGATTAGATGTGCAAATTTCTAAAGTTGAAAAGCTCGCACTTTGCACTTTGGCAAGTTAAATAGATTGTGCGTGCGTGTGTGTGTGAGTGTATGTGTGTCTGGGCACACTTATGCAAGTTCTTTTCTCAAGTGTTTGCCCCAAAGAAATCAGAAGCCACGAATGGGCTACACTAGGAATGCTGTGCAGACACGATAGCCTCACTCTAGGCTGAAGGACGGACCAATGGAAAGAAACTGGCCTGGGGTTGACTGTGGTTCATGAACGATTACCCCGGGAATCATGTGTGAGACTAATCAGAGACAGGGAAACCAATTTGAAGGTTATTATGTGTTATGGACTGACTATGTCCCCCCTAAATTCACATGTTGAAGCCTTAATCCCCAATATGATCGCATTTGGAGGTGGGGCCTTTGGCAGGTAATTCGGTTAAGGTGAGGTCATGAGGATTGGGCCCTCGTGATGGGATTGGTGCCTTTATAAAGAAGAGACACCAGAAAGCTTTTCATCTTTCTTTCTCTGCTATATGAGGACACAGCAAAAAGGGAGCTGTCCGCAAGCCGGGAAGAGGGTCCTTGCCAGAACTCGACCACGCTGGCACTCTGACCTCGGACTTCTATTCTCTGGAACTGAGAGAAAAAAATCAATTTCTGTTATATAAGCCACTCAGTGTATGGTATTTTGTTATGGCAGCCCAAGATAAGGCACGGTGATAGCCCAGGACGACCTAAGATGACACATTCCTGAATTAAGGCTGTAGAGATGGAGAAGAGGGGACAGACTTGACAGCTATTTTGTACGTGAAAGCATCTGACGACCAGTGAATGTGGAAATAAGGAAGAACCGTGCCTCCCAGGTTTTTAACGAGAGCCACTGGGAGGAATGTGAGTATCACTGAGGAAAAGAATGAAAAGGAAGAGCAAATTTGGGGGTTAGGGCAGACGAGGAGCTCTGTCTCAGGCACATTGAGAGTTACGTGCCTGTGGTCCAGCACGCGGCTGGCACTGCTCCAGAGGCAGGTGCGAACACACAACCTTGAGCTCAGAAGAGAGGTTCTGGAAGGCTGGATCTGCTGGAAGCCTACGGATCTGGCATTCTCAGCCACGGTTAGAACTACCAGCTGGATGAGTTCGCCTAAACAGTGTACAGGCTTCAGCAAGAATAGGGCAAGTGGGGTATGTTTATGATAACATGAATTGTAATATTCCTCCCTAAAATAAAACTGTTTCTATACACTATTTCAAAACATACCTGATCTTGTAGCAGAGTGCCTCCGAATGCCCAGATACAAGCAAAGACAAAATAGACTTCATAAACTTCTTTGGGGCTGTCAGAAGGTACATTTTCAGGAGTCAACAAACATTCCAAAAGAGCACAAGTAGTCTAAATAAAAAGAAGGAGCCATTCATTTAGGGTAACATTTTTTTAATAATGGAGGAAGTTCACAGGACTTATTAACAAATCCACTTTAAGAGATTACGTAATTTTTCCCAAGTCTGTGATTTGCTACGTTGGGAGAGAGAAAAATTACTGCCCTGGGTTTTTAAGTCAGTGATGGAAAAACCTTTGCCACTTTTAACCAAACTGATCTGCCAGGTAATAAACTATTTAAAAAACGAATATCTTAAATTAACCAATTAATAATCACTATAAAAAACAGAAATACATACAAGCAAAAAGAAAAAATAATAGAGACATATCTATGCTCTTTTTTATAAATAGGGAGTCATATTACACATAGCATTCTATAGCTCACTTTCTCACTTAAAAACAAACTAGACATCTTTCTCACCAATAAGTGTGGCCCGACAATATCATCATGAATAAATGAGTAAGATTCCACTGGCTAGAAAGGTGTTTATTTACTGTTTCCCTCTTGTTGGACATTTAGATAACCCACTTTCCGCATGGTACCTCAGGATCTCTCATTGGCAGTCATCTTTCCCACCTGTTGTCATAAATTCAGAAAGTCAGACTGGTAGCCTTAGCCTGTGGCATTCTTTTGGACACCAGACTAAATTTAACCTTGGAAGAAATGCTGTTCAGGAACTTGTTCTTCATACCCTCCAGGTGAAACAGTAATGTGCTCTGTTGGTCCAAAACATGCCCTGTGTTCAGGGCAGTCAGATCACAACGAGGGGAACAGGCCTGCTGCAAAGGCCTTTCCCATTTGAAATAATAACCAGCAATGAACGTGTTTTTGAGTTAGTTCTCTAAAGCATGACAAAATAGTTGTCATTAATTAGCATTGTCAGAGGCCCTCAAAACTCATGATACCCTTCCCCCAGCTTTTGGAGGCAGCAATGGCTTTTTGTCACTCTCATATCCACAGCAATGCAAGCTACAGCAAAACAAGTCAGAATCCTGTGTGTACCTCGCCTTCCCAGCCATGAAAGATGGGGAAAATCCATGGCAACATGGAAAATGGGTCCCAGGGATAATCTGAAATTTTTTTTGTTTTTTGCTGAGGAAGACTCGCCCTGAGCTAACACCCATGCCAATCTTCCTCTATTTTTTAGTACGTGGGCCGCCAGCACAGCATGGCTGCTAACACAGCAGTGCAGGTCCATTCCTGGGAACGGAACCCAGGTCGCCAAAGCGGAGTGTGCTGCACTTAACCACTAGGCCACGGGCTGGCCCTTGAAAATGTTTTTAATTTAAATAAGTGAGCACCTGTTATATTTTTCTGTCTTCTCTCTTCATTTCCGTTATCTTATATTGTGCCAACTTAAAATAATCTTCTTATATTCTTCTTAGAATAAATTTGTTATCAAGAAAAATAATGTAAACCTCTGTGGCTTTGCCATTTCTAGGTAGAAGCCATGTTGGATTAAGGAACTGTTAAAACCAAAATGAAAAAGACTGAAAGTTCTCAATGTGACATTATCTACCAATTTGAACACTCATGATTTTTCTATTTTCTCTCCAACAAAGTATTTGAAAAATATTTTGAGCTCTGTGTCAGCAATTACTAAATCATACTTGTGTGTGTATGTGTGTGTGTGTGTGTGTGTGTGTGTGTGTCAAGGGCTGACTTTCAATAAACTTATACTTGGATGTATATTCTGAAAGAGTTAATATACCTTACTACACTTAAAGCAAGAAAGTCTCAGATATTGGAAAACATAGTACATTAATTTCTTAAATAGTGACTTTAAGCTATTTTCTTTTATACTCATTTTTGTCTCAAATTTTATCCTTGTAAGTAAATACAGAAAAGAGATTACTCTATAAAACAACAGCTCACAAGGAGCTAAGGAAAAAAATGCCATTTCTGAATACTACAAAAGAAGGAAGTGAGAGCAAAAGTCACATTAATTCCTACTGACCTATTTTCACACTACCTTGAATGAAAAAGTTCACACCACAGAGAATCACACAAATACACAAGTCAACTTGAGAAAGAACACGATCATGCTTTCTGCAAGTATTACACCAGAGGAAGTCTAATTAGGCTAACCACATAATTAATTCATTATGAATAAATTCAGACCTGCTTTCAGAAATAAATTATACCTCAGATAATTACTGTTGAAGACTATCGTTTACTTAATTGGTGTGTGAATTATCCAAAAACCTGAACTTTCTCTTCTTATTATGCTTGTGACTATTTCTAATTTAGCTTCAAACAAATTTGGTAACATAGTAACTTAACGGTAACAAAATACTTAGAAACCAATTTTGCTCCTATAGAAAAAAAAATGCTTCTAATTGTAAACCTTTTGTGAAGTTTTGTATTTGTAAGGGCTGGGGATAGTTATTCTTTATGCTGAGATTAAGATCCCCACCTTCATTTCTGTATGCTGCAAAATTATTTTCATTTGCTTCCATAACAACAGATCACATATAACCTTCACTCTTACCAGCTGTCTCACAATGAGGATCAGAAAAAATTTATCCCTGAAATGTTATGAACTCTCCACCTAGACTGACCTGCCTTTAGGCATATTTCGGGGAGGAGGAGAAAAGAAAGGCAGGAGAGAGTGGGAGGTGGCACCAATGTGGTAGAGTTCATAAGCTTTCTCTTATTCACTGGCCAACATCTTTAATTGGACTGATTTATTGTATTCAGAACACATACTTTGGGCCAGTTACTTAGGAGACAGAAAAATAAATAAGTCTGTTACAACTTTGTTCTTTTTAGTCTATTCAAATATACTTAGGAGGAACACAATGATTCAGTAAACACATACTTGCCCTACTCTGTGTTAGAAACTAGGTAAATCTCTGGAGATAATAAAAATGAATAAAACGTGGCTTCACTCCTCTAGTTCACAATCTTGTGAAAGAAACAGACCACAAACCTGAATGATAATGGAATGTGACAGATGTGTGACCGAGGTTTGCAAAAGGCACTGGAGAACACGGGGGCTAGGAGAGGAGGGTCAGAGCAAGCTGACAGCTCCAGAAACCTTTCCAGCTCTCATCAAACAAAAGCTTCTGTTGTCTTGATCGAACCACGCCACTGCCTCAGGACTAGAACGTTAAACGGTGGAACCGAAGACAAACCTGCACCAGGCTGTTCTCTGGAATTGAAGTGATGGTTTTAAAGCTTGTTCTCAGCTTATCCAAGCATGCAGGAACATATTTATCAAAAAGAATCGTTAGATTGGCCTTTTCTGATTGATGCCGCCTTCTGTCTATCCAACTGGCCACATACCTGAAAAAGAACACAGAAAAGCTTTTACTGAACCCTAGGCTTGCAAAGCAGAATTTCACCAACTGAAAAGCTTCCCCCTCGACACAGCTTGGTGCAACACTTCAGGGACACATTTGGTGACTTCAGTCCATTTCTCAAACTGCAAATATTTTTAAATGCCCTTTAAAGACTTGTTTTAATGGCCATTTTTACCCTAATGAAAAGAATGTAAAAGAAACTCTTAATAGCACTTAGAAGTCAAACACAATAGAGTGTAAGTAGGCTATTACTGAGCATTTATAAGGAAGCATGGTTTGTCATTTCCTAGCAGACTGAAACTATTTTCATAGGGTTGGCCTTATTTATGAAACAGCCAGGGATTTTTCTTGATTAATCTTGGCATCAATGATTTAGCAATGAGAAATCAGCTACAAATAAAAAGGTGAAAATTCCACAAGAGCTATTTCAAAGTCCTTACTTTTCCACTGGCCTGAATGTAACTCTGACCTGATAGCTGATAATGTGTAAGTGGCTCTGAAATGGTATCTCATGTTTGGGTACATGTGTGTGAATCCGAAGCTTCTAAAATGTTGTCAATTGATACAGTAACATCTCTAATATATTACTAAAATAATACTTACAATAAAATGAAACATGACTTAGTAGCACCCATAGTAGTCTCTGGGGAGAAACCGTATGATGTTAAAGGAAAAACAATTGCTCAGAAAGTTCTCAAATAGGAAGCAGTGATGATAAATACATTTAGCAGCCTGCAGAGAAGCAGTGCGACCAGACCAATTACAGCTGTACATTGCTTTAAGCAAATTAGATTCCACATTTCTAACATCAGAAAAACCTAAGGCAAGGTGATTATCTTATAAAAGGCTCCCTTTGATTTTCACAAGGCTTCACCACAGGGTTTTATTAAATATTCAACTGCCTTCACACTATTGTTAGATTTATAAAATATCAACGGTCAAAACGTTTTCAGGTCCAAGAGGAATGATGGTTTTCAGTTGAAGTGCAGTTGCCTGATGGTAACTTGAGAGGGCATCTCCGTGTGGTGGTGACACTGGGCACCATGAACCAATGGAAAGCAGGTGTCAGTTACTGGGGCTGAAGGCACGCAGGCCACGCCTACCCCTCTGGTACTCATTTTCCTGCACATCAGTTGCCAGAAGTGGAATCCTAGTGTCCAGAGCTTATTGTGGGGAAAACAGAGGATTGCTTAGAGAGACGGAGCTCTAAAGTCAGACTGCCTGGACCTTTATCACAGCTCCATCATTTTTTAACTCTGTTACCTTGGGCAAGTTGCTTAACTTCTCTGTGCCTCAAGCTTCTTCTCCATCAATGGAGATGATAATAATACAGACGTCCTAGGTTTGCTCTGAGGATTAAATGAGTTCTCATGTATAAAGTGGTTAGATTAATATCTGACATATAACAAATTCTCAGTAAATGTTACTCATTAGCACAGAGAGGGTAAAATTGGGAGAACTGGGTTCAGATCCTGGCTCTGCCTGTCTGCGCATATCCTAAAGGCAGTAGGTCCTATAGGGAGAAGAGTTGGCAGCCAGTGCTCTGACGGGGATAACAAATTCTACTCCCACCGCTGGTCTCCGATCTCTGCGGGAGCACAAGGCTATGCAGATATAACTAGGAGCCGGAGCCCGGACAAAGCCCCAGCAGGGGGAAGCTGGCTGTGCACTTTGGGGGTGGTAATAGCTGCTTCACTGACCCACATGGGCAGGAGCCAAAGTCTCAAAGAGAAAACCTACCAGGCCCACGAGCAAACGAGGCTATTGTACAAATTACCTCCACAAGTAAGGAAGTGAGTTTAGCCAAACCAGGAGACATGGAGCTGATCCTGCCTGAAAAAAAAAGGGGGCCCCAAATGACCTCTGCTAGGGGTCAACCACACTATACAGTATAAGGAGTAAAGAAGTCTATATCGTTAAATATGGACAGTGTAAATTTTCATGTATAAATTACTGCTAAATTTTCATAGTTTTGAATAAAAATAGACATTAAAAGACAGCAAATTGAGAAGGAGAGATGATTATCTTCAGCCATGGCAAAAACTGAAAAATACAGATCTCTATTTGCTGGCAATTCTTTCTACCTTACTTCACAAACAATTCCATATGATTTTTAAAAGATGCCATAGGTTTGAACATGACTAAAGGAAACATACTGCTATGATATGACACACATTGAAAATGACACACTAAAACGGCATATTCATTCCTTCCCTACATAAGAGACCGTCCACACTGGTGGCCCTGCCTCAGGAAATGGCTACATCTTGGTGCCTGACCACATTATCTTCATGCCAAAATTTGGCCACTAAGAGACTCTTTGGCTCTTCAGCACTGGCAAATGTGTTCACATAATGAGCTATGACGCTCTTCCCTTCTCCAGAAGCGCCATAGGTGCACCTCAGCAAGGCTAAAACCCTGCAGTCTGAAACTGTCTAGGTAGCCAAAGTTCTCAGGCTTCTGAAAACTTTTTCATTTATTACTCAATAGTCTGGGGTTGGAATCCTGCCATGTAGGACAGCAGGACTTCATCAGAGCTCTCTAGAATCTGCCCCGCATGCAAGCTTCAGGTTCTCTATCCTTCATGGTGGCCTGGAAAAATGGCTGCAGCTAGAAGGACATGCTGACCAGCAGTGTATATTGAGGATTTCTGAGTCTGGATGTTTACAAATATGCACAGCATTCAAAGATGACAGGATGGGACTTCAGGGCTAGAAGACAAGTTTGTCCAATGCAGGTGAGAAAATTAGTGAGACAAAGCCAAAATAATATTTTAAGCTGAAGTGACAGAGGAAAAAGTATGATCTAAACCTGTGCCTTTCCAAAGTTACCTTCCAGTGATCTCCTTCGGAATCAGATTAAATTCGAGACAGCCCCACCGTTTCTATCATTATTCACAAACTAAGTAACACAGTTCGGTAGATCTTCTTTTCACTTACGCTCACTTTAAATAACTGCCAATGAATTTAAATAATTCATTGCCTGTTTCCCCCTTTCTATGTATTTCATACCTTCCTTTCTACTAGAAAAAATTCTCACTGATGGGGGCTGGCCCCGTGGCCGAGTGGTTAAGTTCACGCGCTCCGCTGCAGGCGGCCCAGTGTTTCATTGGTTCGAATCCTGGGCGCGGACATGGCACTGCTCATCAGACCACGCTGAGGCAGCGTCCCACATGCCACAACTAGAAGAACCCACAACGAAGAATACACAACTATGTACCGGGGGGGATTTGGGGAGAAAAATGAAAAAATAAAATCTTTAAAAAAAAAAAATTCTCACTGATGATAATTTTCAGAAATTTTATTCTAATTCCTGTTCACTCTCTATTTCTCAAGATCTCAACAGACACATAAGAACTGACCAGGATTCTTCTAGTAAACTTACTTAGAACTTGGAGTTAAAATAAAACAATATTTGATTCCTACAGTCAGTCATGGGCTGACGTGATTTTAAGGATTTGTTTGACCTGATATACTCTGTATCTGTATGTGGACATAAAATTATTTTTTAAAATAGCTCAGTGAATTTTAACAAAAATATGCTAAGAGGCTTAACTGATAATGGCACTATCTTTAGTCCTTGAGTGGAACCCCACAGAGATACTCTGAACATAATATTTCTTAATTCCTTCTATTCAGAATATTTTATCAGTTCCCACAAAATGAATTAAGAAAATATGTTTCCTAATTCTGTCCACTGAAAGGGCCTACAAGCAGTGAGCCAGCACACCAGTGGCCGTGAGCACACCTCGCATCCCTGTCTTGGATTCTAAATACCATTCCTTCTACAAAAAGTAGTTTGTTCTGGCTCCTTGGAGAAATGGCTGAACCAAGCCCAGGGTGAGGAAAGTCTGAAATGAGCCAGAAGCACAGTGCTCCAAGACAGGAAGAGAAGTAAAAAAGAACACTTGGAAGGGGCTGGCTTGAAGGGGCTACTGTTGGCAAAATTTGGGACAATTTGAGCATCCAAAAGAATAATATGGGTAGTGAATTACAACCATTGAACTTAAAGAAAAGAAGCCATGCATAGAAAATGATACTCCTCAGAAAAAGAAAGGAAGGAGAAGGGGGGAGGGAGGGAGGGGGAGAGGCGGAGAGAAGGAAGGAGGCGGAGGGGGAGGCAGGAATGGAGAAAGGGAAGGAGGAAGGGGAGTAGGAAGAAAGAAAAGAAAAAGTACTTCACAGAAAACGTCACCTAATATATATAGATAGAACAACTAATTAGGAAATCACCACCGTGTAGCCAGTACTGGGTCATTCTTTAAGACATCTGGCTTGGTCTCTTCAAAATTGTAAATGTCATGAAAGAAAAAGGTGAGGAGAGTATTCTAGATTAAAGGAGAAAACAGACACAAGTAGATGCAACGCATGATCCTTGTTTTGATGCTTGATTTTCAAAAAAGCTACAGAGGAAATTACTGGGGTAATTGGGGAAATTTGAAAAATTTTAGATTTTCCAGATAATATTGCATCAAGCACAAGCTTCTTAAATATGTTAATTATACTGTGTTCATGTAGGAGAATATCCGAGTTCTTAGGAGATAAATGATGAAGTATTTAGGGATGAAGTGTCTTAATGTTTCCAACTTATTTTCAGATAATTTGGCAAAAATAAAGAAAAGAAAATGTATGTGTCTCTATGCCTGTGTGAGAGAGTGTGAGTACAGCCAGAGAGAAGGTAAATGCAGTGAAAAGGTAACAACTGACAAGTGTAGGAAGAGTGTGTGGCTGTACATTGTACTTATATCTTCTCAACCTCCCAATAATTTTGAACACTTCCAAATTAAACAGTTGGAAAAAGTGGAGACCTAAGATATTCAGAAAATTGGGTTAATAATTATATCACTCTCAGAAGGTAATTAAGGGTTAAATGAGTCAATACACGTAAAGCTATCACATTACTAATGTTATGACATTAAAGTAAGGTAGTAAAGTATCTAAAAAATATCCCCAACCTGAAATAGCCACTTTTTTGTAGTTCACTGAAAGTTTCTGGAAGTAGGAGGTAAAAACGTAAAACTATCCTTTACAGAATATTCCCATTATTTTGGATAAGGACCTGGATGAACCCTTTTGTCACACTTATGAAAATTAAAACCTGCCCATCGATTTTGGATAAAACAAATACCTCCATAAAAATAAAATCTAATGGTGAAAATAGACTTGTCTAACTTTCTTAGGAATGCAAATTGGGTGTCTATTTAGCCAATCTGGGACTTTGACTTACTAGATAAAAGTCTTTCTTTCTTTTTTTTTTTTTGAGGAAGATTAGCCCTGAGCTAACTACTGCCAATCCTTCTCTTTTTGCTGAGGAAGACTTGCCCTGAGGTAACATCCATGCCCATCTTCCTCTACTTTATATGTGGGACACCTACCACAGCATGGCTTTTGCCAAGCGGTGCCATGTCCACATCCAGGATCCGAACTGGTGAACCCTGGGCCGCCAAGAACCGGAACGTGTGAACCTAACTGCTGAGCCACCGGGCTGGCCCCAAAAGTCTTTCTTTAAATAGGGATTTAGACAGCTTTTGTTAGCACAAATCTCCAGATGATGTCATTGAGATTGAATTAGACATACCTTGGGTACCGTGAGGTACACTACCGACATCAGACCACATCCAGCGAGGGTGAGGGGCCCCCTGAAGGAAAGGGGGTGCAAGGACTGACTCTGCCCTTGGGATGAGGGAATCAAGGCATACAGGAGCTTCTCCTTCAATTAGTCCCCAACCAACAGAAGTGTCCTAGGAGTTAGTCGGAATCCTAGCTGAGGAAAGGAGCTATTAGCCCAAGAAGAACTCTCCATTTTAGACTTTTAAAAATCACTCCTCCGCCCAGCCAACTCCAATAAAGCTTGTTACACACCAAAGCCTGGGCATGCCTCTATTTTACTGTCGAGTCAAAGGATGAGACTTTTAGTGAACAAATCAGTACACAGGAAAAACAGCCTGGAGAATTGTATCAGTCAGGCACCTATCTGGTAGGGAACAGACATCATCCTCAAATTAGGATCATAGGGAAGGATCGATAAAAGGACTATTGACAAAGGTGTGGGCAGGGAAGAGGGAAACTGGAAGGAAGAGTGCCGTGCCATGGGGTAACAACTGAGGAACAGTGACTGCACCTATGCCCGCCTGCAGGGACCAGAGATTGAAGGACTCCCAGAACGTGGAAGGAAGGGATCTTATGAAAGATTTAAGAGGAGCTGCGACCTGCAGTTGAGGGACGCAGTCATCCTAATGTGACCCTGCAGGGAGGGAGCCAGAGGAATAAATAGCCTGACCTCACTCTCCTCTCTCCCTCTCATTTCCTGCCAGGGCTCCTCATTGGCCAGACCAACCAGTAGCCAGAGGACAAGGAGCCCATGGATGTGGTCCATCCAGGACAGCCTCTGGGAGCACAGAGCAGGGTGGGAGGGTAAACAGAAGACATCAGACACAAGAAGCACACCAGGCACAAGCACGTGTTCACTTGCAGAGCTAGGACATTTTCACAGCTCATAGAAGATGATGGCCAGAGGAGGTGACAAGTGACCACCAGGGTGAATTATGGAAAGTCTAAGTATCTGAAGAGTAAGCCAGTGGGCACATAAACTTGTTCTAAATCAAAGCATGACCACTGTTCATGTATGCGTATTAGATGTACACAAACATACATATGCTCACGAAATGATATGTTTATATCTAAGTGCTCCATATGTGCTATTGTTATTTATTCACGTATTCAACAAATACTGAGTTCTTAACATGTACAAGGTGTGAACAGGGTAATGTCCAACTAAAAATGACAGAAGCATACAGGTGCTAATTTAATTATCTTTAAATCAGCCTAATTAATTAGCTTTCAATTTAATTGCTAATACTTTCTTCAGATGATCACATAAACTTTTAGCTTTCTTTAAAACTAAGATAAGAAAAGAAATATCCACAGCAAAAAACCCGAAACAACTAGATTAAAAAATACGCAAAGGACTGAAATAGGCATTTCCTCGAAGAGAATATAGAAATGGCCAAGAAGCACCTGAAAACATGCTCAATATGACCAACTGTTAGGGAAAGGCAAATCAAAACCGGAAGGCAATACTATTTCACACCTATTAGGGTGGCTATTATAAAAAATAGAGAAAATAACAAGAGTTGGTGAGGATGTGCAGAAATTGGAACCCTTGTGCCCTGTCGGTGGGAATGAAAGTGGTGCAGCTACTATGGAAAACAGTATGGTGGTTCCTTTAAAAGTTAAAAATAGAATTACTGGGCCAGACCCAGTGGCCTAGTACTTAAGTTTGGCATGCTCTGCTTTGGCAGCCTGGGTTCAGTTCCTAGGCATGGACCTACCCCACTATTGGGTGGCCATGCTGTGGCAGTGGCTCACATACAAAATAGAAGACGACTGGCAAGAGATGTTAGCTCAGGAAGAATATTCCTCAGCAAAAAAAAAACAACAACAGAATTACCACATGATCGAGCAATTCCACTTGTGGGTATATACCCAAAATAACTGAAAGCAAGGACTCAAAGGGATATTTGTATGTCCATTTTTTTTTTTGAGGAAGATCAGCCCTGAGCTAACATCTGCTGCCACCAATCCACCTCTTTTTGCTGAGGAAGACTGGCCCTGAGCTAACATCCGTGCCCATCTTCCTCTACTTTATATGTGGGATGCCTGCCACAGCATGGCTTGAGCGGTGCCATGTCTGCACCTGGGATCTGAACCGACAAACCCCTGGCCGCTGAAGCAGAACATGTGCACTTAACTGCTGCGCCACCGGGCCGGCCCCCCTATGTCCATGTTTATAAAGGCACTGTTTACAACAGTCAAAAGGGGAAGCAGCCCAAGTGTCTCTCAAAGGATGACTGAATAAACACAACGTGGGATACACATACAATGGGATATCATTCAGCCTTAAAAAGGAAGGAAATTCTGACACATGCTATAACCTGGATGAACTCTGAAGACATTATGCTAAGTGAAATAGGCCCATCACACAGGGACAATTACTCTATGATTCCATTTATAAGAGCTACATAGAGTAGCCAAATTCACAGAGTAGAAAGGGGCTGGTGGCAGGGAGGACTGGGGAGTCATGATTTAATGGGTACAGGGCTTCAATGTGCGAAGATGAAAAAAGTCATGGAGACAAATGGTAGTGATGGTTTTAGAACAATGTGAATGTGCTAAATGCCACTGAACTGTATACTTAAAAATGTTTAAAACGGTAGATTTTGTATTATGTATATTTATCACAATTTAAAAAAAAGCAATACTCACGGATTCCAGCCCAAATCTTGTGGGTTCACATACAGAATACCAGCTCTGGAAACAGTGGCCGGGGTTGCTGTTCTTAAGTGATGAATCTCAAAGAGCAGCCTCATGGAGGGAGTGAGGGCTACGCGCTCATTGCTGGCCAAGGTCAGCACCTGGACAGAGCAGCACAGCATAAAGGAGGCCCTGTCACTCGGGAGCAACCATAACAACACAGTCCTTCGCCCAGGAGAAGTGCCAAAGGCTCTGAGCTCACTGTCCCCAGTTAGAAGTGCAGTGTGAATAAAGATCTCAGTTCATCCCCTGGGGAGCTCACTGACCCTTAAGGAAGAAACTCCCCAACGTGGACTCATTCACGCCAACCTTTAAATAACTGTGGTAATTATTACTAAAAATAAGACATTTGTTCTAAGAGTTGATTACATGAAAAGGCCTGAATACCATAAAAATAAAACTTGTTTTAGAATCTGAAATACCACAATTATCAGTTGTCCCATACAAACTGATGCAAGTATTAAAGATCTCTATGTTTTATGATGAACAATGTCTTGGTTCAGAAAACAGTAATTACTGTTAATTTAAGGAAGTTACTACTTCTGTAGCAATGACGATTACTGATTTCTTTCCTGACTCTAATGATAGACCCTGTGTTGTTTAAATGGTGTCTCACACATCTGTACGTCACCTTTTGTTTTTGTTTTTGCTGGGAATGGCGGATTAACCACGGCAAAATGCTTACGAATGCAGTATATGCATTCTGTATCCATAGGAACTACTTAATGTCAATAGTGAAATTTTACCAATTAAAGGACACAAACTTGTTCTTTTATTATCCAAGTATTTCATACTTGATCAAAGACAAGCTGTAACCATTTATGCCTAGCTCTTAGAAAACGGTAAACCGTGTATGAACTAAATACTTGGCTACCTATCTAACTCTCTTCAAAGGTGGTTAAATTTACAGAGACAAGAAAAATTTATTCCTTTAAATTCTCTAACAGGGAAATTAAGACAACAATCAGGAAAGTGCCACTTATCAAAATAGTCAACAAGTGAATGGCACTCTTAATACACTCCAGGCATTATGTTTAAGGTTTAGCACTGAGGTATTACTCACCTTGTTATCATCCATGACAGTATTTAGTGACTCAATCCACATGGGATCAATATCTCCATCCAGGACTATCCATTTTGGTCCATCATGCATAAGATTTGCTTGTTCTCGTAGAACGGATGAGAAGAGACCTATGAATTCAGAGTGACAATCCTAATATATATTGGAGTTGAGTGGTGTTTATTTCCAAAATAAATTTGTATTATTTCTACGGGAAGCTCTTTTATTAAGTAAATAAATTTGCTGCCTCTTTCTGGTGGTCAATGAGTAATACCTTTTGAGCTATACTTGGGCTCCAGACCAATGGCAAGTTTCTCTTTCATGAGAAAGTTCCTTAACTTCTCTGACCGAGCTTCCCCAAATGTCAAATGAAGATGATAGTATGTTCCTTGAAGAACAGTTGTGGAGATTTATAGAAGGCAATGTACATGAAATTCAAAACTTACACCAAATTAAGATATTATTCTTTTTCATGCCCATATGTTCAGTATCTACTTCAGGCCAAGTATTAGTTTATTTCACCTTTCTCCATTTTTCTATAATAATATCCAAGGGACATAATTCTAAAGCTAGAATGTTTGAGAAATGTGGTCATTGGCTTTATATTATCATTACTTAAGATCTATAGATAAAAACATTTAAAATCCAAAGTCCTTTTTGCCATTACTACATATGTAAGAATTGTGTGTCTTACACAGCGTATTTAATAGTTGCTGATTCTTCAAACGCTGGTATATAATACTATGGTGAGAAAAACTGTTGCAATGTATGCATGTGGAAGGTTTTGTTTCCACTGTGAAGTATTTTGTGTAGAGTATTTTATGGTAGAACCCGCCACAAGGCTTCATAAAGAAGCCAGCTACTTTTTCTAATGGTCACTGATTTGAGTAGCTTCCATAGACTTTCAGCATAAACTGATATTATTCCCTTCCTGCCACAGTCCTAAAAAAGAGTCAATTTTGATTGTCACACAAATTAAGGATACAGTGTATTCATGATAAGAGGACGGAGAATGACAAGGTGTGCTTCTATAGAGAGGATCATCAGGGACGTCTTCTCTGATGTGACATTTGACCAGACACTTCAACAACATAAGGGAGCAAGCCACGCAGACATCTGTGGGGCTGCAGATGGCAGGAACATCAAGTGCAAAGGCCCGTGATGGGAGGATGCTCAGCATGTTCAAGGAAGAACAAGGAGGCCAGAGTGTATGGATGATAGCAAGTGAAGGGCAGAGCACAAGAAATGAGGTCAGAGATGGGGAAGCGGAATATAATCACACTGAACCTTGCAGGTCTTGGATGAAGGCTGGATTCTAAGGGTAATGGAACCCACTCAAAATCGCAGAGGACTAACATTTTGAAGAGCGCCCTCTGTCTGCTGTATGGAAAATGAACGGCAGGGAGACCAGTGATGAGGATGCTGCAATAGGACAGGCAAGAGGTAATGGTGGCTTGGACTAAGGTGGTAGCTGCCAAGAAGGCGAGAAGTACTGGAATACAGTATATACTTTACAGGTAAAGCCTATAGGATTTGCTGTGAGGTTGAATGTAGGGCTTGAAAGGGAGAAAGGACTCAGGGATGACACCAAGCTAGTACATTTACTGAAATGGGAAGTAAGAACAGATTTTAACAAAGGCATCTGCTTGTCTGTAAATACTTTCGGGCAAGAAACATGTCCCATTGACTTTTGTCCCCGGCACCTAGAATAGTGCCCACCTGAAACTCAGTCAGTGTCTTGTATTAGGTACTGTTTCCCGAGGCGTTCATGTGGAATTCTTTCCTGGTTTACAAGGAACCCTGACATAATTGATGTGGGATAAAACACCCAGCTCTGAGCATGAACCTACTGAATGCAAATTGACCACTTATTCAAATCTAGTTTTAATTTATAGGTTATAGATGCTGTTGTGAGCTGCTCTATTTCCAATAACGCCAACACATAAACAGTAAATCTGCAACTATGACTAAAATTGGCTTGAACTGAGAAATGGTTTTCTGGATGAAAAAGAGAGAAATTTTTAGCATGTCAAAAGGGGAAATACTACTTGCCATCTTTCCATTCTCGGGTGGCATGATGTATGAAACCAAAGAGTTCATCTGTTGTCACAGCTTTAGGGTTTAAGTCATTCCACACAGGTTTTTGTTTCATGTTAACATATGTTCGGTTCAGTGTTCTCAAAATCTGAAGGGAAGAAGGAAAGAAGCTACAAAAATTACTACTAATGTAAGCCAAACAGAAAGCAAAAGATTTCCAAAGGATGCTTTTATTCATTACATGTTCCTAGATATTCTGTGTTAAGATTGAGAATGGAAATAAATTTACATATGTACATTTTTATTACCATCTTGAAACATTTAATCCTACAATCCCTTAGGATCAGTTCATCTGATTCCTTGAACAATGTAGACTAGAGAAAGTCACTCTATCACTTGAGATTTTTAACCATGTGTGCATGAAGGACTATATGTAAATAAGTGCTCCTGCTCGTGTTATTAAAATCAACTCTGCTGTATATTTAGATTGTCCTTAAAATTTAGCCTGCACCAGAATGGCTTAGAGGGTGTTAACAACACAGATCACTGGGCCCCGTCCCGGAGTTTCTAATTCAGTAAGTCTAGGGTAAGACTGATAATTTTGTTTCTAATAGGATCCCAGGGGATGCCTGTGATGCTGGTCTGGATGTGCTTTAAGAGCAATAGTTCTCAACAGGAGATTGTCTTGACTGGAGGAAGAGGGCGTGCTACTGGGCATTCAGTGGGCAGAGGCCAGGGATGCTGCTAACATCCTACAAGGCACAGGACAGGCCCTACAATAAAGAGTTATCTGGTCCAGAATGTCAATAGTGCTGAAGCTGAGAAACCTTGATCTAGATAATTGAGGAAAAGAAGCCTTGAGGATAAGAATTACAAGATAGGTGCTTAATACAGTATATGTCTGTATAATTGACACCTTAAATCAAGTATCTGCCCTGACTATCCTTTTTGCTTTCTCTGAAAACCCCTGGCTCTTATTTTAGATATTTATCACCTAACCTACTCACAGGAGTTCTGAAGGACTGATAAACAGTTGCCAAATACTCTGGAATAATAAGTTCCTAAATAACATGGCCCTGAGCTTTGGTGCTCTACTTACATCAGCTTAAGTAAAGGTTGAATAGAACAGAATCAGTGAAGACTACATGAAAGAAATTGAATGCCTTAGGAATATTAAGCTTATATTTTTAGAAACCATTAATCTACTGGAAATTACAGAATTTAATTTTATCCTTCCTTGAACCATGCCCCACATTTGAAACTTACTCTAACAAAATAATTACAGGTCTATCAGTTATCTACTTTAATATTTCAATTATTACATTTTTCACTAGAAAAAATCCTATACAGGGCCTCTCTTTACAATTGTTCCACTTTGGGTTCTGATCTAAATACTGGCAAGTTCTATATACACCCATGCTCTAAAGTCTCATATGCCCACTCTGATTATTTTTAGTCATTGGCTACTAAACATGTTTATACCCAAGCACCCTGAATTAAAATGCATGCAGTTCTGCATACACCGTCTGCCAACCAAGAAAATAAGTATGTTGCCAGGACTGTCAGTAAGACCAAACAAAACCAAGCAGTGAACTAAAAATGGGGATAATAATACCCATAGCACGTCATTGTGCAGAATAAATCACACAGAATGCACCTAGCACAGCACATAATGGTACCTCAAAAATGTGGGGTTTTGTTCCCTCCCTTTCAAGTTTTGTTTTGGCCCTAAAGAGGCCTATATGTCTGAGGGAGTATTGAAGAAAAATATTTGGCTTTTTCTTAATGATATGGAGAGGAGAATCTAGGATAACTTGGAAAAGATAAGAAAATGGTTTTCATAAATGTGGGTAGGGCCAATCCAATCCTGCATGCCAAGTGTCTTATTCTAGAGTTTCTGAATATGTTTACTTTGGATAACAGAATTCAGGTATAGTTCTATTATTGAAAGGTGCATAAAATAGGATGGCACACATCTAACTGCATGAATAGGATGCTAAATATCCCATATGGGAAGTCCAATCTTCATCTCAGCTTACTTTTCCTATTTGAATGCAATCTTTTATTTGTTACTCTCTCCTTGTGCCCAATATAAAGAAAAATAGTGTCAACTGATTAAAGAGCAATATTAGAGTCTCAAATTCTAACGCAAAATTATGGTGGACTTCACTGAAGGCAACTCTTGATTACAACTGAAAACAGGCCAAAAAAAAAAAAAAAAATTTTTGCTCCTTCCATGGCTGAAAGCTAACAGGCAATTTACCTTACTCTTTCCTGTGCCTGCATTTCCAACCACGAAGACGGAGTGCCGTACGGCCAACAGCTCCTCAAGCTGGACAACCTGCAGAACAAACAGCCCGTCACTGGTTTCCTTTAATGAGTTTGTGATTTAAAAAAAACCAACAAGGGGCCAGCCCGATGGCACAGTGGTTAAGTTCACATGCTCTGCTTAGGCGGCCCGGGGTTTGCTGGTTCAGATCCTGGGTGCAGACTTATGTACCGCTTATCAACCACGCTGTGGCAGACGTCCCACATATAAAGTAGAGGAAGATGGGCATAGATGTTAGCTCAGAGCCAGTCTTCCTCAGCAAAAAGAGGAGGATTGGCAGCAGATGTTAGCTCAGGGCCAGGGCCCCTCTTTCTCAGCAAAAGAGGAGGATTGGTGGCAGATGTTAGCTCAGGGGTAATCTTCCTCAAAAAACAAAACAAAACAAAACTCTACCCATTTTTTCCCCAATTCTCTCTTTACAACCCAAGTCAGGCCCCACTGACATTATATTCCAGGGAAGTTTAAACAGATGAGAAGTGCACACTATAGTTTCTCCGGGATCTCCCAACTCCGAGCATGGAAGTGAGAATGAAGGAAGACCATTACCCAGTGAATCAGTGACACAGGCAGCAGTGCAGCACAGTAGTACTTGGTACATGGCAGGGACTGCTTACAAAATCAACGACTCCTCGTGAAGTACGGGACAAAAGAGTAGATGGCCAATCAACATCTACAACTCAGTAGCGACTTCTCTAAAACATCTAAAATAGATGCTCTATATGTACTTCAATGTTCCTATAATCGCCACACCCAAATTGAGCATGCATATGCACAAGCCTCTGATAAATCAGATGACGTCATGCATACACATTTCTCCTCCATTAAAAGCATGTACTAATGACTTTACTTCCCACTTTCTCTCAAATGGAGAGAAAAGAGAGCAAAATTAATTTTGGGTGCATGTCACCAAGAAGAACTAAGAAGTTCTATAAACTAATGAAAAGTATGCTTATATTTAAAACCATGACTTAAGCATATCTGGGTTTCCACCTTCTCAAAGAATGGGACTACAAAGTAATTATTTATATGGCCTTTAGTAAAGACCGCCATCTGAGAATGCTTTAAAGCATGTATTAAGATCATATAAAGTCAGTGTAATCTGTAAGTTCATGTTCTGGTTCAGGAGCAATTAGACAGTTACTCTCACTGCATATCCCAAGGGCTGCCATGACAGTACGTGCTCCTTTTACTTTGAGGACGAAGCTCTCCTCGGGCTGCAGGTGGAGCTCCAGGGTGGACTGCCTGACCATCTGCTCAAAGTGTGGTGCCCTCCTCCGTGGAACACCCAGGGCTGGGAACAGGTCACTGACCAGGCCCAAAAACACAGGGACATCGTCGGTCACTATTTTAGGCATATTGAAGTCCCTTAATGCTCTCATGAGAACCTAGAAAGGAGAATAGAAAATACTTTATAAAAAAGCCAAGACAGGGTCTTACAAACACCTACACAGCTGAAGCGGTTATCTTTAATCCTCCTGTCTGAAGCATGCGATATAGACACTGCTCTTTATTAGGGTGGCACTCTATCTATTGGAGGTGAAATGCTTACGAATTCACATATCAGAACACGAGAAGGTTCTGCTGACACCAGGGACAAACCTGAGACTAAAGTCAGCAAGGAGGCCCTGATCCTTCCCCGCCAGTTATCTGCTTAGCTCTGGAGGGACGGTCTGAGGCCCTGCTCTCCTTGATCCTCCAGCTCCAGGATGTCAATTAACCAGGCTCATGAGATCACTTTACTCGCAGTACTCTGAGAAGCTCAGAATGGTAAACTCAACCATTTGAAATTGGGATTTGCTCTATATTGGCTGAAAACCAAAGAGGGTTTTAGATTTAAAAGCATTAACTTGAACGTCAGGGTGACTCTTACAGAAACAGGTAAGCATTCCAACAATAACAACATAGCAGGAGAAAAAATAAATGCAAGAAAATCCTCACCCAATAGTGAATTGTGACTGAGAGGAAGAGAGAGAAAAATTGGAAAAGTAGAAAATAACATAAGAAATATTCTTTAATATGAAAAAAACCTCCTAGGAACAGATTCATTTTTTTTTTCAACTTCTCTAGTCATACTGCAGGTATAGATACTGCTGTATACCCATCACTCTCACTACTGACTTAATAGAAAAAACACACAATGTGGCTGTTACCGTTTCTTCCCAGGAGGGAGAGTAGAAATTTCCTAGCAGCTCTAAATAACCAACCAAGCATTGCAGTGCTGTTAGGCAGTTGTCCTTCTGTGCCATTCTGCATGCCCATCTCACATCCTGTGAAACGGACATACTTTCTTCCACTACCTTATGTTTTCACTGACTTTTTCAAGATTAATAGCCCAACTCAATCAGATTTCCTAAATGTTCCTTAGAGAAAATCAAACAGTAATTACTGAATTATTTGATTACAACTGCCAAAATACTTTTTGTGGCTGATATTTCAAAAGCACTTATAAAATCACATTTTCTTTCCTAGATTCATATCCTTTACTCAAGAATACTTGTGATCTTTTTATAACATAAGAAATGCCAGTCCTCAAAATATCCTACTTTAAAAATGATGTTACATTTTTTAAAAGTCATACCGTGCACACCCCACCACCCAGGTATATACGTTCTTTCACGTGAAGCCGTTAAGTTACAAACTCAAGAAAACTATACGAGCACTGCAGTACCTGGTCTTCAGGTCTGTTTTTATCTCCTCGTTTCAGGGAGCCAGCTACAACCAAGACAGATTTAATAGCACGAAGTCCCCAGTCATAATGATCCTAAAATCAAAACACAGGTATATTTTCCCAAAAGTGTTATGAAGGAATAAGACTCTCATGCCAGAAGTAAAAGCCAAAAGCTAAAAGAAAAGAGTTCACATAAATACATGCTTTAATGATGGAAAGTAATAATTTCCTCTCCTCTTGGAAACTGTGAAAACCATGTCCCTTCAGCATCCTCCTGCTTCTTTCGCCTGGTTCTCTACATCTGTCCGCAAATCTCTTCTTTCCACAGCATTTAGTTGCGGTATTTGCCCAAGGCTCCATTGGCCACTCTTGCTCTTCTCTCTCAATAAACGTGCTAACTCAGGAGATCAACTACTTTGATGTTCTCAAACCACAAGCACATTCTTCCAGTAGTACACTGACAGCCCTGCCATTCCACCTGCTCCCAGCCTGCCATGTCTAATTGCCCTAATTATCTACCTCGTAATCACTCAGATGCTCCAGCCCTGATGTTGGCACTTAATGCAGTCTAATCTGTATTATTAAAATTCAGTGATAAACCAGTACCTCTGAGACCTCCACATTATCCCCGAGGAATTCCTTTCCCAGGCTCTGAGCTCCTGGAGGACAGAGCCCATCTCTACTCACTTCTGTCTTCTAGGCCCTAGCATGGTGCACTACGTGGGGTAGGTGCTCAGGAAAGGAGGACTCAATTAACTGGCTGATTACATATAATCAGCCTTTTCTCCTTTGCCTTCCATCTACAATCCACATAGTAACAGCTCTTCTCTCAAATGTCTCTTAGCTGTGCCTGTAGGAAAGTCACTTAATCTTTCCAAGCCTTAGTACCATCATCTATAAAAAGGCAGATAAAAGGATCTACCCACTTTCTAAGGTTGTTGTAGGAATAAAATAGCTAATCCTTTGTGGGCAGTGAAATACTATATGCACGTATAAATATGCCCTTCAATCCATTAGCAGATAATGAAATCAATTTAGTAGGTCTTGACCATCATTTTGTCAGTAATGAAATAGCATACAACTGGGGGCTGGCCTGGTGGTGCAGCGGTTAAGTTCTCATGTTCTGCTTCAGCAGCCCAGGGTTTGCCCGTTCGGATTCTGGGTGCGGACCTACACACCACTTGTCAAGCCACACTGTGGCAGGTGTCCCCCAATAAAGTAGACGAAGGTGGGCATGGATGCTAGCTCAGGGCCAGTCTTCCTCAGCAAAAATAAGAGGATTGGTGGTGGATGTTAGCTCAGGGCTAATCGTCCTCAAAAAAAAAAAAAAAAAAAAAGAAAAGAAACAGAGCAGAAGAACGAAAAATACCAGAGTATACTGCAAACGTTAAGAGTAAGAAGTGTTTGGTGAAAATTTTTGTTTCAGTTGTGCGTGTGTGTGTGCGTGCCCCTGTGTATGTGTACTGCGTCTCAACAGAAAAAACATTTTTTACCGTGGGTCATGGTAAAAATCATTTGAAAGCCACTGATATAGGAGTAGACTGGGGCTGGAGGAGAGAAGGAGAGGCGGGGGAAGAATCAGAGTTCAGAGGGCAGCGAGATTGGAGACGGGCTAAGAACTGAACTCAAATCTTGTTCCCACCACTTGTTAGCTGTGGACTTTGGGTGGGTTACTTTACTCAGTTTCCTCATCTGTAAAATGGAGCTAATAACACCAAATTCATAGATTTCTTGGAAAGATTAAAAAAAATAACACATGGTACCTGTTCAATAAATATTGGTTCCCTTCTTCCTCAAAACTACGATAATCTTTTCATCTTCTATTTTCTTCTAATTTTTATTCCATGTAAATGGGATCTCCTAAGTTCTTTGAAGTCAGAAATCTGAGAGTTTATTTCATTTGCTCTGAGTCTTACCCTCTTCATCATCAGCAGCAATAAATATATTAGTTGAATACAGTAGATGCTCACGAAATGTTTAAATATTACTACTGGAAATGGATATGGTTGCAACTCCATTTTTCCTGGAGTCAATGACATTTTTTTCTTCTGATTTTTTCCCACTATGAAAGTATATGGGCTTATTAAAATATATATATAATAAAGAATAAGGAGAAAAATAAAAATTACTCACAATTTATTATCCAGAGACAAATGGTAGAAATCACATTGTATTTTCCAGTCACTTTATACGTATACAAAACACACAGTATAACATAAAACATATGCAAATTGTGTATCACATTCACAATTTGGTATGCTGGGCTTTGCATACAACACTGTCATAAATATTTTTCCATATTACTAAATTTGATATGATTTCCCAGCAGAATGTAAATTCAGTTACTAAAATGACAACATGAATTTCTCTGAGTCCAAATTTCACCCCAACAATGGGTAATTTAAAATAAGTATGTCTGGCAGTACAGATAACTGTGTGGTTGTAACTGTGGTATTTTAATACTTTCATCCTGGTACAGCTGCAAAATAATGTCACCAGGAACTAACGAAAGGTCATCAAAGGGACCAAAGTTGAAAGTGGCCACAAAGCTGATTTAAAAATACTGATGTTGAAACATATGTAATTTTTGTGGCAGATCAGTAACTTCAATGAAACCTCCAGAAGCTAATGACTGGAGAATAGAGAACGTGTAAGTTTGACCCATTTCAGACACCAGGGAATTGCACAGCAAAAGTTAAAAAGCCAACTCTACCTTCAAATAAAGGATTACAACAAACGAGAAAATTTCAATTTAACATTTCCTGAGGTGTTCTCCAGAAAATCAGCTTTACCTGACTCTTATGAACACTCCTGCCTTCTCTCCCTAGAAAATACTATTTTCACCAAGAAAGGGAGGCATCATACAACTCCATTCATAATTATAGCATTGGTAAAGTTTAAAGAAAATCACATTGATAAAAACTGCATTAAGTACAAATTAAACAGGAGACCTAAGATGCCTCAAGTTTAATTTCAGAAAAAAATTAAGAATTGTAAAATACAGATTTTAAATACTTTATGGAAAACATAAAATTATTCTTAAATGTCTAACTGTAATTTGAATGATAAATTACCCAGCATCTGTATTTCAAAAGCTGTTTTAATGGGATGTAAAAACCAAGGAAAAGTAACAAAAGACTCACCTGCTTGGAGAGGAGCTCCCTGCAGAGCGTGTACAACGTAATGAACTTCCGGGCCAATGAGCGCGCGTCCACAAAACCTTCAGCAACTAACATGATTTCGCAGATTAGCTCGATGTCAGGGGCCACCATGGCACAGGGTCTGAGATGTATATGAAATTTAGTTTTAAAACATGATAAGGTAATAAGTACAAATTGCTGAAAACAACTGATTAATTTGTACCAACATTTTAGCCATTCCCAAGCAGGTCACAATTACCTCTGTCAATCACAGCCAACAAAACCCTTCACTTCAACTAAAAAATGTCCTTTAGTTATGACACATAGAAAATGATGGAAAGTCTGAAAATGGCAGAAGCATGGGTGTAGGAGTTTAAGGGGAGTCTGTGGGTGTGTTCAGTAGACCAGTGTAAGCTGTCATTGCAGAAAGATGTCTTGTGCTAGAGTCCAGTCTTTACCTGTGGCCACTGCTGTGCTGGTAAATGGATAACAACCAGCTCTCTAAAAAATAGAATTAGCTGATTTCCATGGAATAAATACTTCTACTATGGCTGATTTCAATCTACCAACACAACACAACTAAACGTGGAACTGGGAAGAGCTGAGCAGTAGCACACCATAATAGACATAAATAACCTAAGAGTATAAATATTCATAAAATAGAGTAAATTAATTAGGATGTCATGAGTTTTGACTATTTATCACCTGTTTTTAATATAATTTATTTAATCCAAAGTTCATATAATTTAGCTTTTATTAGTGGCTGTGCTTAACAAACCCTTGCAAAATGCATAAAAATTTAACCACTAGCTCTTTGAGCTCATACAAGCCATCTCTAGCACACCACTGCCTGATGCCAACTTGCACAGACTTTCAAGATGCTAATTTACAAAAACATAGGTTTCAAAGCCCCTTCTTTTTGGAGAGGGACTTTCAATAAGACCTCCCTAAAGACAACTGCCATTAACAGCAACACTTGAAAAAGTTCCATGCAAGTGAAGTCAACTGAAGTCCACTTCCACCTCATTGATTAAGTCTATCTAATATCTAAGGGGTAATAATATCAATCCTACACAAACTCTTAAGAAAATAGAGAAGAAGGGAACGTTTGCCAACTTATTCCATGAGGTTAGCATTACGCTGATGCCAAAACCGGATGAAGATATTATAAAAAAAGACACTGCAAACCAATATCCTTCATGGCGTAGATTTAAAAATCCTTAACAAAATAGTAGCATTTTGAATCCAGCGATACTCTCCTGCCCAAGTGCAGTTTGTCCCAGGAACACAACATTGAAGAATTGTTTAGCATTTGAAAAATCAATATAGTTCAGCACATTAACAGAAAAAAAGGAGAAAACCCATATGAAAATGACAAAACAACATTTCCAGAAGAAAAGATAGTTGAAAATTTTTACAACCTGAGGCTGGTCAAACTTTCTTAACTAGGGTAGAAAAAAAACCCATAAAACAAATTGATAAATTGTATTTCATCAAATTTAAAACTTCTATCTTTGATGGAAACCACTAAGAAAATGAAAAGGTAGGGGCCAGCCCAGTGGCGTAGTGGTTAAGTTCACACGCTCTGCTTCAGCGGCCCGAGGTTCACAGGTTCAGATCCTGGGCACAGACCTAGTGCCACTCATCAAGCCAAGCTGTGGCGGCATCCCACATAAAGTAAAGGATTATTGGCAAAGATGTTAGCTCAGCAACAATCTTCCTCAAGCAAAAGGAGGAATATTGGCAACTGGTGTTAGCTCAGAGCCAATCTTCCTAACGCACGCACACACAAGAAAGAAAATTAAAAGGCACTGCCACAAATTAAGAGGAAAATACTTGCAACGTATCCATTTAACAAAGGAATTGTATACAGAATACAGCACTTCTCAAAAGATGGCACAGGAATGGCCAGTAAGTTATGTGAAATGATATTCCACATCATTAGCCCTCATGGAAATATAAACTAAACTCCCAATGACATACCACTACGTATCTATTAGATTCGCTAAAACTGAAAAGACTGATAATACTAAGTTTTGACAAGAACGTAGAGCAAGTGGAATTCTCCAACATTGATGGCGAGGGTGTAAAAGGTACAACCATCTTGGAAATCAGATTGGTAGATTCTAATAAAGTCAAGCAAGTATTTGCCACATGACTTAGCGATTCAATTTATCCAAAAGAAAACACATGTTCACACAAAGACTGTACATGAATGTTCACAGCAGCTTTATTCACAATAGCTCAAACTGGAAACAACCCAAATGTCCATCAAGTGGTGAACAGATAAACAAATTGTAGAATGTGTGTACAATAGAATACTAATAGGCAACAAAAAGAAACAAACTACTGATACACTCAACAACTTGGATGAATCCCAAAACCATAATATTCTAGGAAATAAGACAACACAAACGAGCATATACTGTCTGATTTCATTTATATAAACTCTAGGAAAGACACATTTATCCTAAAGTCACAAAGTACATCAGTGGTATGGTGGATCAACTTCAAAGAGGCACAAGAGAACTTCCAGGACTACTGGAAACATTCCATATCTTGATTGTGGTGGTGTTTTCACCAACTGTACATGAAAATGGGTGCATTTGATTGTACAAAATTATACCTGAACGAAGTCGATTTAAAATACGAGTTAAACACAACTGGTTCGGATGCAATAGCTCAGGTCCTCTGACACACTGCTAATAAGTACACATATTGGTAGAGTATTTTTGAAAAGCAGATCATAAATAGGTATTTTAATCATTCACCAAATACTTCCACATCTAGGAATCTATTCTGAGTAATACTTTGAAATTAGGATAATTCTTCATGTGAAGAGATGGTTATAACCCGCTATCTCATGATCATAAAAGACAGAAGAGAAAAAAACAAACTCTACAATTCAGACAATAGGAAATGTTTAAGAAAATTATGGACGAGCCATGAGAGACGCTATTTTGGAGCTACATAAAATGGTATTTCCGAAGAATTTTCAGTAACATGATAAAGTACTTATGTCAAAATATTAAATGAGAACTAAATAAAAATCATGCTAACCTAATAGCTTAACTCCACAAAATGTGAATTATAAAAGAGACTAGAAAACATATAACAAACATTATTTCTGGGTGACAATATTGTAAGCTTTTGTTTATTCTTTCTCTATTTTCCAAATATTCTATAATTTGTGAATATTATGTTTATAATAAAAATATCATTACAAAAGACCTAGTATGAAATGTTCAAATGTGCCATGCAACTTTTAAATGATGATTTTTGAGTCCTGGTTTCTTATTTCACTCTTTAAAGGGATCCCAAAGAAATAATAAGGGGTTTTCCATAGACATTCCCAAGTAAAAACAAATTATTTAACAGTGCAAGCTAGCAACGTTAGGTGGCATGAGTGCTCCAGATGCTAGGCCACAAAGCAGAACACTTGCCTGAAAAGAGCTTTGAGATTTTCCGGTAGTTCGGTACGACCAGCGTATCCTGGGTTCATAGTAATAAATATTCCAACTGATGGCTTCAGCGTGATAGCTTCCCCAAGAAATACAAATCTACCGTAAGAAGAATGCTGATGAAATTAAATGTGTTCATTGAATACGAATGCACACTGACAAATGCAAACCACTGCAAAATGCAAATTATTATTAGGAAGCTGTTTATTCTGTGTAATTTTCTTTAAAACTCATGAGCATACATATTTTGAATATGTTTTGAAGCATGCTTATTAAAAATATACTCCCTTCCCCCAAAGGAATTACAAATATGGGAAGTATTCTTTTATATTTTTGCAAAGCCATAGGATGCTAGAATATAAAAATGAGGACTTGCCTACTTCGACAGTTAATGAAAGGTGATGCTATTTTTGCCTTCCATGTGGGCTGCAGCTCCTTGAATGAGATACTGCCCAGACAGAGAATGCCCATGCTAAGAGCAGAAAGGGACTCCTTGTTCAGTCTTTATCTTGTCTATTCGCTCGCCCTCCCTCTTTCCCTTCCCTACTCCCATTTATGCACCAAACATTTACTGACTACCACTGAGCAGTAGAACAGTGTGGTGGTTATGACAGTGTGCTCTGGAGCCAGCCTGTGAGCATTCAGAGACCAGCTACATCACTTTATGCATACTGCAATTCCCTTACCTAATTAGAAAAAAGGGATAATGCTATTACACACCTTACTGGATCATATGAGGATTAAAAGAGATTATGTATATAAATGGCTAAGGGTACAATACCTAGATCATGGTAAATACTCAACAACGTTAGCTATGACTATTGCTATTATTATCACTTGAAGGCACTGGAGAAGCAGTGAAAGATTCTTGGAAAGATTTGCAAGGGCCCAGTTGGGCTGATGATGGCCAGGGCAATGGAATGATCAGGGGCTGTAGGAGCCAAACTGAAGAATAAGTGGAAGGAAACTTTCAAATAGGGTAAATGAGACAAAATATAAGGCTTTCTCTTGTCGAGAAAGGGGAGGGCTGAAGCAGTTAAGGAACTGGGCCTGCATCACAGAACAGGGAGGGAAAGGAGACAGCCACAACTTTTAGGACTAAGAGCTTCTTAGATACTACATCACTGAGAGGTGGATTTTGTACAGTGAAGGTAAGAATGAAGAAATCCTCATTCCCTGAATATCGGGCAAGGGAAGGCAGGCTGGCCTCGCAGGGCTGCGTGCAGAGAGGTGGCTACAGTAGCAGAGTAACTGACTGCTCTTCCACTATACGTAGCAGGGACAGCCACGAGTCAAAGGTGGGGACCTTGATGGGGGAGAGCTAGCAAGATGCTGGAAGGCTGCACAGTTGAGACATGGTCCCATCTCTTAAATCCTCAAGTGTAAAGAGAATTTAATAAAACTCATGAAGTCAGGAAGGAAGCTCGCTGTCCCTCTCTGGGCTAGCATGAAGATGAGCAGGTACAACTCACATACATGCAGACATGGAGAAAGAGGAGACGATCAAGAAATATGGTTGGGAGTTTTCAGAAATCCTTTCATGGAATGTTTATACATCCTCCATCAGAGAGGACGTCCTCAAATGACATTTGGGTTACATCAAGTAAGATTTTGACTAAAAGCCAAATCAAATATGTCTGGGGATCAAAGAGGAAAGATCTTAACTTCTCCCACATGGCATAAGAATAGGGGCAGGTAAGGCAAGAGACCTCAGGTGACAGGGACCTGGTATCTCAGAGCCATGTGACGGAAGGACTGAGAGGCTTTCTAGAAGGTGGAAATATCCAGGTGTATCTACAATAGGTTCACAGTTTCAAGGGGCTCAACAATCTTTCCCTGATGGGGAGACTGAAATGTTCCTATGGATAAGACAGCTAGCTGAGAAAAAAATCCCTAATAAATGGGAGTAAATAGGTACGCCAGATAAATGAAATTGCACTGTATACAAAAAATTTTACGAAGAAAACCACAATTGTCTACTATAATACTTATTTCTAAAATTAGGCCATCAAACCCTAAGTGCCAGTCGTGTTTTGTCTTTTGGGGTGTGGCATCATGTTGAGAAGTGGTTGGGTTCTGGATATATTTGGAAAGTTTTTGGCCCACGTAACTGCAAGAATGTGAGAGTGTAATCTACTGGGATGGGACACGTAACAAAGGAGGTGTGGTGGAAAGGCCGGGATTTCAGTTTTGTATATATGAAATATGAGAGGCCTATGAGACAAATGGAGCCCCGAAATGCCCCAACGGGCATTGTCTATTTAAGTCCAGGTATCAGAGAAAGGAGGTCTGGCAGCTGGTAGCCAGCAGCACACACATGGTATTGAAAGCCATGTGATGATGAAATCACCAAGGGAACAAGTGTAGACAGAGAAAGAAGAGGTCTAAAGATTGAGGCCTGTGACATCCCACATTAATAGCTCAGGAAATAATAACAATAAAAAATAGCTAACACTGATTAGGGGGGTGTGGTGTCCTTGAACCCATGTAAAGACAATATGTCATGAAGAAGGGAGGAGCCAACTGTGTCAAAAGCTGCCAGAAGGTCAAGTAAAATCAGAACTGAGAATTGATCACTGGATTTAACGTCAGAGTGGGTATTTATTTTTTAGGTGATTAAAATAATGTAATATACCTTTGTTGTATTCAACACTTAAAAACCACTAATAAAAACGGGAGGTTATTCAAAATAATTATTCAAAATTAACCAGTCTCTCTTATTTTATCCATTTCATGAAACAGCGAGCAGCAGCACAGACTGCGAAGGTGAGGTTTACTGCATTATTCCACGTTACTCTTTCTATTTGCAACAGCAGGAAAAAACCACATGCCACTCACCTCTTTTTCCTGTTTCTGACGGCATCGTGTATCATTTTCACTTGTACTGCCACCACGGACAGAACTTCCACAGAAATTCGATTGAACTCGTCAAAGCAGCCCCACGCTCCTGTCTGCACCAATCCCTTATAGATATTTCCTACGGACTAAATGACGGAGGGAGGCATCAAGAATTTAACAGAAGGGGATTTTAAGCTATTATTTTGAATCATCCCAAATCAGAAATAATGTTCAAATACCTCATTTTATTACTAACTTACTTTGTAGTCCATCTGCTCTGAACAGTTGAATACATAAACCATCATGCCAAGGGCACGTCCAAGATCTTTGGTGGTTTCAGTTTTCCCTGTACCAGCTGGGCCAGCTGGGGCCCCACTCATAGTGAGGTGAAGTGACTGAGTTAAAGTAATGTAACACCTTTAAGCAATAGAAAACACAACTGTTATAGGCTAGGAGGAGATTTCCAGAAAACATTAGGGGCAACCCAATTTTTTTTAAAGTTTAAGAAGTCCAGGTCTAGAATGTGGTAGTAGCCCAAAATATTGATATATCTCTGATTTGTTCATGGCAATAATAAGAGTCAGAATAACATTTTATATCAAATTTATTTTTAAATTGTCTGTTTAAAATTAATAGAAAAGAATGTACTGCTTTATCTGTTTGTTTGTCTCATTTCCTAAGAACTGTGTGTTTATAACACGATTTGCAATGTCATTGAGTATATCATATTTCTAGGTAAAGATATTATTAAATGGCAGACAACATCTTAAACTACTGTTTATAAAAGAAAAACAAAAGAGAAATATTGCATGATGAATGAATTAAACCTTGACTTCATTAAACTGCTACTTATGAATACATTGAGATGAGATATGTAAATATAAAAAAATACACAGCATGCAAATAATATGTATCTATTTCAATGTATAAAGCAAATATACAAAGATACAGTTTATTATATTAAAATGTATTTTAGGAATTCATTTTGAATGTATTGCTGCATGCATTTAGATTATGATAATACTTATTTTTGCAGGAAAGACTCAGAGGTTCCTAGACTGAGGCAAATTATGCAAAGACAGAGTTTAATACTAGTAAAGGAAGGAAAACTAATGAATAGCAAGGACCTTACACAGGGTTTCTGCAGATTTAGAAATTATTTTTGACTTAATACAGACGGCAGATCCAGCGGGAAGATGTATGCATGGATGTCAGAAGACCAGGGGTTAGTGTCTACTTTGCCAACAATCTTAAATAAGTTTTTTGGCATCAACATGCCTCAGTTTTCTCCTCTATAAAATGATGTTTATTGTAGGAATATATTACGAAAGCCAAAGGTAAATGCCTTTCAAAGCACTATGCAAATAGAAGCTATTACTTATGAAAATGGAAAGCATTTATTTTATGGCCATCATCTGGTTTAAGTGCATCCTGCAATGAATATGGAGTGGACAGACCCCTGGAAAAGGAATTATAGCACTTTTCGTAGTGGAGACTACCACTAATCATCTTTTCCTGAGGTTCCAGATTTTGGCTGGATTTATGGACACCTATATGCAGGCTGCAGACTACCCTTCTTACCTCCCTTCCAACAGGTGTGGCCAAGCGACCAAGCTCCAACCAACCTGTTCTGTGCTAAAATAATGTGTGCAAACTCTAGGATGCCTCCTTCAAGATGTTTTCCCCTTTCCACTGGCTGGAACACGTGTGAAAGCCACAGTTAGCATATCAGCCACCTGCCAGCCTCCACGGCTGCTGGACCACACTCCTCTGGACTGTTACACAAGTGAGACATCTGCTTCTGTGGTATTGAAGCCATTATATTTTGGGTCTCTCTGTAACAGCAGCTTAGTCTGCAGCCTCCTAACCACTCCACCTGTGTTCCAGCTCACGTCTCTCAGTAAAAAGCTGGTTGATGACCTAAGTCCTTGAACTTGCCCACAAGTGTAAGAAGGAGGTGCTATCTTCCCTGCCTCCCCCAAAGGGACGGTCAGCATCAAACGAGCCACAATAAAAGTGTTTGAAAGGCATCATTGTGTTAACGTAAACAATTAGTAAATAATCCACAGAATGCATGGAAAAGAAATGCACACAACGTGAACATCTCACACTATCAGAAGAACATTCATCTTTCAACTTTCAAACAAACCACAGTGATTTTTTCATTAAGAAGTGAATAAGCTATTAGTCCTTGCATTTTGATAAACTTTAAAATGCCTCCTCCCCTTTTCTCCTATGCCCTGTGTCTCCCTTCCTGTCGTCTCTATTTACGATGGCACACATATATAGTGGACTCCTAGCATCTACAGTTTTGAGTATCCTCAAGCGATTTTGTCAAGCTACAAATTTTAATCTCTCACGCTGAAAAAACAGAACATACATTAATTACCCAACTAAGATAGTGAACATTGACTTTTAGTTAAGACAAGTTAAAGAGAACTGAATTAGAGAAACAATTACAAAAGCCATACAAGTTATCAATGATGAAATCAGGAGCAGATTAACATGTGCAAGAACAATCAGGAAGCTGGTGAGAGAATTCCGCCAACCTCCCAGGACCACCAGAACAACCCAGCTCTATAGACTTGTATGGAAACTATCTACACTTTTCTTCCTCCATAAATTGTATGGTACGGTGGTCCTGGAGAAATGAGAACACTCCTATGATCTTGAGGTATGATTTCTCTTTCACGAATGCCAAGGATTAAATGTGCTTTCTCCCACCAAATAATTCAGTAGAGGTTAGAATACTAACACAGAATTTCATGTCAGTATTTCATATCCTTACCTCTACAGCGTTCTGACCATGTGTCTATATTTACCTGGAGTCAAGTGGCAATGAATACAATAAAAGTAACCCCTTGACATACTTGAGCCACACTGGCTCTCTTTCTATCCTTTGAACTGGCCAGGCTCCTTCTCCAAGACACAGGGCATAAGAGGAGGCATTTAGAAACTCTGTACTTGTCTTTGCCTGTAACTTTCTGCCCCAGGATGTTTGCATAGCTGGTTCCTTGTTATGGTTTAGGTCTCAGCTCAAATGTCCTCTCACTTGATCTACAGTAGTAGACTCTTCCTTCAAGACACTTTCTAACATATCACCTGTTCTATTTTGTCACAGCATGTATTACCACCTAAAATAACTTTGTCAAATTTTTTTATTGTTCCTCTTCATTCCCAGGCACTCACATGACACACTCAACTAGAAAGTGTGCTCTGTGAGAACAGGAACCCTGCCTGTTCAACACTGGAACAGTGCTTAGCACAGTGCATCATAAGTATCTGTTGAATCACTTAATGGATCTAAGTTCCCCTTCTTTTCTTTTTTTTTTTTAAAGATTGGCACCTGAGCTAACAACTGTTGCCAATCTTCTTTTTTTTTTTTTTCCTGCCTTTTTCTCCCCAAATCCCCCCAGTACATAGTTGTATATTTTAGCTGTGGGTCCTTTTAGTTGTGGCATGTGGGATGCCGCCTCAACATGGCCTAATGAGCAGTGCCATGTCCGCGCCCAGGATCCAAACTCTGGGCCGCCGAAGCGGAGCATTTGAACTTAACCACTCGGCCATGGGGCTGGCCCCTCCCCTTCTTTTCTTACTTTCACTGTATGTAATCCTTCAAAAATGAATTTGAACATAGGCAATTCCTATTTTTACACTTCCAATAAAGAGATGCAGAGGGGAGGTGGTTACAAATCCTGGCATCAGGATATTAGCCATAGATAACCAGAGAGAACAAACTCAGTGATCAAAGATGCTGACTTGACCCATACTCCTCTGTCACGATTTCATGACTTGTATTCTGTATAGCATCAGTAATTCTGCTTCTCTAATTTGGTTCTCTTTAACTTGTCTCTAATGAAAGTCAATGTTCACTATGTTACCTAATTAGTTCATTTACACACTGCTTTCATATTGTTTCCCAATCGGTTCATCATTTTCTCTCATCTCTTTCTTTTCAATCTCACACATCCTTACCCATGCTGGGGGACTTTTCTGGATTGGCTTTTTCCATCTGACTCAAACTTATCATTGTTACCTGTCAGTTAGAGGAGTGATCACTAGTCGAGGACTGTTCCCTAAATATTCATAGAAGTACTGGAACTGGGCATCGCAAATATGCACAAAGCAGTGTTTCTGGGTGTCCTCCCACTGGTGACGAAGTTGAGACAGCCAAGCAAAGGCTTGAGGACTGACAACCTAAAAACATCACATGATCATTACGCATAGGGCACTGATAGTTTTGAGGCAACAAACTTAATCTAATCAACTGTCTTGTTTCACATTTTATTTCTAAAAATCAACTTTATTGATTCACATTTTATTTCTAGAAAATCTCACAAAAGGGAAATCTCTTTCATGCTACTGCAAATTATAATTGCATGTAGATGGTTGAATAGTTAATCAGAAATATGCGTGTGCAATAAAAGTCTTCATTTTAAGAAGGCTTTTACTGTAAAACAATATTGATTTGTTTAAAACACTTTTTCCCCTTTTATGAATCACCTCGGGGACATGATCACTTTTCTAACTTTATACTCACATCACCAAAATCAGATGGAAAAATACACCCTGTATGAAAATGGATGGCACATAGTCCATAATTTCTCCACGTTGGAGGTACAAATAAACAATACCTTCCACAAAGTTCATTTGAAAATCAGTACAGAGATTTCTTGCCTCACTTTAAATTAAATCAAATCTATCTTACTCAATCCTATCCATTCTTCTTCCAGTTTGAAAACATAATTCCAGTGTCTTTCAAGATACATGTGACCCTAGGATTTCTTGGGAATCACTTGAAGTTACCAAAATTATTGTCTCTATGAGATATCTATCTAAGTCTCAACACTGTATATTTATGTATATTACAGGATCAGGAATTAGATAAAGTCTATATCTCTTTTAGTACAAAATAAAGGACATATTTTAAATCATAATTTATCCTGCTGTAAGATAATCATCACTGATAAAACATAATAAAATATGTGAGAAGGTACAAGGTCATATTCAGAGTAGCTATCAATGGTTCATTATCAAAATAAGAATAGAACCATGTGCCGAATAACAACATTTTGGTCAACGATGGATCACACCTGATGGTGGTCCCTTAAGATTGGTACCATATAGCCTAGGTGTGTAGTATGCTATACTGTCTAGGTTTGTGTAAGTACCTTCTATGATGTTCACACAATGACGAAATTGCCTAATGACACATTTCTCAGAACGTATCCCCATCATTAAATGACACATGAATGTACGTGGTAAGTGGTGTTTTTGCAAGGATCAGTTTTGGATTAGCAATCAAAGAATATTATTCGCTAATGGTCCTGAACATGGATCAAGAAGTATTTTTTAAGTTTATGGCTTACACAAAGAAACATTTGCTTGCACTTTGTAGTGAGAATTAAACTTCACTTTGGTCTTAATAAACTGAGAAAGAACTAGAAAAACAACAGAAAACAATTCACAATACACACATGCATTTAAATTGTGAAAGGAACTGTCTTGATTTAATACCATCACCCCCAAAAACAAAAGGGATTTGGAGGAAGTAGGTGATGGGCATGACATACCAACGTTGTTCAGTAGACAAGCATACTTCCATATTTGTAAGGAGGAATATTTTGGAAAAAGGGTGAGAATTCTCCTTTCACGTTAAACACTGCCAGTATCTAAGAGACACATGGACTTTTTAAAGAGATAGGGAAAGGTTATTAATGCACGGAAAGGATTAGAAACTAACTTCTTTAAACAAAGTCACTTAGCCTTAAAAGGGAAAGACAAGGTGTGACCAATATTTCTCTTTCTTTGAAAGGAAAAAAATCAAAGGCACACAGAGACAGTTTAAAGGACACACAATCTCATTGCTATTGGCTGGGTAAGATCCAGAGGTGATAATCATAGGCCAAGGGACCAAGATGATTAAGGGTAGAGAGGCCAGAAGACAGGGAAATGAATAGGGTGACTTATGGTGGTTCTTCCATCCTGGGTTCATTTTGGGATGATCTGGGTTAGGGGCTCCTGACTTGGCAAAATCCTTTGGGATAACTCTCATGAGGATATATATTAGCTAACCCAAATCAAACTCACCCAAAGTAGGTACAGCTAACTTCCCAGGGCTAATTAAAATAAAACAAACTTAGAAGACAAACAAACAAACAATGACTTTCTTAGAAGTACTCTTGACAAT
Source organism: Equus przewalskii (assembly GCF_037783145.1). NCBI lineage: Eukaryota > Metazoa > Chordata > Mammalia > Perissodactyla > Equidae > Equus > Equus przewalskii. The sequence continues at coordinate 53,696,367 of NC_091834.1, read as the reverse complement.
AAACACCACTTTCAGGAAACAACAAAAATACATGAAATTTCTACAAGCAACTTGCCTTTTGAGAAATAAGTTTTGCCACCACATCTCTGGCATGGACATCTATGGTACAAACTGTCATGATCTTCTGTCTATCTCCAGGTGGAAGTTCTCCCAGCAAAAGTGCAATCAGTGTATTCAACTGAGAAATCTAGAAGGAATTTTTTTAAAAGGAGGTCGGGTCACAAATATAGAATCCAACAGCCCAGTAGTCTTCATACTTGTAAAAAGCCCTTTAGTTTACAGAACAATTTCAAATGTTATCTCAGCTGGCCCTCAAACAACACTGGGAATAGGAGATGGAAGAAGAGATGTTATTAAATTAATTAATTGACATAAAGTAAATATTATTATCATCGCCCTGCCCCACTCCCCGCCCCTGAGCTGAGACTCAGAGAAGACAGGTGAACTTGCAAATAATGACAAAACCAGAGGTAGAAACAAAGTTTCTTGGTTGCACTGAATGGACCTATTACCCTCATGATGATCTAGTCCACAACTTTGCTGGAGTACAAATGACAACAAATTTTAGAAGGTCAAATTGAGCTAACGTCTATAAAAGTATAGCAAGAACTAAATATTAAGCTTTTTTTTGCTTTTGGGGGTTGGTTTGTTTGTTTTTTGCATAGGAGATAGGAAGATTACTCAGAAAACCTTTAAAACATAGAGCTGAAGACTATCTCACTTCTTATGTCATATCCTTAGTCTAGTTTAGGTTTATCAATTTCTTAGATGAATATTTTTCAAATTACTGGTCTCTTCCCATAGAATGGAAAGGGATTAAATGGAATGGAATGACCTGGAATAGAAAATGTTGCATTATAGTAGCAAGAGTGTGTATTGTTTTCCGAAACTTATTTCAGTTTCAGACTTTTGAGTGTATACATACATGTGTAAACTTATCTGATATAAAATACTTCCTGCTGTTAATTGTGGTCAGAAAGGTTTGAAAGATACTCACAATTCTGCCTTATTCCAGGGTAGCCTATTGTAAAATAATACTGTCCCCTTTCCTTTTTGGCTGTTCAAAGGACAGTCAACTATAAACTGTGAGCTCCTCAAAGAGTTGCTAATAAGTAAATATGGCATATCACCAGAGCTTCTCAAACGTTTGTAGCCTACTGTCAAAAATGTGTTCCCTATAGTACTATGTCACATCCCAGAAAGTATCAAACACTGCAGACTTCCCTGAGACTGCTTTGTGGCTGAAATGAAGAAGGTTATGTAACTATCGTAAGAATGGAGAAGGAAGGCACGAAGACAACAACTATAACACGCACAATTTACTCTAAAGGAGAATGGACAATGTGCCAGGCATTGACTAAGCATATTGCCTATATCATCTCACTTAATCTTTGCAACAATCTACTATCATCCTAATTTTTCAAATGAGGAAACTGAGTCACCGACATAGGGACCACATTTACCAAGCAGGGGAGGCGGAATCCCAACCCAACAGTCTGACCTTAGCGCCTGAGGTCTTACTGTTCACATCACATGGGTTCCCTGTACCAGCCTCCAGAAGACTGACCCACCTACCACCTTCAAGTTGGAGAAACTGTGACTGTGCAAGACGCATTCCAGAGAGACTTAAAATCAAACACAATGGAAAGGTGGTTCTGTGTCTGTCTTGTTCAGTGCTTTGTCCTCAGAGCCACTGCGGTGCTAGCTGTCAAACAGCAGGTGCTCAGTGACTGTTTCCCGAAACAGATAAATGAATGTACCACGCACATGTAAGTTTCTCAACAAAATTTATACAGATGTTGATTAGAAGAGAGGTGTTTTGGCATTGGATATTTTCTCATCAGAGTCAAGATTCCCAGGCTTTACAGTCTCAAACCTTACATCAGTACCAGTATTTGGTTAAAAAGAGTTGGTTGTAACAACAGTAATAAGATCTCATGCCTTGTAAGAACCCTTATCATTTCAAGGGCTTTCACATGCCTTGTCTGGTCTGAGCCTCCCTACAACCTCTGATTTCTCCATTACTGATTTATTTTTCACCAACATTCAGTCAAGTGAAAGATGATTTAAAATACAGCTCGTCAACATTATATGCACAGCATCATATGTTAGGGATCTTATATTGTCTCTCGAGATTAAACCTTCCCAATGATGCTCTTTTTCAAGTGATAAAACTCTGTTCACATAAAAATAAACAGTAGTTATAAAAAGTCTATCATTTGGGCAGTGGCGTCAGGCAGCAATTACTATATGGTCGTACTATAATTGAATACAAGTTTATGGTCTGTGACATAAAAAATGTTCCTTGATAGCTTAAATATCTATCTATAGCCTATCATGTAATTAGCATTTCTTCTTGCCCTTGATCAAAGCAGTATTACATGATTTTCTACTGGCTCAAGGATGTTTGCCTCAAGTCAATTACCTACAGCCCTCTGAAACTCATGTGGCTGTTTTCCTGGTACATCTCGGCTTTAGCTGGAGCATAAGTACAGCTTATCTTGAACCAGAAAGAAGCCAACCTGCAAGTACAACCAAACTCCTGTGCATAAGCACAAGGCCCTCCAGGACCTCCCACCACTCCTCACCTCCCTCCAGGCATTCTGGCCTTCTCCTTGTTCCTCCATCAGGGCAGCTTCAAGGCCACAGAAACTGTTCCATCTGCCTGCAGTCACTTTCCCTCTGACCTTTGTACAGTTGGCTTCTTCTCATCGTTCAAGTCTTAGTTCAAATTCACCTCCTCACGTCAGCCTTCCCTGGCTGTCCTATTTTCTATTACCCCCTACCCAATTATCCTACATGTTCCTATTTTATTTTCTTCATGGCGCTTACTAGTATCCTATCAGTCACTTATTCATTTCCTTGTTTACTGTTTGTCTCCTCCACTTGACTAGAAGCTCTAAAGGAGCAAGGCCCTTATTCAGTACAACACTGCCACACCTAGCACAGTGGCTGGCATAAAATATGTTCTCAGTAGACATTCATTATATGAATGAAGGAAGAGAGAAATGAACAAATGAATGACAGCAACAATACACAGCAGAACAATGCTTTGTTCTCTCCTTCACTCATTCACGTGGTAAGACACATGTGGTTACTCTTTCCAGGGCGTACAGGCCAATGAAGAATGCAGAAAAGCAATTATAATTGTTTTGCTAGGGCCAAGTATAAAGTACTATGACGGCACACAGAAATAGGGCCCTGTCTAATCCAGGGCTTGGAAAGACATTTTGGAGGAGAAGTTATTTATGCTAAGACCTAAAGAATGAGTATCATTTAGGTTGTAGAGAACTTAGGGGTTGGCCGCACAGGGAAGCAGTGTTTAAGCCACAGGAAGCAGCCTGTGTGACAGAGCAGGTGTCAGGGAACTGAAGGAAGTCTAGAATGGCCAGAGCGGGAGAGAGAGGCAGACCAGGTGCACAAGGACACCAGAGAGGGGAGCAAGGGCCCAAACGCGCAGGGCTAGGCCAGCTTAGTGAGGAGTCTGAACTCCAATCCAAGGGCAATGAGATGTTGCTGAAGGGTTTGGGGAGGTGGGGTGATAACGAGATTTGTGTTTTTTGAAGACTTCTCTGCCTGTAGTATGATGAATTGGAGGGAAGTAAGACTGGAGAAAGACCAGAGAGAGGGATGCTATGCTTATCCAGGTGAGAAAAGAAAGTGGTTGGGACTAGGATATTAAAGCAGTGGAGGAAACAGTGAGACTAGAGACATTTAGGGCGACTGAAGAGATTTGCTGGCTGACTGGATACTGGGTGAAAGAAGAGTCAAGTGGGCTTCAAGTGTGAGCAACTGAAGAACGTTGATTTTTTTTTCTGAAGTTGGCAAGAGTGGAGAAACAGGTTTGAGAAGAGTGAATATATTTTGAATGTTCTATGTTGGATATGCCTGTAGACTTCTAACGGAAACGTCCAGTATGCTCCTGGCTGTGCTTCAGGAGAGAGGTCTGAGCCAGGGATCAAAGGCATCAGCATGTTACAACAGAAACTCAGCAGCCATCGAAGTAGATGAAATTAGCTAGGAATATGTGGTGTGGTGAAAAGAAAAAGGGACCTAATATAGAGCCACAAGGAATAGAAACATTTAAGGGGCAGGAGGAGGAAGAGGGGAAAGAAAATTGAAAAATAGCCCAGGAAGCAGGTGGAAAAATGGAATTAAAATAAACATAAATATAAGGGAACAGAGTATTTGAAGATGGAGGAAGTGTTTTCTAACATAAAAAACAGACTCAGTCAAGTGGTAGAAATGGGTCATGGAGAGAGCAGGAGATGAGAAAAGGAAACAAGAGAGTAGGGATATTTAGTTCTAAAAGTTTCATTATAATAAAAGTAAGAGAGATAGAGCAGGAAATGGAAGGAGATGTGGCATCAAGGAACAATTTTTGGTGGTTATTTTGAGAGAGACTTGGGAATATTTAATTGCTCATGGGAATGAGCCAGAGTGAGAATTTGAAGACACAGTAGAAAAGGTAGTCAGGGAAATCCTGAGAGTCCCAGAGCACAGGTGGAGAAATAGCTCCAGTCAGAGGCTATCCTCCCGTTATAACAAGAGAATGCTGCAGAAGGTGGAGCATCAGCCCATGGCGACTATCTAGTTGCTCTCTAATGGCATCAGCAGATAATAAGAGCTAACATGTATTAAGCACTTACTATCTAACAGACATTGTGTGGGTGCATGTGTATGCCTCTGTATACCTGTGTGTGTATTCTAATTTAATCATCACAAGAACCCTATGAGGAGGATATTATTACTCCAATTTTATACATGAGAATATGATGTGATTTGCCCAAGATCACACAGTTATAAATGGTAGAGCCAGGATTTAGTATATGATTCGAGGATTTTCCGTATATTTTATAAACAATATAAGCAAAACTTTCCCATGCAGATAACATATTCATTAACAGGACATCTTGGCCAGGCAAGAGCTGATCTGTAATGATTTTGGTGGTTAGAGGGATGTAATTAGGTATCCCCCACCTATGAATTCTCTTATTTAGATAAACACGGAAACAATTCCCAAGAAAGAGAATCTTTCTGACCACCACTGAGGTTTATGTGATATACATGTTTAAGACACTATGGTGTTCCCAAAGAGGCCAGCTTGCTTGGTGGGATGATGGTGAACTCACCATGAAGGAAGGTGTCAGGTATAGAAAGTCATAGACTTAAGGTCAGAGAGAAGGGCTGGTTCCTGATAGGCAGTGGTAGCTGATCCTGAAGTTCGTCCTGACCCAGCTCCTGTGGCAGTATGGCATAAAGAGGCCAAGTATGTGAACTTAAAGAGCTAAATCCCCATATATTATAGGTTTAAATAGAACAACACAGTAAGAACATTTTCCTTGTAGCAGTAGAAGTCTTGCAATTTCACTAGCATCAGGCATGGCAGAGTTCCCAATCTAGGGACACCCAAGCCACCACGGCAAAGCAGCTGGAAGAGGCCCCTCTGTAGAAATGTTAAAATCTAGAGCTGAGGTCCTCAGCTCTGTAAATCAAAGTTAACATTGCAATATCACGGCTCAAGTACTTTGGGGGGTCAGCTACAATCCTTTTCCGACTGGACATAACACAGAAATAATGTTCTTTTTGTTTCAAAACAATAACAACAAGGATCTCTAATCCTGAAACACGGCAACGTTTTGGCTTCGGCAATATCAGAAACAACAGACTTTCATTTCCACCAGCTAGAACAAAGGAAATTACAAAACAGACCAGACTCCATACTCGTTGTCACTCCCAGGGCCTGTGTTGTGGAATCCTCTCCCGTGTTCACTTCCTACTTCTTCTTTAATCATATTGCTAAAGCCACCAGTACAATATTGAGCAGCGAATGTCAGACAGTGAACATCATTACCTCATTCTTGACACTAATGGAAATGATTCTTATGTGTCACCATTCAGCATGATTTTCTCTGCAGGTTTCTGGAAGATATTCTTCAAGTTATAAAGTTTCCTTCAAATACTCATATTAGAAAAGTAAAAGGTGTAAAATCAATAATCTAAGCTCCCACCTTGAGAAACTTGAAAAAGGGGAGCAAATTGAAGAGAGTAGGGATACTTCAAAATAAGTAGAAGGAAATAATCAAGATAAAGCAGAAATTAGTGAAATATAAAACAAACAATAGAGAAAATCAAAGTAAAAGGTTAGTTCTTCAAAAATACAAATAAAATTGATAAATACTTAGAAAGCCTGATTAAGGAAAAATGCAAGAAAACACAAATCAGCAATACCAGGAACGAAAGGAAGACGTGACACCAGATCCTCCGAATGGATGTTGAGAAAAGAATAGCAACTCACATCAACACGTCTGAAAACGTAGCTCAGGGATGGCGAACTTTTCCTGTGAAGGGCCACATGGTACACGTTGTACACTTCACAGGCTACACGGCCCCTATCGTGACTCCACTTAGACATAAGCACTGAGCCATATTTGGCCAGAGGGTCATAATTTGCCTGCCTCTGACTTAGATGAAAGAGATAAACATCTTGAAAAACAGAAATTTCCAAAACTGGCACAAGAAAGAAACAAAGCTACACAGTAGCACATAAAGAAATCAATTAATTTATAATTTAAAAATACTCCATAAAGAAAACTCCGGGCCCAGATGGCATCACCAGTGGTTTCTATCATAAATTCTTTCACAAAATACATGAGAATGGAATAGTTTCCAATTCCTTTTAAGGAGCATAATCCTGATCCCAAAACTGTTAAAGATATTATAAGAAAAGACAATTACAGATAAATGTCCATTATAAACATAAATGCAGAATTCCTGAACGAAACATTAGCATAGAGTCCGACAAAAAATATATACATATATAAATGGTAATATATCGTAACCAAGTGGAGGTTATTTCAGGAATGCAAAGTTGGCTTAACATTCAAAAATTCACCACAGTAATAGGATAAAAGAGGCAAACCACACAAACATCTCAACAGATCTGAAAAAGTTCAGCACCTCTTCAAGATAAAACTTCTCAGTAGGTAGTAATGGAAAGTATTTTCCTTTATTTGAGAAAGGGCATCTACAAAAACCTATAACTACTATCAAATCTAATGGTGAAACACTCAACTATTCTTACCAAGACTGGGAACAGGCCAAGATGCTGCTCTCACTGTTTCTAGTCAACATTGTACTAGAGGTCCTAGCCAATTCAATAACTCAAGAAAAGAAAATAAAGGGTAAAAAAGAATGGAAGACAAGAAGTAAAACATTACTTACAGATGGTATGTTTACGTACATAGAAAGCCCTACAAAACTATTAAAAAAAAAAAAGAACTCCACTAAAACTAGTAAGCAAATCTGGCAAAGTCCCAAGACACAAGGTGAATGTTTAAAAAATCAATATACTTCTATATACCAGCCACAAACACTGGAAAATAAAATTTAAAATTAATTAACGTATGTTTACTGCATCAAAACATATCAGCTATCTAAAAATAAGTCTGGCAAGGAAAGTGCAAGACCTCTATATTAAAAACTACAGAAAACATTGCCGAGAGAAATTAAAGCAGACCTGTATTGAGAGATACACCATATTCTTGGATTACAAAAATGATCATTTGTTACTGCAAGTAAAAAAAAAAAATCATCATCATTGTTAAGATGTCCATTGTCCCAACATTTATATTTATATTCAATGTCATCTCAGCTAAAATTAAATTACGCTAAAAGATTCAGGGGCCGGCCCGGTGGCGCAGCAGTTAAGTTCGCACGTTCTGCTTCTCGGCGGCCCAGGGTTCGCTGGTTCGGATCCCGGGTGCAGACATAGCACTGCTTGGCAGCCATGCTGTGGTAGGCGTCCCACGTATAAACTAGAGGAAGATGGGCACGGATGTTAGCTCAGAGCCAGGCTTCCTCAGCAAAATGAGGAGGACTGGCAGTAGTTAGCTGAAGGCTAATCTTCCTCCAAAAAAAAAAAAAAAAAAAGATTAAGAAGGCTTTTTAAAATAAATAATGTAACAATAAAATCTATGTAGAAATTAAAAGAACCTAGAATAGCCTAAATAATTTTGCAAAAAAAAGAACAAAGTTGGAAGCGATATATAACATGATTTCAAGGCTTACCATAAAGCTACAGTAATTAATACAGTGTAGATTCGGCATAAAGACAGAAAAATAGATAAATGAAACAGGAGAGTCTGGAAACAGACTCACTTATATACAGTCATTTGATATTTAACCAAGTTTCCAAGTTAATTCAATGGAAAAAGAAAAGATGTAAAGAGATCTAAATGAAAAACCCAGAACCATAAAGCATCTAGAAGGAAATAGAATATCTTTGTGACATTGAGATAGGCAAGAATTTCTTGTATATTACACAAAAAGCATCAATTGTAGAAGAAAAATTTGATACACTACATCAAAATTAAAACATTCTATTCACCCAATATACCATTAATAGAACAAGTAGTCTATTCATTTCCTGACAAAACAAAGAAATCCTCCAACCAACATTATACAAACATCCCACTTAAAAAAAAACTGAGCAAAATATTTGAACAAACATTTCATAATAGAAGATATGTGAATGCCAACAAACACGTGAAAAGTTGCTCAACGTCATTAGACATGAGAGATAAGCCAATTAAAACCACAATGAGATACTATTTTACTCCCACTGGATTGGCTGCAATTGTCAAGACTGACAACACTCAAGACTGGCCAGTATATGAAGCAATTAGAATTCTGTCACTTTATTGATAGGAATGTAACAATGGAGAACTGTGTGGCAGTTTCCTAAATGGTTAAACATATACCTTCCCGAGATGCAGCAATTTCACTTTTAGATATTTACCATGAGAAATGAAAATACATGTCCACAAAAAGACTTGTACAAGAATGTTTCAAGCAGCTTTGGAAATAATAGCCCAAACTTGAAACTCAAATGTCAATTAACATAATGGATATACAAAGTGTGATGTATTTATACTAAACAACAAAAAATGAAGTTCTAATACCTACAACAACATGGACGACTCCTGAAAACATGTTTGTCAAGAAATGGGAAGGGTCTGAGATTTTACTTCACTTATATGCTAAGTTACTCTGCCACAGATTCATGGATGCTGGCAGAAGACTCGTGGGTCACAGATAAAGGACAGTTTATTAGTCAGAGCAATAGCATTGAGCAATACCAGAGTATCAGCACGTACCGGTCCCTGACCCTCAACTTTCAAAAGGTAGCCAGAAAACAGCCATATGATGCTTGCACATGCAGTAGTTGCGTCACAGTAGAGGAAGCCTGCATTTAGGGAGCTCAAACCTTTTCTAACAGACAGTAAGCATGCCTGAACTTTGCCCTGGAAGGAGCTATTACCTTTATTGTACTGGACAGCAAGCCAAACTGCCCTTTGCTCTCAAAAGAGACGCTATCTCTGTCTTCCAAGGATGTTTCCTACACAAACATCCTTGCAAAGATAGTTTAGAACAAAAGCAGTCAGTATCTCTGTTCATAAGATGTACAAAATGTGAGACCCACAAAGGATTGTCTCCCAACAGTGTTAAATGAAAAATCCAGACCAAAAAGGAGGATACCCTAATTCGTGGGACTAGCCAACAGAATTTTCTTTTGTACTTTATCATTGCTTGCTTTTTTGCATCAAGTTTATTAGAACTTCATAAAAGGAGTAAAAAAATCTTTCCATTTTCTACACTCTAGAACAGTTGCTACAACATGGTATTTATCTGTTTTGAATGTCTGATAAAACCATTGGAACACAGCTCTATTTAGAGGGTATACAACTTTACCTTGACCACCATTTCAATTATTTCTGTGGTTACTGGCCTACTCGAGTTTTCTGCCTCATTTTGAATGAACTTTTGAAACAGTAGTTATAGAAAATCATCCATTTCATTTAGATTTTCAACTTCAATTGTTAGCATAAAACCACATAGTGTCATATAGTCTTTTTTAAATCTCTTTCCAATAAGGGTTAATATTTCCTTTCCCTATCTTTTGTTGTTTTTGCCTTCTCCTCTGAACTGCAAATCTTTGTCAGTGTTACTGTTCAAAGAAACCACTCTTGGGTTAATGGATTAGACTGGACTCATGGAATATATGTGCAACAAATCGCTTTTTCTCTTACCTCCATCTCTCATTGTGGGGATCTTGAATTACTTCAGGATCTGTTCTGATTTTTTTCTAGAACAGAGGTTGGTAACTACAGTCCATGAGCCAAATCTGGCCCACCGCCTGTTTTTATAAAGTTTTACTGGGATCCAGTCATGCCCATTCATTTAAAAATTGTTTATGGCTTCTGTCCTATTACAACAGCAGAGATGAGTAGTTGTAAAAGAGACTACATGGCCCATAAAGACTAAAATATTTACAATCCCATCCTTCACAGAAAAAGTTGCCTGACTCAAGCTCTTGAGTCAAGACATAGTCATGGCAGGAGTCCTCAAAAATGTCTCACTGTGTTTATGAAGCATGTCTCAGGCTTTATCCTGGGGACAAATGCCTTCAATGATCATTTCTTGGGATGTACAGGAGACAGAAATGGTCAACTGTCTACCTCTTCCACACTTAATCCTTATCACTGACCACAGAAACCACATGTTTATATTTATTGAATCTGAGTTTGCAATTTCTCTAGAATTCCCTTGGGATAAAAATGAACTTATCATTGCAACAGCTTTCTCTTTTTACTATGTTTGTAGTTTTTCTCTGTTCTTAGTTACCTATCAGTTCAATTTCATCTGTTGTCAGTATCTAGGCATTCCTCAAATTATCTGGCCCACTATTTCCAGGTACAGTATGATCTCTTCTTTATACCTTACTTGTCATTCAATATAATTTTTGATGTGTTAAAGTAACCATAATAGGCCCAAGATGGCGTCGCTCATGCTAAGCTCCATGGCAGCAAACCAAAACTTAACGGTTTCTATGCTCAGCTCTCCCAGAAACGACAGGCTAGGTCAAAATCAGTGCTTGCCTACTCGGCACCAGTTACCTAACCTGGCTCCAGGACCTCCCTTTGTTCCATACAAGGAAGGCAGCCCTGCTTTATCCGATCAGTAAATGCCCAGGATAACTTCCTTGTTCCTGCTCACTTTGGTCTATAAAAATCTCTTGCCTTATACAGCTCTTTGGAGCTCCTTTCACCTGCTAGATTGGATGCCGCCTGATTCATGAATCATTGAATAAAAGCCTACCAGATCAGTAAATTGTGGAAAAATTTTCTTTTAACAGATGAGAGGGGAGGTGGAGACGATGTGCTCTACTCACGATCTTGTGGGCTTCTGCTATATTATAAAGCAGGTGGCTAACAGATCACACTTTTCTATAAAGGGAAAAAAATTACTTGCTTCCAAAATACACTGGATAACTGCAATCTTCACAGGCTTCCTCATTCAGGGAATAGGGTTAGGGCATAGGTTAGAAGATAAAAACACTATCCAAGTTGTATCCAATTGTTTCTGACTTTCTCAGTGACTAAAAGTGAGGCCAAAAATTGGCCCTCAGCAGCAAAACGAGAGTCTCTTTCTTCTACGCATAATATTGCGAGTCTCTGTGGTAGGGAAGAACGGATGGGTAACGAGAAATGTTTTACACGGCTTATCAGGAGTCTTATTAAAAGTACTCTGGGAATGTCCCAGCACACTAGTAATTAATTTTTTAAAGTCCAAAATGTTTCCATCTCTTTTTTGATGATTTTCACACAGATCAATAATAAAGAGAGGAAAAACTTTCTTACTAGATCCCAAAACAAAATACTTTGGCCAAGGAACCCTCAAATCTGAGAAACTAAATTTACTGTATTTGTCATATTTTTAAAGACTCTGGCAAGGTGGGATTATATATCCAAAATGCAGTATTTTTGCCTTTAATCCCAATATTATCTAACATATAATCACAATATGTCTAGGGGAGAAATAGAATTTAAACTAATTATCTGTATTTAGCTCACTACAATTTGGAAGTGAGAACTAGGGAAAGAAATTACTTGTCCAGGCAGATCATCAAGTATAGCCAAGTCTGATCTCAGTTTTAAAATTAAGCTATTTTAAAGGATGAAAGTTCATTTTAAAAACTGCTCGTATTAGCAAGAGTAATTTTAACTAAAAACAAACTCCAGCAGATGGTTACATCCATTTTTAAAGAGTGAAAACTGAAGGGGTTTCAATTTAGATGCACACACTTCCCATGAACCCAACTACAGCTCTAACAGTGTTCAAATGTTAGCTTGTCTGATACGCAGAATAGCATCAGTTGCAAAATTGAAATACTGCATTGAAGGCATCTGTTGGCTGGTCTGTCAAACATTTGAATTCGTACTAGAAGTGTTTCATAATTAAGCAGATAAATGCTTTCTTCATAAACCACCCTCTTTGTCTATTTTTCATTCAACATGAAAAAGAAACATTATATAACTCTTGAACAAAATGGAAAACTTTAAAACTATTTTAAGGGAGAAAAAGGTAAATTCTCTTAATTAGTTGAATAAGCTAAAGCTACTGGGATATGAGGAACGTTAGCTATAAGAATCAACCCAAGTTGATGACACGGGAAAGAATGGGCACTTATTTTTTTAAAAAAAAAAAGATTGGCACCTGAGCTAACATCTGTTGCCAATTTTCTTTTTTTTTTTCCTTCCCAAAGTCCCCCCAGTACATAGTTGTATATTCTAGTTGTAGGTCCTTCTGGTTGTGCTATGTGGGACGCCAACTCAGCATGGCCTGATGAGCGGTGCCATGTCTGCTCCCAGGATCCGAATCAGCGAAACCCTGGGCCGCCAAAGCAGAGCACGCAAACTCAACTATTCGGCCACGGGGCCGGCCCCAGAAGTGGACACTTCTCTTATGGTGATACTGGAAAGGTAAATTTGACGAGATTCTCCAACGGCTTAAAAAATACTCTTTGACCTAGCAATTTTACATCTTGAAATTTATCCTGAAATAATACAGAAAAACACATGCGACATGTATGTATATACAAGACTGTTTACTGCAATATTAATAATGATAGCCAAAAATCAAAACACAACCTAAATAGCCAGTATTAAGTAAATTATAGTAGTAATAGGGAGTCTTGCAACATATGGGATTAAGCTGAATGGACAATTCCTTTATTAACACAAAAGACTTAAATAAAACAAACGACATCCATATGCAAAGTACATAGTCAAATATGTGAGAGGTGGAAAGGAAGAAGGCGACAGAAGTTGAGGGTGGGGAGGGCTCGGAGTGTGTGATATTCCTCCATGCCGGCAATGTGCTTCAAAGCCAGAGCAGCAGAATGAGGTTAACAGGCTGATGCCAGGTCAGCCTACAGCAGGGTTTGGGGAGAAACCCAAATAGATGGAGACCGTGGCTTAGACCACCACACAGGAACAGAACAGCTCTGCTCCCTGCCTCTCACACTCCCTGAGCCAGAAGGGGAATTGGAGCTGAGATGCCGACATAAGCTGAGATCCTCAAACTGTTACAGTGTCCAACAAAAGGTTCTAGGAAAATTCTACCCACCAGCTCAGAGAAGCAAGACGAAAGCTTAAAATATCTTGGGGCTTTGGCTAAGAAAAAATCCCCTAAATTCAAAATCTCAAGCCTGTGCCATGTGAAGCTGTGGTAACCAAACTGACTCTGCCAACACGAAGTGGAAATCCTAAACGGAGTAACCAACCACAAAACCAATGCAGACCCGAAAACCCGTAGAGACCTGGGAGACACAAGGGAAAAACACGCGACAGGGACATCTGCTCAGCCCAGGAAATGGAGAATTCCCACAGAAAATACAGACCTAGATAGAGAAAGCCTTAAAAGGGAACATACAAAAAACAAATTCACCTTAACAAAAGAATCAGCCTCAAAAGAACTCGAGCTAGCAAGAACAATCTAAATAAGATTATTAAAATGTCTTTTTGAAATAATGAAATTATAAAACCATAATGAAGAGATGTCATCATAAAAACTGATTTTTAAAGAACCAAAAGAACTCTGGGAAACTGACATAGAATAACTAAATTAAACTGAGGAAACGAGCATGTACACTGAAGTGTTTAGGGGTAAAGATTATTGACTTCTGCACCTTCCTTTGAAATCACTCATAGATATAAGATGGATTGATGGATCTATACAGGGTTAGACAAAGCACAGATAACATGATAAAGAAAATAAAACAAAATGTTAACTGTAAAATCTAGGTGGTAGGTATGCACACCACTATATAATTCTTTCAACTTTTTGTATGTTTGGAAAATGTTATGATAAATTTTGGGGGGAAAACTCATTAAGCTAATTATACATCACATTAGACACCATGGTCACTGCTGTTGTCATCATTATTTTCATAATAAAAGTAGCAATGGCTAACACATAGTGTTTAATCTGTCTAGCACTTTTTAATAGTGTTTTACATACACTAACTAATTTAATCCTTCTAACAATGCAATGATGCAGGTGTTATTATTATGCCTGTTTTACAGATCATGAAACTGAGGCACAGAGTGGTTAAATAACTTGCCCAAAGTCACACAGCTAACAAATAAATGGTAAAGCTGAGATTTGAACCTATGTAATCTGGCCCTGCATTCCTCTTTCTTAATCATTATGCTACAGGAAAAAAGTTAGTGAACTGGAAGATACATACAAAAAGTCACCTAAATTGTAGCACAAAAGGGTGGAGAATTTGAAAATACGAAATGGAGCTTAAAAGACAGGGAGGACAGCATGAGAAGGTTCACCATACAGCTGATAAAATTCTAGATAAGGAGAGACAGACCTGATGGCCTAGCGGTTAAAGTTCTGTGAACTCCATTTAGGTGGCCCGGGCATGGTTCCCAGGTGCAGAACCACACCACTCGTCTGTCAGTAGCCATATCGTGGTGGCAGCTCATATAGAAGAACCAGAAGAATTCACAGCTATCCACAACTGTTAGTGGGGCTTTGAGAGGGGGAAAGGAAGGAAAAAAAAAAAAAAAGCAGGAAGATTGGCAACAGACATTAGCTTAGAGTGAATCTTCCATTAAAAAAAAATTCTAGAAAAAAGAAAACAGAGCCAATAGAGGAACGGCATCATTCAAAGAAAAAATAGAAGAGAATATTCCCAAATTGAAGACAGACATAACTGAAGATTCAAGAAGTTCACTGAGTCCTCAGTAGGCTAAATTTTAAAAGCAGGGAAAAAAAATCCACAACTAGACACAGTATAATAAAATACCAGAACCATAATAAGAAAAAAAGAAAAATTAAAAGCAGCCAAAGACAAAAGACAGGAAAAATAATTTGACCTAAAACTTCATAACAATGACAATAAAAGCCACAAGGATAATGGAATAATATTTTTAAAGTTCTGAAAGAACGTAAGTCTCAACATAGAATTCTATACCTAAACTATCAAGAAGGAAGTCAAAATACAGACAAAGGATCAGAAAATTTCCTACTTATTATATATCACTGCATAGATTGCTACAAGATACATTAGAGGAAGAAGGGAATTGAATTCAGAATTAAGAAATGGGGTGGAAAATAATGAGCCAAGTCACTGCTAAATGTGTTGGTAAATCTACGTAAGATTTAAAATAACAACACAATTAGTGGGGAATTAAAAAAACTAAGGTTAAACAATGGCATGTAAAATGGGAAGTGGAGATTAGAAAAAGCGTTCCAAGGTCCTTGTGAGGAAGAGGTAAGATGCATTCACAGTCAACAGAGTGTAAGCGCCACGAGGGCAAGAAGTTCACTGCTGGGACCACAGAACCCAGAACAGTGCCTGATAAGCAGTCAGACTCTGAAAGTAAACCCAAAGAAGGTAGAAAGGAGGCAATAAATTCTGATATATCCATATAGGGGAATATTATTTGGTCATTTTTAATGTGAATTTGATACACATTTATGACAAGGAAAAATGTAGATAATATTGAGTGAAAATACAAAGTAACAAAATGTAAAAAAATATTTTTCTATGTATATCCATATACAGATATATCAACATAAATAGCTACACTTACAACGTCAATAGCTACATATTGACACATATTTCTATACATACAAAGAGAGAGAGATGTCTAAACATTCACATAAAAAGATACAGATAGACAGTAGATAGAGCAAGACTTCTGATGTTTTAACACCAAAATGTCATCAATGGCGTTCTGTGGGAAGTGAATCTACGCGTGTTTTGTAAAAATTATCCTCATTTTTTTTTTTTGCTTTCTGTATCTGGATTTTTGTCTTTAACAATAAATCATGAAATTGAAAATAATAAAGTTGACATAAATAAGAAATAGCCATAAAATATCATTACTGATTTAAGCAACAAAATATTCTAATCATCACAAAAACTGATAAATTGGAGACAAGGGAGAGCCAAATGAAGAGAGGAAAACCATTAGAACAGATTAAGCAGAAACATGTTCATTAAAAGATTTAAGTTTGAGCAGTGATTTACAACAGCTAAAATTTAAGAGAGGATATTATTTTAACTAAGTATTTTAAAATATCCTTACTTAACTATATAATAAAAATAGTTATAATAAAAGTACAAATATCAATAAATTAACCAGAAAGTTAGTTTTATAAGTAAGTAGAATTCATTGCAATTTAATTATCTCAATTATTTACATCCAAAAGAAAATGTAGGGGCCAGCCCAGTGGCATAGTGCTTAAGGTCACGTGCTTTGCTTTGGTGGCCTAGGGTTTGAGGTTTTGGATACTGGGTGTGGACCTAGACACCGCTCAACAAGCCATGCTGTGTCAGCATCACACTTACAAAATAGAGGAAGATTGGCATAGATGTAGGTCCAGGCCAATCTTCCTCAGCAAAAAAAAAAAAAGTAACTACTTACTTAGCTTCCTCATCCAAGTGGCACTGACTAGAATTTCAGGGATACTGCCCTGGGAGGAAACCAGTCACTCCTTTCAATCTAATCCTCTAACTTCAAGCCTACTAAATAGAAACCAATGCCCCATTTTCCTAAGGATGTAAAATGGAGGAGAATATATTTTTCTCCAAAAGTAAATGATACAAAAACTTCCTTTGTAACATAAGTAAGTTAGGTGGTCTCTACTCAAGATTAAAAGAGCAAAATTGAAAGGAATAATCAACACATTCTAAAACTTAAAATTCTTGAATGTGTTAAAAATACAAGTATCCTTCACTCTCTGAACCTAGATGATTTTCAAGGCAGTGAGTTTAAAGTATTGCTAAGAGGAGAAGCAACGGGGAGTCGTGGAAGGCATTCGGAATTCTGCCAGCCCTGCCACTTTGACTCACAAATTGTGCCACATTGAGAAAGTCGTTCAGTATCTCTAGATTCAGACATTCTCTACTGAAAACAAGAAGGGTAGACTAATATAAACTCCTTTCCAAGCCTAATATTCTCTTAATTTCTAAATGGAGAGAAAGGCTGTATCTCTGAATTGCTCCGGCTAAGATGGGAGGACACCTTAAGATGAGAGGCTTAAGTACGGGTCATGGCACAACTGGGAGGAATAAAATGAAATTCAAAATAGATGTTTTTTCCAAAGTTGCTCATCTGTAATTTATAATTAACAGAAAACCAAACACATGAAAATATTTGTCTTTGTTGAACAACTCTCCACCTTTTTGAATCTTGCAAATCATGCATATATCTTATAAATACACAACCAACCTAGATAGTCTTACACAGAAGGAAAGAAACAGGCACAATGTCTAGGTATGAGTGATATTCTAGAGCCTGGGGGGATTGTGAACATGATGGATGTTCTTTAAAACCCGTGTAGAAAACTAGAAGGATAACATGAGGTAGAAAATGAAAAGTTAAACAACTGATTGGTGAAATCTTTCCAGCATGGTGCCTTGCACACAGAAGACATTACATAAATGATGAACAAATGAACAAATGAATGAATGAATGAAGCTTACCTCTTCAAGTCTCGAAGTCACGAATCTAGAAATTACCTGTTTTTTATGGAAATCCTTTAAGGCCGTTTCATAGCCCTCCTCCAGTCTACTGAAGGCTATTCCCACATCTGTCGTCCACCAGATTTGTGAGCTAGTTAGTGCAACTTGAGCCGGGAAATCGAAAATCCACAGGTCCCTAGGTTTTTCCTCATAGGCTGCTATGGCTTCCGTGATAGAATGTCGCACTGTTTCCTGCATGGTCTGTTCAAGGTGCAGAAGCCACGTTTCCACCTTTTGAAGCAAATGGAAATGAAACATCTGAACACAGGCTTAACTGTGGAGGAGGAATAATTCCATCCTCTCATGGGCTCCAAAGCCACGCAGAAAGTGAGGCCTCAGGCAGATTTATTTTAAACTCACGTAGAAAACAAGACGAGGGATAACTCAGAGAGGAAGGGGAGCAGCTCACTGATGAAGTCTCTCCTACATGAACCTGTCTTCTTCTGGGACGCTGCTCATCTGAAGTCACTCACCAGCCGGCTGATCACCTTACACACTCTTAGAGGCGTTGTTCTCGATTACTCATTTTTCAGATTTGAAGACAAGGGGGTTCTAGACCAAGATTCCTCTGGTAACACACAGTGTTTTGAGAAACCAAACTATAGAGTAAAGTGCTGGAGTAACATTCTAGAGCTTTGGGGATAATGGGAAATTGACTTCTTTAAACATATCTTTTGATCATTTTAAAATCTACTGAAAATTCTTCTATAAAATCTTCATAGTTTTTAGTTTTAAGACAAAGTGTTTTCAGCAAGTATCTTAATTACATTCCCTGCTAGTTCTCATCTTCACACTTGTCAAAAATTAGACAGCAGGAGAGTATGAGATAGGACAACTGCTGACTTGTGAAAATTAATCTTTTTAAAAAAAAATTCAAGTTTACTTTGCTCCCCAAAATATATTTCAGCCAGTTTTCCATCCTCTCCAAATATGCTTCTTATATGTATCCCTGTATCTGTTTTCATAGGATGATATTATATAACAGAAAGGATACATATACTATGAGCAAATAACTGACTGGACAAATAGAAAATTACTATAATAAATAAACTGTAAGGACTACATGGGATGCTGAAGATGCTACGACTGATTCCCTTCCATGCCTCTGCGAGGATGGCAGCAGCATTCATTCCCGGAACCTGTTTCTCTGGAGAACCGGGAAGGAGTGGTACACGGTTGATGAGCTGACAGCCTTCCCTGCTGAAGGAAAAAGGAAGCACCGCCCTCGCCACGGCCCGACACCCTAAAAGCCTGCCTTTGGCTCTTAGCTGAGTTTTGTTCACACGTCTGAGTTCAGGGTCTCTGATCTAATCACTGCTTTAGTCACTAAGCACAACTCAATGTCACCAAGCAACAAGTTCCTTCAGTAAATCAGACATCCTTTGAGCATCTCCCAGATACTCTGGGATCCGTGTCCTCAGTATGGCCACCTGTTCTCAAGAACTTTCCAGTCCATTTGGGAAGACCAAACACACGTGTAAGTTGATGTTCAGATGACTATGCCAACAATGGCAACTTAGCTCAGTAGGAGTTGAGAACCAAGCTCTGAGGAGATGCTTGCTTGATCCTTCCCTTTTTAATATTTTACCAGATTCTGCCCAACACTCTATAACAACTACCACAACCCATTATCACTAATTATGTGTATATCCACTTGTTCAAGGAGCCTGAGTTCCTCAAAGGCAGGGGCCACGTCTTATTCATTTCTGGATCCCCAAAACCTTAATCTAGCATCTAGTACTTAGTAGGTATTCAATTAACACTAGGCAAACAAAACTGGGAGGAACCAATCACAAAAGTGCAGGGAGAAAAAAGACCTACTGTGAAAGCAACTTTTTATAAGACAATGGCAATTAGAGGGTAGCTATATGCTCAAAGTCTCTAGCATAAGTTGCTCATACAGAATAAACTAGAACACTGTGAAAACTTTCAATATCAAGGGCTCCTGCTAGTGACAACCATATCCATCAGTTAGACTGTCCTCCTTCCGGGCACTATGCCAGTCGGCTAGCAGTCTGCTGGGGAGGCAGCAGACCACAGCACACTTTGTCAAGATAGTTTATAGTGACTTTTTCTAATCATTGTAATAATATCCTAAAGAGCCCAAGAGATCAAAAAATATATTTTAATCAAAGGAGTCCACCATCTGCTTCTCCATCATTTGGCAGGGTTTTTCTGGTACAATATTAAGAAGCAAGAGAGAGAAATAAAGAAAACCCCTGTCAAAAAAAAAAAAAAAAAAACCCAAAAAGCTTGCCTTCATGTTTCTGCAAGGGACAATTTAAAACATTCCCTGCCTCAACCCAAAGGGTTCTGTAATAGAGGCTACTGCCTCAGCCACTCTGCAGATTAACCCAAGCTACCAGCATCGGAACAAAAAGACACAACTCCTCTAAATCATCTGAAAACACCCCGAGCTCTTACATAAACCCTAATGAGCCGTTCTTGCAGATAACCGTGAAGAATATTTTTGAGGTAGTTGGCTGTGAGAGAAGAGAATATGCCAACTTAACTGTCTGTGCGCATGGTGATTAGAGTGCGCAACATCAGCTCGGTAGACTCAATCAACTTCATTCAGGAGCGGCCATTTACAACATTCACATTCGAATCCTGCACCACAAGCCTCCTGAAAACATGCTTTACCGCAAGACACTGCTCCGCCCCAACCCTTCCCTGTGTCCCAAGCAGTGAGGAAAACAACATGCTTTGTAGGAGACTCACTCACCAGGTCGCATTTGCTTCTAATTCTGGGGTCCACTCATTCAATCTGCAACAGTCCCTTCCATCTAGTTCAACTGCTAGCACCTGAGACCCTGCGGGGCGCTGAAGCCAAATGAGCAGAAACTGGGAAGCACGGCAGAGTGGCCCTCTGTCACAGTGGACACAGGTAAACAGGAATCTCTGAGCACAAAACGAACCAAACCCTGATTTGACAAAAGTTGGTTTTTTCTTGTTCAACTTGACCTTTAAAAATTATCCCGAAAAGATCCCTTTAGCATCAAAAACCACCTAATCAAATCTTACATGGCCTGTGCAGTCACAGGTGGCTTGGAATGGGACGTACTCCTTTTCTTTGCTGTACATTCCAATTGCGCTGTATGCGGAAACACCCTGATCTTCTTCAAACTGCAGGTCTGAGATGCTGTCGAAGAGTTTGGCAAGATGACGTGTTACCTAAGACAAGGTAATCAGAAAAGATAAGAGCATTTCCTAATGGAGATATACTCTGGTAAGCTAGTGATGATGCTACATGAAGTCACAAAACTTTCCTTATATGGTCAGAGTTGTCTCAAAATGTTTGTCTTCAAAATAAAAATCACTTCTTAAATTCCTGAGTTTGAAATAACCTTGATGGCCAGACACTCTGGTTGTGTCATCAGGCGCTGGGTGAATGCTTACCGTGCAAAGTTACCTATTTTCTACTAGAAGCTTGGAGACTTACCAACTCCTCCCTCTGTGCCATACTCCTGTAGCAATCATCCTGCTGGGAATTTTGTGGTCAAGTTTTTAAAATTCAGACATATCATTATATATAAAAAAACTACGTTAAAATATCTGAAACGTGAATGTAAGTTAGATACAATCTTACTCTTGTGCTGAGTCCTATGTGATTGTGCACTGGCTCTGATACTTACTGAGCCGCACAGCACATCTGTTACATAAGCTGAATAGCAGTTCCCCATTTTCACTGATAAGGAAATTGACGCTAGAATATTAGGTGACTTTGTCAAGTTGATGGTACTAAAATTAGCTGGCAGTTAGATTTTAAACCTCAAGTCCAGGCTACATCTACAAAGGTCAAATTCTTCTGGCATCATAACTGTTTACATCTAAGTTGTGGGATCTTTAAAAGAACCCCCAATAAACATCATACTGAACTCTATGCAGGTTCCAGACTATTTGAAAAATAAAACAAGTCAAATTAAAATACAAAGATTGGCATTTTTTCTGCTAGAGGACAGTTTGGAGACTAAAGCTGAACTGGCCTCTACACAGAACAACAGAATTAGCAATACTCATCCATACAGTGACATCAGCATAGACCTTTCCACCCAGAAGTGCTGGCACGGAGGACATGAGCAGAGGATGTGCATTCTGTAGGCGGACTCACGAGGAGGAGGAGACGAGACTGTCAATCAGGTCAGCCACTCAACCTCCTTGAGGTGGACTGAATAAAGGGCAGAGAGTGACCCAAAGGAGGTACCAGGAGTGGGAAGAAGTGGTCCCTCCTTACATGTGGTACAAATAGAAGCTGCTCAATGGAAAACAGTTTGATAGTTCCTCAAAAAGTTAAACAGGGAATTACTGTACGACCCAGCAATTCCACCCCTAGGTATATACCCAAAATAATTGAAAGCAAGTACTCAAATACTTGTACACATATGCTCATAGAAGTATTATTTACAACAGCCAAAAGGTGGAACCAACCCAAATGTCCAATGATGGATGAACAAATTGTGGCATATAAATACAATAGAATATTATTCAGCCGTAAAAAGGAAATGAAGTACGTGCTATAATGTGGATGAACCTTGAAAACACCATGCTAAAGGAAAGAAGCCAGTTACAGAAGAGCATACGTTGTAAGAGTTCATTTATACAAAATGTCCAGAATAAGTAAATTCATAGAGACAGAAAGCAGACTAGTGTTGCTAGGGACTGAGGGAGGAAGGAATGCAGAGTGACTGCTTAATGGTCATGGGGCCTTTGGGGTGATGAAAATATTTTCGAACTAGATAGAGGTGACGGTTGCAGTGACACTGTGAATGTATAAAATGCCACTGAACCATACACTTTAAGATGGCTAATTTTCTATTATGTGAACTTCACCTCAGTAGAAAAAATAAAAGCTATTGATAACTAGAAGATGGTTTAAAGCTCCATGGCATTTACCAGCACCGTATTTTAATGAGTTTTCGTGAAATACAGTTTAACTGGACTTGATAACTATCCCAATAGCAGCTTCTAGGAACAATAGCAACCCGCCTAAATTGCCTGCACGACCAGACCAATACCAATATTGGTAAAGAGCTTCTTAAGGGTGATTTAGTCTTCAAAGCTTTTAGCCTCAGCATTTTTGCTGCCTTTGCAGTTTTAGTATTAAAGAAAATCGCAGCAAGGAATCTTCTGAGTTTAAAATAGATGAGTTTTTGAGACTCACTCACTTCAAACGCAGACAGAGTGGTAGCTGATGATCGCTGCCTGGGTTATCATATTCTCCTCCACCCCCGCGCATTACCCAAAGGACATTTATATACAGAAAGTATCTCCAATAATCTAACAATTCACTGTCACAGGGGAGTGGCCAGGAAGTGCACAGATGTTTAATGGCTTCTACTGTGTAATAGGCCAAAATAAAATTCAGGTGAAAAGCTGCAGGATAAATGAGACCTCAACCACCGGACACCCTCACACATTATTGCTTTGGTGAGAAAATGGTTTCACGAGAACCTCTCGTCCTGTAGTCACTCAGTCAGTGACCAGGAAACACAAACCTCACGGCTTGCAACTTACCCATTACTTACACCCGGCCTCTTTGAAGTCAGATGTTTTCATATTCTGCCTTCCATTTAAAGCTTTTGAGAGAACAGGACTATTTGTTAACTAATGTAGACCCTGTTGTCCTCAAATTTGTTCCATTTCTAGTGAGATCTCTTTGCATTTGTTAACACAAAATTAAAATTTTTTCTTCCTAGTTGGTATTTGGAAAGACCTTTATTTTACAATTAAAAAGAATACATAAAAACTAACAAGTCATAGGCCCCTCTTTATATCTCACTAAAGAAGTAGTATTTGAACACGTCAAATCATAAGAAAAATAGTAACTTCATCATATCTTAAGTAGGTTTCTAAAAGGTTAGCAACAAAAATTGAAACGTTGTTCCTTCGGTTTATAGTTTACAGCAAATTAGGTGCATCCACCACTAGTGAGTAGATACACAGGCAGCCCCTGCCTCACACAGCAGCGTGGGATCCTAAAAATGACCGTGTGATCTGAACAACCGCTGCGGAAACTTACAATCGTGCTCTGTCTGACCTTTAAAAAATTTAGTTAAAACATTAAAATCCCTCTCACTCTTGGTTATAAAAGTACAGGGAAATAAAACACTGCAAACGAATATTTAGTATAATTTAAAATATAAAAATCATTTAAAATTGTTTTCTTTGTAGAATGCTAATCAAGAGTGGTTTGAACAGCACTTGCTCCTCCTTCTCATCTTGTAACTTAAGACACAGAGTGCGCATCTTTTCTCTGCCCTGGAGAATTCTCAAACTCCTTTCAAAGTCTGGAGGATGAGCCACCAACACTTTATCCTTTGAGCTTTCAATGTCCTGAAATTTCTTTGAGAGTTTCTTCAACGGGAAGCATATTTTGGGCTGGTGTCACTTCCTTTGGGACATCTCCATCCTTTTTGTCCCAACCACTGTCTTCATTTATAAGTTCGTTCTCACTAAAATCCTCTGACTGCATATCTAGCATCTCTCAAATGCTGTCGTGGTGTCATGCCCACAGTCAGCCTTCTCGTCTGGACCTACGTCTATGTTTGATTAAAATTTCACTTCCAGCATTATCAATTTTCATTTCTTTGCTATACTTCCAACTTTATTACTAATTCCCTCTTTCAATTACCTATTTTTGTAAAATGTTACATGGGTTCATCACTGGGGACAAGGAAGTAACACTACATGCTTACACGCTTTGCTGCCTGTGTGTGAAGCGAATAACAGACACGTGAGGGCCAATCACTGACAGGCTTTGAAAGCCGCGACGTAACTGGTCAGGAGTCGTGAAGTGCATGTGTTATCTGCACGGTCACTTTCATGGACTGAAGAACTAGCAATGACGTTCGTGCTTTTTGGAATTACTCCCAGTTACTATACCACAGCATCTGAAATTTGAACCATGTTGTTGGGGGGCTGGTGTCATTTAACCAATCCTTAGTAAATGAAACTCATGTATATCAAAACTGTGCACAGGGAGAGCTGCCTCCTTAAGAGCTTACATTTATCTACCTGTAAATAAAGTAAAAAATATTTCCTCCCCTAGGTAATTTTATGATTTGAAATGCAAACCAGTACAGTGATTAGATCACCTGATCGACCCTATGTTCAGCTAGAAAACAAAGGGAAGAAAATGAAATTACTACAGCTTCTAATTACATTCTCAAAGCTTACCCCTTGCTTTTTGCCTATATCTAATTTCCTATTTGCCCCATCTATGAAAGATGCTGCTGCTGATTAACTGAGATAAAATAAACACAAAGGCTTGGTAGCATTCCTGGCATGGTGAGCACCTCAGGGTTCATTCATATGCGGTCATTAACTCATTTATTCATAATGATGATAACATTTGTGTGAATATAAGTAATCTCCAAAATGTAGGCAGTCCTATCTATTGTGAATATTATCCTCCAGAATAAAATGAAAATCAGCCCATTATTTTTACCTGTGCAAAAGTTTAAGGTAATCTGTCAAAGTGAGTTTGTTGCTGTGTTTGATTTTTTAATAACAATACTCAGTATTGGTGGCAGTACAGGAAATGCACATGCAACGTTGTTGAAAGTCTAAATCTGCAAAAACTTTCTAGAAGTTGGTTAAGTCAATTATGGCATATTCATACAATAAAACCTTTTATAAACATTAAACATCATATTGTAGAAGAATCGTCCAATTTTGATTAAGTATATGTTATGACATATACAAACAGAGACATATTTAAAAAACTATAATCACTCAAAAATAGCATCTAGGAGTATATTATGCTGATATTGTGTCTGTGTATTTCTATATTTTTCAAACTTTCAATAATGAACATGCAATTAGTTATGTAACCCAGAAAGACTAAATTAGTTTGTTATAAATGTTGTAAACTATTATAGCCAATACTAGGTACCAGATATTGCTTGGTTTGCTTCTACTAAAAATAAAGTCATAGTATAAATAATACGTGGCAATTTGATTTTCCACTTATCAATATAAACAACATAACTTGGACATACTCATATCAGTGCTGAATCTGTGTTTCTTAACATCTTTAGCATGTGTGTGTGTAATATATATATATATATATATTTTGTTTGCTTTGTTTTTATTTATTTTAATTTTTATTTTTTTCGGATGTACATCATATTTCGAATTCTGTGTACACTACATCATGTTCACCACCCGAACACTAATTATAGTGCCTCCCCTCACATGTGACCCTAATCACCGAGTGGTTAAGTTCACGTATATATATTTATATGTGTGTTCACAATACAAATGCTGAATTTGTTAATAACCTTTTGAAAATTCAAACATATAGAGAGAAAAGAGAAAAATAATCGTGTGCACAGCGCAATGCATTTTAGCAAAGTGAACATAACTCTTGTTACCACCAAGTTGATGAGGAGCCAGAACACACCTGCACCCAGAAGACGCCTCACTGCCCAGGGCAGCTGCCAGGCCCTCCTCTCAAAAAGGGACATCATCCTTACAAAAGTGGATTTATACCACACATACTCTTTTGTGTTCGCCTTCTATCATTCAGCATCATGTTAGTGAGGTTTATTCACGTTATTATGTGTAGCACTAGTTTTTGTCCTTTTCATTGCTGTGTGGTATTTTGTCGTACAAACATAATACAATCTATTTATCCATTCTACTGATAAGGAACACTAAGATTGTTTCCAGTTTGGGACTATTACGAATAATGGAGCTATGAAAATTCTTGTACACATCTTTTGGTCCACATATGTATGCATTCTTGCTGAGTACACACTGAGAAGAGGAATTGCTGGATGATAACGTATCATCATAATCATATTTAGAAGGTATCGTTAAACAGGCTTCCTGAGCGGTCATGCCAATTCACAGTCCCACCGGTTGGATACCAACATTCCCATTGCTCCACACCCTTACCATTGCTTAGTATTGTGAGTCTTTAATTTTAGCCTTTTGGTGGGTCTGATCTTGATACCTCATTGTGTGAGTGAATATACGTCAGAGTTTGAGGAAATATCTGCATAAATTGAAGAGAGAAGAGGAAATGAACACTTGACTAGGTAGAGTTTTTCAGCCTCGGAAAGAGTCAGAAACATACCAACTCATATTTTCACCAGCCCTCCCATGCTTGCTGATGTCAAAATAACGCCACAGCTGATACCAGGGGATCTTCAGGAAGGAAGGAACAAAACAAAAAAGAAGAAAGCAAACAGAAAAGACTAAGTCCATGGATTAGTACTTGACAGTTATCTTCTTGTTTTGTTTTTCAATTTCAAGTAAAATCTTTTGTTTTAAATCAGTAGCACATAGAAATCCTTGATATTGATGAATGTATATCCATGTGCTTATACATGTAAATGTGAATACATAACTAACATGTATCAGGTAGCTTTTGCATTATAACAAACTACCCCAAAATTTAGTGGCTTAAAATAGCAACAATGGCATAGCTCGCAATTCTGTGTGTCTGCTTTTGGGCTGCCTCAACTGGTCTCACCCAGGCTCCCTCATCCATTTGCCGTCTGCTCGTGACTGATGTGTGTGATGGTTGCCCAGCTGGGGGCTTGGGTACGTGTTTCTCATCAGCCAGCAGGCTAGCCACAGCTCATTCTGGATGGGGTGGTCACGGGTTTCCAAAGAGCAGCGAGAGGACGATCCCCAGCTTACAAGCGTTTGTCAAGTCTCTTACGAATCATACCTTGGCCAAAACAAGTCACATAGCAACCTGAATGCAGAAATAAGCGCCATCTTGAAGAAAATTGCAACATCACATTGAAAGGGCATGGATGCAGGGAGGGGAAGAATTTGTGGCCATGTTTACAATACGATATATTAAGTACTTTACTCTGTTCTTTACATACTTTGTTTTACTCCTTGCTCAGAAACCAAAGAGACAGTACCTACTATTTTCACCATTCAGTACATAAGGAAAACAGCTTCAGGAAGGTAAAGCAGGGGCTGGCCAGGGGTGTAGTGGTTAAGTGTGCACGCTCTGCTTCAGCAGCCCGGGGTTCACAGGTTCAGATCCCAGGCTCGGATCCCAGGCACAGACCTACACACTGCTCATCAAGTTATGCTGTGGCAGTATCCCACAAACAAAGTGGAGGTAGGGGCCAGCCTGTGGCCAAGTGGTTAAGTTCATGTGCTCCGCTTCGGTGGCCCAGGGTTCCGCCAGTTCAGACCCTAGGCACAGACATCCCACCGCTCATCAAGCTATGCTGAGGCAGCGTCCCACATAGCACAACCAGAGGGACCACAACTAGAATATACAACAATGTACTGGGGGCTTTGGGGAGAAGAAGAAGAAGGAAAAAAAAAAAAGATTGGCAACTGATGTTAGCTCAGGTGCCAATCTTTAAAAAAAAAAAGTAGAGGAAGACTGGTATAGACGTTAGCTCAGCAACAGTCATCCTCAAGCAAAAAGAGGAAGATTGGCAAAAGATGTTAGCTCAGGGCCAATCTTCCTCACCAAAAAAAAAGAAAGAAAGAAAGAAAGAAAAGAAAGGTAAAGCAATAACATCACCAGTAAGCAAGAGAGCCAGGATGTAAACTCATGTCTATATGATTTCAAGGTCTCTTACCATTGTGCCTTCTGATGGATGGCTACTGTGCCTGTTTTGTCTAGGTCCATACAGTTACCATCCCATTGCTCATAATTTTTTGTGTAGATTCAGGTTTCCATCTGGTATCATCTTCCTTCTGCCTGAAGGACTTCCTTTAACACTTCTTGTATTGCCAGTCTGCTGGTGATGAAATCTTTCAGCTTTTGAATGTCTGAAAACATCTTCATTTTGCCTTCATTTTTAAAAGATATTTTCACTGGGTAAAGAATTTTAGGTTGTTTTTTTCTTTTAGTACTTTAAAGTTATTGCTCCACTGTCTTCTTGCTCACATTGTGAAGACATTATCCTTATGTTTGTTCCTTTGTACATAATGTGACTTTATGGATGATTTTTAGCTTTCCTTCTTTATCATTGGTTTCAACCAATGTGAGAAATTTGGTATAGTTTTTTTTTAAGATAGGCCCTGAGCTAACATATGTTGCCAATCTTCCTATGTTATTTTCCTCCTCAAAGCCCCAGCACATAGTTGTATATCCTAGTTGTAGGTCATTCTAGTTCTTCTATGTGGGACACCACCACAGCATGGCTTGATGAGCAGTGCCATGTCCATGCCCAGGATCCAAACTGGTGAACCCTGGGCTGCCAAAGTGGAGTGTGCCAACTTAACCACTTGGCCACGGGGCAGGCCCCTGGTATAGTTTTTTCCAAGTTTCTTGCTCTTGGGTTCACCAAGCTTCTTGAATCTATGGATTTTCACTTTTCATCAATTTGGAAATCTTGTGGCTATTGTTCTGCACATATTTATTTTGTTCCCCTTCCTGCACTTGGGGATGTCCAATTACACATATGGAACTTTCCATATTTCTAAACTTTTCGAACATACGAATACAGCTATAATAACTTTAATGTCTTTGTTTGCTAATTCTAACATCTGTGTCAGTTTTGATTGATTGACAGATCTCATTGTGGGTCAAATATTCTTGCCTCTTTGCATGCCCTGTAATCTTTAATGGGATGTCAGACACTGTGAACTTCACCTTGCTTGGTGCTGAACATATTTTTAATCCTATCTTCTTGAGCTTTGTTCTGAGATGCAGTTAAATTATCTAGAAAAAGTTTGATCCTTTTGAATCTTGCTTTTAAGATTTGTTTGGCAGGACTAGAGTAGTGTCTAATCCAGGGCTAATTATTCTCCACTGCTGAAGACTATAAGGAGCCCCTCCAAAAGTCTGTGAGGTTCTCTCTCTATAGTTCTTTCCTCTTCGGTTCTCAATTCTGCAAAGTCGAGCCACCTTGGTTTCCTTGGACTCAGTTCTGAGCCCTCAACCCAGAGAGTCCATCAGACTCAGCCTGGTTCTCCCTGCCAGTGCCATGCCAGAAACTGTCTCGAGGAAGCAAACTGGGAGCATCCTAGAGCTCGCCTCTTTTGCCCCAAGTCTGCCATGAATCACCATCCTCTGCTGCCTGATGTTCAGTGTCTAGAAAGCTCATATATTTTGTTAAAGTTTTGAGTTTTGTCAGCCAGGAAGGTAAATACAGTTCCTGCTACTCCATCTTGGCCAGAAGCAGAAGTGTATCTCTCATTGTGGTTTTAATTTGCATTTCTCTGACAACTTATAAAGTTGAGCAACTTTTCATGTATTCACTGGCCATTGGAATATCTTCTTTTGTGAACAGCTCAATTAAGTATTCTGCCCACTTCTAGACTGGATTATCTTTGTCTTTTTGGTTGTAGGAATTCTTTATATATTCTGCATATAGTCTTTTGTTTAAAGTATTTCAAACATCTTTTCCCACTTTGTGGCTTGCATTGTTAGTCTCTTAACGGTATCTTTCGAAAAACCAAAGTTTTAAATTTTCACATAGTCAAATCCATCAGCCTCTCCCCTCTACTCAATACTTTTATGTCCAATTTAAGAAATTTTTTCTCATCCAAAGATCATGAAGATATTCTCTCTCCCACGTTATCTGGCATTTCATTGTTTTACCTTTCAAATTTACATCTACAGCCACCCGGATTGTTTGTTTGATACGGTATGTGGTAGCTGCCCCCTTTCCCCATTCCTGCAAATTTATATCCAACTGACCTTAGAACCATTTACTATTGTTGGATTTTCTAGATAACATCCCCTGCCTTGGTGAGACCTGACTCCAGTTTCTATTTTTTATTTTCTTTTTCTCCTTCTTTCAAGTTCTACGAAACTGATGAAAGCTCTGATCACCTTCCCAGACTCTTGACCATATCTTATAAATCACCAAATGTCACAAGCGGAAAAGCAGTTGCAAACGTCAAGCAAATCTCTCTGTGGTCTCATTCTGCTCACATCTTGGCTGTTCTTCGATACTCTTTAAGTATTCTTTGATGCACTTAAACAGATTTAGTTAAATGTTTTATCCAGGTTTTCTAGTTGTTCCCAGAAGGAACAGTACTCTGCTAAAAGTTAATCTCTTACAGCTGGAAGCCTTGCCCCTTGAACTTAAGCCGAAGCTGAACAACTTTTGATCATCCAACAGAGGCCAGGACCAGGAGTTTGAGATTCCACAGCAAGGCCTAAAACGCCTTGGTGGCAGGATCCTACATTTATAAGATTTAACATTTGGATCTCATAACATTAAAGTGATATTCTAGTTTAATCCCACATTGTAATAACCCTGATTTTGTGGTATAACTTATAAATCGGCTGTGGAGAGCTGCAGCAGAACTCTAAGGAGAGGCAACACATTTACAAAATGAAAAAAGAAATTACATATATTGTTACACAATTTGTGGTCAACCAAATATTAACTATGTTGTGAGAATAATCAAGGATAATCCCCATTGTATATATAATTTATGACATATTTAGTTAAATATTAGATTGTCTATTTTCTTGCCCACACCTAATTGCTAAGCTCTTTGGGTATCAGGCTGCCTTTACACAAAGGGATCTATTTAAATTTGACATCTTCCTAAATTAAGTCAAGAAGAGCTGCTCTTACTTGGCAATTTCCGTGACAGACTACACTTAGGAGGGCAGCCTCTCCTCCTTGCTGCTCAGCTGAAGGTAAATAGAGACAATGGCAAGATGGTCAACACTGGGACCAGCTTCTGTGTCTGTTTCCTTTTGCTGCCTCTTCCTCATTCCTTCCTCAGCCCCAACCTAAACTCGAGGGCAACCCCTCCTCCACTTTTAGTAGCTAAAAGCCCTCCAGCTTTCTACTTCCTCTAGAAAAGCTGGACTTTTCGATTGATTTTATTTCAACTAAAACTCATTCACTTTCACATGCTGTCAACTAACCACTTGCATCTCTAGCCTTTCTCCTCTTAATTGTCTGAGAAGGACGACTCCTTGGTGGAGCATGTTGTGACACGCTATGAGTGACTGCTGAGCTCCATCATCCTGATTCCTTAAACTCAGAAGCTAAGACCTTTTCCCTCTATCAGGAGATAAGCAAATGGAAGCACCATACGGAAATACACTGTGCCTGCGGGAACGTGGGGTCGTAGATATTTGCCCCTTTAAGACCCAGCAGTGCCTTCTATTACCTAATATTAAGCCTATTTCTCACAGGCACCTTTCCGAATGCCAATATTTACAGTCTATTAAAATTGTCAGTTTGGTGCCATCTGTCTCATCACTGCAATTTGGGGGATTTCTCAAAAGACAAGCTGGCAGATTTCCTCTGATGTAGATTTGGGCTGATGCCACTGAAGGATATTTCTTGATGCAAACATTAAACATTTCTGACCATACATATTCTTGATCTTGCCATGGTAGAGAATGCATTGTGGCCTCAATTTCCACAGTAGTGGTTTTCTAGTAGCCACATCAAAACAAGAAAAAATAAACAAGTGAAATTAATTTTAATGTATTTTATTTGACCTAGTATATCCAAGATATTTTCACTTCAACATGTAATTAATACAAAAATTATTAAAGAGCTATTTTACATTCTTTTCCTCATAGCAACTGAAATCAGGCGGGTATGTATATTTACAGAATACCTAAATTTGAAATTTTCATCAGAAATACTTGATTTGTATTTAAATTTCATAAAATATACAATTGCAAAAGTAGATTCACACACTCAAGTTGTTTGGGAAAATAAACTTATGTTTTCCCAAAATGGAATCAACTGTAAGTTTTAAAATTTAAATCAAGTAAAATTTATTGAAGTTAAAATTCAGTTCCTCAGTCGCCACATTTCAAGTGCTCCATAGCTAGCCAGATGTGGCTCACAGCGACCCCAGTAAACAACACAAACCTAGGTGATCACAGTGAAAGTCCGCCTGTCTTTAGTAAAGCTCCATCATGGAGAAGCTTTCACTAATCATCACGTAGGGAGTGAGGGAAGAGAAAACGTGCAACCTCTTCCAGGACAAAAAGATCTTTCCAGCCACTACGAATCAGTGGCTAAAAACATCTTGACTACACAAAGTTGTCAGCTATTTTTAGGCACTGTATAACAACCTGGAAGGGCACAGAGGAGTCAACTGATGGCATTCCATCTGACTTTAACCACCACACTAATTCATTTGAAAAATACAAAAGGACGTTTTTTTTTTGGGGGGGGGGGGAATCAAAGAATGTTAATATTGAATCATGTGCAATTGCAAGCCAGTTTCAAATAACTATTGCACCATGCCAATTAATCCTGCAAGGACACCTTTAAGGTTATGTTTCCATAAGCAACTACCAGAGACTTTTTACTTCTGAAGTTAAGCAGTGCCCATATCCACAGTCCTTTAGATAATCCATGCCATGGGGGGGTCAGGGTGAATTTTGGGAGGAAAATCTTCAAAACTTGACCTTACACAAGCTTACCAACAGCTAATAATTAATAGTCACTGAAGGCGTTCTCCTAGACACATCGAGTTCATCACTCTGGCATTCCAACTCAAGTGTCCTCACTTGGGAATTTCTGCTGACAGAATGGCGGTTGTAGTCATATCAGACCTCCCTGGCTGAGGAGTTCAGGCTGATCCAACGCCACAATTAACTGCAGAAACTCCCACTTTGACCAACACTCTTAAATTGAGTGCCGGTGGGTGGAGGAGGGGCGCCTGGTAGAATTCAAGTCATTCATGAGATGTCAACATGAGTTATCTGCCCACAAAGGGTAGCTTTCCCGGGGAAATTGCATTGTTATTCCACAAGCTGCAGTTGCCATGTTATCTTGGTCACACTACAGGGAGCACATTCAGGAACTGTTAGCACAAAAGGCAGAGACTGAAAAGCTGTGTGTGGTGGGCCGAAACTGATTCCAATATTGAAAAGAAGGTGAGAGAGTGTAGCAGGGCCGGGCCATTTGGCATAACTGCCAAAAGCATGAACTATTCCATAGTAAGCAACCAAGAATTCAGAGTACGCCTTGATTTTGCAGAATGACTTCAAGGAAAGAAGCTCACTGTGGCTGTAGATGACTCAAATTCCCTTAGCAACTTCTCAATCCTCTGCCCCAACAAGTCACTCCTGGGTGGTTACTTGCACCAAAAAGGCAGCTAAACATGTTTTCTAATAATAGACCTTTAGTAACAGTGTGATAGCATTTTATGTGAATTTGAATTGTTGAAAGTTTAATTAATGGAACAAATCTCAATGAAACCACACTTTGAGCACAACTGAGATATATAAATCTCAAAATTTAAAAATATATCAAAAATCTAATCATTTCAAAGCTGGCAGGTCAGGAGAACTATAAACCGCATTTATTTACACTGTAGCCACATGGCCAGACCCACTTAGCTGGTAAGCAGAAATACCCAGCTCCTTTTGTTAGCATGGTGTAGACACCCCTGTTGCTGGCATTAATGAGCACAGCTAGGAGCAATTTTGGAGATCTCTGTGCTGTGACCTTAACATTCAGGCCTCATTATAATTTAAAATGGTTTTAATGTCTTATATAATGTAGGCATTCATTAAGGGAGTGGTAGTAGTACTGGCACTCAGAAATGTACCTGAAATTTGGAGACTTAGAACTTACGATTAAAATACTAAGAATGAGGTAGGCGAGGGGACTACTACAAGGTCACACTGGCATTAGAGAAGGGGACACTCTAAAATACTGAAGTGATGCTATGAAAATAAAAAGAATGACTTAACTGGTACACTTCTGAAGTTTATATATTAAAAAAACTCATCCTGTAAATTAGGAAGGATAATGAAAAAAAAAGTTGGCATCAGGGATGCATGAACCTGTGAGCCAACATGTTGTCTAGCTAAGGCATGAAGCATTGACGATTTGAAAGGAGGTAAAGGGAATTGGTGACAAGGAAATGTTGAATGATCTGTTCTCACGCACCAACCTAGGACTTCACTTAAGGACAAAGAGGCATTGGGTATGTGCCTGTTCTAAAGACAGCACGCAGGGGTTAGGACAGGTTGGTCCCTCCAGGGCTTGGTAAGACACATCTCAACCCCTTATGCTCATCTACCTCCTGACTGCCCTGCTATGGAAAGTACCATAGAGGGAAGAGAGGAGAGATGGCCATTCTCAGCTCAGAGGGGGATCTTATTGCTTTTCCTCACTCCTTGTGGGGAAGGTGAAGGAATGTTCTCCCAACCTCCACCCTTAAGTTATCAAGTGTGAAGAGTTGGAGAATCATCATTGAAACCATGGGTGCCTGCGGGAAGTGAATCTGTGATGTGTCCCTTGTTTGGACATCTGCTTAGGTGGAAAAAGGAGGCAGAAGATGGAATCAGATAGCTGATTACACTGCCCAGGGTAAGAAGTGGAAAAGATGAGAGAGTGGGCTCTGCAATTTATCTCCTGTGGGAGGTTCCCCTTATGCCCCGAGGACTTGCACACGTGTTCCACAAGAGATCCAACGTGAGGATGCTCATTGTTGAGAGTGAAGATCACCAGTCACTGCCGGCCAGAGAAGCAGGAACAAGCACTAAGAAAGGGCAAGGACTGACAGATGACACCCCTACGCCCTCTCCATGAGAAATGTGTAGGGACAAGGACTAAAAGAATTGACTCCTGCCCAACTCCAACTTAATTATGTGACAGCCTGGCCTTAACACAGAGGTGGATTGGAATTTTAAACTAGACCTTGTTGAGTTGCTTTTGGTTTATTTATTTATTAATAAGAAAAATGAACCAGGGTGTTACAATACCTACCCAAGACGTTACAAAAGGGTCTGCTACTCAGTGCAAAGAAATTCAGCAGTGGGGCACATTAGAGATTAATAACTGTAGAAAAATAACACTGTTTCATGTCTACATTCTGCATAATTAACACTATTCAATAAATCAGTCACGTGTTTATTCTATTTAAAGAATATAATTAAAAGAAAAAGAATGTTATTTTAGTTACAGATTTATGCATCTCTCTTCTAATCTATATATTGAATACTCAGAATTGTAAGTATTTCGTATTTGAGAGTCTGTAGGCACATGTACCTGGAATAGAATAAGACACTATCTCATACAATCACCCCCAGCAGAGGGCCCAGTGCCTGCCGGTCATGAGGATGTCCCCAGATTACTGAAGCATAAGTCTGGTTATGACTGCTGTGTTTGTAGCTGGTGAAAAAACAAAAACAAAAACCCACACCCAAAGCATCCATTTGTGGGTTACATAAATGAGAGATGGCTATACTGGGTTCTGGTCAATCTAATCAGAGGGATTCTATTTACAAAGTCATCTGGGAGTGAGCATGAATATACGAAACAGTACCTGAGTGGTGACCCTGAAAACATCGCCCATGTTGACTAATGACTCTGTTATTAATAGCAAGACTGCACTCGTATTATCAACAGCAAGAATAGCCATCCAACCAAATTATGTTCAAAGAGAAATGACGAATGAAAGAGAAAAAAATCAAGATAAATACTATGCCCAAAAAAACAGCAGAATTTAGGAAACTGTAGTATGAAGAGACACATACTACAAAAATGATGGCATAAAAATATCTAGGGAAGGAACATGGACACAAATCCACAACGACAAAGCACAACCTTCAGCTGTGAAGTAATCTTACACACAGTCGACTGTAGGAGCAAGCGCCTGTGTCAGCTGTAACAACTGTACCATCTAAATGGACGTGAACAAACAAATAGATGTAAGTGAAAGGCGACATCCTCTAAATGATTAAAGGCAGCAGGGTTTTGGGATTTGTACAAAGTTTGTCTCTGATCTGAGCTCGTAGATTACAAAATGTAACAGCTGCTTTTATTTGCTTCATATATTGTCATAGGCGGTATGTTATTTTTGTACAGGTAGGGGAAAATTAGAGGGTTAGGTAGAGGATGAGCTTGAAATTATACCAGTCTACGTCTGAGAGCTCTGAAGACTAGTCCAACTTATTAATTACGAAGGTTACTCTGGAGTCAAGGTTGTAGCAAGGAGACATCAGCCATGATCTTGTTCCTAGTGACCTGCTCACCCCTAGGAAAGCAAACCAGGCAAGGCATGCTCCAGCCCTCGCCCCAGAATTCTAGGGGATTTGGAGCCAATGTTTCTTCCATTCCTTCTTGCAGGGCCCCAAGCCGTGTACATTTGATATCTTTTCCCTTTACTGAGAACCAGGCGGTTACTTTTCTAGTTCCTTTTGTAGCGCCTCTGACATCCCTCTGTTGCTGAATTAGGAGTTTTTATTGCAGATTTTCTAGCTTCTGGAACACGTGACACGGTAGGTGGCATTTGACAATGATAGAGAAACTGACATTTTCTAGCTAATATAGTATAATATGAGACTTTCAAAAAGTATTACCTGTTTAGGCTGAGCTCCCTTTGAGAGAATGTCAAGTAAGTCTGCGGAAGAGATGAAATAGAAGCGCGGAAAAGCCACACGCTTGGTTTCCAGGTATTCAGCAAGAGCTTTTTCACAAAGAGAAAGCCTACATGAATGAAAAATCTTTTTAAGCATATCTTGTGCATTCAGTTATTAAAACATCAACAAAACAAAATCCAGCTCCTCTCATCTGTCCATTCATTACAGTAAGCTCACTGTTTAACAGGCAGCCTCTCTCCTCTCTGACTCCATCATTTTGCTTGTGACTAATATATAAGTCATGCCAAGTGGGAGGAGATCTCACACACACACACACACACACCATTAGTTGAGGCTAAATATAGCTCAGACTTCAGTTGATGTCACTCATCACTTTTCTTAATGACACTCCTAATCAGCAGGGAGAAGACTAGGTTTGGCATCACTCAACCTGAGCACAAAATGCATTAGTTAAGATGTAATTGGGTTAAGGTCTTCCTTTTCCCACTGAATGTCTACAAAACACAAGTGGCTTCAAGTCTCTCTGGTGTTCAGAGGAGTCATGAGATCCAGAATCCTTTCTACTTTATCGTTCTAAGCAGAGCAGAGATGACCCACAGGCAGAGCCTCAAAACACTCAAAGATCACTGACTATGAAATAATTAACTCCTGTGGAAATTCACCCTTTAAAAATTATGGCCAACTTTATCTCAGAAAAACTTCCAGATTATGAAATAATTTTGCTTATATATGTTTTTATCTAGCGCTCTCCTCTACCTTGCCATAAAAAGTGATCGCAATTCTGCATGAAGTTCTTCTTTCAGTGGCTTACCTGCCCATTTTTAATCAAAAGCCAGAAGTCTTATGACACTAGCTGTTGTAGAATTATGTGCGAAAATTACAACTGGCTCTTAAGATAAGGATTTCAAAAGTACAAACATGCTCTCTAAAGATAATTTCTAGGATAATTAAACAAAATAAAGGACTTAAAATAACAGTACAATTCCAGTTCCCAGTCTATCGTAGATGCTTAATAAATATTTGCAGGATAGCTTGATAAAACCATTGTTGATTCCTTTGACCATAAGATATTCTCATTTTACTATTATGATAGTCCTTTTGGAAAACAGAAATATATTTGGATTTATTTACATTAGCTCACAATATTTATGCACCACCTAATATTTACCAGGCCACTAGACAACCATGAGTAAAATTATAAAATAATTTAGTAGAGGTTGTACCTACAATAACATGATGTTAGATACTATTAGGGACTTGAAAGAAATCTCATAAAATTATAACAAATTGATCACTTTATAGTTTTATTCTTACCTGTACTGTAAATCTTTAAGTTTTTCATAGAGATTAGGTCTGCATGTTGCTTCTATAACATTCTTTATTTTAGCTGTCTTGAACATTAACTCCTGTGTGAAAGTACAACATGGAGCCACTGATGTTAGAAATGAAATTTTCATCCATTTTGGGAATTAAAAAACGAACAACAAACAAACTACGAGAAAGCAGAGTTAAAGACATCTAACACCATGTCTGTTCACTTCTGTTTTTAAACTTTTAGATGAAGACCAAAAACAAAGTATAACCACATAGTTTTTATCAAAATAAATTCGACGGGCATAACCACCATCCTGGGTCCACATAGAATTTCTCTCTTCTAAACCAAACAAAAAAAAGAATAAAGAGAGAGAGAACCCAGAATCTTAAAGAGTACGTTCACTTATGAAGATGAGATGAATACTAAACAATCTATCTGTTCTTTCCTGCTTAACAGTCAAACAAAATAGAATTCCTCTGGGTGTTCTGCTTTAGACAGAAAGGAGAAAATATTTAATCCCCATTTCCATATAAAAAGCTATAGTCATTATTCTTTGCTGAAAGTCTCTCATATCATTTATCACTAGTATGTGTACATCTCCATGGGTTCTCTATGGCTCTTAGGAAACAAACAAACAAATAACTGATAGTATTACTTTGTTACTGGCTTTTCCTCCTCAGTTTTTCCCTAATGAAGATGACTCTACCCACCTGCAGGCTTGGGCAATCTACGGCCCATGGGAAACATCTGGCTGCTGCCTGTTTTTGTACAGCCCGAAGCTAAGAATGGTTTTTACATTTTTAACTGGTTGGAAAAAAATCAAAAGCAGTATAATATTTTGTGACATAGGAAAATTCTATGAAATTCAAGTTTCAGTGTCTATAAACAAAGTTTTATCGGAGCAGAGCCACACCCACTTGTTATGCAGTGTCTAAGTTTCCTTTTCCACTACAGTGGCAGCACTGAATTGTGACAGAGACCATATAAAACTGCAAGTCTAAAAATATTTACTATCTGACCCTTCACAGAACAAGTTTCCTGACCCCCATTTCCTGAAATGCAAAAATACATTATCATAAATACAATACCCCAAATCATGTCTCTTTACAAGATTTTCATATTGTTTGGAAAACCTTGCTAAGATAGAAAACTGTCCTCTACAAACCTTAAATTCAGCATCTACTCCATCGAACCTTCTAGCATCTTTCACAAGCTGGATTCGAATATCTTCTGAACAAGCAAAGATGCTTTCCAGGTGAGACCAAGTTCGCTGGACTTCCATCCAAGTAAAGATGACTGAATCTGCTATGTTTAGTTTATTTTGCCAGCTTAGGACTTGCTCAATGAAATATTCCACATACTTGCTTTGAAGCAGAGTCTGCAACTGAACCTGAAAGAAAGGCAAACAATTTTAAGCAACAGCTAAAGGGGTAAGTACTGCGAGAGAAGAACCATACCTATTCTGTTCATTGCTGAATTCCTAGGCCCTAGCATGGAATACGTGGAACAGGCAGTCAGTAAGTACTGGCTAAATGAGTGAATTAAAGGCATTAAATATTCATATTAATATTTTTTCCAAAAGAGAAAAGATAAATATAAGCAACTGCATTTAATACTAATGCCTACAAGACGACTATGCATCTCTTTGTAGGCAGAAAAAAGTATTGTGAGCCAGGACGCAGCTTTAGGAATTACACTTCATTCTTTCATCCTCTCTCACTCTCCCTCATCCTGGCCTACTAATCATTCCAACAGTGTGGGTCTTTTTTTCTTTTTCCACAAATGAAAAAATATAATAAACTTCCCTCCAGCTTCCATTTCCTGCCCCTTCAGTTTACCACCAAGCTTTGCAGCTCTCTCAGCACCGACGCTTGCTCCCACACCATGCAGTGTGGCCAGCACTTACCACCATTCTCACACTGACATCTCAGAAAGTCATGGAGTAGAATAGCCTTTCCTCATTCGCCTCCAACTCCAAGTATTTAATTCATTTGACTCTTCTTTTTTTCCCCCAGCTTTATTGAGGTATTATTGACATATAATATTTGATAAGTTTAAGGTGTACAACATGGTGATCTGATACACATACATCGTGAAATGGTTATCACAATAAGGTTAGTTAACACCTCCATCCCCACGCAATTACCTTTTTAGTGTGTGTATGGTGATAACATTTAAGATCTACTCGCTTAAGCTTCAAGTATATAATACAGTATTGTTACAGGCACCGTGCTGTACATTAGATCCTCAGAACTTCTTCATCTTATACCTGGAACTTTATACCCTTTGACCAACATCTCCTCACCTACCCCACTCCCCAGCCCCAAGCAATCACGATTCTACTCTTGTTTCTTTGAGTTCAGCTTTGAGTTCCATATACAGTGAGAACATACACTATTTGTCCTTCTCTGACTTACCTCACTTAGCTTAATGCCCTCAAGATCCATCCACGTTAGCGCAAAAGGCAGAATTTCCTTCTTTTTTATGGCTGAATAAAAGGTGTATATATACCACCTTTTTCTATTCATTCATCCATCAATGGACACTTACGTTGTTTCCATGACATGTGACTCTTCTTTAGGGGAAAAACTTATCCCATAGGTTCTATCATATGGCAATATCCCTTTTCTACTATTTTGCTGACCACTCTCTCTGTGTCTCCTTTATGTCTCCACCTCTTGTTCACCAAATGCAGCCTTTTCCGAGGCTCTATTCTCAGTCGACCTATCTTCTTTACCTCTCATTATCTAGCTTATCAATTGTCAAGATACCAACAATGACCTCCCAACCTACAGTTCTAGACTGAACCTCCATGCTGAGCTCTGGGTCTGACTTTCCACCTTTACATAAATGTCCCTCACTCTAAAATAATAGAGAGCTTTCTCTCTAGCTCAGATTCTTTTCCTAAGTGCCTTATATCTAATAATAACAACACTACTGTTATTATTTCCTCTGAATAGTTTCTATCTTTTATCTTTCTTATCTCTCATGTCCAAAGAGAGGCCAACTCACAACCTTAGAATTCAAGACCATATATGCTGTGCTCTGGACTGTCTCTCCAGCCTTATTTTTTATTATTCCCAGAAAGAAAAAGCTATATTCTAAGGAAGGTACTTTCTGGCATTCCAAGATGCTACCAACATTGCCTCCATTGCCTGTAACCCGCTTTTCTGACCGCCATTCTTTGTTGAACAAAGTTCAGCACAAGCAGCATCACCTTACAAGGCCCTCCCTGAGTCCTTCACCCTCCCCATCAAGAGCCTCTGCCTCTTCTTAGACCCTTGGAGCCCTTCTACCTGTCTCCCTGCTCAATGCAACCTCCTTGAGAACAAGTGTTCATACCTTTTGATCCCACAGGGTACCAGGCCTGGAGCTAGGTACAAGCAGACACCCAATGAACGAATAAATAAATTTTAAGTATTGCAACTTGGAAAATGTCTAAAATCATAAAAGAGAAAAATCTGTAATAAAAATATCGATCTTACTTGGTTGTGCTCTAGAGTTTCAAAAAGTTGTTCGTCAGACTTTAGTAATGGAATGCCCGTCCGATAGTGAACTTCATAAGAGAACTCCATGGTTTCCCAGGTCTGACTGATTTCTGCAATAACCTAGTAAACGGCATTAAGTTATGTGCACAGAAGTTTAACTTAGGGCCAATATCCAGGCTATGAATCTGGAATTTAAGAAACTTTTTACAATTTTCTAAAAAACAGTGATATCAAATATTATAGGCCTAATTTTTTTTCCTCCAAATAATTTACGGTGATGAGGTTTAGAGAATGGATTCCATTACATAAAAGGAAGAAGCATCCCACCAGTATCAAATTTCCTCTGGATCCAAGTTTCAGATCCTTCACTGAAACAGAATGCTAGAGCAGGAAGGGACTTCAAAGGCACAGCTTTGACAGACATCTACGAATCAGCTCGAGGAACAGACAGTGCTCTGAACACCTGAATGCGAAGCCTAGTCCCCGTGTGAAGCAGGGTAAGTTAACTACCTCTCCGTACCTCAGTTTCCTCATCCGCAAAATAGGAATAAAATTACCTACCACAGAGAACCAACGACTTAATAACAACAAGGCGCTTGGAGCAGTGCTTGCTACAAAGTAAATGAAAAAAGTTTTCCGCTGTCATCATCAACTGGGCCAACCCTCTTGGTTTACACATTTACTGTGACTTAGAAGGATTCAGTTTCCTGCCCAAGTCGCACACTAACCAGTGGCAGAGAACAAACTGGGACCCCTGTGTCTCCACCCCCAGGCCTGAGGCCTTCTGAGTCTGCTTAGGTGCTAGTGCACAGGAGGAGGCCCGCGGACTCCACACCTTTTCAGTTCCCAGTTCTTTCACCGCTTTGTCCACAATGCTTCGGACGTCCTCTTCCACTTGGTGCAACCGCAGTGCTAACAAATCGGCCAAAGTTGTGGCTTCGTTGATTGAAAATTTGACCTAATTAGGAAGAAAAAAGGGCAGAATTTATATTCTACATATATTAATGCTTCCTTTTACCTAATGGCCAGAGGAATGAATCATAGCCAAATAGAGTGAAGTCAGCTGCTGAGTCCATCTCGTCCATCTCGTTCTGAAAGGTGGGGACAATCAAAGCTATTGCTTCTTACCTCACAATGACTGAGGCATCACCCACCAGAAGGGGAGGCCAAGGCTGAGGCCACATTCACACGACACTAGTTTCTTTTGTTTCATATCCTTCCTTTGTCAGCACATTTCTTATCTCCTTGCCACAAGACCCATTTTTAAAGAGAACCACATTGTTCATTTATTATAATTTGGTTGAAATCCCAGGAATCAGGGAGTAGCTCATTTGTCTTTTCTTCCTAACGTACTCTATTCACTGAACAGAATTCCCAGTTGTTCCGTGATTTAACCTAGTTTTAGCACTAATTTAATCTTAGTTCTTTGGCAAAAACTCTTCTTACTCATAGTGTCATTATTCATATTTACCACAGGAAAAAATAATTCATATTGATCTCCCCGCCATCTTGTTGACTCCCCCGCCCCACCAACCCCAGTAATAGCTAAGAAGCTCTCAGCTCTTGCTAAGTGCCCAAACTCATCCATGTCCCTCACTAAAGAAGAGCTGACCCCTCCTTGTGGCGGCAGGAAAGCCATTTCCTTTCTCACTGCTGCTAAGAATATCCAGTCCCCGCTTCTTTGAGGCTGCAGTGCTCCCTGGCTCTCCCCAACCTGTAACACTGCTTGTTGCCATCTGCCTCTCTGCGTGGGGTGACTCCATATCCCTGTTGGCCCGGGACTGAGAGATGCAAGACTTTCAGGGCTAAAACGTGGAAAATCCAGAGCAAACCAGATGAGCTGGTCTCCTATCTCTGCATCGCTTTTGACCTCGCTCCAGAGCTGATAGGGACCAGGCAGCCAGCTCTGTCTTAGAGAAAGAATGAGCCGGGATGCATCATGGGGCCACTCTGATTAGTTATGCAGTTGGTGCCTGAACATAGACACTCAGCCCTGGTGACAACTGGAGGTTGAATCTAGCAGCTGCTCTGATGCCCCGGGACAGCCTGGAGGA
Source organism: Equus przewalskii (assembly GCF_037783145.1). NCBI lineage: Eukaryota > Metazoa > Chordata > Mammalia > Perissodactyla > Equidae > Equus > Equus przewalskii. The sequence goes on along the minus strand of NC_091834.1, from coordinate 53,652,353 downwards.
AGTGCTTCTTCTAAAATGATCTGCCAGAGAAGGTGCCTTTTTCTAGCTTGCAGAAAGGCATGATACAGGCTAGAGACTGCAGTGAGGAGAAATTTCATTGGAGGAAACGTGAGGAGGGAGCAAGAGTGGGGCACACAGTCTGCTGCATACTGAGAGAGTCAATAAAACTTTTCTGGATGAATAAATTAATCCATTACAAAGTCTAAATATACAATGTCTAAGAGGCTCTGTGGAAAGTATTATAACGATAGCAGGTTCAAGGACCATTTATTGAGCCCTTACTACATGCTAGGTCTCTCTCTGTTTAGAATTTTACCTCTAACTTATTTACTAACCATGCCTGGGAAGGATTATAGCACTGTTTTTATTTCATAGAAGGGGCATTTAAGATATGGAGAGCAGGGAACTTGCCCAAGATCCCAGGGTTACTAAGTGTTAGGGTTGGACCAATAAAGTTCAGGACATCCCCACTTCACCAAGCAACCCCTTTCCTCTGTTTCTCCACTCTTCAAACTTGGTCTTCAAATCATGAGAGCCTTTCTGCACAATGTGTGCCTTGAGAAAACACACACATCAAACTGCCTTTTACCTATTTTAAACTCATAAAGGTCACCTTCCCTGACAAATAAAGTCTAAGCTTGGTATATTTGCTCTTGAATGGATGTAGAAAGTCAAGAAAATATAACCTCAAGTGGCATGGAGGCATGAGAAAAATCATTTTATATTTTGCAATAAACTCAAACCCATCAAAAGAATCCACACCACTATTAAATGAATGGGGCGGGGGGATCATGATTCCAGAATTCTCTCTCTTCCTCAATTCATTTCTATACCCTCTGATCGTCTCCACAATAGTAAGATTCTTTGCAGCCATGTTATACCCTATAAAATGCCTTCATATGATCTCACTTGATCCTTACAAGATCCTCTGATGTACGAGAGCAGATCGCATCCCTTTCATTTTAACAGTAAAAAACAATAAAACGGAGGTGGTCTTAGTGAGTTCAGGCTGCTATAACAGAATACCATAGACTGGGTGGCTGAAACAACAAATATTTATTTCTCACAGTTCTGGAGGCCGGAAGTTTGAGAGCATAGTGCCAGCGTGATCAAGTTCTCAGTGAAGGCCTCTTCTTGGTTTACAAACGTCTGTCTTCTTGTTGTATCCTCACATGTCTGAGAGTGGAAAGCTCTGGTCTTTTCATCCCCTTATAAGGGCCCCGGTCCCATTCACAGGGCTCCACTCTCATGACCTAATTATCTCCCAAAGGCCCCACCTCCAAACACCATCACACTGGGAATTTAGGCTTCAACTTATGAATTTTAGGGGAACGTTGAGTCCATAGCAGGGGGGTAAAACTAGGATCTTTGCAGGTTCAGTCTGAGGATCCCATCTCAAGGAGCTCGACCTCTCCCATTTGACCAGAGACCCCTTCACAAATCCCACTTCATCCCAGATGAATGATGTAAACCAAGGAACAACACCTCACAGTCACAAGAACATTCGACTAATGAGACCCGGGAAACTCACCCCAACAGCCTTCATCAGCTGGTGCCAATGCCTGTCTCTGAGGGCAGGGCTCTGTAACTCTGCGACGGCTCTCAGTGAGGTCATCATGTCCTTCACCATGCCTTCCAGGCCTGCATAAGCATCCCAGACACGGACTTCCTTGTCTAGTGACCAGATTTCCTAAAGAAAAGTGAAAAAAAAAAACAAAATACAGATTCCCAGATAGAATACATTTTATAATTTGCCTCCTTTGAAAGCATCAATATATATTTCCTTGGGTTAGGGAAGAGAATAAAAGCATTTAAGCTGCTAGATTAAGGACTGAAACCAGAGACACTGAAAAGGACCCACTCACTCTCACACACATTACGAATCCACTACGTACAAGCTGCTCGTGTACACTGGTTTCTTATTCACAGGCTCTAACTTGGATGTCCCTTGAGGAAACCCATGGGACAGTAAATGTAATAGAGTTTACAGGAAATGTACACTCAATCAAGAGTGTTTCCTCTAGAAACATAACTAAGTGGAAAACTGAGATTATCTGGATTACTAAGACCTTCCTCTGAAGCCCTGATTTCAAATGGTAGCCTTGAAACGTCGGTTACCTTTGAGTTACTGTTCCTTAGAACTTAAATATTTCATTTGAAGACATGTCAAATAGGGCTCTTGACTTGGCTGTCTTCTTGGCTCATGGAACATCAAGAATGTGAATGAGAAAACCCATAATAAAACAACAATCTTAGCAGAAAGAAAAGGACAAAGCCACTTGTTTAAAAAAATAAAAGAGCTTCAGCTGAGAGTGTGGGTCAAACTGTCTCTCTGAAGTGGGATAATCCGATGTTGAGGAGATAAGTAGGGAATGAGCACAGAAACGAGACACGGTGACCTCATGACACCCAAAAGAATGATGGGACTTCTTAGTTAGGGTCCGTGGGACCACAGCATTATGAGAGAAAAAACTGGGAAGAGCTGGTAGGACTTGAGCATGGAACTGAGTCGGGGCAAGGATGTTCTGAGGTGAGAAGAAGGCCAAAGACCCTGCCACTTTTTAACTGTCTTTCACGGCAAGGCATTTTGGCTTTATCCAAAGAGGTTCTACTCCTTTCAGAGGGCATATGGCTGTAAGGACTATACCTCAAAGCACCAGGTTCCAACAAGCCCAGGTCTGTTATCTTGAGCTCCCTTGGGATACAGAGTAAGCAGTTAGAACAAAGATGATAGTATTCCATAGAAATCCACAAGAAGCATTCTCCAATTAGTCACCCCAAATTCCAGAACCAAAAGGTCCCTTTTAAGAGACAAAATGCTTATGGTTGTCAATGAAGAAATTCTAAATCTTTCATAAGCCTAAGCCCTCAGCCCTGATACTCTTCATGTTGCCCTCTATTCAGACAGCCACAGGAAGCTCATGATTATTGTTGCCACTCATCAATTCATTAGTCCTAATATGCTTTTATCCACTCATTCACAGAAAGGCAGGCTTGATTAGAAGTGCAACTGGCTGAGAGTGAAAAAAATACTGCTCATATCATCCTGTTGGAAGTAAATAAGGACACACAGCCCGAAATACCCGTTACTAGGTTAGGGAAGATGGAAGGAGGTGGTGCCGAGAAAGATAAATTGTTGTAATAGACAGTTATGGAACTTGCCTTGGCAAACCTTCTGAGCTCTACATCCATCTGTTCCACATTAATCTGTCTCCACTGGGTTTTAGTCCAATTATCAATGCTTGTCTGAAAACGTACGAGCAGATAAAAGCGTCAACAACATTTGGTGAAAGCAAGTCTCCTCAGCAAAATATACAAACTGATGATACAGGGACTCTCTCATGCAGTGGGAAGTCAATTACTTAAATATTAACTGCACTTGTCAAAACTTCCCTATCACCAAAACAAAAAAGTTGTCAGGACCTGTCAAATTTAAGGCTAAAACATTATGATATATTAATTTCTAGTAGCAATGACAAATTCCATACACACACCATCATTATCATTGAACCCTGAGTACTTTGAATGAATTGATAAGTATATTACCATTAAATACCAGCTTGTAATTCTACATATAACATAAAATAAGCTTTCATAAGACAATCTTCATCCATTATAAACAAAACTCTCATTATTTCCTTGACCATATTCTATGTCTTGATAATATATTTCTATATGGCTTTCAACTAACTTCAAAGAAAATTATATATAATGCATGCCACAGTATGCCTTGTTCCCTAGAACTTATTTTTATCAAGTTTGTAACTTAATTAACAATATATAAATTAACTATTTTTAGTCAGGTCCATTTATATATGCACACACGCATAAGTACAAGCATAGGTGAATACATGAGTTCATATGCATAGGTGACTCATCTATTAATTTTTATTTATATCCTACATAATCCTCAAAAAAGATTTGAAGCAGTCAACTCATTATACCAAGTTTCACTCAGAACTAGAAACAAGAACAACGGATAGTTCCAGAAAAGAATCTTCTATTAATAGAGATACAAACTTGAATTCTAGGGTAGAAAACCTAATATCCACATATTTGAAGACATCATAAAATTCAGATAGAATGGTAACTAACAGTTGCATACTTATACAAAAGAACTACTAAAAGGAAAAAAAAATGCATGCTTTCAGAGAGCAGTATCTTACTCTAACGTGAATAATGACATCCCAGAGGCCCTTGAGCAGTTCCACTTCTTTGCGACACCGCTTCATTTGTTTGTACTCTGGAAGAGCCACTTCAAAAAGATGAGTAGATTCTTGCATCTGCAACATTTCTTCTTCTAACACCTCAAGCTCTTGATTTGCCTAAGGAGCAAACACACACACACGAACACCCTCATCCAACAAACTGCCAAAGGAAGAGAAGCTACACAGTTCTCTAGCTGTGGTTATGTCAACATTCACAACTTTGAGTTTAAAAAGAAAATGAAAAGAAATCTGCAGTATAATTACTGGTAAAATGTAGAAGGCTCTAGTGGCAAACTCATGGCCACTCAAAAAGTGAGAGCAGTCTGTTAATACATACGAGAATCTTATCAATACTCTCCCTCTACATATTTCAGCAAAATTCACTCTGGCATCAGATTTCTACGAATAGTTTTTCCTCTTGAATTTCACTGTACACCTGGGGACTTTGCTGGAGAACAAAGGATGAGACTCTAGAAGCTTCCATGTAAGAATAAATCACTTTTTTTAAAAAAAGAACTTTCAGATTTAAAAAATATCCTAGAGATTATCAATAGCACAAAATGTACTGAAGAGAATTTGTGAAATAGAACACCGGAGCTAAAACTACAGCACAGTATGAGAAATTTCACCATCTGATAACCTTTACTAAGACTCCCCTACCATCCTCCTATTTAGAATAGTTTGTTTTACACCAAATATAAGCCACCTCTTACTTTTAGTTTTTATTAACATAGTAGTATATTTACGTTCAAGGAGTCCAGAAGAGCCTGTAACGCAGGAGAAGCTGGAACCCTAGGTTCACTCTCAGTTCTTCTGGGTGCTATTTCTCTAACTCTCAATGACGTGCACAAGCTGCTCCTTTTCGATTTATCACGCTTAGACATCACACTAGGTTACCAGCTTTGCAAAAGAAGGATTTAACTTGGTTTTTCCACTTTGTATTTTCTCCTGTCCTCCTTTCGACAGCTAATAATTCCATTACTTTAGTTCTTCTGATTTTGCTTTTAAACACCCAATCTTTTGTTTCATCTACTTTCAACTATCTCTTAACTTCCTACCATGTAAATAAGAATATTAGTATTCTAATATTCTTTCGTTATACAAGTTACAGATTGCATTTTTACAAGTTATACCTTTATAAACAAGAACTCCTATTCTTAGTTTTACAAATGTTTTAGTATGAAAAATTCCATACACATAAAAGGGTGTGGGTGCACCCACCACCCAGCTTAGGAAATACTATGTTACTAATAATTTTTAATGGCTACCTCAAGTTTTATCCCTCTCTTCCCACTAAAAATTTATTCACCAAATTTTTATTTCTTCTGATTTTTATAACATTTTCACTACATATATATGTACTGTACTGGTAAATGCTAAACTGTTAAAGTTATGTTTTTGAAATTTATATGAATAGTTTTATACATTAAGACTTTCAATTAATATTTATTTTTGATGTGCACCTATATATTCATGAAGATATGTGTGAACTTTGTTTCCACTACTGTATACTACTACCTTGAATGAATATATTACAATTAATTTATTCTACTTCTGATGGCCATTTAGGTTATTCCTGTATTTCATCATTGGCACTAATGCTACTAGGAATTTTCATACCCCCGGCATAAATGTTTCATATTTAGAATTTTTGTTATCCTTTAATGAGTTAAAAATGTCTTCCAAGAGTTTCTATCACGAATGAATGTTGAATGATATCTAAGATTTTTTGGCATTTCCTGAGATGATCACATGATTCTCTTCGTAATCCATTAATATGATGACATATTAATTTTCTATTGGTAAATCAAATTTGTTTTCTAGAATAAACCCAACTTGTTTATAAAATGGTATAATTTGATTACGTTTTGTTTAGTACGTTTAGAGCTACATGTACATAAGAAAGACCGGCCTATAATTTTTCCTTTCTCATACTGTCCTTTTATGAAAATTAGACATGCTTCACAGAGTAATTTTTGACTGTCCATTCTTCTTCTGGTCTCTGGAATCACATGAATGAGATCTGTTTCTTGAAAGTTTCTTGGAATTCACTTGTAATGCCATCAGGGCCTGTTAGTCAATCTGTTGGAAGATTTTTAACTACTGGTTAAGTTTTTCTCTTTATTTTCCTACTGGTTAATTTTTAACAGTTATAGGACTAATCGGGTTTATATTTCTTGACAAAGTTTTAGTAAATTATATTTTAAAAAAAATTTATCCATTTAAGTTTTCAAATTTCTTGTTAATTGTACTCTTTTGAATCTTTTGAATTTCTGTCTTTCTGTACCGACATTCTCTATTTTATTCCTAAGATTGTTAATTTTGCTTATTCTTTTTTCCCTTCATCATTCCCCTAGAGGTTTATCAATATAATTAGTCTTTTCTGAGAATCAAATTTGGTTTTGTTGATGCTCTCTTTTCTTGAATTATATGCTTTGGAAGTTATTTTAGTGATGATTTATTGGTGGTTAATTTCTTCTGGTTTTGTTTATCTGAAATATATTTCATACTTGTTATTTAAATATAATTTTACACAGTAGAATTTGGAAACTATCATCCACTACCTCCGGCTTCTATTGTTGCTGATGAAAAGTCTGTTCTTGCCCAATCACCATTTCTAACAGGTGACTTGCCTTTTCTACCTGGTTGCTTTAAAGATCTCTTTGTGTTTGGTTTCTGCAGTTCACTTTGCTGCGTCTAGATGTTGACTTTGTTTCATCCTGGCTGCGATTCAGTGAATTTCCTGACTCTATTGATTCATGCTTTTATATCTCTATTGCCTGTCTAATATTCTGTTTATTCTCTCTTCCAGGTAATCTGAGTAGAAGAGTTAGATGTCATTCTAACTTCTTACTCTGTCTCAATCTACTTTATATATTTTTTATCTCCTGACACCTATGTGCTGCCTTCTAAGTGATTTCTTCCAATGTTATTTTCATTTCACTAATTCTCTTTTCAACTTTAACCCTTTAACCCATCTGCTGAGTTACATTTGTTTTTAATAATTATATTTTCCATTTCTGTAAGTTCCTGGCCCTTTTTCAAATTCAACTGATCACTGTTGATAGTCTCAAAACTGAGAACTTGCTCATTTTTTTCCATGATATCTTTTAGATCCTTAATAAATATCTTCTACTATCTGATGTTTTATATGAGTCTCTGTGGTTTGTTCTTTCTGCTGGCTCTCAAGAATGATGATGTGCTTATTGTTTTCTTGTAAACTCTTATTTGACTGAACTTAATCTGTTGGACCTCTGAGGAGACTGGAATGGGAGCACTTTTTTCCAGAGAAGATTTGGGTTTGCTTCTACTAGGTGCTAAGAAGAGCAACTTATAACCATTTCAATTTCCTGGCCTGGAAACTCCTAAGTCACAGAAGTGCAAAATTGAACCATAATCCTTGTCAGAACCAGGCTATGTTTACAAATCCCCAGAGGATCCTTTCCCCCATGCTTTGCCCTACTCTGGGCCTTAGCAAGGACTGACGGGTAATCTCATCGGCTGCCTTTGCAGGCTGCAGAGTTTTCCCAGCCCACCCTTTTCCTGAGGGTGTAACCTCTTAAGAGCATCTCCTACCTCCCCTTGAAGTTCATCAGAAAGTTCTAGACTCCTGGTATGTTCGTTCATTTGCCCCACAGCAGCACAGGCCCCTCCGCTGCCTCTGCTTTCCATTCTAGTGTCAGCTACTCTATTTTTTTCCTGCCCTTTATAGATTTCTCTTGTTTCCTTGAGAGCTCAGCAATAGATTTAAAATTGCACATTTGTGAACATGTTTCAGCATCTGTTTTACAAAAGACGGATTTTCAAAATATCTAGTCTACCACACTCCCCAAAGCTAACACCCCTTTATTTATTTTTAATCATTTTTCCTATTACTTGCACTAATTCAACTATTCCTAGAAATATATACCCAGTTATGTTTATTCAACTGTTTACTGTATTTTTGGCTATGAAAAAACAACAGCACACAATATAACTTTACTGAGGAATCAGTTATAAAAGCAGCGATTCACTATACCATTCCCCCTGTTCCTGCAAGGAGCAAAGTTTCTGTCTTGCAGAGTGGGGGCCTTGAATACTAGGATCTACGGCACCAGCCCAGAAAAAGCAGATACAAGCCTTTGGTTGAATCTAGTTAGATAAACACTAGATATGCATGCTGAACAAGCATACAAGAAAATGACCTCAAGACAAAGGTGATCCGGCCCTACTAAATTCGAGACATCCCTCAACCCATTCTGTAAATCCAAGGAAAAAGATCTGACTACATACTGTTATAGTATAGCATGCAAATGGTAGGATTCAATAAATGATAACAGAAGTAAATGTTTACATATAGCACACTGGTTAGTCAAGTAAAAAATGTCTCCCCATCCACAATCTGCTCAGACCAACTGCAATTTAGATATAATCTTTAAAAAAACACAAGTCTATTAGCATATTCTAACCTACTCACTTTCAGTGAATACATTAACCACTTTTCTTCAGCCAAGCGAAAGAGAAGACCTTATGCTATAGAATGGTGTTTTCTGAATGGGTTTAAAGCAGTTAAAACTAAATTCAATCCAAAATTTGGAAAGAGAGGTAAAAAGCTGTGTGAGCTGTAAGTTTACACCAGTCTAAGGAGTAAAGACTATCTCCAGCATGAGTGAAATCAGGACGGCAGCCTAGAGGAGGAACTCAAAGATCCCCAGCCTCTAAATCTAAACCTCACCATGCCATTTTCTCATTTGGGCTGCTGGGTTAAGAATTCCTAGAGAAACAAAGATCGTTTTGCTAATAAAAGTTTAAAACATTTTTTCAAGCCTCATATGAATTCCTTACCTTTTTGGATCATTTGCCCATTATATTCATTCTGATAGTCAATTATAATAAATCAGTTCATTATAAACTAGGATTGAATGACTCACTAATATTTGTATCCAGAGTTAAGAATAAGTTATGGGTTTTGAGTTAAGACTAAGATATGGGTTTTCTTTACTATGGTTAAAGGTTACTATTGAAGTATCACACGGGAAACTGTAGAATGGCTAAAATTCTTGACTTTTAAAAAAATTTAGACAGCTAGAATTTTAATACTAGCTCTGTCACTTACTAACCGTGTAATCTCGAATGAGTTACTGAATTATACATGATTGTTTCTTTACCTGAAAAAAAGGAGAATAATAGAAGCTACAACACAGGGATATTGCAAGAATTGAAAGAAATAATGTAATTGCTTAACAGAGTTCTTGACATCTACTCCATCTAGTAAGTGGTTAAAAACAGTAGCTGTTCCTACTTTCATTAGTATGGTGACTTGGCTGATGATAGTGGTATGGGGAGACATGATTTAAAACACAATATAATTTATTTGGGGAAAATTATTTATAACTAGGTTTTAAATAATTAATTACCCCCCCCAACTGACTGCAAAACTAAGGCAAAAAATAGCAGTATCTCAGTGTCTAAATTTATTTTCTAAAGTAGCTAGTGTAACACACACAAGATAATCGAGATCAGCATTACCTTATCGAGCACTGTGTATGGATTTTCTGCATTAAAACCAAGAGGAGCATAGAGTCTGAATCTCTCTCTGAACTCTGCCTGCTTCCCCTGATGAGGGTAGGAAAAATGGAAAGTAAATCTCAAACAAATCGCTCCAATTATCCTTGTAAAATCTTTCTTAAAAAAACAACAAACAACTTAGAGCTAGCTTACATCAAACAAAATACATTTTTTCCTTATAAGAGTGACTTCTGCATTTTGAAGAGGTGAAACTTCATGTCTGACAGTTGCTGCAATCTTTTTGGTAGTTTCCCACCTTTCAGGTAATTCCTACAAAAACAAAGGCACAAATGGGAAATTACTTCAACGCCCCAAACAAAATCAACTCTACAGGATTCAATTATTCTACTCTCTTTACACTAACCCATGACATCTTTTGATTCTTAGAGAAGTTGTTTATCCCCAAAATAATTACAGTGACCAAAAGGCTCAGAGCCAGGCTGAAGTCCAGGCTGACCCCCTGACACCTCTGGATTTGTACCCTCCAAGCATAAACCACACTTGTCTTCTGGTATAAGATTATTGCAGAACAAATGAATATCTTTTCAAAATAAACACAAATTTCCAGATTGTTTTGCCATTGAGGGAATAAAATTAAGGTGCTCTGTAAATGACTTTGCTGATCTTTAACAACTGAAAATGGAGCCATTTTAGCAGTTTATAGCAAATGGGGGAAAAAAAAAAGATGCTTTGAATCTGCTGGGGCAGAGATGAAAACGTGAATCGATCTTATCCTTCACTTTCCTCCAGCTCCCAGAGCTCTGTGTGCTCTGTCTTGATGGAGAGTTTGAGCGTTTAGGTTAATTTTAAATGACCAGGATTTTTGAAGTAAGAAGAAGTAAAGGAAAAAGAAGGTCAATTCCTACTCGATGTAGGACAAAAGAAGCAATAAATAGCTCAGTAGCAACTCAACCCTGCTCTCCCTGCCTACAATGCAAATAGGACAACACAAGTTATTTATTTTTTTTTTTGAAGAGCTGTTGTGTACAACTGCTGTTGAAAAGCATTCCTTGTGTCCAGACTAACAAAACATTGTTTCTCTGGGTCATCTCCTGGGATACTGAAATTGTTTTGTCATACAAAACCACCCACAGTGATGGGACTCCACTTGTGTAGCTGAAGTGCAAAAATCAAAGGTGGTAAAGACTATTTTGCAACCCTTGATAAATATTTGATGAATGATTCAGTAACCGCCAATTATGAAGAGGGCACTGTGCTGAGTATAAATTGTATCTGTGTGGTGGAGGTGTGCTACAAAGATAAAACACATTCTTTGACTTAAATTGTTTTATAATCTGTCAGAGCAAATGAAAGGCACACACAGTAACTATTCTACATGACAGAATGTGTTAACTTCTCACAGGTCTATGTATTATGGAACCAAAATGCTTAGGAGGCAACCTGGTGTCATGACAGGGATACCAGTCAGGCCAGGAACCGAGAGCTCTGGGCTCTAAACCTACTTGTCCTTCCATCTTGTGCTTTCGCCCTTTGCCTCATTAAAACTCTGCATCCTCATCTGTACAGTCTCACTTTGCATTTCCACCTGATCCTGTGGAACCCAAATATCGCAAGGAGTCCCTCAGGGACCATAAGTAGGAAGCCACAGAGAGGTCACATAAGTGGACTCAGGCCCCTCAATCCTCTTCGTCCACAGTGGAGCTGCTGTTACCTGCTTTATATTTGGGAATTCCAAATAAGCTTCCACTTGGTAAAGATAAATTTTCATTGAAAATTAAAAGATGACATGATCTCTATTGTCTAACTGATCTGATCCACTCAAGGAGGTAACCTTGAATCTGAGGCTGAAGGCATGACTGGATTTCAACAGGCAGAGATTAGGGTGAGATCCCTTGAGATCCTGTGAGGTCAGATTACCAGTGCAGGATGGGGGAGAGTGTGGGCTCTTACGGAAACTGGACAGTATTCAGGAGGCTGGGGCAGTAATGAGGTTTTCTTAGCAGAGAAGGGACTCCATAAGATCCATAGATCAGAGGTTTAATGCAGCTTCAAAGCATACTGCAGATAGGGTGTGAGGACACAGCCATGTCTAGGGGCTTTTTAGCATAGAACCAAGCGCAGGCAAGTATTTAGAAAATGTTACCATCATTAATGAGAACGAAGGAGAAACAGAGTGACTATCACAAGTTGCTTTAAGTAAAATAAAATTGGGCCAGTTATCCTTCACATGCAACTTGGCCTGCCTATAAATTTTATTTTTCCTCTTGACCAGCCTGAATTACTGACATAACAACACATGCAAAGCTAAAAGTGCGTCCCAGTTTTGAAATACCGAAAAGCCTAATATTTTCAATACTGTCATAACCTGAGGGAACACAAATTCTGGAGGCCGTGACTTAAATTCTCCTTTACCAATTACTCATAGTATGATTGCTTTCTCCATATGATATATTTTAAGGTCCAAGATCTGAATCAAAGAATATCCCAATCTTTCTAAAAACAGATATTTATAGTAGGTTGTGCTGTAACTGTTTCATCTCTCAGTCTCGTTATGTATCTGTCTATCCATCTCCTATCTTACTCCATGTCTACTTGGATTTTCAGCTCTTGGGACAGTTTTACACTTCAATAGAATTTAATAATTCATATATAGGAACTTTTTACAGTCTTTATAGCCAAGAGAGCTCTTGTAAACACACTGTTGCATTTAATGCTCACAAAACAAAAATGAGGGCTGTAAAACGGAGCAGCCACTGTGAAAAATAGTTTGGCAGTTCCTACAAGAGTTAAACATAGAATTACCATATGACCCAGCAATTCCACTCCAAAGTATACACCAAAAGGATTTGAAAACAGGTACTCAAATGAATGCCTATACACCAACGTTCACAGTAGCACTGTTTACAAGAGCCAGAAGATGGAAACAAGGCAACTGTCCATCAAGGGAGGAAAGGATAAACAAGTTGTGGTGTTTATACACAAGGGAATATTATTCTGCCATAAAAAGGAATGGAGGGGCTGGCCCCGTGGCCGAGTGGTTAAGTTCGCGCGCTCCGCTGCAGGCGGCCCAGTGTTTCGTTGGTTCGAATCCTGGGCGCGGACATGGCACTGCTCGTCAGACCATGCTGAGGCAGCGTCCCACATGCCACAACTAGAGGAACCCACAACGAAGAATATACAACTATGTACCGGGGGGCTTTGGGGAGAAAAAGGAAAAAATAAAATCTTAAAAAAAAAAAAAAAAGGAATGGAGAAGTGATACATGCTATAGCATGAATGAACTTCAAAAATATTATGCCAAGTGAAAGAAGTCAAAACCAGAGGATCACATATTGTATAATTCCATTTATATGAAGTATCTAGATTAAGTTACCCAGACAGATAGAAAATGATTGGTGGTAGCCAAGGGCTGGGGAGGGGGTGGTGGCGGTGGTGAGGAATGATAGCTAAGGTGTGGAGTTTCTTTTTTGGGTGATGAAAATGTCTTAAACTAGATAGAGATGGTAGCTACACAACACTGTGGATGTACCAAAAGCCACACACTTTAAAATGGTTACTTTATGTTATGTGAACTGTGAAGTTCACCTCAATGAAAAAAAAAAACACTGAGAAATTGGAGACAGTATAGACAAATAAAAAAAAGGAAGGCTCTTTAGGGCTATTTTACTGAAAAGGAAGCATGCTCTGAGGCCAGCAGATGAGATGGACTCATACAGTACTTGAAAACAAATCCAAGCTTGAGTTTTATGCTCTAATCACAGAACTAGAATTCAGTAAAAGTGTTCTAGTTAATGTGTCCACTGATCACATTTGCAGGTTTAAATGTAAGCCCATCCTGGAAGCTGGTGGATAATGCAGATATATAAACTATCTAGACAGGCAGGAGAATAGAGTCTCAACTGTGAGACCTTTGTTCTGATTCAGTTACAACTAAAAAGACTTTGTTTATCATCTGCCACTAAGCAGCCACCAAGTCTTTCCAGAGGATGGAAACAGGAGGATGGCATAGAAATACTGTTTAGGAAACACAGTGATTTCTCCATCCAAATTGGGCTTTATTTATTTATTCTTCATCAACATGTCCATGGTATGTTTCCACAGACTAGAATATTTCTCAACTGACAGGCAGTTTTAAGTGAAAGAGAGCTTTGGTACATTTCATGTGTGGAAGTGATGGTAAAAGTGGAACTCAAAAAAGCAATTTCGAGGCTCTCTGTTACCTAACTACCTTTTAACAAAAAGGCAGTGGAGCATAGCAGTTAAGAGTGAGTATTTTGGCATAAAACACACCTGGATTCGCGTGTTGGCTGGCTTTACTACTTGTGTGACCTTGAGAAAGTTATGAAATCTCCTTAAGCTTCAAACACCTGACATGTAAACTGAAAACAGTCACGTCTACAGTATAGGTTCTTATGAGGATGTCATAAGAGAGTCTATGTAAAGAACTCGGCCAAAGGAGACCCTCAATTTATGGTAATTAGGATTATTTTACCACTACACTTACCTCTAGCTGAGTATAGACCTGCTCAGGCATCTTCTGACCATAGGTCTCCAAGAGTGCGATGGTTTCTTTCAGTGGTTCAAAGAGTTCATCAGTAGATCTCTGTCGGCTTCTCACAGCCAGAAGATGCCCCATGATGTCAACTAAACCATCATGATCGGCTTCCCTTAACTCTCTCTGAAGTCCGGCATCTGTCTCCTTTATAAATTCTTGTAGCTCATTCAGACTATTAAATACATATATGTATATATAGACACATACACACACACATGCACAAACACAAACACAAACTAAGCTCACTAAAACACTCAGAAGTCTAAGACTTCTGATTGAGTGTTATTTCCATTATTTTCCTAATTATAAACGTTACTTGTTCTATTATAAAACAGCAGTTTTAATGCTCTTAAAATTTATAGCTCAATTTTAGAAAGCAGTCGGGTGTTAAAAGTTGTAATTCCAAATACCAAGGCACAAAAGGCTACCTGTCAGTGACAAATCTCAATAGATGCTCCTGAAACATCCAGCTCCATTTCTTAATGATGTTTAGCAAGCTCACTTTGAAAGGCTTCATGTCCACCTTGAACCAACTATCAAACACTCTGAAGTCATCAAACTTGCTCATCTGAACATACAAAGCCTCATAAATGTCAATCTATAATTAGAAAAAAAAAGCAACTATAACAACTCAATCAAAAACCAATAACTACATTCAATGCTAAGGGTTTTCCTTGCCTGTTCTTTGAATTGCTCAAGAGTTGGTGGTTGTTCAGGAATTTCTTTATTTGCATGAGCATCTATGTCCTCAGATGAAAGAATCTGGCCATATAGGAGAAAATGCTTCATAAACTCAGCTCGGTCATCCACCCAGAGGTAAGCGTACGTGTCCAGGGTATTTCTGAAGTCCAAGACTTTGTTGATGACATCTGCCACTCTGTTCATTATCTCCTGCCTGGCCTGTGCCAGGCCTAACACGTTATCCATATCACTCTAAATGAGAGGAAAACCAAGAACTTATTAAAACCAACCTTGCCCTACTACCAACTATGTGCAACATAACATTATCCAAGGCAGGTCTCCAAAGGGAGAGGAGTTGGTCAAATCAAAGATTGTGTTGCTTTTTCCAATTTCTCCTTTCCCTGGGCTCCACATTGACCCAATTTATTTTTGAATCTTTAATATGAAAGCTCCTATCCACTCACAAAGAAAATACCTGATAATTTGCTATTTCCAGATGCGCCGCTACCCGCTTCATCTGGGCAGACATTCTAAAACTTCCACACAGCATTTCCTCTACCAGGTCATAGAAGCCATCCCCAGCCTCTCTTTCTAATGAAGGTTTAAACAGAATCTCAGGGGGCATTAAGAACATTTGTGCTTGAAAAAATGGTGCAGGTTTCAATTGTTTCTCCGTATTCATCAGAAAGAAGTCTAAGTCATGCATTATAGCTTGAAAAAAGCCTTCTACCACGATGTCATCAATGAATTCTACATAAATCTTCCAGGTATCCAGAGAAGGACTGGCTTTGAAGAGCTTCCTATTTTCCTAGAAACATGCAAGTATTAACAGATGAGTATAAACAATAGTGAGTACAAAAATGACAGCTTTCCACTTAAACGGTTTGTTAAAGAATGGCTTGTGCATTTTTGTGCACAACACAGGAACATTCAAATGCTATGCTGCACAACCTTAAGCTAGACGGTAAAGATACAAGCAGGACTTTGTAACATTTAGTCCATTTATAAAATATATTCAAAAGTCATTCTTTAAAGGAAAAAAATCACTACGAAGATTGCTATCTTCAAGTACAAACAAGAAACACACTCGTTCCCAATGCAGTCTAGATGTATTGGACCTGGGCTCTAGTTCCTGCTCTGTCCCCAACTCGATGTGGCCTTGGACTTTGCCTCCAGGGTCTTCCCTGTAAATGAGGTTTCCCTATCTGGCCCTTCAGAGAATACCGACCTGGGATATCCCAAGATGACCAGGTCAGCAAAGTGCTAGGTACTCTAAGGCCATTACTGGAGACTCACAGGGTACCTATTATATTAAAGTCTGTTTAACTTGGTTTAACCCAATTCTTTCCAAACACGAAGAATATTTTTTGCAAACCTCCTAGGAGCAACCTATGGAATAGTAACTCAGCTTGGGAAGCACTGGCCTGGTGAAGTCTAAGCTCCCTTTGTGCCTCAACAATATCAAGTTCCTCTATCTCAACATTTCCCAAGAGTGCGGGTGAAGCAATGGACAGGTCAATGGGGCACGACAGGGCCAGGCACATATAAGGTGAAGGACTGCTAGAGGTTGGGTGCACAGCGTGGCAGGCTGAGGGACATCGATTTCAAAAGGTCAGCAAGGTTGATTCCTGAGACATCTTCTGAGAAGCAAAGGTGTGGTCTACACAGGCCGGAGGGCATGTGCCTGAGGCAGAAACTGTAGCACAGAGAAAAGGAGACACTGGAACGCGAGCTGATAAGAAGGTAGACTATGCTCTCTGCTTTCTTTGATCATTCGCTACCGTGGATGTATGATCTAGGATTCAAAAGTGTGTGCTATATGCAAGAATCAGAACTACAGAGGAGAGTCTGGCTCCTGATAAAGCAGGGCAGAAATGAGCTAGTTCTTTGAGCGATTTCTTGCCCTCAAACAAATTTAAGCACTGCTCCTTTCAAGGATGCTGTCTTGCCCATTATCCAGATGGAGCCATCCACATCTGTGTAGTGTATGCAACCAGCATCCATGGAGTTGTGCGTTGCATATCATGGGCATCCGTACACAGCCGTCCCGGCTCCTTTGTAGACACTAGATCTTAGAGCTAAAAAAGGATGCTTAAAGGCTATCTCGTTCAGTCTCTTCATTTTAAATATATGAAAACAAAGACCTAAAACACATCCAGTGTCACAGTGTTAGGAAGTTAGCAGCTGAGCTAGGACTAGAAACCAGCCCTCTTGACTCCCCAAGGCAGAGCTCCTTCTAACACATCACAGTAATGTACCTGTGATTGCCTCATTGTTTATACTTTTTCATACAAAGGGATCCAGTTTATATCTCTGCAGTGTCATTTTTAAGAATTGTATTTTCAACCGTTTAGGGTAAAGGGAGAAAAATGAAGAGAAAGGAGAGCTTTGAGTTACTAAATGACCACTCAGCTCCTTCTAGACCCAGTTTTCCACGGTTCTGCCCTTCTCTCTTCATCTCAGACTCTGACTCCAGACTATCCATGGGGATCCCACAGCCACAAAGGGGGCAGCACAAAAAGGCAGAAGGGAGCTGCTCTCTGCTGTATTTCCACAGCTTTTCCCCAAATCGTATTCCTCACTGGAAGGCTGAGAACCAGGCTCAAAGTCATGTGCTGAGAAGAACAGGGAAATCACTTAGACACAACTTATAGAGGCAAATAATCGTTTCATCTCTGTTTTGAAGCTGACTCCCTCAAGTTGAAAGTTCTCCTCAGTTCTCAAACTGAGAACAGTGACTTCAAAGCTTCTTAGTTTTTGACTTAAAGAAAAAAGAAAATACAGTCCATTTATTAATAGAAAAATTCCAACCTTATTCTCTAAGAATAACACTGCAAAACCCTGTTTTGTAACAATTTCTAGTCATGTATGGGCAATATTTTCAGGGCATTTTAATCAGGATTCATAAATCTTACTGGTCTTAAACCTCCAGATTAGCGTTTAGGCAGTACATTTTTTTTTTATTACCAAGAAAATAAAACAGAAGAAACTAATTGTAACCCATCGTCTGTCCTCCATCAGACAGACTGTAAGGCGCATCAATTGTAGAGGCGTCCTAGAAATCACAGGATAATTCCCAGAATCAGCAAATAACTCGGAATAGTCAACGGCATGACTGAGATACTGCTGAGAAAAACAAATTTTCAGATGTATACCTTCTTTACATGCCGGAACCCCCAAGGTCCTCTCAAGCCTGCCCAGACCTTAGGGAGAGCCTTCAGAGGGAGCATGGCCCTGCCCACACCTTGATTTCAGACTTCTGGGCTCCAGACTGTGACAGAATAAATTTCTGCTCATGTAAGACCCCATTATTTGTGGTACAGCGGCCCTAGCATGCTAATACAGGAAGTAATCAAAGAAGGCAGGGACAAAGTCTTTGTCCCGGCAAACTGACATCAGTAGGGAAAATTACAACTTTCTTAGAAATTTCAGACAATCTTGGAAGTCAACAGAAACTCTGAAATTCATATTAATTTTGTTGTTCTTTTTCCTCACATAATCAATACAGTATGTTGAGTGTACCACACCCTACTTTCCGGTGAACAAGTTTGTCCTTCCCTCGGCACCCAGGACAACACCCTCTCCTGGTTTTCCTCCTCCTGTGTCAGTTGCTCCTTTTCTGCACCTTTGGCTGGTTCTTCTACCTGGTTTCCTGAGGGTGGAGGACCCCAGAGAACAGCCCTTGATTTCCTTCTCTTCTCTAGCTGAACTCATGTTCTTGGGGATCTCATTCAGCCTCCTCGTTTAAATATCATGGCCATCAACTTCTCTTAATTTGCATTTGCAGCCCTCCTCCAAACTCCAGACTAGTAAATCCAATTGCTGACACAACTCCTTTACTCGTCTGACAGACGCCTCAGATCAAAACGTCTAAAACTGAAATCTGATCTTCCCGCCTCAGCCTCCTCCTCTCACAGCTTTCCCATCTGAATAGACTGCAACTCCATCTTTCCAGTGGATCAGGACAAAACTCTGAGAATCATCCTCAGCGCCTCTGTCTTTCATGCTCCACATCCAGTCTGCTAGGAAATCGCTCACCCCACTTAATGCAAAATATATCCATAATCCAACAACTTCTAATCATCTCCACGGCTACCATCCTGGTCCAGGCACCACCATCTGTCGCTGAGATTACTGCCACAGTAACCAGTCAGGCCCTCCTCCTCCCCTTGCCTCCCTGTGGTGCAGTTTCAACACAACAGCCAAAATCCTTTTCCAAGAAAAGTTAGAGCACGCTCACTCCTCTCTTCGAAGTCCTGGAAGCCCTCCCTATGTACTTCAGAGCAAAAGCCAGAGGCTGTACAAAGGCCTATGGAGTCTTACCTGATCTGCCTGGCCCCTCCTCACCCCGTCTGACCTCCCCTCCCCCTCCCCCCTGCCCCCTCTACGTTCATTTTCCTGCTCTTCCTTGAAATGTGCCATGCAAGTACTCTCCTACCCGAAGGCTGCTGCCTCTGCCTGGAACACTCTTCACCAAAGGCCTGCTCGGCTAACTCTAGAAATTTCCTAACTCTATAACCCGCTTCGCTAACTCTGTAACTTTGCTCAGATCTGACCTTCTCATTGAGGCCTACCCTGATCCTCCTATTTAAAACTGTACCCCCAACCCAGCACTCCAGAACCCCTGTGCCTGCTCTAATTTTATCTTTTTTCTGCAGCATGTAATCAATTCCAGCATCTATGACTACTGTTTACGACCTCTCTCCTCTCATTAGAATGTGAGCTCCTGAAAAGCAAGGATTTTCATCTGTTCTTTTCACTAAACTATCTCAAAAATTTAGAATGACACTGGGCCCATAGGAGGCTCACAATAAACACTTCTTAAATAAGTGAGTGACAGTGGACTACTAAGGCATATAATTGGTTATATTCCATTTCCAGCAGGAAAACCATAATCCATTGTGGTTTTTTTTCCTACTGAGAGCCTAGAGACAAGTATCTTCGCTTTACATGTGAGAAAATTCAGGCCCAGTTTCTGGAAGACATGAGACTAAAAGCCCTGATTTCCAGCCTCACCCCAGAGCACTTTCCCTACCCTCAGGCCATGGGGCTTTATGACAGCCGCAGAGTGTGTGTGATCTGTCTGCCCTGCCCAAAGGAGAGAGCCCATGGTTTGAGGACTGTATCTATCTATAGAGAAGACTCCATACAGCAAGGATGCTCAAAAGCAAACAGAATACGCTATTTCATTCCCGTTCTTTTTTCCTCAAGAAGATAGGAACAATAAGAAATCAACCTTCCCATGCCCCCATCACCAGCACTGCCCCCCTCTGAGCACCATGCTCCTATCCTTTGCCTTCCCTCCCTCCTGTTACTACAGATGAACTCTCCATGCTCCTATCTAAAGCTGACTTCTACATGTATTTACTAAATCCTATTCCTTCGAGGACTTTCCTCCAACAATCTTTTCCTCTCTACTTGAGCATTCCAATCAACATAGAACCACCCTGAAACATCAACCAATATTAAAAATAAAACCGTCTGTATCCCTGACATCCACACCCCAAGTGCCCAGGTTTCGTTCCTGCCACATCAGAACTCCTCAGGAGTTCGTTGGCTGTCTCATCCCCTTTCTCCCCTTCTCTCATTAGCCCACTCCAATCAGCCTTCTACTCTCTCAGGTCAGCTCCTGTCCTGCTCACCAACGACTTCCACATTGCCATATCTGACGGTCAATCTCAGTCCTCATTTTCAGGTCCTAAATAAGGATGGGACGGAGACAAACTCTTCCTCCTCCTTGAGATCCCTTCTTGACTTGTTTTTACAGAACATCACCTTCCTTGATTTTCCTCCTACTTCATTGGCCTATTTTTCAGCATCCTGTGCTGGATCCTCCTCTTCTCCCTGACCTCAGGGACGACTTCAAGGTCAGCGCTTAGACCTCTTCTCTATCTACAATTAATCTCTACATGATCTCATCTAAGTCCAAGGCTTTACAGATGATGTGTATGCTCCTGACTCTCAATTCTGTATCACTTGCCTGAACTTCTTGCCTGAACTCCAGTCTCAAAACTGCAATGCTGGCCTACTCAAAATCTCCCCTGGAGCAGGCATCTCTAACTGATGTGCCCAAAACCAAATCCTGTCTTCTCCCTCAAAATCTGCCTCACCATAGTCCTCCTCATATCAGTAAGGGGAAACTCCAATCTCCCAGTTGCTCAGAACAAAATTCTCAAAGTTACCCGTGACTTCTCTCTCCTCTGACTCATCACAGCAAATCATCTTGGCTCTACCTTCAAAATACATTTAGCATATGACTCTATCACTACCACCCTGATCCAAGCCATCAGCACCTGGGTTATTAAAATAATCTATTTCTCAAAAAATTAAAAATAGAAATACCATATCACCCAGCCATCCCACTACTGGGTATCTACCCAAAGAACTTCAAATCAACAATTCAAAGAGACTCATCCACCCCTATGTTCATTGCAGCATTATTCACAATAGCCAAGACGTGGAAGCAACCTAAGTGCCCATCAACTGATGATTGGATAAAGAAGATGTGGTATATATATACAATGGAATACTACTCAGCCATAAAAAGGATAAAATCGCCCCACTCACAACAACACAGATGGACCTTGAGGGTATTATGTTAAGCAAATAAGCCAGATAGAGAAAGACAAACTCTGTATGATTCCACTCATATGTGGAAGATAAACAAACACAGGGACAAAGAGAACAGATTAGTGGTTACCAAGGGAAAGCGACTGAGGGGTGGGCACAAAGGGTAAAGAGGTGCACCTATAATATGACTGACAAATAATAATGTACAACTGAAATTTCACAAGGTTGTAAACTATTATAACCTCAACAAAAAATAAAAATAAAAATAAATAATAATAATCTAATGGTCTCCCTGTCCCCTGTGGTTTACACTCAACAGGGAAAGAACTTTGAGCAGAGAGTCTCCAGCTGCTATTTCTTCTCAGAGTAAAAGCCAAAGTTCTCATAACGGCCCGTCAGTCCCATGTGATGCGCCCTTAGTTGCTTTCGAACTTCATCCCCTACTACTATTCCCCTCGCAAACCCTGCTGCAGGCATGCTGGCTTTCTAACCTTGAACAGGCCAACCATGCTCCTACCTCAAAGCTTTTGCACTTTTCGCTATCTAGAGCATCCTTCTCCTGATATCCATACGGCTCGTTTCCTTTCTGTTTCAAGTCTCTGCAGAAACACTACTTTAGTAAAGAGGCCTTTCCAACCATCTCATATAAAATACCATCCTCCCCCCACTGATTCCCTATCCTAGACACTCCGCTTTATTTTTCCACCACTGCTCCTATGACCAAGTGACATTATGTATTTGTTGTTTTCTCTATCTTCCCTGACTAGAATGTAAAATCCAAGAGACAACGAACTTTAGTTTGTTTGCTTTTATTTTTCTGCCTTCTGTTTTTTTTGTTTTGTTTTGTTTTTTCTGTCTTCTCTTAAATTGATAACTGGAATACTGTTACTGTTTTAAAAACTCAAATATTTGTTAAAAGGAGAGTAACTATTGTTGCTATCCTTAGGAGATGGTTGAGAGGGTTACATAAGATGATGTAAACAAGATGGCTGACACGTATAGGCATTGACAAACAGTGGTAGCTATTAACAGCACCCAAAAGAGGATGTAACTATGACAAAGACATATCTCTAACCTATCTCTAACCTTTCTGTTTCATCAAAATATCTCACATTCTAATCTCTTCACTCAGGAATGCGAATAGTGAGCACTGTAGAAATTATAGGCACATAATGCAAATTCCTCCATTTTAGATGCTTAAAACCATAGAAAATGCTCTTTCAGGCCCAAAAAGAGTCCTACATGATTAGGTTAAATATTTTTGCTCTTTTCTAAATTAAATGAAAAGATCTATAAATTTCAAAACCTTATAAGCAATTACCTCTACCAAGCTGTGTATCTTGCGGCCATCTTCTTGAATTAGCCTGTATTTTTTAATAAACAAGTCACCCTTGTCCTCCAAGGTAAAGGCAGTCTCCCTCCTGTGCTCCCTCCTGGGAAGCAGCGTACACTCAGCCCAAGTCCTCATTGTCTGCTGGATCACGGTAACGTTGTTCTGTGTGTGCTCGACTCTGCGCTCCAACTCAGAGGTGGCTGTTTTCACCTTCTCGATGTATCCCCAGCAGTCATCCTGCCATGTCAGTGATGTCACAACTGCTTGTAGCTGCTCATCCAAAGCCCTCAGCTCATCTTCAATCAGAGGGTATTCAACTTCCAGAAGAGTTTGTTTCAACTTATTATATCCTTGCACAAGAAGTTCAAGATTTCCAATGTACTGAGCAAAGGAAACACCAAAACAAAAAGTGCCAAATTTATTAAAGCTACTCTCTCTCTTACAGGCATAAAAGTATCATGGGGCTACAGGTTAATAATTAAAACTCAAAATATTTCTACTCAAAATAAGCCCTAATATCTAAAAACACAAACCTTTAAAATAGTGTTTCTTTTTTTGAAGATAGCTAAGGCTGAATCCGGTATGTCAGATTTCTTCAACATCAAAAGGTATTTCACTTCTCTCAATACAGCCACTAGCTATTAAAAGAAAATCAAGGATTATTACATATTTTAAGAATATCATTCGGGGCCAGCTCATTGGTTAAGTTCGCGCGCTCTGCTTCAGCAGATGGGGGTTCGCTGTTTGGGATCGCGGGAGCGGATCTATACACTGCTCATCAAGCCATGCTGTGGCAGGCATCCCACATGTAAAATAGAGGACAATGGGCACAGATGTTAGCTCAGGGCCAATCTTCTTCCTCAAAAAAAAAGAATTGTTCTATTTTAACATAAGTTAAAATCAAAACACTCAAAATTTCACCCAGTGATTACTATATTTCCAAATTGTCAAGGTAAAGAGGCTTCATACGCTTTCTAAAAGCAACAATCATACATTCCATATGATATAGAAGTAGAAATAACACAGGTTTAAATCATTGACTATGGCCCATTGGCAGACAAAGAACTCAAGCAAAAGACAGCAACATATGCACAGCAAGATCTGGAATGGAAGGCCATAATTGGACGCAGTCTTTTCCCAGTACCATTAGTTCTGTTATAATGCTTGTTTTGAAAAGACAAATTTGTTCCAACATGATTGATATACTAGGGAGCAATCTGAGCATACCACAAATTTTGTCTTTGCTTATCTGCAATTTCATCAGCAAGAAACCGTAGGTAAATGCTAAAAAAGTGCACCCGACTGAACTGAAAGGCTTAGGAGTAGGCAAAACGCTCCTATGCACACAAATCAGACACCCATCAGGAACCCCAGTTCACACGTGTGTGATGAGCCATGCCCACCCACTCTGGTGGTACAACCTTCTGCCTGGTTTCAGATAACCCTCCTTCCATCACTTCACAGTGACGCAATCGCAACCCTTCTAACACCTACTTCCATGAGCAAACCTCAGGTCTTTGTAAAGCAAAAGTGTCACATATATTGTAGTATTTATGTAATAGTTAATCATTTAAAATGTGTAAAACTTTTCTGTTTTTCCTAAGTTCCCATTTTTTTAATGTATCACTGACAAAGTTTTTGAGTACTGGACCCCCAACCCCCATTTTCCCCATAAGCTCTGTACTTTTTATTGTGCAATCCTTCACAGTGCGGTGATTTTTAGGAATGCGTATGTCACGTTGTAGCAGAACCGACAGTACCCCAGAATCACAGGTTCTAAGGAAAAGACCGCACAACATGCTTAAGAAGGTAAATCAGCTGACTTCTTGGGTTGTCACTCCATAGGTTAACTAGTACAATATATTTTGTGCGTTCTTAATCCCTTCGGGTACAATCATAGGAATTCTCCCTAAAACATCTCAGGAATTTAGTTTCTATAAGTTGGTTTTATGAAATCAGAAGGCAGAGGGAATCCTCAGTTCTCTAGGTCATGTATTTATGTACGCATGCTGAGACTTATAAACAAAATGAAGTGCTATTCTTTGTAATATTTTAGGGAAACAGATCAGAATTCCAGTGCAGATTATGACTACCAAATTGAGTGAGGCTAACTCTCCCACTTCTAGGCCCACATCAAGACTGCCACGAAAGACGGGGCGATCTTTACAAACGAATACATCATCTTCACTGTCTAAAAATTCAGCCAGATGTTTAACTAGTACTTTGTTTGTCATGGTAACTTACAAACAGATATTCTCATATGCTTGCCCTTTCCTGTAAAGCATATTTGTGTAAGTAAAGAAGAAAGCTTATCTTGTGCCTCCTACCTAGCAAGCTATCAGACTTAGAGATGGAATGTTTAAAACATATACATACCTATATATATCATAATTATCATGTATATATCACATATAGTACATTATATACAAATATATATACACACAAATATATGTAATAATCACTATTAAAGTTCGTACACTTTCATTATTACATAACATACAATAAAACTGAGAAAATAAACATTCAGAAACCATATGAAATTTCTATTATGTGGTTTATTATGGGATAACAAAAGATCTGAACAATAAAGGTAATTTTCATCCTGGATATTATTTAACCGTTAATATTGCTTTTGCATTTATATGTTGTTTTCTGTGTTTTTTAAAATTGTTTTATAAAAATTACCATCAATTTCATGTATTCAAGCTTATTGTCCCTTTGAAGGAAATCATGACAAATCAAAATTTACCACTGTCCACTCAAAGCATGACAGGTCTCTCATTCCATACATCCTGTGGATTCCTCAAATCTTAACTCACGTGACGAAATTTTAATTAACTAAAAATACTGGTATATGTGTTATGAATATAATTCAAGCCAAAAACCTCTGATAAAAGACTAATGATTGCATCCCCAAATAAAATATAAATGACTGGAAGTATCAGGAATATACTTATAATAAAAATGGCATCTACAAAACATTTTTAAAACATCGCACTCCTACCTTTGGGTCAAAGTTCACAGCGAGAAGACCATTTGTGGCACTGAATTTAACCAAGGGTTGATTCAAATTGAATTCACATATTTCATCCACGTTACTTTTCCATTCATTATAGATACGATTTTCAAATTGGTCTAGCAAAGTTGTCATTTCAACATACTTCTGATAAACTAAGGCATCATCAGGACTTTCCAAGAATCTGTAGGAATATGGTTTTTCTTTTATTTATATTAGACATATTTCAGCCTAACTAGTTTACAATAATGTAACATACAGCAGAAAATATAATAAAATACACTATCAAACCCAGGAAGCAAAACAATAAAGGTCAAATATTGTTTATGAATCGTCTTTGCCTTAAAAGATATACTTATAAAACGAATGGAACTCCAAAGATTTTACTAAATTCCAATAGTAATGAGTTACCAATTCCTACAAAGAGAAAGGTACAAAAGTATCTGCAGGGGCCCGCCTGGTGGCACAGGGGTTAAGTGCGCACGTTCACTTCAGCGGCCCGGGGTTCGCCTGGTTCGGATCCCAGTGCAGACATGGCACCACTTGACAACCCATGCTGTGGCAGGTGTCCCACATATAAAGTAGAGGAAGATGGGCATGGATGTTAGCTCAGGGCCAGGATTCCTCAGCAAAAAGAGGAGGATTGGTGGCAGATGTTAGCTCAGGGCTAATCTTCCTCAAAAAAAAAAAAAAAAGTATCTGCAAAATGAAAGGAGTGCTAGTCACTGGAGAAAAGAAAAACCATAACAAAAAACTACATATTGTAGGTGAAATGGAAAAGTGAAAAGAAAAAAGATAAAGACCCAAAAACAGGGAAATACATGAAGATGATAGAGCCCTATTAAACATATTCCAAAACCATGGGGCTGAATCATTCTCAATGAGCCCAGCCCAGGGAAAGAGCAAAGGCAGGCAATGACTCTTTTAAGTGCTAAAATGAGCAGCTTACGGCCCTATATAAAAACCACCTGTATAATTAGGCTAATTTTACCATGAAATAAGCCTAACTACTTACAGACACTGGAGAGATGCAAAGTTTGACCAGAGCATTTGAAGCCGTTCAAGGACCTCTTCAGCCCATTTGATATTTCCTGAGGTAAATGGCATATTCTTGTTAAGAACTACATTTCCCTGTTCAACCTGCAAATTAATATTTTGGTGAAGAGGAAGAAAGAGAACATTTAATCAGAGTGCACTGCCACCTTGTAAGCAACTGTTCGTTTTGGTAGCTTCACAGAACAAACACACGAAACTTCCGTGCTGAGTAACTTGATTAGCAGAAGAGTTATGTCCCTAAGGCAGGTTCTTCATCTCCATAAAGAAAACGAAATAAAAGCATAAAAATTTTAGTGCCTATATCTAATCTTTAGATATCATTAAATATAGTTCTACTTGATAGCATTACCCACAAAAATGAAACTGTGGACATGCTCAACTTTATCCCCACTTACCTGTTTCAGGTGTTCATTATACAATTGCTTACACATATCCAACTCGGCATTAAACATGTGCACTAGTGTGCTGTAATGCGGGCTGAAAATTTCCATGACAACTGGTTTCTCCAGAAAATTCCCAAATATGGTCAAAAGCTATAAAAATCAAAGTGAAGGAAAGGTTAAGAGCCATGAGTTTTTAATACAAATACTCAGCTCACTCTTTCCCCTATTAAACCTCTTAGTTGACTAGAGATAGAACAAAAATCTAGAACCCTGCAAATGTCCTGCAATGTCTCCACATCTAAAACATATTTTTGCATCTCCCTACGATTTCTATGCAACCAAGAAAGCAAATTCTAAGTAAATAATTTACTCTCTTCAGCAGAAAATGAGAGGAGTCAGAAACAAACCACTATCTGTCAGCAATCCCTGACCGCAGCTAACACTCCTTCTGCCTGTTGGGCACCAGGAAATATTTTAGAAGATACTTTGCAGATATAAGAACAGAAGCGAGATTCATGTACTCGTTATTCGTTCTCCCCTCTTGCACATGTATTCTTTAGATATAAGAATATCCACATCAAGGACCTCTAGGTCACACCATTAATAATTATACTGGATGCATCAGTCACAGTGACTGTCCCGTTATGACCACCCGTGTTGCATACCACATGACCCAGCCATGCCCAACACAGTGGCCTGGGGCAGCAGTGGGGACCTTTTCCACAGACAACCATCCACAGGCAGACAGTTCCTTCCACGTCAATGTCCCGGCTCAAACCAATGCCTCGAGCTGATTAGATTCTTTCTCAGAAAGAGAATCAAGCTGTGGCAGGCTGAACCTATGCCGCCAAAATTGTGAGAGAACAGAAACTTCTAGCAAGCAGAGGAAGCCAATGAGTAGAGAGACAGAAAACAGCAGACATGTGGACTGAAACAGGACCACATTGCCAGCAAGCAGAAGAGTGCAGGGCCCTCAAACTCCTCTCACTCAGTCCAGGGAGCCCCCAGATCCAAACCAACTTTCGCCACCAGTTTCCACAAGGCTTAGCTAGCTGGGCAGCCTAACCTTGGACTCCCATTAGCTTCCTGTCTTGTTTCTGGCCCCACATGGATTCTTCTAGCATAAGATGGTTTTCCTTACAAGCAAAAATTTAATTAAAATACATATTTTAATATAACCAATGTTCAGATACTGCTCTGTGCCAGGCACTACATTTTAACGGGCCTTAAAAATGCTATTATCACATGCCCCAGATAAGGAAACTGAGTTATGGGGAGAGAGTAACTTGCCCAGATTCACACAGCCGGTGGCAGAGCTGGCGTCTGACATTCAGCAGCCTGCCATTGGGATCTGTGATTCCCTGGGCAACCTCTTATCTGCCAAGGAACCATTTAAGATTGTTATTTTATTTGCTTACTTTGTATGGGCTTCATAAAATGTTAGTTATAAGGCCTGTTATACAGACATTTTCTTTGAAATAGAAGAGGATATCTCCCCGAAATAATTAATTACAATCAACATGGCAGAAAACCATATGCCAAGCTTTGTGCCTTGTTAGCAATGTGGCAAAAGAGAGCTTTGTCCTTCCTCTTGGGGAAATAATAGGTGTTCCCCCATATTTGTTTTCTTTAAAAAACAGCTTCATTGTAAACATTTTCATAAACTACATTCACTGAAAAAAAAAAATCAACACAATGAAATAATTATACAAACTAAAATGTAAATCTAACCATCTCTGAGAGCCCAATTTAGACAAACACATTCTGGCTTTTTCTCTGGTAATACCAATTATAACTACTGTAAAAACTGCTAAATATTTTAAAATCTTCTTGGTTAGCTGCTATCTAGCAAAATGTAAATTATTAACTTTCTTCTCACAACCATTGTTTTGGTGAGTTAGGACTTCATGTTAAAATTGAAAAGTAAACATCGTCTCATGGATTTAACAAAGAAAGGTACTTCAGCAACAGCAGGGAAACACATTTATTTCATAACATCTTCTTTCAAACACTTATCCTATTGACCACAACTGAAACAATACCAGAAATGTTCTAGCTACATCACTCTGCCTACCTGATATGCTTAGTGGGACTGAACTCCAAGGGCAAAAGAGGAAAGAGACAAGGAAAATATTCTTTGGGGGAGGGTGTAAAGCCAGAAAGTAGTAGTAAGACAAGTCTTAATCTTTTAAGAAGTATATATTATTATAATTTTTTAACATCACAAATATATAAAAAGTACCCTCCAGGGTGAGAATAAAGGTCATTTGAACCTCTTGCTTCCTTCTCATATTGGAACTAACAGAAAAGTATAGACGATGTCCTTCAGATCAATCCCCAAACATTCAAGACTGATTCCCATATATGCTTCTCTCCTAAATATGCCATTTGAGATCTGTAAGGTTTACCTTAATTTTTTTCTTCTCAGTTTCATTATGTAATATGGCTTTTCATAATGCCATTGGCACTGTTCAAAGTAGTAGATATTTATATTTTTCCTAGGTTTGTCTCTTTCAAAGATTTTTTTAATATAGTGCCACTTGAACCATATACACTTCACAATTTTATAGTTTTCAATGATACTATCTGAAGACTTTTCTAGACACTTTTTTGTCTTACACACTTCAGTCTATCTTCACATAGAGATATTGCATTTTAGAGAACCATCTATTAGTATTTTGTCTTGTTTTGTTGTGAGTGCCAACACTGTAGGGGTTGTACTAGTTCTATAATAAAGTAGAATCGTGCTTGATTCCAGCACCCTTCCTGGTCATGTCTTTGCCAAGAGCAGGCATTGAATCATGGTCTTCAGAGAATGGTCTGCAAATATTTATTCCCTGGGATACAACAGTAAATAGTCAGAGCTCATCATCCTACACCTATGGTAGAAATCATTTTCTCTCTAAATATACAACACGGTAACTTTTTCTTCTGCTAGTACTCTCCCTGCAGTTTACCCTTGGTGGGTCATTTCAGTACTGTGACAACCAGTCAGTGCTCCTAACCACAAGCAGTTAATAGGTGCCTGATTTATTTAAGTTATTGCAGAAGGCAGTCTAGATATCACAAAAACTCCAAGACGATGTCCCACCTGTGCAGAGCCTACAGGGGCAAGGTCTCCTATTTTTCAGTAGACAAGGTACAAATATGTGGAAAGTTAAAGAAAAAAGTATATGACAATAACGTAAGAGAGAAAATTGTTTAGAAAAAACTAACTGGCATGTGCTAAAATAGAATCCACATCAATGGTTGTGAGAAGCAAAGAGATTTGAGTTAGAAAAGGCAGGAGCCCTCTGTAATTGAGATTTCACTCTACATTCTTTCTCCCAGTTGTCTACAAAAGCACAAAAGTCGTTCCAGCAACAGAGAATATGACAGACTACTACATAGCCGTTAAAAGCAATACTGTTGAATTCCACTACAAAAGCAAGAAAAATATGTCTGATTCGTTGTTAAGTGAAAAAGGTTACAAGGACCAGAATATGATGGCATATTCTGAAATACGTATGCATATCTAGTCAAAGAAAAAGTAGCAGTAAAGATAATTTTTGAGAGAGAGGATTACAGGGGGTTTCACTTTATAACAACAGGCTATATATTTTAGCCAGCTGCATCTCAGTTTCATCCAAGACCTCTTAAAAGACTAAGAACTACTTGATCCTCATGAATTCTCATGTTAAAACGCTTGACTGAGGCCACAAAACACAAGCAGCTTCATGACCATCTGACCAACAATTTCGAAAGTCAAAATCAAACAAATATTTCACATAAAGTCTGTGTCGGTTATATTGTTTTGCACTGCCATTTTCTACGAATTGTGCCCAGGATTCTCTAGCTGTGTTTCTTCTGATATTGAAGCCTCGATTCCTCTTTGGGGATGTCACCTGAATTTACACTTGACTTGCAATTCTCTTCTTTGAAAATCAAGTTTCACACAGTGCCCTATTCCCTACGTTATAAGCTTTCCATCTGGGAGGACTATCAAGATGCTTTTATTTTATGTAACTCTGAATACCTATATATCATATTTCATCAATTCTATGACATTCTTTCACATTTTAACATCTCTGAAATTGGACTACATTATATAATCAATGGATTCATAATTTTCTGGCAGTATTTTTCTTTATTCATACACAAAATAATGGCATGTCTGATAATCAGACATCTTACACTTGATGAAATACAGCATATAAATTGCTATTTGTTTCAGCCAAAGTAATAAAGTAAGCAGGTGAGCCCAACATATGGAAACAATGGTAAAGAAATGAAATTCTTGAATTAACAGATAGTTTTCACTGTGGCTTAATTTTGAACCAATATTTTGTAGAGCTAAACTTGCTCTAAAGGTAATGAGAGCTAAAAGACTGTGAATGCAAGAAAAGATCAATAGTTCAATGTCCTAAAACTGACCTTGTCTGAAGTAAACTTCATTATTCATTAGTGCATCATTCAAAGCTTATAATTCAATGAGCTGAATACGCAGAGAATGTGACTAGTTAATAGTTTACCCGGATCAGAAAGGAATGTATTCACTCCCTTCATCTAACAGTCTAAATTATTCATTAGTAAAACATTTTTATGATACCTTCTTCAGCACTAACCTTAAATACAGCTTCTAAACCATTGCAGTTAAAGAAACCTTCACAAAGAATTGTCCCAAGCCTTCTGTCAAAATCCAAAATTCTGGACTTAAACACAACATAATCTCTTTCAAATTCCTGCAAAATTAAAAGTAAAATAGTAGTTTATAGGAAAGAATCCAACAGTGAAAATAGCAAATCACATAAGCATAACACCTCCCGCTATTTCCCCCTCTCTCTCTGCATGAATTTATTTTTCATAGCAGGATTCTAGGGAAGATCAAGAAAACTATCTCTTGGGGCTGACCTAGTGGCGTAGTTCATGGGTTTGGATCCCAGGCGCAGACCTACACACTGCTTGTCAAGCCATGCTATGGCAGCATCCCACATATAAAACGAGGAAGATTGGCACAGATGTTAGCTCAGGAGCAATCTTCCTCAAGCAAAAAGAGGAAAATTGGCAACAGATGTTAGCTCAGGGCCAATCTTCCTGACCAATAAAAAAAAAAGGGAGAGAGAAAGCTATATCTGACTGACTATTCAAGTGACAGCCTTATAGAAGCACTGAACATTTAGCACTGTCAGCCCAGGATTTCATAATTCCACTGGCTCAGACCCCAACATCAGTACCTTGACTCACTAGTCTGTCCTTCTACCAATCCATTTTGATTATAAATGAAAAAGCAGTGCTTTTCAGAAAAGAAAAAAGAGAACCCATTCTCATTATAACTTTAGTAAATCTATAAATAGTAAGTTTTGTCTTGTTTTTCATGGAGCAGAAAACCTACCAGAAAACACTATTTCTTCAGGTGAGAACTAAAATCACAGATCTATAAGAAAGCATCATTAGCGACAGAGACGAAACAGAATACTCTTACATTTTCCCACTGTGTTATTAATAGGCAGTTAACAAACCCCGGTTTCCTCCTAACACATAAACACCCACTCCCATAATTAGAAAGAATGAAACAGTGAAAGATTAACTATCATCTGCATAGCATTGCAATCCACAGTCTATAGTGAAGAAGTTGCAGAAATTCAGAAACACTTTGGGCTTTCCAGGCAAACTATCCCTGGAGCGCATGCCACACATCTAACCTAATGACGTCCTCCACTACCTCCATAAATTGAGCCTACGTCTATTAATAGTAACAATAGTAATAATACTAACGACAGCTAACATTTATTCAGCTTTCTGTTCTAAAGTGCTTTACATTATTAACTCTATTCTCACAATAACATACAATGCAGATAACATTTTTTCCATTTTATAGACAAAAGAAACTCAGAGAAGTTAAATAATTTGCCCACAGTCACACCATTGGTGAACGGGAGGACCAGAACTGAAAGCCAGGCAAACTGGCTCCACAGCCCACGCTCCAGCCATGATGTTTCTATGTTTCTATGAAGGCAGGCACCTTATGCTGCATTTAACGCACACTGCCAACAGAGTGTAACAGCAAAGTTCTAGAGCGCTGTGTGTCACAGACCACAATGTTATACTTAGCATCAAGAGGAAGTCTCCAGTCCTCCTGAATTGAGTCAGACAGCCTCTTCATTCAAGGATCACTGACTTTCAAAAGCAAACACAGCTTCCCAACAAGTTGTAACATGCCTAACTTATCCCTCTTCTTGGTATGGCAACAAGGAACGTACAACTTAAGATCCTCAAACATTATTTGAACCCTTAGTAAATAAGTAATATCTGAGACAGGGAAAAATTGCTAATCTCCATCCTGGATAGCTCTCCCTCTCTCCCAAATTCTTTTCTCTCTCTTACTCACTCAACCCGATTCAGAACTGCTGGTGGCACCTCTCCCCTAGGAAGTCCCACAGATAATTCAGATTTATCTTGCACCAATCTGAACTCATTGTCCTCTCTATAAAGCAGCTGTTCTTTTTATATACCCTAGCAGAAATTTCAGCAATCTCCTTGACCCCTTTCTTTCTTGGTCAAGCGGTATCAATCTTTTCTTGTAATCACCTCTCGAATGTGTCCACCATTCTCCATCACTCCAGGCATCACCCGGGTCCAGATCACCATTACCACTCACCTGGATTTCTGTTAACCACTTCCTAACTACTTTCTTTGCCTCTATTCTTGTTTCTCCAAATCATTCTCCAACTGCAGTCCTAAATAAGCTTTCTTAAACAGAAATCTTATTATGTCACTCATTTTTAATCCTCCAATTCATCATCTCAATTCAGAACCCTTAATTTCTTAAGACAAAGTCTCCAAGTCTTATCCTCACCACAAGGCCCTATGTGATCTGTACCCTACTCACTGCTCTCAACCTTTCCCACACTCTCCCCCTTTCACACTTGAGGATCCAGCCACATCTGCCTTATCGCATGCTCTCCCTGTGTAATACAATTTTCTGCTAATCCCTTTCTCCTCACCTGCTTCATTTCTATTTATTTTTCAGTTCTATTTACCCTTCAGCTATTTTCTCAGTTTCCTTGTCACCTCCTCTCGGAAAGGGCCCTTCACAAATGCTCTCACAGCACTCCATAATTCTCACACCCCAGCACTGAGTACACTATGTAATTGCCTACCTGGATTTTAAGCTCTGTGAGTGTAACGGCCAGGTTTATTTTTTCACAGTTACAGTACCAACATTTAATGGAGTTCCCAGCACACAATTGTTTCTCAATTAACCATTGAAGAATAAATAATATGTTAGTATTACTGAAGAATCATTATAAAATCTTTTCTATATTCTGAAAACTGCAAAAATGCCCTAATAAGTGACATGGGAAACTATTGAAGAGTTTTAGCTAGAGAAATGCCATGGTTTGACTCAGCTTCTAAAAAAGCACTCAAGCTCCTATGTCAAGAACAGACCCTAACAGAGCCAAGACAGGTGCTGAGGGAGCATGTTAGGGGCAAGTGCAATAATTCAGGGCAGAGATGAGATCTGGATATATCTTCAGGGTATATCTGACAGAACCTTGTGAGAAAAAGAGCGAGATCATGGAAGACTCCAAGGTTCTGCACTAAGCAGCCCATTATATATACCATTTAATTAGTTGGAGAAGACAAGGAAGAGTAGGTTTGGGGAGAGGCAAAGCAGGAGTTCGGTTTAGCACACTTATTTTGAGATGTCTATTAAATACTTAAGTGGAGATGTTGAGTAGGCAGCTGAATACAATGCTGTGTGTTTGGGAAGTAGGAAGGTCCTTCACCATTACGTTTAATGTGCTCTAGGCTTTTGGTAGATGCTCTTTATCAAGTTGAGGAAGTTCCCCTGTTCCTATTTCTGGGAGTTTTTATCATGAATGGTTGTTAAATTTGGCCAAATGTTTTTTAGACGTTGATTGACACAATCATGATGTTTTTCTTCTTTCATCTGTTGATATGGGGATTACGCTGATTTTCAAATAGTGAACCAGCCTTGCATTCCTAGAATAAACCCCACTTGGACATGGTGTTTAATTCTTCTTACATATGGTTGAATTCTATTTGCTAAAAATTTAAGGATTTTTATATTTATATTTATCAGGGATAATAGTTTGTACTTTTCCCTTTTCTGCATTATCTCGTCTGGCTTTGGTATCAGGGTAGTAACTACTAGCTTCATAAAACATATTGGGAAGTGTTCCCTCCTAGAAATAAAGGGAAGTGTTCCTTGTATTCTGGAAGAGATTGTGTAGAATTGTTATTCATTCTTAAATATTTGGTAGAATTCTCCAGTGAAACAATCTGGGCCTGGACTATTCCTTTTTGGGAGTTTTTAACGACAAATCCAATTTGCTTAAAAGTTATAGTGTTACTCAAATTATCTATTTCACCCATCTCAGGAGGAAAAAATTAACTGTGTGTGATGATGGATGTCAACTAAACTTACTGTGATAATCATTTTGCAATATACACACATATCAAATCATTGTTATACACCTAAAACTAATGTAAAGCTAAACATCAATTACATCTCAAAACAAATTATTTCATATTGGGTGAGTTGTAGCAGTTCTGGTTTTTTGAGCAAATGGTCCATTTCATCTAAGTTGTCAAATTTACACGTGTGGAGGTTTTTTGTTTGTCTGTGGTTATTTCCTATTATTCTTTTAATGTCTTAAGAAGACGTAGTAATAGTTCATTTTATTCTTGATATTGGTAATTTCTCTTTTTTTTCTTTCTAGTCTTGCTAGAGGCTCTATCATTTCAAAGAACCAGCTGTTAGTTTCATTTGATTTTTCTTTTGTTTCCAATGTCAGTGATTACTGCTCTTTATTATTTCCTTCTTTCTGATTGCTCTGTGTCTATTTTGCTCTTCTTTTTCTAGGTTATTAAGGTGAAAACTTAGATTACTGATTTGAAAATTTCCTTTTTAATGCATGCATTTAGAGCCTAATTTCCCTCTCAGAACTGCTTTAGTTCCCACAAATTGATATATTTTCATTTTCACTTCATTCTCTATATTTTATTTCCCTTGAGACTACTTCTTTGATTCATGGAATATTTAGAAATGTACTATTTAGTTTCCAAATGTTTAGAGACGGTCCTGTTATGTTTCCATTACTGATTTCTAGTTTGATTTCACTGTCAAATAACACACACTGTATGATTTCAGATCTTTTACATTTGTTGAGGTTTGTCTTATGGCCTAAGATATGCCATATCACGGCACATGTTTCACGAGAACTTGAAAAATATGAGTTCCGCTGTTGTTGCAGGGAGTATTTTATAAATGTTAATCGGATCCTCTTGGTTGATGGCATGAAGTTCTTCTCTATCTTTACTGATTTCCCATCCACTTGTTCTTTCAATTACTGAGAAGACGGCACTGAGGTCTCCACCTAGGATTGTGGATTTGTCTATTTTTCTTTTCAGTTCTACCAGTTTCTGAATCATATATTTTGCTGCTCTGTTGTTTGGTGCATACACCTTTAGAATTGCTAGGTCTTCTTGGTGGATTGACCCTTTTATTGTTATATAAGGTCCCTCTCTGGTAATTTTTACTACGAAGTCTACTTTATCTGATATTGGCACAGCCAATACTGCTTTCCTTTGACTAATGTTTGCATCATGTCTTTTTCTGTCCTTTTACTTTTAATCTGCATATATGGTTATATTTGAAGTGAGTTTCTGGAAGAAAGTATATAGTTGGGTCATGTTTTTTAATCCACTCTTTTAATCTCTTTGTCTTGGAATATTTAGGTCATTTACATTATTGCTATGTTAGGGCTTAAGTCTGCCCTTTTATTTTTTTGTTTTCAGTTCTCTCTTTTTTCCTTCTTTTTCTGTAACTCTAATTATTTGAACTTTTTTTAGAATTACATTTGATGTACCTACAGTGTTTTCAGTGTATCTCTTCGTATTGCACCACATATTACATTACACATACATTAGTTATCAGTGTCTAATGTTGTGATCTTCCACCAGTTCAAGTAAAGTATGAAATCTTACCTCCCACAACCAATGAGTCAAGGAAGAAATCACAAGGGAAATTAAGAATACCTTGAGACAAATGGGGGGAAAAAAAACCCACCAAAATTTACAGGATGCAACAGAAGCAGTGCTGAGAGGAAAAATTTATAGTTGTAAACACATACATTAAAAAAGAAAAAAAGATATCAGATGAATAACCTAACTTTACACCTTAAGGGAGCTGAAAAAGAGCAAACTAATCCCAAAGCTAGCAGAAGGAAGGAAACAATAAAAATTAGAGATAAATGAAATAGGCAATAGAAAAATAGTGAAAAGAAAAAAAACCCAAAAGTTGGTTCTTCGAAAAGATCAATGAAATTGACAAACATTTAACTAGATTGACTAAGGAAAAAAGAGAAGACTCAAATTACTAAAATGAAAGCTTGGATACTACTACCAATTTTACAGAAATACAAAGGATTATAAAAACGTACTATGAACGATTATACACTAAATTGCAAATCATATATGAAATGGACAAATTCATAGAAACACACAATCTACCAAGGCTGAATCATGAAGAAATAGAAAATCTGAATAGACCTATGAACTAGTAAGGAGATTGAATCAGTCATCAAAAACCTTCCAACAAAGGAAAGCCCAGGACCAGATTGCTTCACTAGTGAATATCATCAAACATTTGAAGAATTAACACCAATCTTTCTCAAACTGTTTAAAAAAACTTAAGAAGAACCATTTCCTAACTCATTCTATAAGGCAAACATTGCCTGATACCAAAGCCACATAAAGATACCACAAGAAGAGAAAACTGCAGGCCAGTATCCTTCATAAATAATGATGCAAATAAATAAATAATGACGCAAACACTCTCAATGAAAATTAGTAGACAAAATCTAGCAGTATATTAAAAGGATTATACACCATGACCAAGTGAGTTTATATAGAATATAAGGATGGCAAATGAAAAATCAATGTAATACATCACACTAACAGAATGAAGGGGAAAAAAACGGCCACATGATCACATCAACTGGTGCAGAAGAAAACATTAC
This sequence comes from Equus przewalskii, assembly GCF_037783145.1. Taxonomy (NCBI): domain Eukaryota; kingdom Metazoa; phylum Chordata; class Mammalia; order Perissodactyla; family Equidae; genus Equus; species Equus przewalskii. The sequence goes on along the minus strand of NC_091834.1, from coordinate 53,614,016 downwards.
AAAATTCAACATCCTTTCATGATAAAAACACTCAATAAAGTAGGAATAGAAGGAAACTTCCATAACCTGATAAAGACCATCCATGAAAAACCCACATCTAACATCCTACTCAATGGTAAAAGACTAAAAGCTTTTCCCCTAAGATCAGAAACAAGACAAGAATGCCTGCTTTCACCACTTCTATACTAGCCAGAGCAATTAGGTAAAAAAAAAAAAAAAAGAAAGAAAGAAAGAAAAGGCATCCAAATTGGAAAAGAAGAAGGAAAATGATCTCTGTTAACAGATGACATGATTTTATGTGTAGGGAACCCTAAGGATTCTGCACCCCCCCAAAAAAAACTATTAGAGGTAATAAATTCAGCAAAGTTGCAGGATGCAAAATCAATACACAAAAAGTCAGCTGCATTTCTAGACATTAGTGATGAACAATAAAGCTGAACCCTTACCTTACAAGATACATAAAAATTAACTCAAAATGGATCAAAAAACTAAATACAAGAGCTACAAGTATAAAACTCGTAGAAGAAAATACTGGAGAAAATTATGAGATTGCATTTGGCAGTCAATTATTGGAGATGACACTGAAAGCATAGGCAACAAAAAAAAAATAGATACGTTTGACTTCAACAAAATTAAAAACTTTTTAGCATCAAAGGACACTATCAAGAGAATGAAAAAACAAACCATAGAATCGGAGAAACTATCTGTAAATCATGAATCTGATAAGGGAATAATGTCCAGAATATGTAAAGAGAACTCCTACAACTCAAGAGAACACAATTCAGAAATGGGCAAAAGACTTGAACAGACATTTCTCAGCAAAGAGATAAACATTGCCAATAAACACTAAAAGATGATCAACATCACCAATCATTAGGGAAATGCAAATCAAACCACAACGAGATATCACTTTACAACCATTAGGACGGCTATTATCAAAAAAAAAAAAAATGAAAAAAGAAAAAGAACAAATGTTGGTGAAGATGTGATGACACTGGAATCCTGCATTGCTGGTGGGAAGGAAAAATAGTTCAACCACTATGGAAATCCATATGGAAATTTCTCAAGAAGTTAAACATAGAATTACCATATGATCCACTAATTCTAATCCTAGCTATATACACAAAAGAAGTGAAAGCACGGACTCAAGCAGATACTTGTACACTAGTGTTCATAGAATGATTATTCAGAGTAGCCAAAAGGTAGAAACAACCCAAGTATCCATCAACAAATGAATAAACAAAATGCAGTATATACATACAATGGATTATTTAGCCTTAAAAAGGAATGAAATTCTGACACATGCTACAATATGAATGAACCTTGAAGACATTATGCCAAGTGAAAATAAAACCAGACACAAGAAAACAAATATTGTTTGGGTCCACTTATATGACGTAGCTAAAATAAATTCATACAGAGGGAAAGTAGAACAGAGATTACGAGGGCCTAAAAGGACGGGGTAATAGAGAGTTATCATTTAATGGGTACAGAGTTTTTGTTTGGGATGAAGTGGATAGTAGCGACAGTTGTACAATATTGTGGAAACACTTAATGCCACTGAATTTTACACTTAAAAATGGTTTAAATGGTAAATTTTATGTAAAATACATTTCACTACAATTTTCAAAAAGGTAAAAAAAGAGGGGCTGGCCCCGTGGCGGAGTGGTTAAGTTCGCACACTCCGCTGCAGGCGGCCCAGTGTTTCGTTGGTTCGAATCCTGGGCGCAGACATGGCACTGCTCATCAAACCACGCTGAGGCAGCGTCCCACATGCCACAACTGGAAGGACCCACAATGAAGAATATACAACTATGTACCGGGGGGCTTTGGGGAGAAAAAGGAAAAAATAAAATCTAAAAAAAAAAAAAATTATAAAAAAAAAGGTAAAAAAAGAAAAACCTTATCTCTACTTTGATCCCTTTATTCTCTTCCATTTATAAAATAATGGTCTTAAATATTTTCTGTACATAAGTTTAGAGTCACGGTGTCATAATTTTTGTTTCCTCCATTAAACAAATTTAGAAAACTCAAGAGGAGGAGGAAAGTCTATTGTATTGACAGATATTTTTGCTTACCATATTGTTCCTGGTGCTCCAAGGTTTCCTCTTTTATCATTTCCTTTCTATATTGAGGGTTACTCTACTAGGAACAAATCTCCTAGTTTTTGCTCATCTGAGAATTTCTTGATTTCCCCTTTATTCCTGAAGGGTATTATTCAATGGGTAGAGAATTCTGAGTTAACAGTTCTTTTCTTTCAGCACTTAAAAAATATTTTGCCATTTCCTTCTGGTGACCTTGATTTTTTATAAGGGATCCATTGTCATTGAAGTCATTTTTCCCTTTAGCTAAGCTATCATTTCCCTCTCACTACTTTCAAGATTTCTTCTTTGTGTTCAGTTTTCAGAACTTTATTTATGATGAGTCTTGGCATAGATTTCTCTGGGTTTATTCTTGGGTTTATCTTTCTGCTATTGATTTCTAATTTCCTCTTGAACCTGTATGTGTGTCTTGCCAAATTTAGGAAGTTTTCAGCCATTATTTCTTTGAGGATTCAGCCTCACAGTCTTTCTCCTCTCTTTTTGCACTCCAAGAACATGAATGCTAGGCTGTTAGTGTCACAAGGCCCTGAGGCTCTGTTCATTTTGTTTCAGTCTATGTTCTCTTTATTGTTCAGACTGAGTGGTTTCCATTGCTATGTCTTCTAGTTCACTGATTCTTTCCTTTATCCCTCTATTCTGCCATTGTACCAAATCACTGTGCTTTGTATTTTTGTTATATTTTTCAGTGCTGAAATTCCCATTTGTTCTTTATATCTTCTATTTCTTTACTGAGGCTTTCTATTTTTTCATTTGTTTCAAATATGTTCACAATTGCTTGTCGAAGCATTTTTAGCATGGCTCTTTAAAATCTTCGTCAGGTAATTCTAACAACTCTGTCGTCTCAATATTGGCATCTATCAGTTGTCTTTTTTCATTCAGTTGAGATCTTCCTTGTTCTTGGTATAATGAATGATTTTTCTACTGACTCTGGACATTTTCATATTATGTTACAAGACTTTGGATCTTATAACCTTCAGTTTTTGATAGCTTTCTTGGATATTGCTCCAGCCTCATCACTGTCAGGTGGAGACAGAAGTCCACATTCTCCATTCAGCATCCATTAAAACCTAAGTGAAGAGCTCCTTGTCATGGCTGGGTACTCCAGTTCCCCATGTGGTCTCCATGGATGTGACAGTGCAGGTAACCTGGCTACCATCTGGCCATGTTGCAAGTCCAGACTCTCCACTAGGCTTCCTCTGACCCTACCCCAGCATAGTAAAAATGCTGCTGGGTAAGGAAAGAAATCTTGAATTCCATGTGGTCTCCACTAACACCACAGAGAGTGAGCTCATCATTAGCCGGTGGGGATGAAAATCATAGCTTCCTACTTGGTCATCACTGAGACCACTCCAGTGGAGATGGGGACTGGGGTACCTTGTTACAGACTGGGTGTAAGTCTAGGCTCCTCATTCAGTCTTTGCTGACATGGACGGGGTAGGACACAGTTTCTTCTGTGGTGTTTAGCTAAACTAGAGAGATTATGGTCTACAAATTTTGTCTTGCTAAGCTACTCCTTTCTTGAGATCAGGTTTTATTGGGGATTTTTCTGTCTGTGCCCATTGGTGTTTCCAGGTTGCCAGTGTCCTCAGCTCCAAGTCTGGTTTATCTCAGGCAACAAGGAAATTCAAGGAACTCATCACCATGTTGTCTTTTGGGTCCCAAGGTCCCTAGCTGATCTGCCTTCTTTTCACCTTTCAGAGTTTTCTTATGCTTGTTTTCTATAGAGTGACCAGTGTTTTAGTTGCACTTAGTGAGAGGAATAGGGAAAAGTACATCTACTTCATCTTCCCAGAAGCAGAAGTTTCTAAGTAAATTTTTAAAGAATGACAAGTACTATTTATTTTTAAACGTTATTTAAAGTAGATAAATTCAAAGGAATAATATGCAATTGTTAAAAAAAAAAGCAGGCAATGCTATTGGAGTGATACAGAATGACTGCTAAAATACATTAAGTGACAAAGCAAGGCATAAACGACATGCAGAGGATGCTATTTGTGCAAAAACAGAATACAAAAGAATACATACATGTATATGCTAGTACAGGCACCAAACATCTCTGAAACATTATACAAAAAATTCATCATGGTAGAGGCCTTTGGGGAGTAAAAATGGAAGACAAGTGAAAAGGAAATGGGGTAAGAAGAAGGGGACTAAATTTTTGCATATGTTACCTTTCCAGAAGAATAAATAATGTTTTTAAACAAATTTTATCTTGAAAAATAAGCAAGAAGACATATGAAAATCCTGTAGATGACTAATAAGAAATGTATATAGCTAAAATTAGAAAACGCTACATATAATAATAGCAAAAGAATGAATACTTCAGTAGACTGGAACAGAACAGAGGACTAATTGTAGGAACTGGAATACAACCTAGCATCAATTACCCAAATAACTACTTTCAAAATATATTTTAATTCTGGCACAATGGCAAGCTAGATACCTGGATCGATTTTCCTACAAAAAAAGGAACACAGACACAGCATCTCAGATCACTCCACCTCAGGGCACAGGTCCTCAGGGAGTTCCTCCAATTGCCTCAGATGAACTTATTCCCTTCATTTCAATGGGGCTGCAACAAGGGAGATAAAGACTACAGAGGCGGAGTGGCACAGCGAAAAGAGTGCTGGGCTGGGGTTGCGAGTTCCAGATTGGAATCTCTGTTCCACTCCCTGGGAACTGTGTAATCTCAGGTCATTTACTTTACTGCATCAGCCTGGGAGGTCACTCTGAGGGTTATAGTGAAAACTCAGCAGGCATGTGTGGGAAGGTTTGCCCTATAACGCCTGGCGCCCAGCACTTGCTCAGTAAATATGAATGGACTCTGAGCAACAGGGACTAAGTGGAGCCAAGGGGTTCCTCTCAAGAGGAGAGTAGCAGCCATCCTTGTTTAGTTATCTAGGGAATTTTATTTAATCAAGTAACACCTCAGAACATCAGCAAAGCAAAGCTGCTGAGCCTAAAGTCACCTGACAAGCTGTTAAAACTTAGTTAAACTGAGCTGTTAAACAATTAAGAAAGCAAGTCTCTTAGTAAGTTTGATATTATAATACAATTTTGTTGTCTATATTCACTAATAGCAAACTTACTAAGAGACTAGAACTTAATGATTCTAACCACTAAAAAGAAAGGATAATTACATACCGTGATAGAGGTGATAATTATCGCTACAATGGCAATCATTAACAATGTATAAGTGTATCAAATGAACATGTACGTCTCACATTTGCAGTCTTATACGTCAGATATATTGCAATTAAAAACGTAAACAGAAAGCAAGTCTCTCCCCATAATTGTCTAGATCTCAAACAGTCCTGTGGGAAGAAGTCAACGAAAATACCTAAAGTGACCTTTCCATTCAACATGAATAATTGAGAAACCCAAGAACATTTTTGCGGATACCCCTGAGAAAATCCCCACGTTCTGTAAATGGTCCAGAGTGGCAGACCTTTTGCCACACTAATAAAGGCTCCCAGCCTGATTAATAGGCTTGAGATTATTGAAAAGAGAGAAATAATAGCATTTCCAAAAGCAAATTACTAGTAATTATTTCTTTAATTTACTGGAACATATTTAAACCATTTTTATGCCAGCGTGCAGGAGGCTGATCATCAAACACTCGACTGTTCTGTTAGCCCTAGCGTATCATCAACAGGGACCAGGGAACGCATTAGGTCGTATGCGGTAGGAAGGGAAGGGCACGGCGGTGGGCATGTGTCATGGGGATCCACCTGCGTGAATACACTAGGTTGGAAGTAACTTGCTAAAATAATGTCTCATGAAAATTACCAACTGATTTCATCATAAAAATCAGAGTACAATTGGGGCTGGCCCCGTGGCCGAGTGGTTAAGTTCGCGCGCTCCGCTGCAGGTGGCCCAGTGTTTCGTTGGTTCGAATCCTGGGTGCAGACATGGCACTGCTCATCAAACCACGCTGAGGCAGCGTCCCACATGCCACAACTAGAAGGACCCACAACAAAGAATATACAACTATGTACCAGGGGGCTTTGGGGAGAAAAAGGAAAAAAATAAAATCTTTAAAAAAAAAAAAATCAGAGTACAATGAACTCAGCTAAAAAGCACCAAAATTAACAGCTTATTAAGAAAACATATACAATCATTGCAATATTCTGAGCCAATATTGATAACCAGGATACGTTCAGAAAAATCGAAGTTCTTCTTCAACATAAGCATACCAATTAAGTAAACGTTTAGTTAATTCATGTTTTGATTTCAAGGAATGCCCAAAGTGAAGGTGCTTCTAGACTCTATCCTAAGGCAAGATAACCAGAAAGGAAAAGGAAGGGGGACTTCAAGGGCAGGTTATTGATGTCTCCACCCCAGATGTGGAGATTGGAGGTCAGCCTTGCTCATTTTCTTTGCAAAACAAATGGGACTCCAAAATACTAAATACCAAAATACAGATACCAAGCAATATATGTCAAGAGCAACTGAGTTTTCTAGTCCTACATGTTTGTGACTGTGCCGGCTGTGGGCAGACAAAGGGATAAATTCAGGATCTTTGGCATTGCTAAAGTAGTGACATCAGCTAAATCTAGCCATGTTATCCAACTCTGGTACTCCAAAAACCTGCCAGGTTTTATAATCACAAGGAAATCAAGACTCTGTGCTACTCAAATGCACCTGAGGATCCCGTGCATGCTGAGTCTCACATTCCTCCACTCAGCTGCTCAAGAGAGCCAAGTCAAGGCCCCAGTGGAGTCCCATTCCATCCACATTCACCGAATGCCCAAGGGCCAGACATCTTGCCAGGCTCTGGGGATGAGCCCAGGCTCTTAATCACCATGGTCCTACGTTCCTCCTACTTCTCCACAAGTTAGCAGGACCCACAATGGCTGTGTCCTCTTCCCGTTAACTCCACTGCCCATAGCTGACTAAGTTTGCTGACCATGTCCTTACAAGGCTAACACACTGCACTTGTACATTTCAAAGAATCGATCATGTGGTCACATGTAAACACAATAGTGAATAAATTCACATTCATATAAAACAATGAGGATGAGAGCTAAATCTCTGATGTTTTTCTGTACCCAGGCTTCCCCATTCTTCGCAAACCACTAAAATGAAGCTATTTTTATCCTAGCACTACAGGAATGCTCACAGGTAACTCCCTGGTTACTAACATGCTGACGGTGACAGAAAACAGAAGCAGCTTCAATCTGCAAGCTGCCCCCTATTTCTTGAGGTTGAAATTATGAAACTATATATATAGCTCTAAAGAATAACAATTAAAAAACATGAGAGACAACAAACATGTTAATCTGTGGATGGAATGGGATGAAACGAAATGTTCAACTAGACCAAAAAATTATCCAGTGATTCGGGAAAGGCTAAAACACACTAGTTACACGGATACCAGATAATCAGATCAAAATGAATTAACGTGGAAAGTTCCTTTCCAATATACATAAACAAGAAACAAATCCAGACTGAGGTCCACTGTTCTAATAGAAACAGTTCTAAATATTCTGAACTCCAAAATGAAAAAGCCTAAGTTCTGGTCCCTGATCTACCACTAAGCAGATAAGAGACTTCAGGCAAGTCATTTAATCTCATTCATCCTTGAGAGTATAGACTGGATGGTACCCATTATAGCTGTGACCATTGTTCTTTCCAGATGTAAAATTATAGGAGTCTATGAAACGAAAATGCAAAGGTATAATATTACCATGTTATTATAATCAGATGGGTCATAAGTGCTCTGTTTAAAAACTTTAGAGAGTTCCGTAAATTCTTCACTCATCTCATGGATTTGTCCATTTAAAATTGCTCCCTTGGTACCGCCAAATTCAAGTCTTTCCAGCTTTTCAAATTCCAATATGGTGACAAAGATATCCTTTGTAAAAACATAGGACCATAAAGATCTTTCCACCATCTCAAGCAGGAAAAGAACATATTAGTTTCAAGGAACATTTTCAAACATTCAAAATCAGTGAGTTAACTGACACTTACACGACGGAAAATAAAGTGTGATTTAATTAAACAAAGTTACTGCCCATTTTCAAAATCATACTCTGATTTTCATATTTACTGAGAATTTTCTAGCAGTGCAGGAAACATCTACTCTGCAACAGCTAAACATATGACTGCCTAATTTTATATCCTTCTAACCATAAGTCAGATCCCCAGGTACGATCCCAAACTCCTATTTTCAGCCCCTTTCACTGTGCAGTGAATCAGCTCCCTTATTGAAAGAGAATGTAAGGGACTGTCGTGAAAGGGTGACAAGCTGCCTGTAGTTAGGCATTTAGCATTTACACTTGAAGAGGCATTTGGGCTGATTAGATGATGAGAATTTTCAAAACATAAAGCTCTAATTTTTAATAAAATTCAACAAATCTTATATTAACAAAAAAGTCCAAACTTGCTAGAAAGAGCTTTACAAAGAAAATAAGGCAGGGTCACTAGTTAAAACTTTTTCTGAAAACCTTAGCCAGTTGGCTACATACAAATATGTGTTTGAATGTGTGTATATATGTGTTCATTCAATGTTTGGTTTTTAGGTATTAAAACACTTATATAAAGCACATATTTTCATGTTCTTTTTTTTATAAATAGTTTTAATATTTTTACACTGTATGTATTTATATGGTAAAATACAGTGTAATATTTTAGATTATCAAATGGATTTTCAGGTATGGAATCCCAACGTCAAACATATAAAGGGAAATTTAAACATATAAAGGGAAAAAGGGATTCCCTTCCAGCTTCCTGATTTACAACTGTCTTCCAGGAGCTTAGTAAGTTGTAAGTCACAGGTCACCAGTACATAAAGAGATTCACTTATGATCAGTATACTAAAAGAATCAAAAATAAATCTTAAGAAGTCAAGCTACAGCTTTTAAAACTTTCTCGATAGCAGCAGCCTTGAGAGCTCCTCACAAGAATTACTAAGAAAGGAGACCTCCCACCTCCCACTCAAATAGAACTGTTCCCTGAATCACATAAAAAGCTACAGGATTTTTGACCCCACCTACAATATGAATAAATTACAAGTCAAAAAGGAATACCTCTATTTTCATGAAACGGTCAAGAAATTTGTCAAATCTACAAAACACCAGATGAGATTGGAAATCCCAGGGTTTCAGCTCCTTATTTCCTGGAAAATAGCTTGCCAATTCTTTTCTATAGTTGAAAAAAGAATTTTTGAAAGTCTTTAAGATGTTAATGGCCACCTGCACCTTTTCCAGAGAGTCTTCGATTTCTCCTTTCAAAAGGTCTCCAGGTGAAAGGTAAGCTATTGCCTAGGATTTAACGAAAGGAAACACGGATCAAACATATGTTTAACAGGTTTTCTTAAAAACACCTCTGTTTCAATGAATCATTTTATTTTTATTTTTTTTTTCAATGACGCCTTTTTAAATGACAATATCTAGAATTGGGTCAGCAATGCTATGAGACAGAAAGCACAAATTCTACTAATTCAGACACTTGAGCTTCAATGACATACTTGTATATGTTAGAATCAGCTACAGGAGATGCTACAGTTTCTGCATTTATACATTCTAGCAATGACTAAATTTTTGCTAAGCTTCACAGATATGACAACTATGTAATCAAAATTGGTATGGATATGTCTGCTGGCAAATATTCTGCATAACTGTTTTTTCATACAAAGAAATACTACATAAGTCAGGGGGGGAAATCTATCAGACTGTGGATTTTAAAAATATGGTCACCTTACCTGGCACAGCATCACTTGCAAAGGTGAGAAAGAGCTGATATAGGTGAGCAGACCATTGGCAATTCTTTAGGGTTAGAAAACTTCTCTTTCGGGGGCTTAAGTGCATTATAGGACACAAAATCTAGCTGAGATGTGGCATATGAACTAGTTTTGAATAGAGGAAATAGAAATGAGAGAAGGATTAAAGGAAAAGACAGACCAGCAGATTCATATAGCCCCGACGGTCACAGTAGCATGATTTACGTTTCTTCCAGTCCTTTCCTCTCCATCTTTGTTATGAACATTCAGAATTTCCTCTTTAGGGTCCTCAAGAACCTATACATTCTAAAGGTTCTTTTGTATGCTATTTCATCCTGGTGCATCTTAACCTCATATAAATTTTAGGTTTAAATCATGTGCTTTTAATTTTATAGTTGCTTAGAAAGTTGTTGCAAATCTCAATGGAGAAGGTAATGAAAGTCATTGAGTTCAACATAGCAGACGGAAGGATTTTTTTTTCTAAATGTAGACATATTGTCCTTCTCCCATGAATGGCTAGAGTTTTACATGCAATATAGACTCTGTGCCGTAAATTAGAAAATCCTTTAGTGTCTAAAAACCCTACTGATTAGAATCTTCCAAGTTCTAGCTGTAGATTCCCAGTCTCTGCCCTTATTCCCCACTTAGACTGGATGGAAAACGACCTCTACATGAAGGCTGCTAACACCACACACAGAACAGGGAAGAGAGCTACGAGTAATCCCTCAGCAGTGTGAGTTATAAACTAGTTTACACTTTGGTATGGGCCAGGGATTCTGTAGACCTTTATCTATACGTGCTCTTCATAATAAATGTGTCCTTTTAGGGAGCTAAAAAATCTATGGTGATGACTCCATTGCCTTCTCTGTTTCAGCAGCCCCCTGTGACCTACTTCCCTACATCTACAGTAACTTCCCTTGGGCAAGCCATCCTCACATTCATTCACGTCTTGGCTGACCCTCACAGAGATGAGACATTCACAGCAATTAACTTTCTGTTCATACAGCCCACTGTTGAATAAGGCCTCCTAAAACAAGGGTATAGTACTAAAGATCCTAGATTAGAAAACTCGGTCTCTATCCTTTTACTAGGCAGCAGGGTATACAAGGGAAAAAGCTTCAGCAGGGGCAAGAGACTGGCCTGTGATCCAATCAGGGGCCACTAACTGCTTTGGTGACACTAGCTAAGTTATCTCAGAGGATCTCAGTTGCCTTATCTGCAAAAGGAGAGAGATGAATCAAGGGTGAACCTCAAAATCCCTTTTGGCTCTTAACCTCCGAATTCTTTTCTGCTTCCTCTAGTTTCTCTGGAGCATACCCAACTCTATTTCTCATGCTCAACAGTATCAACACAAACCAACAAAAGGCCATTGGATTTAGGCTGAACTGGTCCCACTTCAGATGCCTTATAAACTAAACTACTGCTAACAAATTAATTTATCAATTAGCCAATTATTAATTAAGCAATTTATCAACTGTATTGTTAGTTTGATGAATGTCTCTCAGCTTCTTCTTCTTTTCTCTTTTTCATGCACTTTTATGGACTCTTTCTTTTGCTCAATCCTGACACATCTTTTCCAAGCTCAGCCTCTCAAACTTAAACTCTTCTTCACCTAGGATCTTGTGAATGACAATATCTACAAAGGGGGGATACCAAGCCATGGGAGAGACAGGGTGGTGGGCCTAGAGTGGTAATGATGCACAATGACCAGAGAGTAGAGTCAAGTTACCAGAGAAACCTTAAAAAAAAGACCCATGACCAAAGCTCAAGTGCGCCATCATCCAAGGAAGCCAGATGGTGCCTTTTATATGTCTGACCTATGGTAATAGTCATTGTTAGAAAACAAGGGAAGAGTACCACACTTGCTTCTAAACTTACAAAGTGTTTCTAACTATGACTAGAATGCCTAGAAGGACCAGGCAGATAATGAAAATGAGTGAAGCAGATCAGGAACAACCGCAAACAGTGGAGCTATTTAACCCATGTAAAGGACAGCACAGAACCCATGTAAAGGGACACCTGAAGCTCTAGCAACTGCCTGTGCCAAGAGAAATGGCAGAACCAGTGAAGTGAGATCTCTGACTTTTCAGTGAAGGCTGGAATGCTGGAATTTAAATGAGAACTCCTCAATTTAAATATTGGCAATAATTTTTAATTTTAAAATATTATGCAAAATAAAAACACTGCATTGATTTACGGGACAAATGCAACTGACCGAAAGCCAGCTTGTGACCTCTGATGCATAAGACGGCAAGGGTTCAAATGTTTCATAAACACACTGAGGCATGATGGAAGCAAAGTACGTGAAAGCTACACGAGGAAACATGATTATAAAAAACACATAAACTGTGTAATCACATATATCACACAAAGCACAAATTAAGAAACAACATGGTACCACTACATACCCAATAAATCAACCCCAATTTTTTTTAAATGGTAATGCTCAAAGCTGGAAAGTTATAGTAAAACTTTTACACATTCATAGTAGTGATGTAATTGATATAATCTTTCAGAAAAGAATTTGTAAATATTCAATATTGTTCAAGAGCCATGAAAAGACTGTACCCTGTGATCAACATCAGGAATTTATATTGTCAATTATCCAAGTTAAGGAAAAAGAATTTTTGCATAAAGTTGTTTTCTGTATGTTGTTTACAACAGAGGAGGCTGGAAGCAACCTAAATATCCAGTAGCAACAAAATTATCTTCCAAGAAGCTAGTAAAAAGTAAAAATTATATATATGAGAAAATGCCTAAATATGTATAAGTTTTGGGAGAAGGAAAAATAAAAAATGCTGAATTTTAGGGTGCTAGAACTGCAGGACTATTACCATTATTATAAATTTTATGCAATGAGAATATTTTACAATTATCAGTATGCCACATATTACATTGTAATTCGCAATAAAAACTGTTATTTTAAAATATGGAACACAGCGTAATGGATAAGAACCCCATCACTTACAAGCTGGGTGACCTTTGGGAAGGCTATTTATCTTCTCTGGACTTCCGGGTGTTTGTTACCACAAAATGAATCTACTATGTATATCAACGTTGCTATGAAGATTAAAACTGCGAATTTATAAAGGGCTTAGAAGAGTTCTTAGCAAATAATAGGCACTATACGGTATTTGTTAAATAAATATACAAAATAAAATTAGACATCGAACAACTTCTGGAGGGCAGGTGGAGTTTAGCTCTTCAGGGAACCAAGGTCTGAAAGTTGGCTCATTGCTGATTTTTGATTCCTAACATGTTGCGGCAGATTTACTACCAAGTGCACTTGGAGAATCAAGGAAATCAGGTCAACAGGACCCCTGAACAGAAGCCAGGAATAGTAACCAAGGAAGAAGAGAAGCTACATTATTTCCTCGGGAGCTTGGCAAACTCTGATCATTGACACAGACCAGGGGCCGGGGTAATAGGTTTACAGGCTTATAGGTAACCTGGACTTCTTACAAGCCACCTGCAACAATGAACGACCCGCTTTGGGGTTTATACATTAACAGGGCTTTGCAGTGAAACAGTTTTGATCACAAAATGAGATGAGGATCCCTCAAAAGGGGTTTGGGAGAAGTGAGGGGGTCTCCCAAACTGCCATAGGGGCTGTACTAGGTGGTCATGGTCCTTCACAGGGAGACGCAAGCCACACTGGATTACGTGCCCTCCAAGCATCTTTCAACCCTCAGATTATGTAATATTCTGATGTTATGGACACAAGAAGAATGAAAGTTCACACAGAAAGGATAAAGAAGTAGTCCAATTTTTTTTTTAACATTTTTCAAGTTTACAGTAGAGAATTATAAACAAGAGACTTTTAAAAATCAACAATGAATCAGAATTCTTTCAGTACAATTCTTCTACTGTTTTTTGAGGATGATTTTCTTTTAGCCGGCTTCTCTTAACTTACTTTACTTTCCAGCCAGTGTTCCTGTGGAAACCAAAGGGAAAGCTACAAAGTACTACGTGTATCTGTCTTTTATTAGAAGCTGTCTAGAATCTCTTTGAAGAAAAGAGGATATTAAACAAACAAAATATAGTAACAACCTGTCCTGTGAATGTATCTGACTCATTTCCAGAGCTCCTGTGCCACTTAGGATAAAAAGTCACCTGGCCTTTGTTACCACAGAAGTTCTTTGTGAAAAAAGAGAAAAACGCTGTTCCGACTGTATCCTGGAATTATTTTTCATTGACCTAATAAAACCTACCACATGGCAATGATTCTCATTGTTTCTGTTTTTCAATGTTACATACCTGGTCGATGAAGAGATTACAAAACTCTTGCAACAAAACTATAACTCGAGCAGGAGTATTATAAAACTTGGAATGACTCCAGATCAGACAGATGGTATGAAATAACGGGGCGATTAACACCCGGGTCTGAGGGAATTCCGTCTCCTGGAGACGCTGTATGTGTGTCCTCAGGGGTCTCAGGTAAAGATCCACGTCTCGGGCTTCGCGGAGAGCTGAAGGGAAAGGAAAGCACCATGAATGTGAGGCAGTCTCTCTCTTCTAAAGTCTCTTTACAAGTTCAAGACAGCAATGCAAAACAACATGGCTGTACTTAAATGTTGCCCTCTTTTTATATCACTTATCCCACAACTGTGATGTTTGGATGGCTTTACTCACTGTGTGTCGTGACAACCATTCAAGGCAGGCCCGGTGCAGCTACTCTCAGTGCAAGTAAATCGTGCCTGAAGACTCGGTGAGAAAATACCCTGAGAGTCTGAAGAAATTTACTCAACCCTGTGGAAACTGTGGGGATAAAACATCTCTGCAAAGTTGCCCCTTAATGGTTACGATTCATCACTAGAATGTTAATTCCTCCCAGGGACTTGGAACTAGCACAATTTAATCATTTATTGTCTCACTCCAGCATCCTATGAGACTAACTCGTGCAAGGACTGGGAAATTTTCTATTATATTATTAATCAAAATATAACTACTAAAATTGCTAAGCAGGGGTGATGAAAATATTTTGGAACTAGACAGAGCTGATGGTTGTACATTGTCAATGTACTAAACATTACTGAATTGTACACTTTAAAAAGGTTTTTTGTGTGACTTTTACCTCAATAAAAAAAATTAAGATAAAAGTAATATTATTTTAAAAGGCCATATATATGAAGAAAAAATTAAATATTTAACTATTATTAATTGCTGCTTACTCCAAATTTTCTCTTAATTAAAACTGGTCCTTTTAATGTGCCCTAAATGGATCTCCATCAGACTCCATTTTGCTCCTGAGGCTACAAATATCTTTGACTAACGAAGAACAGGCTTTATTTATGAAGGTAGGGCGAGTAAAGTAAATTCCTGTTTTCTGGTGTTATCCCAAAAGACTCCTGTCAGGAGAAAAAAAACTGCCAAACTTTGTTTTTGGCTGCCAGTCAGATATACACCCGCCCAAGTCTCTCTACTTGACAGGTAACTGATTATCTAACCAATTAACAGTAAAGACCTGGGAAGAAAGAGAGGGCCCAGGAACCAGTCTCTCCCCGGACGCACTCAAATTTTGAAATGAGTGCAGTTTTATCAGTGTTAATTTCAAAATTAAACAACTGCATCTAACAGGCTAGAGCCCTGAAAATGTGAGGCACATCTGACGACTTCACAGGGCCTCTGGCGTGTCTGTGAGAGGGGCCTGCTATCTCTAAGCGACAATGGCTTTTGGGTCACTCCTCCCACTGAAAAGTGTTTTTTCTAATCTCCAGACCACATGCTCAAAAGGCTCTCAAGACCCTTGGGATCTGTCCATGTAGAAATTTTATCCATAGAAAATGTTCATCTTATACCAACACTGAAGAAAATCGAGCAGCTCCTATTCATCGAGGGCATATTTCATGTGCGCCTAGTACCTTGTAGAGTGCATATTATATCTTCAATCCAGCGGTTCTCAAACAGGGGAGGTTTTGCCCCCAGGGGTCATTGGGCAATGTCTGCAGTCATTCTGGGATGGGGGAGTGGGCAGAGGCCAGGGATGCTGCTAAACATCCTAGAATGCACAGGACGGCCCCCTACGACAACAGATGATCCTGCCCAAAATGTCAAAGGTGATCAGTTTGAGAAATACTGCTCTAAACCTCTCGACAATTCTGCAAGGACAATGTGAATTTCTCAATTTGGCCAATGAAAACCAGAGGCTCAGCAAATTTAAGACGTACTGAGTGGAGCTGGACAGGAATCCAGAACTGACAGAATTCAGGGAAAAAATCCTAAAGAGGTATCCAAATATTTTCAAAGTGGATGTTAAGTATTTCCTAACCTTTTAATTGTTGCATAGAAAAAAACTGTCATTTTCTAATGTTAGAAGCAAAAAAAAAAAAAGCTATTTGTCAATATTATCTTAAAACTCTATCATTTAAAACTTCAGTATCATGTACATCCCTATTTCCTTAAACACGCCTAAAGAAACTTGAACAGAAATCCAGAAACTAGGGAGAGTTGTTACTCTGGGGAGAGGAGAAGGAGAGGCAGGAGATTTTTCACTGAATATCTTTTTATAATTTCTGGATTTTAACAATATGCATGCATTACTTGCTCAAAATTCAAACAAACCCTCCTCTCTGTGTGTTCAATCTTCACCAAAACTTCAGTGATGGCTCTGAGTGCTTCTGAGCTAAATAAGTGATGCACGCCAAGCATATGCAGAGATTCTACTGGTACAAAACTGGACTAATTGTAGCCCATCTATTGATTAAAAACTCTATGCTGGGCTTCCACTTACTCTCCACTAAATACCAAAAGCCTTCCCCTCCACACACACATTCACATTACAACTCAATCTGGAGCCGCTGTGGTAGGTACATACTAGATACACATCCTGAACACAGTTCCATATAGCTGGAGAATGAAGGACAGACATTTAAGGTGAATTTCTCACTAGAAGAGCTAAGTGCGATCATTTCAGGAGCATGCCGATGGTGGAAGGGTAGATGAGGCTGAGCAGCCAGGTAGGGGCCGGAGCAGGAGGCACACTAACGCCAGGCCAAGGAAAAAGGCTCACCATTTTTCACAGCCATGAAAATGTCCTTCAGGGTTGGAAAATAGCTGCTTTGTTTAGTTTTCAGGATCTTCACCATTTTCAGGACAATGGGAGCCCGAAGCTAAATTGAAATAAAAATGTAATAAATATAAGCTAGATTAATGACTAAATAAATGCATTCTGCAATAAAATATTTAAATTACATTCCACCCATGCACAATACAGACAGTATTTAACAGTCAAAAACCTATCTGAAAATAATTTTTAAAGCAACATTTTTATGTGGTGTATACACACACACACACACACCCCCCCCCCCAGACACATGACGAAATACTACTCAGCCATAAAAAAAGACAAAATTGTCCCATTCGCAACAACATGGATGGACCTTGAGGGCATTATGTGAAGCAAAATAAGCCAGACAGAAAGAGACAAACACCATATGATTTCACTCAAAAAGGGTGAAGGGGAGCACGTATATGGCGACGGACAAATAATAACGTACAACTGAAATTTCACAATCTTGTAAGCTATTATGACTTCAATAAAAAATAAGAACATAAAAAAATAACATTTTTTCTTTAGGCTTGTATTTTATTTTACATTTACAGCATTCTTTATAAATGTTTTAAAAGTCTGCCAGTTTACATATTACTATACACATACTAAATTTTGCATATAAATTTCTTGCTCTATTTCAGAAACTCTCTAAGTGACATGTGAACAGGTGAATGGATGTCTTAGTTTCTAGAACACTAAATCAAGTAACTTGTCAGGCAAGCACCCAGCAGAGGAACCAAAGCGAGCTCTTCCAAAGCTGCAGCTCTCCAATGGGCAAGAGCCTGCTCCTTCCCCAATCAATTGAATCGACTAGATTAATTAAATCTTACAATTTTCAACGTTTCCCCGGGGAATTATTCTTTTTCTGTACCACAAAGTGTTTCCAATTATCTCAAATGCTGTCAAAATATTCTTTTGACAAAGGCAAAATTACTTTTAATCCCCCTTAATTTTAAAAGTGCATACCATACAGCAGTTTAGGATAAGAAAAGAGAGCAGACTATTAAATCATTCAAAGACAGTCTGTTAAACCTTTAAAGTTATTGGAAATCATTGCCCTGGAGACCAAATTCTACAACTGACTTTGCTAATTCGATTTACAAGCCATTTCTAGGACTATCTACTTACTTGATCATAAACGCATGACAGATTCTCTCTCCTCAGCATCCAGAAATCCAGTTCAGCTTGAGGATTCAACGGAAGACCATTCAGCAAAGGCTGCGCTGAATCTTTTTCTACAACTTCTTGGATTTGATGTGACCATTTAATAACCACTGATTCAAGTGCATGGAGTACTGTCCTTTCACTTGGCTCTAGCCTACAAACATTGAAAAATGATCAATCAAATAACTCAAAAACAAACATTTCATCCAACTAACGATGGGACTTGGATTCTAACAGGTATTTTATGTTTCCAAAGACTAGTTTTCTAAATATAAATACTTCAAAATCAGATCCATCATCTTTATGGCCTCAAGTTGAGTTGCGACGTTGTTATTTTGTCACTGGCATGTCTCTAACATCAGAAAAACATTGCTAAAGAATTATCATATCTTCAAAACCATTTTACCAAAAAAGTATTGTTGACATCATGGCAATTGTTACAACTAGCTTTTTGTCCAGGCTGCTTTTAAAAAGTGTACTTTGAAAGGAAATAAAATACAGCGTGTTTCTGCACAGTATTTTAAAAATATGGTGTAGTTATAATAATTCTCTACTTTGCTAACAGTTTGCTAGGGGTGTGATATTAAATGGGTATGCTGGCTCCCCATTTTAATATCCTGTATATACCATATCATTACGTACTTGGTCTCTGAATATTTCAGATTCAGGTCAATTTTTCCTGCAATAGTGGGAATTGGTAGAAGAGTTCTTCTCGACATTTTTCCCCTAAAAACATGCATTTTATTTTTCATGACTTCTATATGATGTTCCATGTCTTGTGAAATAAAACAGGACCAGGATTTATGGTTGTTCTTATTGGAAAGAATTGGCACTAAAATCTAGAGAGAGAAACATTTTTAAAAAGCAGTTAAATTAATTTACAGACAATGTGCTCCTTCAAGGATTTTCTTGTCACACAAAATCGGCAACAAAACCACTGAATTCCATGAACATCTTCCTATGATATTAAATCTACAAAGAGGGGACAAAGTCCCTGATACATTTAGATTTAATCAATTAGACATAAATCCTTTCAAAGTGGAAATACTATACTGCTTGTTCATTCATTTACCCATTTATCAAACATTTGTGGAGCTTCCCAATAACTCAAACACTGCATGCAATATGCAAAATCATGTCAAGTAAGTTAAACTTTTCTTAATGCAAACTGAGCACGTGGGCAAATATATTAACGAAAAAAATCTTTTTGAGTCGCATGGAGGCAAGAGCAAATTAACCTTCTCAAGCCCTGGGTGGCAACCCAGTGGATTAACGTTTGATAGAAAAATGTTGGGGCTGGCCCAGTGGCGTAGTGGTTAAGTTCGCACCCTCCACTTTAGAGGCCCAGGTTTCGCAGGTTGCAATCCCAGGCGCAGACCTATGCACTGCTCATCAAGCTATGCTGTGGTGGCATCAAACATACAAAAGAGAAGAAGATTGCCATAGATGTTAGCTCATGGGGAGGGAGGGAGGGAGGAAGGAAGATGTTTATTAAATCATACAGACCTTTTCAGAACTCCTTCTACCATTAAATTAGGAACATCAATGAAACCATATATGCGAAAACCCTCAAAAATTATTTTTTGTATTCCCAGAGTCCAGCACATGTTAAGTAATTAATAAGAGTTTGCTGAGTTAATGAAGTTGATTTCTTCTTGCGTTCCCACTCTTTTCCAATACCTAATTTTAAACAGTTTTCATTTTGCTGATAAATCTATCTAGTTTATCAGTATTACACTATAAAATTAGCTAAAATGCTCAGAAAATAGTTATTCTATCTTTTTAAAATTTATTTTGACAATATAATCTTCTAGTTAACTAAAAACCAACTGAAAATTCACTTTCATTTTCTAATGGTATTGAAACAAATCTGTCCAAATTGTATTATTATTATATTGTCCTACTTCACACTTGCTACATGTTGAACTAGGAATACAGAGATTAATAAGAAAATGTCTGCCTTCAATGAGCTCAGTGGGTTAGGTCCCTCGATGTAGGAACTGCCATGGTTAGAGGCCTGTTCAAAATGTAACGTGGAAACAGGAGAAATATCCCTCTCTAGGAGGGAGGGATGTTAGGGAAGACTTGCCAGGAAAGTTGCTACTTGGTTTAAGTCTTTAAGACGAAAGGGCAAGGCAGGCATTCCAGAAAACTGAACACTGATATATAAAATCACTGAGGGCTCCAGGAGTATGATGCTTCTGGGAACCTGCCAGTCTGGCCTGCCCAGAACTAGACCAGCATCCCTCAGATGAATGGCTGCAGCAAAGGCAGGAGCGGTCCATGAGAGCTTTGGAGACCAGACTGAAGAGTTTAGGCTCATTGGGCTGAACATGGATTGACCCACTGGAAAACTGCTTCGTAGACTAAACCCCTAAAAGTCAGGGGCAAGGAATATCCTGGTTATTCAACGTTTCTAATTTACTGGCTACTGTTTCAAACTTTCACTTTATTCACTATTCCGTGATGAGGCCCAATTCTTTTCAAATTCAATATTTGTGTCACAAGCTGTAGACAAAACTGTTAGGAAATTCTAAGCCACGTGCTTTGCAGAGCAATTAAGCAAACAGCCAGCGTATCTCTACAAACATCATTTAAAACAATAGACCTAGGACGTGCTTTTTAACCACAATAAGTTCTGTTATCAACAAGCTATATCCAAAGTAATTAATTTTGAGTTTTGTTTTAGTTGGGATTTTTTTGTCTAGTTTTTGTGATTTAGAAGAAAAACCCCAAACTTTCTCTATGAATCAAAATCATTTGGACATGTTTACTAAGGAGATATCTAACTACAGATAAAAGAGCTATAATGCCCTTGCTGTGGTTCTCCTTATCTACCTTCTTTTTCATCCTTTTTTAAACTGGGGAGTTTCTTCTTACAATTCTTTTAAATCAGTAGAGACTATTACCCAAGAAACACTTTCAAAATCCAGGAGCCTGGGCCTCTCCCAGACTTCTTAAATTGGAAAGTCCCAGGATAGGGCTCAGACACTGACTACAAGAACCAAATCATACTTCATTCTGGCTTGGTAAGCATTCACGATTACTGGGTCTTTCAAGATTTGGGTCAACATAATAGATAATTAAAGTCATAACTGCCTGACATTTTAAATACTTTTGCTAAGTATAATTATATAATACAATTTTTTTTTTTTTAAAGATTGGCACCTGAGCTAACAACTGTTGCCAATCTTCCTTTTCTTTTCACTCCCCGCTTTTTTTGGTCCCCAAATCCCCCCAGTACATAGTTGTATATTTTAGTTGTGGGTCCTTCTAGTTGTGGCGTGTGGGACGCCGCCTCAACATGGCCTAATGAGCAGTGCCCAGGATCCGAAACCTGGGCTGCCGAAGTGGAGTGCACGGACTTAACCACTCGGCCACGGGGTCGGCCCCTATAATACAGTTTCAAATAATAATGTATGGGACACAACGTTGAGCGGCAGGTCTGGAATTCAATTTTGGATATGTCGGGTTTGAGAGGGCTATTACAAATCAAGTGGCCATGTCCAGGAGGAAGGTGGGTGTCTAAACTTGGAGTTCAAGAAAGAAGTTTGGGGAGCCCAGCACATCAGCATAAATTACGGTTAATTGGTGTATATCTGAGTCAAACTCCAAAGACAATACAACATTGATTGTAAGTGAGAGTATATTAGGTCATTTAAGTGAGACTAACTATGAAGTCATAAATGACTTTCAGTTCAAACACTTGGCCCATCCTTCGCCATTCTCTCCCATGTAAGACCCCTCACACAGGAAAAGCCCCTTGACACTTTTGAATCTGATCACTAGCTCAGTAACACAGTCCCTCCTTTACTCCTCAGCTGAGTCACCAATCCTTGCATTTCATGTCTTTCTTCTTAATGTACCAGTCACCCAGAAAGTTAAAAGCTGCTTAGCTTGGAATGCAAATCACAGATCACCACTAACATTCCATTTGACTCCAAACTTCCAAATTAAGCCAGCCCTGAGGGGAAAAAAACCAACCCTTCATAGAATATAGATTACCACTAACTTCCAGTAAATACAAGGATTGCAGTTTGGCAGTTGACTTGCTGGCAACCACCTGAATGGAAAAGTTCCACGGCTGCTTATTTTCTAATAGCCTCCCCTGCCTTGTTTCTCCCCACCCTCCAGGCCCCGCTCCCCAATCTAGCGACATTAACTTACAACACTTTAAAAAACGCAGCCTGCACTTCCTCACCTCTGGGCCTTTGCAGCGCTTCTCCCTCTACTCAGAGGGCCCTTCCTCTGTGTTCTACATCTTGCTACCTCCTCCTCGTTTTTCAACACTATGAGGACCAATTAACTTACCATATAACTGCATATGCTTTTGAGAGGAAAAAGGTAAAAATTACTAGCAGATGTTAACTGAACTTTAACTGGCAGAACCAGGATTGCCAAGCAAACCAAGACCTCTGATCACCCTATTCAAGATGCCCCATCTTCCCTGCCAACCCTCCACATGTGGGAAGGTGCCACTAGGCTCCCACAGCATGCTGCCACAACCCCAATGGCAGCCCTGCCCACCACGTGGTATCACTGTGGGCTTAGCTGTCTGTCTTCCCAATTAGACTGCATGCTTTCTGAGGGCAGAAACTGCCTCACTCATTGCCAAGTGTGTCCAATCACTGGCACCAAGTAGATATTCAGTAAATATCGATTAAACGAACAAATAACAACCCTGGGCTTATTAGCACAAAACTCCCCAAGTGTCCATTTCCCATAAATGTCAAAAAAGTCATATGGAGATACTAGAGATCATAAGCCAACTGCTTTTTCTCTAAAGAAACACCTTGAGGCTTCAGTGTTTTGTTTCTCATAAGAACAGGCTGTCAATTAGCCCTTATTTAACCTTCATTCATTTAACAAACATTTTCTGAGCTCCTACTTGGTGTCAGGTAACGTCTTCCGTGTTTGGGACCCATCAGTGAGCCAGACAGAGATTCAGGGCTGGGACTAGGGGAAGCCAAGTGCAGCCACCTTGGGAGAATATCAGAGGGCCCCAAAAACTCAGCAATCAAGATGGGTAATATTGCTAAATCTTTCTTAACTCAAAATTAATGCAAAACATTTCACAATGAACAAAATATCAACATTTTTCAATAAAGATAGGATTAGTATTACTGACTTTTCTTTGCACCTCAGGCTGCCACATGAGGCATGGCACTGTTAGGGATCCTGTTTTTATTTAATGGTTGATTTTTTTTGCATTAATTTTGATTTTTTAAAAAAATTTACATTAAAATATTATTTATCTTGATTACTGACTTGTTTTTGTTCCTCCCCACCCCCTTGGAAATTTTGCTCTTGAAGAGGGTGCCTTACCTGACCTAGTCCCCATCCCACAAACACCCGTGATCTCCTGGAGGACGGCTTCAGTGAAAAGAGATATTTGAGCAAAAAGACTTGAAGGATATGAAGGGGTTGGCTGTGTGGATTCTGGGGAAGATAAACAAAGAGCAAGAGCAAAGGCCCCGGGGCAACAGTGTGCTTGAAGCGATTAAGGACCAGCAAGGAGGCCGTGAGGCAGCAAGTGGGATGAGTTTAGAGAAGTCATGGGGAGGCCAGATCACTGAGATTTTGAACTAGTGTGCTCATCCTGGTCCAGTAGCTCTGGGGTGGGGCCTGACATTCTACAGTTCTAACAAGTCCTGATACTGCTGATCTACAGGAAGCAACAATGCAAAGTCTAGACGGCTCAAGCACTCGGGCCCTTATTCGGAGTGAAAGGGGAGCCAGCACAGGGTCTGAGCAGAGAAGTGACATGTTCCGCCTCATGTTTCAACAGGGATCACTCCAGCTGCTCTGTTGGGAACAGGTTCTAGATGAAAGCCACACGAGAGGCTAATGCAGGAACACGGGCAAGAGATGATGGTGAACTGGACCAGGGTGATAGCAGTGGAGCGGGGAAGAGGGCTGATTCTGGATATATTTTGAAAGCGGAACTTGCGGGAGTTCCTCACAGAATGGGCACAAGGTGTGAGACAAAGGAAAGAGTCAGGGCTGACTCGGAGGTCTTCTGGCTTGAGCAAGCGGAAGGACGGTGTTCACATCCTCTGTTCTGGGATAACTACAAGTCCCTCAGGTTGGGGAAGATGAGTTCAACCTGGGATGTTAAGCTTGAGATGTCTACTACACATCAAGTGAGAATCTCAGGAAGGCAGGCGGATCTCCAAGTTTGGAATTTGGGAGAAAGCTCTTGCTTGGAGAGAGAAGTTTGGGAGTCTCTCAAACATGAGCATAAACCACTGTTAACCAGCCATGTATGTGGGCTGTAGTGGATACAGAGTAAAGGGAACCCTCGGAAACTTTTAACCTAAAAGTCTATAGCCATACCTTAGGGCCTCATTCATACTGAATTTAAGCCTTGTCCATAAATAAACCCAAGTGACATCGCAAGTGTGATGTCCTCACTTTTTTTTTTTCTTCCCAGTGTTCATACCCAAGCAAAATTAAATGAGAATCTTCCAGACTACCTAAGCCCCCAAGGTGCTGGATGTTTATGCCTTCTAAAGATATACTTGAGGACAGCTTACTCTCTTTCATTTAAATCTTTTTCAAAGTGATATACAATCCTGGTACTGAGATAAATTCACAGAAAGAACAGAGAAACTTGAAAGAGTGTTGCATCTTCTGTTGCCAAACACAGATGGCAGAGCAAGAATTTCCATGAAGAGTGCAGCCTTGCTCTTCTGAGCCCCAGCTGTTGGCCGTCTGGATTGGAATGACCAAAAGTCATTCACATATCATGTGAAATACTTTTATCAGATCCAGTTCCACAAAAACTTCTGCTACATACCAGAAACTGTCCCATGCACTGAAGACAGAAAACTGCTTCCTAGTGTGTCCCTGAAATCAGCCAAAACCAAGTAAATTCAACAGGAGGGGAGCAAAACAGAGGCAGGGTATGAAGTTGGGGGTGTGAGACCTTGGCTCACCAAAGACGGCAAGAAAATACCTCCTTTCAAGAAGATAGCAAAAGAGTCTCAGGAAGCAGAAGAGGTGTCAAAGAGGGAGACTGGCGAATCATTAGTAATAAATATGCTGGCAATTATTCCTACCTGAAGTATCAGCCTTCGCAGGACTGCACTGATTACTGAGATCTGATTTACCGATATGTAACCCAGTGGTTCCCAAAGTTTGGGGCAAATGAGAACCACCTGGGGCTCTTTAACAACTACTGCCACCTGGCTCCCACCCCTACATTCTGATGTAATTGGTATGAGATGTGACCTGGGTAGGTTAGAAAGTTCCCCAGGTGATTCCAATGTTCAGCAAAGTCTGAGAACCACTGCTCTGGTTCTCCAGAACCTGCTTATTTGGTACTTTGTTCCTCAAGGCTGGTCGGTGAACAGACAGCATCAGCACGAGGTGAGAAATGCAGAACCTACTGAATCCAGCCCCTTTGACCAAATCCCCAAGTGGTTCCAAAGCACATTCAAGTGCCAGAAACATTGGGTTAGAGAGCATTTCTGATTTAAGGGAAGAAAAAGAGGAATTTTAAGGCAACCATTTCTAACACCTACTTTCCATTACCTTTTCCCATTCTCTGCTCTGAGTGACACTTAGAAACTAATAGGAATCAGAAAACCTAATAATATCCATTTCCAAAGTGTAAGCTTGTCTCTCCTCTGAAAGTGAAGTTTAAAACCTATAGCTAAGTACAAGAACCTATTCAATTCAGCCGCTTTTTACTTTCATTATTCAGAAACAAAGAGACGAAAAGGATGATCCTACAAATTACCACCTGTTGTATATTAGCATCAATATCAGCTTATTTCAGGAACAGTCTAAATGCTATCAGTCTCCATCCACCTGGATGACGAGATTCCTGGCTTCTACATTCTCTTTAATTACCAGAGTTGTCCTGAATAATTCCAAGTATCACAGAGATAAAGGAAAGATTCAAACAGTAAAGACAGACGAATACCTCATCTAGGAAAGCAGTTACATGTCCAAGAGATGAGGTGGGTAACTCTCCAAATAAAACCGCTTGAGAGAAATCATTTACTCCAATGCTTTCAGTAATCTTCTTGGCAATATAAACAAGTTTATGTTTTGCATCTCTTGGAATCTGCAACAAGAGCAAGATAATTAAAGTTCACAATGTAGTTTCCATATTATCAAGCAGGACTTGCTGTATCTAACTTGTAGCTGGTCTGCTGGCAGAAGAAACAAAATCTGGCACCTTGCCCATGTTTACAAATAAGGTTGTTCCACTGCTATTCTCCATTCTGCAAAGTGTATACAGTTCTCTTTGTTCTTTTATAGTGCTAATTTCACAGCATTATTGGTGTGGAAATATCATCTTTCAAAGATATGTCGATTACTCCAGATCATTATATACCATAAAGTCTCATAATTAAAAACAAAAACAAGAAGCATTTAGAATGTGGCTATCTTAGCAAAGGTTATTCTTTAGTATAATCTTTCCTTGTTGGGAAATAAGCCAAACTGAGATGAAGACCAGGAACAAGAGGTTAAATTGTATTTCTATCCTTAAAGCAAAGAACAGAAGTGCTTAATCAAGATATTCTAACATTTCCACAGCTACTGAGTCCTTTCTCCAGATGTCATGACTATTTAACTTAGGTGATACTAGAGTTAACTGTTCTATCTTCTTGTCTACTGAGACTTTTTTTTTTTTAAATTAGGTAGCTAGGAAAGTAGTAAAACAAAAAATTTCAAAATTCACAAAATCCTAAAGGGAGCTCCCGTTATTCTCTTTCTTCTCTGGGATCCTTTCCCCAACTATTACAATGGCCACATCTAGTGATGATAGTAACACTTTACACTGAGGCAATGTACAACCCTAAAGACTGTAAATCTTGCTCCAAACTTCCCACACTTGAAAAATGCTAAATACAAATGCTGTACTTGTAGGTGATACGTTAACCTTCAAGCAGACGAGCAGTCTAAATTTAAAAAAAAGAGAGAGAGAGAGGAAGGAAGAGGAGGAAAGAAAAAAGAGAGGGAAGGAGGAAAGAAGGAAGGAAGGAAAGAACTGCTGCTCCTCTGTGGTTGGTGTGCACAGTGCCCGGGCGCTCCCTTTTTAAGCACTAAGTGTTTTTCTCCAGGATGAAGTGTGGTTGACAGGCAGTCAGACTGAGTACACGACAAGTTATTTGGTCTCTGCCAAACACACTTCTTAAGGACATGGCTCCAGACTGACCCGAGAACAACCGAAAGAGAAGTTATCCGGCAGAGAACCCAGCTTGCGCCTAACGCCCAGGCAGCTGAAAGAAGCGCTGCTTTTCCGGCTTTATCCGGGTCAAGCAGGCTCAAGGGTGACCTTCCAGAAAACTAACCTACAGCGGCTCATCTGCAGAGTGGAAGCGCGTGGGGCATTCTGCGGACCCCCAAGGCAGGGACTTCAAAGAAAGTTTTCTAAAGCGCGCGAGTGCGTGCGCCACGGGTCCCCAGGGAGTCGCGACTGGCCTGTGTCCGCCCAAGTATCCGCTACGCAGGGCGGGCAGCGTGGCCGAGCCCCTCGCCCGCCGTCGCCCCTTACCTCCCGGGAGGCCGCGAGCTGCCCCGCGGCGGCGACGCTGAACACAAGGCAGGCAGGGCTGGGACTCTCCAGAAACTCCGACAGGACTTGCCGGTTGTCCTCGCTCTCCAAATGCTGGCTCCATCTCTCCGCCGGGAGCCCCAGCATCTGCTCCAGGCGGCCGCCGAGGAAGCGCACTCGCGCGTCTCGGGCGAAACTCCGCGCTCTTCTGGCCGCCGCCTCCTCCTCCTCCTCCTCGTCTTCCTCCTCCTCCAGCTCCATCACGCCCACCGCCTCCAGGCCGGCGCTCGGGGTTAGGGGAAGGATCGGGACTTCCCGGAAGCCTCCCGCCTCCCGGGCTGCCACCGGGGCTGCCATCGGGCACGTCCGAGGGGACGCGGGGCTGGCCGGCTCCTCGCGCGCGCCCCAGGTGGGCGAGAACACCCCTCCGCACGCTCGCCCTGGGAGGCGCCCACCTCCTCCTGCGATCGCCCCAGTCGCGGCGGCGAGCTCGTCCCCCACCTGCTGCTACTTGGCAGCGGGCGTCGGCGCCCAGCGCGAGCCCTACGGACAGAGGCGCCGGCCCGGGATGAGCTGCGCGTCCCGTTTCCCGGGGGACGGTGTCCCCGCCTCAGCCCGCTGGGGGCGGAGCGGGCGCCGAGGGGAGGGGCCTTCGGGCTCTAGGCCCAGAACCGGGCGGGGCAGGGGCGTGCCCTCGGCGGGTCTGAGGCACTGCCCTCCGGCTCCTCGGCCCATCGGACATCTCCATGGGGCTCCTAGTGAGAGAGAATAACAGCCCAGTATTGATTAATGGCCGTGGATAAGCAGTGTTGTCTTGTGCCGAGTTCCGTGCTAAATCCTTCACCGTGATTGTTTCAATTAACCCTTAAAAAAGGCAGGGCTCTGACTGGTCAGTTTATTTTATGGGCAGGGGAAGCCAGTTATAGAGCGGCTAAGTAACAAGGAGAAGGGGGAACCGGGATTAAAGCTTCGCGCTGAGAGCTTTCTTCACCTTGCGGAGGGTTGTCCTAATGTCAGAAAAGAGCCAACCCTGCAATCTAACTTGCCTAGTTGTTGAAGTCCCAGACCTGGGTATTCACAATCCTGATTCCGACACTCACCTGCCACTTCCTGGAATGTTAATACGCCCAATAAGAGAATGCCCGGCGCTCTTTGTAAACTCCAAAGTGCTCTGAAAATACGCAGGATTATCGTTCAATCCAAGAGTAAAAGATCGAGGGAGAAAAATTGCAGATTAATTACAGTCTTCAAGATATTGCAACGGGATTTCAGCATGGTCTATCAGTGGCATTCGTGGAGACTATTAAGAAATTCTGGTTACTGAAGTAGCTAGAATTTTGAGGGGAGGAGTCCGCAAACTAAACATTTTTAGTCGATCCCCTTTAATTGTTCATTTCAAAATAAAAACTTCAACCTCCATTCCTCCCATAGGAGCTATGAAGGCGTGTTGCCCTCAATAATCCACATAACAACATTGTTGATAATTGTTTCCATCAGGATCCAGAGCTCGAACAATTTTTCTTTTCAGGATGTTAATTGTCTCTTACAGACCTCTATAAGCTTTTCTAGTTACATGATCAGAATCTCGAATGAACACAGACTCCTAGAAAGCCTTTATAATGCTTCAGGATGTCAAGGCTGCAATCCTTGGCTCCATGGCTTGTAAGCAATTCTGGAAATCACTGCAAACACCTTACAATGCTTCTTAGTCTCTCGTCTCACCCCTATATTCCAGCTTTGCATCCCCCTACCCCAGAGAAACAGGAATTCTGTATATGACTTGTATTTAATTCAAAGTGAAAAACCACTTTCAGATTCAGCAGAAAAAAATTAGATAATAGTGCTAATATTAAAGTTACATATGTAACTCAAAATATAGAATGGAGATTTATTCAACTCATTATTGAGGAAATCAACAAAGTGCTGAACTTGGTTCCAAGAAGAATTAGAAAAGAGATTTCTAGGCACTGGGGAAAGCCTGTTGGAATAAGTTTGCTAGGTTAGATACAATACTCCTTAATGTCCTCTACAGCAATATAATCTTAACTTTCGGGTTTTTGTGGGGGTTTTGAAATAATTTGTATTTCAGAAAAATTTACATTTGTAATGAACAAAAATCTATAAATAAAAATATAACTTCATAGAATTTCTGTCTGTCATAATAGTCCAAATAGTAGATAATGAGTCCAAAAAGTACATTTCTCTAGATAATTAAGTAATCCGTTGGTGGACCAGTTAAACCATGTTCCAATATGACACTGAAAAGACATTCTGCCTTTCCTTTACCTTATTCCCACATGTTGGATAATTTTCCTTAGTAATAATAGTTAACATTCATCATGTACCAACCAGTCAAGGGCCGTGTACTGTGCTGAGTTTATTCATTGGCTCCACAAGTATTTATTGAATGCCAACTAAGTGCCAAGTACTGTTCTAGGTGCTAGAAATACAACACAAAAACATCAGACTACATAGTACTGGAGGTTTTGGCCAGAGCACTTACGTAAGAGAAAGGAATAAAAGGAAACCACATAGGGAGTGAAGAAGTGAAACTCTAGCTGTTTGCAGACGACATGATCTTATATACAGAAAACCTAAAAAAATCCATCGGAAAACTAATAGAAATAATTAACAACTACAGTAAAGTTGGGTACAGAATCAACTTACAAAAATCAGTTGCTTTTTTATACTCCAATAACAAACTTACAGAAAGAGAACTCAAGAATACAATTCTATTTGCAATCGCAACTAAAAGAATAAAGTACCTAGGAATAAATTTAACCAAGGAGGTGAAGGACTTATATGATGAAAACTATAAGACATTACTGAAAGAAATTAATAATGACGTAAAGAGATTCCTTGCTCATGGATTGGAAGAATAAACATAGTTAAAATGTCCATACTACCCAAAGCAATCTACAGATTCAATGCAATCCCTATCAGAATCCCAATGACATTCTTCGCAGAAATAGAGCAAAGAATCCTAAAATTCATATAGGGCAACCAAAGACCCCGAATTGCTCAGGCAATCCTGAGAAAAAAGAACAAAGCTGGAGGCATCACAATCCCTGACTTCAAAATTAACTGCAAAGCCATAGTGACCAAAACGGCATGGTACTGGTACAAAAACAGGCACACAGATCAATGGAACAGAACTGAAAGCCCAGAAATAAAACCACACATCTACGGACAGCTAATCTTTGACAAAGTTGCCAAGAACATACAATGGACAAAAGATAGTCTCTTCAATAGATGGTGTTGGGAAAACTGGACAGCCACATGCAAAAGAATGAAGGTAGACCGCTATCTCATGCCATACACAAAAATAAACTCAAAATGGATCAAAGATTTGAAGATATGTCCTGAAACTATAAAACTCCTGGAAGATAATATCGGTAGTGCATTCTTTGACATTGAACTAAAAAGGATCTTTTCAAATACTGTGTCCTCTCAGACAGGGAAACAAAAGAAAAAATGAACAAGTGAGAATTCATTACCTGAAGAGCTTCTGCAAGGCAAAAGAAACTAGAATCAAAACAAAAAAACAACCCACCAACTGGGAGAAAATATTTGCAAATCATATATCTGACAAGGGGTCAATCTCCGTAATATATAAGGAACTCACACAACTGAATAATAAAAAAACAAACAACCCAATCAAAACATGGGCAGAGGAGATGAACAGACATTTTTCCAAAGCAAATATACAGATGGCCAATAAACACATGAAAAGATGTTCAACATCACTAATCATCAGGGAAATGCAAATCAAAACCACACTAAGATACCATCTTATGCCTGTTAAAATGGCTATAATCACTAAGACTAAAAATAATAAATGTTGGAGAGGGTGTGGAGACAAGGGATGCCTCATACACTGCTTGTGGGAAGGCAAACTGGTGCAGCCACTATGGAAAATAGTATGGAGATTCCTCAAAAAACTAAAAACAGAACTATCGTATGACCCAGCTATCCCACTACTGGGTATCTACACAAACAATCTGAAATCAACAATCCAAAGTAACATATGCACCCCTATGTTCATTGCAGCACTATTCACAATAGCCAAGACACAGAAGCAACCCAAGTGTCCATCAACCGATGATTGGATAAAGAAGATGTGGTATATATATGTACAATGGAATACTACTCAGGCAGAAAAAAAAGACAAATTCATCCCATTTGCAATAACATGGAAGGACCAGGAGGGAATTATGCTAAGCGAAATAAGCCAATCTGAGAAAGACAAACACTAGATGATTTCACTCATGTGTGGAATCTAAACAAATATGTGGACAAAGAAAACAGTTCAGTGGTTACCAGGGGAAGGAGAGTGGTGGGTGGGCACAGGGGGTGAAGGGGAGCACTTATGTGGTAACAGTCAAGAAATAACGTACAAGTGAAATCTCACATTGATGTAAACTATTATGAACTCAATGCAAGAAAAATAAATAAATAAATAAATTAAAAACCCATCAGACTAAGTTTCTGCTCTCATGGTACTGGTGTAAGCTAGATTTATACTGGCTAGACTGGTGCTATATCAACTGGGTTTGCATTCCTCTTCTACTAGGTACTAAGTGTATGTGACCTTGGCCAGCTACTTAACTTCTAGGTGCCTTGGTCTCCTCATCTGAAATAGGAATAATAAAATGGCAGATTCAATTTTTTTCAGTAAATAGTCCCTCTCCACCTTCATGATAAGAGTATAATTTTCTGTTCCCTTTAAGTTGTGCTTGGCCATATGACTTGCTTTGGTCAATGGAATGTTAGCAGACATGACATAAACAAAGGCTTGAAATGTCCTTGCATGGTGGGGCTTGTCTCTTTGTACCTCTGCCATTGCCATGAGAAGAACATCCCCAGCTAGCTTGCTGATACAAGGAACCAACCTGGACCCAACTTGTATCTCAGAGGCAAGTTCAACTAAGTATGATCTAGATCAGTCTACCCTCAATCAACCCACAGATGCATGAACAAGAATAAATGATTATTGTTGTAAGCTACGTAATGGTGGTGAGGCTTTTTATGCGGCACTAACATGGCAATGGTCCATCAGACGGTTGTTGTGAGAATTGATGCAGTTTAAATATATAGAAAGCACGAACACTTAGGTCAGTGCCTGGCCCATTTAAGCATTATAAAGGGTTTATTATTAGTTAGGGAGTGGAAAACTCAAGAAACTAAACAAGCAAAGATAAGGTATGTTTATTATGTTGGGTGATAAATTCTAAGAAGAAAACCAGAGTAAAGGGTGGGGGAGGGGGATGTTAATTAGTATCAATGTTGAAGAAAGCCTCACTTTTGAGGAGAAATCTAAGTGAAAAGAGTGAGCCAGGGATTCTGGGAAAATATTCCAGGCAGATAATAGAGCAAGTAGACCCATAGAGAGGATGCTTGGTTTTGATGAAAGAGCGAGAAGTCCAACAGAGAGAGAACAGCAGGGGATGAGGACAAAGAAGAAGCATGGGACCAAATCCTGCAGGGCTATGGTAATGGCTGGGGTACCGTAAAACAAGATGGTGTGGCAGAAACTGCTAACCATCCCCAGTACCCACTCACTCTTTTTTCCTCTGGGTAATAGAACACTTGCCCCATTCCAAGTTTTAATGGGACTCAATGGTCACCCAGCTGGAAATTTCATTTCCTGGTTTCTCTTGTAACTAACAGAAAGTCAAAGTAATAAGAAATTGTGTGTCAAGTTCTTAAAAAGAATCTGCCAGCCCTCCATTTCTTCTTGTCTTTCCAGCTTGCTGGCTAGTATATGAACGTGGTATGCTGTGCCACGTTCAGTCATGCACATGGCCTTCACACACAAGAAAAGATGCTCAACCTCCCTCACAAAAGGAAATTACAAATTCAAACTATAGTACAATACTATTTTTTCACTTATTAGCTTTAAGATTGACATCATATTCTTGGCATGGCTAGGAAAACAGGCACTCACATATCTCACTGCTGGGAATTCCAAATGATACAACCCCAGAGAATTTGTCAATTTCTAGAGAAATTACCTATGCACTGGCCCTTTGACCCTGCAATCTTATTAGAGGACTAATAGTAAGAGCAAGAGACCAGAAACAACCCAAATGTCCAGCAACAGGAGACTGGCTGAATGAACCAGATAACATCCAAACAATGGAATAATATGCAGCTACAAAAAAGACTGAGAAATACCTCTGAATACTTTAGGGGAATGATTTCCAAGATATATTTTCAAGTTAAAAATAAAAGAGAGAGAAAATGTGTATTCTATGCTACCATTCATCTATGAAAGTGGGCAGGGGGGGAGGGTACCCCCCCACACACACAATCACATAGTATTTGTTTATATTAAAATATAAATACTACAATGGAAGAATAAGCCAAAACTTAAAAAAAAAAGTTTACACATGAGAAAGGATGGAGAAAACAGGCATAGAAGCTAGCTTCCATAAATATACATTCTTTTCTATAGCTGACTTAAGAATCATGTAAATACCTTACATAATTAAAAAATAAGTTTAAACTTTAAAAAGAACTCTAAAAAGCAAGAGCAAAAGGAACCGAATGAACTTACGTGTCTATTGAGTTAGTGGCATAACCATATAGAGAAGAACTATTTCAAGTGATTTTCAAACAGTAGTTAGACAGTATACGCCTGAAGAGATACAACCTAGGAACAAAAAGAACTGTACGAAATAAAATAAAAATAATATAAACAAATGATTTTAACCTGTTTTCATCAATTCTATTGTTAGTAATAGTATTGGTAGTGTGATCGTAAGACTGATTACGTATCGTGAGAATAACGCTGTCCTGGGTTGGATTCTCAGATAAACAGATGCTGAGACTCATTTGTGGGATTTGCACGCAGGTCATTCGTTAGCAAGTGCTCTCAGGGAAAAAAATACCTGTAAGGGACTGAAGAAAGAAGGCCTGGGCAGAGGGAGAAGTCGAATTGTCAGGCAGTTGCAAGAAAAGCCTTGGTTGATCCCATGGGGAGCTCTTAAGCTATGATGACCTTTAGAGACATCTGAAACTGAGACAAGAGAATCACACCTTCAGAGTCCCATCTTGCACTAGCGCAGGAGGCATGACCTTGGCCAAGGCAGTACCCTTTGGCTGAGGGTAATTGCTGGAGAAGGACTCAGCATGAGGCACCAGCAGGCAACATTTCCAGCAGGTGGGAGAATGAGCGCCTTGTTCCTGAAGGGGAAGATCTGAGCAGCACCTCCTCCAAAACCAAAGGAATAACTATGCTGGCGTCCTTGGAAACCAGGAGTTTGGGCACAATAGAATGCAGAAACGGATGTAAGATAGGTGAGGTTAAGTAAAAACCCTTGCGACCTGATTTTGAAATTAAACTTTCAGTATAAACTCATGATATCTTGTCTCTAATAAAATATTCACTACTTAGCTCTGGTCACTGAAAACATTTTAAAACAAGAAATAACCCTTTGCAATGAGCATCCCTAGTGATTAGATGTTCGTCTCTAAATACCATTTCCCACTCAAAGCCACAGGGGAGCTGAGAAATGGCTGACTTCAGCTATTGGTCTTGGAACATT
The DNA here is from genome assembly GCF_037783145.1 of Equus przewalskii. NCBI lineage: Eukaryota > Metazoa > Chordata > Mammalia > Perissodactyla > Equidae > Equus > Equus przewalskii. The sequence continues at coordinate 53,578,915 of NC_091834.1, read as the reverse complement.
TTGTAATAGCAGAAAGCAGAGAAGCTATCAAATGCTCATGAGGGTGTGTCAAAAATTTTCAAGAGCCAACTTGAAGACGCTTCCACTACCTTAAATTTAGAGTAGATACTACTAGAGATGGGGAAGAAACATTGAGCTAAAATTTTTAACAAATGGCTATCCATAGTGTGGCCTGGCTAGACACTACAGAGACTGTTGGGGTCACAGATGCAAGGAGAATTTGTACCCATTCACAGGTTCTTCTCCATGGACATCACAGGATCCTCACTAAAAACGTTTGGTGGGAGCCCTGAGAGAGCCTCCTTTGTGGTTCCAGACAGAGGAAGGGGCACAAGACCCCGCTTTGATCCTTCTCCCCACTGAGGTTTACTGGAAATGACTGACAAAAGCGAGCAAGCCAGCAAACCACCACCACAAGAGGAAATCCTCGCCCAGTCCTCGGTGTAATCTCTTCCGGCACCAGCATAACGCGCTAGACTTTGCATGATAGCGATTTGTGCAGCTTTCTTATTTTTCCTTGTTAGTTACTACGCCCTTTGAAGGCAGGCACTATCAGAACCTGTGTCATTTATTTGTTTGTTTGTTTTTTTTTACCCCCTGTAGCCTCTAGAAATACTATTGTTCAAATATTTGTTGAACTGAAACAAACACTTAAAAAAAAAATGCCAGCAAGAGAAAGATTTCTGTGACCCAAGAAATTTCAGGGCAGGGAAAAAGAGCCTCTGAAGGAAGAAGGGAAAAATAAATCTGTAAAGAGACGTTAAATTACAGGTAATCAGAATGAGAAAATTTTCTTTTAGAAGCACCAGTTCCAGAGAAGGAAAATTTAGAGATTAAATAAATTCATCAAAATTAATATGAAAGGGGGGCCAGCCCCAGTAGCCTAGTGGTTAAGTTTGACACACTCCACTTTGGAGGCCCAGGTTTGGTTCCTGGGAGAGATCTACACTGCCCTGTTAGGGGCCATGCTGGGCTGGCAGCCTACATACTAAAAAATAGAGGAAGATTGACAATGATGTTAGCTCAAGGTAATCTTCCTCAGCAAAAAAAAAAAAAAGAAAGAAAGAATATGAAAGGCAGTTAAGTTGTAGGGGTTATAAGCACAATTATTTCTGAATATCTCCTAAATTGTATTAAACATTATGATTTCTATTCCTGTTTGTTAAACCTTTCCTTGAAATGAGAAATGAAGAGAAACCCTGAGAAAGCGCTCAGAGTTGGGCACAAATGGGAATCGAATAAGGATGAGTGATCCCTCCCAGCGTGGAGGCAGCACACACATGTAATTAAACCTTCCATTTGTCTAGTGCTCAACAGGTTCCAAAGCCCTTTCATATGTGGTATTTTATTTAGTGGAGAGAGATTTAAGGAGGTGAGCCGCGTGCTTAGGTCAGGTCGATCTCCCTTCTTCTAGTGACCTCGCTGATGTGCCCATTGTAACGCTGCTAAGGTTTCTTCCTACACCAGTAAGCACTGTTTGCATTCTTGCTTTTCTCCCTGTATAGTTATATTCCTAATATGTTGGTAGTGAATTGTTCCAGGCTATAGAATATCACATACAACTGGAATATTCCCAAATCTCCAAGGATTAGCATGCCCTCCTTAATGCCCCAATTCCACCAGCACCAAGAAGCACCCCCGACTTTCCCACAATTCCAGCCCCTCACAGAGAGGGCAGTCCTCTTTCCAACACACAGCCAGGGTTGCTTGGGCTGGGAAAGGTTAAAGTTCAAAAAGCATTCTTTCAGTTCACACCAACCATTCTTTTCCTGCTGCCACTCAAGCCCGTCACTCCCCACATCAACAGAGGATGCAGATAATCTCCTGTGAACCTCAGTAGTTTTGTCCTGAAATGATCAGCAAAACTACGATTGGCAAGATCAAGATCTTAGAGAAGAAAAGGGGTTCGCGGAAAGAGAAAGGAAAGAACAAAAATAGCTCAAAGTGTATTTCGTCAATGCTATGATGCACATTTTTTCACATCTTAACATCTCTGAAATTGGGGTGTGTCTTACATTTGTGGTCTACCAAGAGGCATGTCTGTTGTAGTCTTATTGCCCACACATCTGCAGCAAAACTTGCAGAACAGAATACCCTCAGCACAGAGGAAATTCCTGGAGATAATAGTGGAGGCTTCTTCAAGAAATGCTGCATCCTTCCTGCTCTTAATGGCACAGAAGATGATATTGGTTGAAAACTGATGACTCCACGTATATCAGTTATCTATTGCTGCATACCAAATAACTCGCCAAATGAAGCAGCTTGAAACAGCAAACATTTGTTAGCTCACTCAGTTCCTGTGGGTTGAGAATCTTGCAGAGTCTCTCACGAGGGTGTAGTCAAGATGGTGCCTGAGGCTGCAGTCACCTGAAGGCTCGCCTGGGCTGGAAGATGCACTTCCAGCTCACTTAGGTGGCAATTGTCCAGAGGTCTCCGTTCCTCACCACCTGGGCCTCTCCAGAGAGGCACCTGGACACCGGCTTCCCCTGAAGTGAATAATCCAAGAGAACAACTAAGAGGGAAGCCACCCTGACTTCTGATGTCTTAGTCTCTGAAGTCGCACACGGTCGCATCCACTCTATTATGTTCATTAGACACAAGTCGCAAAGTCCAGTCCACCCTCAAGGAGATGGGAATTAGGCTCCTCCTATTGGAGGGAGGAGTAGCAAAGAATCTCTGGATGTAGTTTGAAAACTACCACTCTTGGGCAAAAATGTGACTGAAAAGTTAGTCAGTGAACACGAAGAAATGATTTCATTTACATTTTTAATGTATGTACAGGAATGACACATGAGAAAATATCAAAGTCTACTAGAGCTCCTTCATAAGTGTAAAACAAAACTTTAAGTGTTACTAAAGCATTGTGTTGTCGTGTAATCGGCAGCGTTTTTTAGTGGTATACAAATTAATATAAAATAATATTATTAATAAAAATCAAATAACTCTCCTGCTTTAATTTTTTTTGTAGCTAAGCTGTAACTAGGCCTAAAATACATCCAGCTTGTGAATCCAGAGGACATTGCTTTGTTCTCAAGAATCTACAACAAGCAATCAAAATTTAGACATATTTAAATATAAAATTGAGAGTTACCCTATTCGAAATTCAGTTCATTCTCCTTAAACAAAAGAATATGAAAGTAATTATTGGTTCTCATTATCATAGATATGGAGGTGATAGTCAAAATGTTTACTAAACACAGCACAACATCCATCAATCAGAAGAGATGCTACACATAATATTGAAGGAAAGTCCCAGAGCCCTTTCCTGTCCCTCCAACCCCACACCCCCAGCAGCCACACACACCCCCCCTGCACCCACACACCCCCAGCCCACGCCAGCACCCACACACCCCAAGCCCACCCCCGCACCCCCTGCATCCCACACACACCCCCAGCCCACCCCCACACATTTTATATTAAAAATTTTAATATAAAATTATATAAAATAATCGATCTTGTCTTAGATTCAATAAATAGTTAACAGGCTTCTAAAAGTCACTGAAAATAAAGGTTCCAAAGCAATCACCTTTGTTGATGTAACCAACCAGCTGTGATAATTAACCCTTTCTCTGATGTGCCTTTTAAAATGGTTTAAGGCATCACAATCTGCTGGAGCTGTATCTTGCACAAATTTTATAAGAATTTTCGAATCTGTCCTGTCTTTAAGTGAAATAAGTTTTCCACTTGCATTTTCCTTTGATTTTTATGAGTCTTAGTAAAATGTTTATATAACTGGGCTTTTTCATAAATTTCCTCAGCAATTAAAGGGATTTTTTGGGACTGGGTTTTTCTATCCATACACTGAATGTTTGGAGTATAAACCCACCTGTCCAGGGTTCACATTCAGCTGGGACACCCGTATGGCTACACTGGTTATTAAAATATGGAGATAATTCCATACCAGGAGGTAGACAGCTACTCTGGTTCCCAATCCTCCACGACCACTCCATGACCTCCCCAGGATCCGGCAACTGAAAGAGTAATGCCTGGCACCGGGAGGTGTGGGGGTGGGCTGGGGGTGTGTGGGGGATGCAGGGGGTGCGGGGGTGGGCTTGGGGTGTGTGGGTGCTGGCGTGGGCTGGGGGTGTGTGGGTGCAGGGGGGGTGTGTGTGGCTACTGGGGGTGTGGGGTTGGAGGGACAGGAAGGGGCTCTGGGACTTTCCTTCAATATTATGTGTAGCATCTCTTCTGATTGATGGATGTTGTGCTGTGTTTAGTAAACATTTTGACTATCACCTCCGTATCTATGATAATGAGAACCAATAATTACTTTCATATTCTTTTGTTTAAGGAGAATGAACTGAATTTCGAATAGGGTAACTCTCAATTTTATATTTAAATATGTCTAAATTTTGATTGCTTGTTGTAGATTCTTGAGAACAAAGCAATGTCCTCTGGATTCACAAGCTGGATGTATTTTAGGCCTAGTTACAGCTTAGCTACAAAAAAAATTAAAGCAGGAGAGTTATTTGATTTTTCTTTAAAGATCATAATTATTTGGGGAGTGTTCTGAACAACACCACAGTTAAAAACATCTTACATTTTTCTTAGTAAAAGAAATCAATACTTAAATCATAAATCTGATCAATATTTCTATTAGAACAAAATTTATAAATTGAAGACAAATATTTTCTTTGAATATATTCTCTGGTGATTATCATCTCTTTTCTCATAGCATTAATTCTTTAGAGACAAATGTCAAGATCATAGATTCAAATAAGGATAATATTTAAAAGAAAATTAATATTTTAAAAACATTTCATAAATAAGGTAATACTTTCCTAAAAACACAGAACAATATATCTTACTTATATCTACAAAAATGAAAATTCTTTAGGTAGGTTTGCCCTTTTTTAAATTTCCTTTTTTATGTCAAAGTCTACAATTACAACTGGACACAAGAATGAAAGTATTCCCAGTTGCTAATGGAATTGGTGGACATTCTTACATAGATTTTTAATAAAAATTTGCATCCCCAGTACTTTAAAAAACAAAACAAACGAAGAACTGAGGGTCTTTCCATAGGGCCCCAAGCCCTATTCTAGTCATGATTTACTCCATAAAAATGAGAATTAAAATAAGGTTACATATTATCATCAAAACACGGCTTAATTTTCTAACAATGTTATCTTTCCGTCCACCTAATTACTGAAAGTGAGAGGAAGCAACTACAGTACAAAACCACGGTAACTTATAAATTTAATTCTGACTTATGAGCAGTAATTAGAAATACATATGATGCTTCAACAAACACGCACATGCATATATTTCATACATACGTGTATGAATTTGACAAAGAACAAGACAACATAAAGATAGCTTCAAAGACATAAAACAGTTAAGTTAAAGTTGTAACCATTTATCATATTCTTGAACTGAGCTGGAAGCTTTTTTAAATTAGCTTATTGTTTGCCTTTCAATTGTTTTCCTCAACAGTGGTTTTCAGGCTTGTTGGGTATCCAAACACCAGGAAGCCACGATGCCCTTTACACAGCACCATGAACGACTAATGTATTTAATCCCAGCATAAAATTATACAAGCTAGGAGAGGTTTTACCAGCAGAAAATATAACTTTATTATGGCTTCCACATCTTGAAAATAATACTACTATCAATAAAATATTTATTAAACCACATTTCATAGCAGGGTAATAAATAACACAGTTTGAGCCAAGCCAACCGTCTAGAAAGGCGTGATTCAATGACGAACAGATGTTGGAGACAACTGCTCAAGTTTAATTTCCTCTTCTCTGTAATTTGCTTTTGTCTGATCTTAGCTTCCAGGGTCTGACTTTTTGGCTGACTCTGACTTGAAACTTGTCCATCTTAACTTGGCCCAACTTGACCTGAGCCCTGGCTCCTCCCAGTAGATGCGGGCTTCACACACTCCTGTCTCTGCAAGTACTGGCCAGCCCCTCCCTAGGAGTGGGGAAAGGGGATCTTGAGGTGCTCTGGAAATCTAGCCGAGGGAGGGTTGCAAGGAGGAAGGGCTAGTGCAGAAAAGAGGAACAGCATCCCTTGTGCCTGAACCTGGCACACAGTAGGTGCTCTATAAATGTATGGACTGACTGGAAAAAGCATCTCCAAAGTCAACCTGGGAACAAAAAAGGCAAGTGAGAGTTAAGAACAGAATCTGGAGCCAAGATAACATAGTTCAATGGACAAGGTGGTTGGATGTGGAGAGCAGTTGCTGGCCAGAGGTGCCTGAGCAGGACACTATGCCACTTGGGACAATTTATTTGTTTATATCCTATCTGATTCCACAAATAATCTGTGAAGCTAAATGAAAGTAGCTTAGAGGTCATAAATGGAGAGCATCCTATTTTTCTTTTCTGAACCAAGTCTGAGAGGAAGTCGTCCAGGATCAGAAAACCTTTGGACACCAAATTGCACATTTTCTTTTGTGGCTGCAATTTAGCAGGGAGCTGAAAGCACTGGAGTACTTTCACCCTGTCAGCTCGAGCTCATTTCATTTATTTAACAAATCTCTCTAAACATAGGGAATGATTTTAAATAGAGAAAATTATCCACACACATGTTGAGCGTTGACAAACCGTTAGTGAACGCCACATGAGCGGCTGTTTCTATTTTTCTAATTGGTTTGCTGCTCGTTCACTCGTCTGGTTGTCTACTATCACTTTGAGGTAGGCAAGTGCTAGTTGGAATTAATATTTTAGTATTAGGAAATAACGAAGATCTGAAACTCTAATTTTCCTTAGTACTAGGAAAAGACGATCATCATATAATTTTTATGGAGCACTCTAAACTAGCTCAGATGGGCAGTTTGAGAAAATATGATTAAAACAAGAAATTTCCAGTTTTTCTCCCTGAATTTCTCTCACTGAAATTTCTCCATTTTCCTTTTATGAAATATTGAAAATTAACATTTCAATGTATTGTTGCCCATTTAAAAAAAATCTCAGCATTGGTCCAGCTGGGAAATATTCCATGCCTCCCTACCTTTTGGGTTAATTTATAGTTAACAGTAATAACAACTTCTACCTCTTGAACACTATTGGGTCAGGGGCTTGACAAGAGTTATCTTATTTGATGCTCTTAACAGACCTACGTGGTATTATCCCCATTTTGCAAATGAGGAAAAGAGGGTGCGTAAAGGTTAGCTAATTTGCCCGAATTGTGTGGCTAGTAAGTGGCCAAACCAGGAGTCAAGCCCACACTCCTCTGCCTCCCAGTCAGGGACACCTCTGTCACAGGGCTTTGCTGTTACCAGGGAGATGGACGCTGCCTTCTAAGAGGGCCTTCAGACTCCAACCGCGAGGATTACAGGGTCTGCAGGATGGTGCCGTGCTGCCACCTCTTACCTCGCTGCAGCCATCCTCCTTTTGGCCCCTCTAGACTGTTGTTTCAGCCCCGGTCCCGTCTCGGGGCTCAGCCATTTCGCTGGCTCTCGTCCCCTGGCTGTCCCTCAGACCCTGATTTGCACGGCTTGCTTCCTGCCTTTCCTGATGACCCCCGTACAGATGCAGCCCCAGTGCTCCTCGTCACCTGTAGCCACTGGTCCTCCCTTGACCTGACCACCCTCTCATATGCGTGAACTCTATGAGAGCAGGGACAGGGCTTTTTGTCTTATTCTCTGCCTCTCTGACACCTGCATCGTGCCTGGTATAAAGCAGACACTCAATAGCCGTTCAATGAGTGGAGACTCAAAACTCGAACTTTTTAGTCATTGTGACTGTTAAGTTCTGGAGCAAATTAACGTTCAGAAATAGAGGACTCGAGAAAAATGTAGCTCTATGGAAACTATTGATATACGTCTTTATAGAGATTTTATTTTAGGCCATGTGTGTACACTTAGGCCTATCTGTAATTTGTGGGTTTTCTTTCAGCAGCTTTAACAACAAAATAATTTTATTTTGAAGTTTGAACTTCCTAATCTAACCCAAATGTCATATTGACATATACCTGTAAGGTCACACATAGCATATGCATACGTTATCTATATAAATGTACTTGATTTTACAAAAATATAGGGAAGAAAAAACCCTGTGGATTACGTTTCCACTGAACAAAAAATTCAGAGCCACAGCTATGAAAAAGGATTATTGCTAATTGCGAGGAAACACAGCTATTGTTTCCTTGAAGAAAATTTTTATTGTAAAATATTTATTTTTTATGGAACATTTCAAATATCGTAAGCTCATGTGAAACTTTGGCTTCACTGTCACCCAGTTTTTGTGGTTGACTTCACTAGGGAACATCCAGTGTACTTAAGGCTTGAGTATGTGTATTTAACTGCGGGCAGAATAGCGATCCATGATTTATCGCGCAAGTACCTATTCTGTTTAAAGAGAATGGATTTTATGTCAGTACGGTCTAATGTAATACATGTATTACTAATTCAAATCCTTACTATAAAGAGCTGCTATATATGTACATGCATACATAAATTGCTTTTCTGGGCCAAAGTATTACAAATAGCATATTGATTTTTTCTTTTTATACATGAAAACTTGGAGTATTATTAAAATTCTGAAATCTAGTAATTGGAACATTTTTTCTTTCAGAAGAAGAAATTAGACAAAAATAAAGGTTTACAAGATCTATCTTCCTTTCCCTCCTTCTTTCTTCAACTATTTGCACTTGAGATTACTCTCACATATCTAAAAATAAGTCATTTTATTGCCACCTGCTTCTAAGAACACAGCCTAAAGCCTATGCTAATTAGCAAATCTTAAAAGAATGGAAATACAAGCTTTAAAAATCCTGCTACACAATTACAAGTTGGTTGTGTGTATATTAGACATCATTGCTTGGGCAGTAAATACAGTAAAACCATGATTCAGATGTACTGAAGAATAAAGTACTTCACATCTCTTGCACATACCTGCAGTCTCTGCACCCTGTTAACTAAGCATTTGAACTTTTAATAAACAAGCTATGCTATCTTTTTCCCCTAGTTTTTGAAGTTATCATTATGAACAGCATTGTAAACCACACCATATATTAGTGCTGCTCCTAGCACTGCATCAGCTTTCCTAACGTTACACCAACGGTTTTACGTAAACAATTTATGATAAAGTGAAGAGCACTACTTTGATGGTATTTTCATTGATTCAGCCTGGTTCATGGTTACACGGTTGAAGTTCCTACAAGTCCAAGAATCAAAACTCGTACTACACCACATTAAAAATTTAAAAAAATAAAAAATTTTAATCTTCTAATTACATTATCCCGTTTTCTACATCATCCTCCTGATGCTTCCAAATGTTAATTTTTCAGGTGACTAAAATATACATCTTTAGTTTTGATACAAATCTTTTGAAAAATTTCTTCCTTACTGATTTTGTTGGGCACAGTAGCATGAATTCAACTGTTTCTTGATTCAGTCATTGTTACGAATAGATATTGTTACACTAAGTTGGAACATGACCATGTCTTTCCCTGAGGGCGCTGCCGTACAGGTGATCTACCCACACACTATCGCCCGATGGCGACAGATTTAAAGACTCTTTGGAGTCTTCGTCAGTGGGCCAGTGTACTCTCACTGTCTCCTAACATCGCCCGCCTCTCACTTTGCTATATCTAATCTGGCCTGGGTTTGGAAATCTGATAACTGAAATTGTTCCAATAATGTATTTATTTATCATGTCAGTAAAGTCCTCCATAAGATTGGCAGGGCTCTCTCAAGGGGAAAAGACAACAGCTTTTGCTTATAGACTTTGTGGCATCTACGTGGCATACATGCTTCTTAGTGTTTCTGTGAGCTTAAATAATATTTTAATTATGTTTTCGTTTTTAGCTCTTCCTACAATTTCCTAACATTCATAGCTGAAAAAATTTAAGTTAAAAAGGTCCCTAAATCAAATTTTAATTTCCATAAATGTCTAGAGCAATGGCTGCAAATTAACATGAAATTTGAATTGGAGTTCTTTGGCAGTATGTTCAGAGAAATGGTGACCAGATCCTAATACCAGGAATTATGAAGAGTTGCCAATACGTTTGCTAGTGAGAAGCATTTACTTTCCAGTGTTCATCGTGATAAGAAGGTTGATAGTTCAAACAATTTATTGCTGCTTTATAGTATACATAATTAAATGAAGAAACATGTTAAACTCAAGGGAATTTTTAATAGGTTACTTGCAATAGTTATTGCAGGCAACAACTTGTACATGATTTTATTTCCAAATCACAAAAAACAAATTTTATACAAATCAGCACTGTAAAAATGTCAATTACAGCCCCAGAGGCTTTGCTGGCAGAATAATTGTCTAAATTCTAGGATATGGGAAACAGCTTTTTTTCCTGGATTCATCTTTTTTTTTTTCATTTTCTTTTTTTTTACAAAAAAAAATTTACAAGTGAAATGTTACTACAAAACTTTTTATAAGGAATTTTTGCAAAACATTTACATTTTACCATCAACTATTTCTGTTTTAAAATCCTTATGTAGATTCAATACCCTATGCTGCACATCAATTTATGTGGGATGACAACTTAGTGACATGCAGAAAAAACACCACAAGGCATTAAAATGAAGACTTAAATACAAATATTGTTTGCAATAAAACAGTTATAAAATTGAAAAATAGGACCTAAACATCATGCTTATCTAAGTTTGACAAATTAACTTTTTCTCCTAGATTACACACTTTTATTACTGCTCTCATGAGAGTGTGATAAATAATGACTTAACATCAAGTTCTAATGTAATCAGCAACACATACACAAACCTAACCAAAGAAAGTATACTGTAAGAAAAAACTATTCTAACACTGGAGTTCTACCATGATAAATACATAGCTTTGCACTGATAATTACAATAAAGAAAAGTTTTATAACAGTGGCAAAGGGAATGAACAGTGAAATGCCATTAAACAAGACTCTACTGCACATCTGTGCCCTATTACTTATAACAGCTATATCCCACTGAGTCAAATAAAGGACACGGAAATTTACGATTCTTATAAGACAGAAAAGTGGATTCAGAATGGTATGCAGAACAGACTGTCAAAATATTTCTAATTTCAGCGGTGAAATGTGCACCTGCTAACACAAATTAATATATTTTATATGCTATAAAGCTATCCAGATTCAGTTTGTTAAATTTATAATAGGCCTCATTGTTGATTAAAAAATAACTTCCATTTCTGATGAGCATACATAAGTATGCATTAAAACTGGTTCACGGAATAATGGTGCAGAGAGCTCATACTTGGTATTAACAACAACAAAAAGTGTCACTCTGAGGAAACATGATTCAAACATTAGGAAAGTTTCTTCGCATAAAAAAATTTATAGCACTGATTGTGTAGCATAATGATAGATAAAATATATATTTGATGTTTCAGCTCCTATATAATAAAATTAAAATTAACACTACCAAATGCTCCTCTGTACCAAACAAAACAACAAACTGAGTCTGATGTTTTAAAGCCAGATACATCAGTTGTTAAGAGTACATTAAATAAAATATACAAAACAATTTACAAAATCCAACTAAAATTTAAAGACTTTGTTACAAGTCTACAAAAGCTTTAAGAAACTTGAAATTTATAACCACAGTGTAAAAATTTTTTTTTCCTTTAATCTCAAAGCTTTTTTATACAAACTGAAAGCACAAAAGACCTTCAGTTTTATATAACGCTACAAAGGGCTGGCCTAAAGTGTACATAGTGTAAACAGTGATCATTACAGTATTTCTCCTTCATCAAAAATACAAGAAACATCACAATTTTGGAAGAGAATTCGCATGAGTAGTACTTTTCCTGAAATAACAGAGAATGCACAAAAAAAACCCATGTACCTATATTCAAACAGTCCCCAAACTGTTGATAAACCGAGCAGTTAAACTTTACTTTTCAAACGATCAATTCCAATTCCATTATGATTCTGTGTAAATATATTTTTAAAATATGAAATATCTTACTAATATTTAAGCTACTGGTATAATCCAAATTTTTTTCATATGAAATGCTTGGCCATCTTTCCTATAAGTTCCTTGCATAAAAAATGAAATACATTATTTTTCTTTAGTCACTTACATGACTGAAAATTATTCTGATTTTTAAAAAATAACTTTTGCTTCATAATATCATATCTGTTATATATTTGTTAGGCTGTCTTTATAGGGTAATTCAGTTATTGACATAACATAAAGACATTACTATGTTATAAATTCTTAATCAGCCTTCTAACGCAATACTAGAAACAAAATGTGATTGGCTCATTTTTAGTAGAGAGGAAAATGAAAATTGCAATGTAGTTAAAAGATAATTTTCTGCTGGCCTTAAAAAAAGTATGATAATTCTTTCTTTGGCTACCAAGTCAAAGCATAAAGAATTCTGCACATTGTCAACATAACTCATATTTACAGAATATGCAACTACAGAACAATTTATACTTTATGCAAATACTTCCAATATAAACATTTTAAATGAATTTTGTGGTTCAACCTAGGGCTAGGAATATAATCAATCCTAACTTCAAAACCTTACATGTTAAGTTCCCTCATTTTATTTTTCTGAAGCTACTATGAGTTTTGTATTTTCCTAAGGTTTCGATCTAAAATTTAACCTAAGGTTTAGCTCTAAGTTCCTCGTGTCTCCAAATGGAGAAAGTAATTGGACTTCACTGATTGTCTGCATACACACTACTATAATGTAGTGGTAATAATGATCTGAGATGCATCTCAGATTACTTTTTTGGAACTTACCTAATTCAACTGTAGAAGAATTTCTAACATTTAGAAAAGACGGCCAAAACTATTTTCAGTTGACTTTTCAAAAATCAAGCTAAGGAAATAAAGTATTATCCCTATTATGAGTTAACTATCTGTTTTCTGTGCTATAGGAAAAAAAATCCATGTAAATTATTACTGACTGAATTTATAACAAAGTACTTTCAAAGAAAACAAGTCCAATTAAGGTCCAGCCTGCAAACTACTGAGGTCTGTCTTTTTAAACACGTTAACATATGATGTTAAGAGAGGGGAAGATTCTGTTTAAAGATTACGTGATAGATTTCCAAATAACTACAACTTATACTATGGAGGAAATACTTTCTATCTGTTTCCAGTACATCAGTTTGCTTTTTGTATTTTTAAAAATTCAACACTTCACATGTTGACCCAAAATCTTGGAACACTTAAAGAAGCCAAGAATGAACACATGATTTCCTACTCTGTAATCCACTTGACCAGCCCATTTCCAGATTTTCAAAGGTGTGTAAACTTAAGTGCAGCACTAGAGGTCTCTGTTATAAATAACTTTTCAGAATTCTTCCATGTTGGTTGAAACATTGGGAGTTGCTGGGTTTGAATCTTGAGAAATGGCTGCAACTGTGACAATTCTTGGGGAGCCAAGCACCTCTGTAACAGACGAGTCCAGTTCTCCCGAGGTAACAATGGCAAGAGCTGTCCCGCCACCTTTCTTATTCTGGTGCGTTTTGACATGTTTGGAGAGATGATCACTCCGCATGAACCTTTTTGAACATTCTGGGCATTCAAATCTCTTTTCACCTAAACAGAAAAATAGTAAATGAATAGTGACTCTTTTTCTTTAAATGAAATTATAATTTAAAATAATTTCTCTTCTGGTCATACTATACTTTTGTTTAACCTTTGACTAGTTGCAAAATTCTTTGTTTTTATTTTAAGATGCTGTCAAACAAGCAGTGCAGTATAGGAGAAAGAGCATTGTGACTGGTGATAAAAGATCTGAGTTAAAATTCTGGTTCTGCTAAGAACTGGAAATAAAAGCTGGAGCAAGTAAAATAACCAGTCTGGGCCTCAGTTTCCCCATCTATGAAATAAGAGTGTTTCTAACAGATTATCCCAAAAATCTTTTCCAGGTGTAACAACATATAATGTTCAAGGTTCATGTTCACTCTTCCTTAAAACACACTGTCTGGGTTTTGGTTATAATACCTACAGGCATGAAATACCTCAGAACTATTTAAAATAAAATCAGTTAACAGTGTACTGAGTTTCTTCACAAGGCAAAAATGAGAGCTGGGAAAATACGACATTTCAAATTTATTAAGTGTTTTTAGGTCTCACAGATGAAGACTGTTAGGTTCTGGTATACAAAGTGATCCTTAAATATGCTCTCTTTAAGATATAAGATAGTTCTACTGGAACTAACTACTTCTATATTTTGGAATAAAAACTAAAGTTGACCAAAAACAAGAAAGCTATTTCATTTTTGTGTATAATGGATAGAGCACATAAAAATTTGGTTAACTGGTATATTTTGATGTTCACAAGCAATCAACTACTAATTTTACAGGGAAAGACTAAAGCTACTACTTAAGAGAATGAAACAATGTGTTCCCTGCCTGACAGAACTTGGATAATAAAATTCAGTTCAGCTCACTTCTATACTTGGCCCTGCTTTTGAATTACCAATAGAAACCTTTAAATTCAAGTTTGTCCATGTCAGATATTTTCCCCTCTTCATGTGTTTGCTTTTATTTTTTAGAAAATTACATTTGCAGAATCTCATTGAACTTTTCTCTTTCAGTCTTGAAAAATTAAATGAAAGGATAAATAAATGGTTTAGAAAACATTATCAAAGACATTAAAAATAAAGAGTTAAGCCTTAGGTAAAGCAGTTTTCACTTTATGAATGCTGATACCTAGAAAAAGGTGAAAAATAATTAAACGATGGTTTAAGTTTAGGATCAACCCTGAACTCCTTTACCTTTCAAGTTTCCCATCTTATTTAAAAAAAGAAAATTTCTCAGTTTACACATTTTAAAGAGAAGAAATCTTAAAGATCTTATTTTACATTTTCATTTTATAGATGAGTAAGCTGAGGCTCAGAAATTAATTTGCCTGGGAATCATACAACTTAATATCAGAGCAGGATTCAAGGCACCCGATTTCTAGTTTGGGTTTATGTTATGTCACCAGAGTTCAATCAGACACCTCTTTTCTTTTATAGCAACAATGGCTGAGAATAATCAGAAACAAATTAGGTAGTGATGGCCTGAGATCACTGAGCAAACAACAAATTAACTGGGTGGTCAACCTGTACACAGAGGATGTTTAACAAGTATTTGTGGACCATCTGCAATTTGCCAGGCACTGGTGATACGAAAGTGAGCAAGCGAGAGTCTCTGACTTTAAGAAGCTTCCATTATCTTGAGACAGTCATTTGCAACCATGTGGAACCAATGAAAAAAGAAATTCAAGTCCCCAGCTACTCAGTGGCAAACTGTAAGATAAATGGGAAATGATGGTGACATGGTTGGTGTGTGGACTTTCTCGTCTGTCTACTCCTAAGTGGTGGGGGTGTTCAATTAATTTCAATAATAAAAGTTGGCTAGAATCTCAAAATTAGTAAATTATGTTGTACAAGTAAGTAAGGGAATGACGTTTCAGTTTATTATCTTTTTCCACACAGAAATGTGTTTTCTGTGGTGCCAATTTCTAAATTCCCAACTCTTGGCAAACATTATCATTTTCTTTATCTCAAGGACGTACAGAATTCTTGTACTAACTATATATACAATATCTTTATTATATTTATAATTCTTTTACTTATTTTTATAATTATTCTTAGTAGACTAATATTTTTTATAATTAACGAAACTAATTATCAAAACTGTTGATATTAGTTACGGTAGGCAGAATGGCCCCCCAAAGAAGTCCATGCCCTAATTTCTGGAATTTGTATCTTTTATGACATGGCAAAAGAGACAGAACCAAGGGTATAGAGTCTAATATAGGGAGTTTATTTTGAATTACCTGGGTGGGCCCAATCTAATCACATGAGCTCTTAAAAGCAGACAGCTTTCTTCAGCTGGAGTCAGAAAGATGCAGCAGGAGAAATCACCGAGATAAGAAGTATCAGAGGGACTTGAGCTGCTGTTGCTGGAGGGGGCCACGTGAGAAGTATGAGACGGAATGTGGGGAGCCTCCAGGAGCAAACACCAGCCCCCAGCCGACAGCCAGCAAGAAAACAGGGACCTAAGCCCTACAACAGCAAAATCTGAATTTGGCTGACAATGTGAATGAGTCCAGAAGCAGATTCTTCCCCAGAACCTTCCGTAAGGAACACAGCCCAGCTGACACCCTGATTCTGACTTTGTGAGATGCTAAGCAGAGGACTTAGGCCGAGCCTGTTTGAACTTCTGACTTAAAGAAACTGTGATACAATAAATTGTGTCATTTTAAGTGGCTAAATTTGTGGTAGTTTGTTATGGCAACAACAGAAAACTAATAGTTATACAACATACACCTTGAAAAAAATTAAAGCCTGATAAAATAAATTATAGCTGATCTATTATATGGTTCAAGATCTGTGAAGTATCTTCATTAAGAGAATCCAAAGCATGTCAAGGACAAATTCCAAATTTTAGTTCTTTAAGAAAATCTCAAGGACATAACCCAGGGGCCGGCCCTGTGCCTGAGTGGTTAAGTTCATGGCTCCACTTTGGTGGCCCGGGGTTTCGCCGGTTCGAATCCTGGGCACAGACATGGCACCACTCATCAAGATATGCTGAGGCCGTGTCCCACACAGCACAACCAGAATGACCTACAACTAGAGTACAGAACTACATACTGGGGAGCTTTGGGGAGAAGAAAAACAAAAAAGAAGCTTGGCAACAGATGTTAGCTCAGGTGACAATCTTAAAAAATTATAAAAACAAAAAATAAAAGGAACATAACCCAAACAATTTTAGTTTAAGTAACTGAATGCAGAAAAAACAAACGCTTCTTTTGCCTAGATTATTAAGAGAATGCCATGCTGTACTACATGATTATTAAAATATGGTAGTTTTTAAAAGGATTTAAATAGAAGATTCATATGAAGAAACTACATTAGATTACTTCCTAACATGATATTAACAGTAATTTCTCTCAAAAAAAATGCTGAGATTTTCAAATGGAATCACAGATTTGAACAGATCAATGGAATAAATCAGATCTTTATTTATTTGAAGTAGCCATCAAGAGGCAACTACTTAGATGTCATAGTTCTGTCTAGAATCTAGTTTTCAAAATGTTGCCATCAAATAAGCCAATATAATGTACAAAATATACTTTATAAATTACTAATGTTATTTCTAAGCTTGTCATTTGATAAAATACCTCCACATGTAGAGATTAAAATTAATTTCAGGAGCAAACTAAGGATCTGTATTAGTTTCCTAGATTTCTGTAAGAAAATACCATAAGCTAGGTGGCTTAAAACAAGAAATATTTAGTCTCTTGCAATTCTGGAGGCTAGACGCCCAAAGTCTAGCTGTCAGTAGGGCAACGCTCCCAACAAAGGCTCTAGAGGACTCTTCCTTGCCTCATCCTAGGTTCTGGTGACTTATGGCAATCTTTGGCATTCACTGGCTTGTGTTGTATCTCTTCAATCTCTGCCTCTGTCTTCACATGGCCTTTTTCCCTGTGTCTCTGTCTTCTCCTCTTCTTATATGGACACCAGTCATTGGATTTAGGGCCCACTAGGTCCTGAATCCTAGGCACTAGGCATAGTATGATCTCATCTTAATTCATTTAATCTACAAAGAACCTATTTCAGAATAAGGTCACATTCACAGATACCGGGGATTAGGACTGAACGTGCTTTCTGGGAGACACAATTCAACCCACTACAGGGACATTTTAAAATGTCTGGAATTTGTGGGGTTGTCCTGGAGGTGCAGCAGTTAAGTTCATGTGCTCCACTTCATCAGCCTGGGGTTCACCAGTTCAGATCCCAGGCACAGACCTACACACTGCTCATCAAGCCATGCTGTGGCAGCATCCCACATATGAAGTAGAGGAAGATGGGCACAGATGTTAGCTCAAGGCCAATTTTCCTCAGCAAAGAGAGGAGGACTGGTGGCGGATGTTAGCTCAGGGCTAATCTCCCTCATAAAAAAATTAATTAAACATCTGGCATTTGTTATATAGCTAAGTAACAAACACACTGTCTGCTCAAGAAATAACTTTCATCAAATGTCCATGAACAGCAGATATACAATTCCTTAGTAAAACTAACCAGACTTTTATATATAACTCACATTACAGACATCACTTTTTGATTTGTTCTAAGAAATCTAGTTATTCATATTGAATGATTAGTAGTCCTTGGATTCTTCCAACCCTCCCCTGCAATGCCCTCAACCTATCAGTCCGTCCTGGACACTCCTTCCTACCTACCCACCCTAGAATATTTAAACAAATCTTTCATAAGTACCCTCAATTCTCCTCTATCATTACCTGTGAATAAAAGTAAATTAAAAGGAGGAGAGAAGACAATTTGGGAGAAGTCATATGGCTTAAATTTTCCTGAAGTAGAAGACTGGGAGTGAGAGGAGGTTGAGTGGAAATGACAAGGGAAATAAGAAGACTTAAGAAGGTTTATATAATTATTAAGGTACTGAGGAAGCTGACAAAAAAGAATAGGATTTGACAGGCTGTTCTGAGAGACTAGCTGAGATTTGAGACTATGAATTTACAGAGACATCAATTTGCATAATGAGTAATTTTTTATTTCCTCCTTCAGTAATTATCTACTCAAATATAGAAGCCCTTTGGTCATTTCATTATAAATGCTTTTTTAAAGGCAATCTTATCTACTCTAATAGTTTTAACTATCATCTATAAATGGATGACTACATCATGATCCAGATTCCTAAACTCAACTGTGAATTCGACATCCCCAAGATGTGCCACAAACAGCAGCATTCAACGTCACAAAAACTCATCAACTCTCTCTCTAATCCTTATAATTCTTCAGAAATACAGGGGGGAACACCCCCCAAACCATGAAAGAAGTAATGCCACCAAAGATTCACTCCAAAAATTGACTCCTCTATGAAAGGAATCAGAAAACCTAGAAAAAACTATCAAAATCAACCCTTTTACACTCTCGAAATCAAGGCTTAATCAAGGCTTGCAGTGACTCAGGGAATGTTTAATAAAGAAAAACGGCCGAATCTTGGTATGAACAGCAAGCTTTCTGATGTTTTAGTCTGCCTGGTTCCATTTTTCACTCGCCAGCAGCCTGGCAGCCACCAGAGGGAGCAGAATAGAGCTAGAACTCTTTTAAAACCTCAATCCCAAAGAATTATCATTATTTGATCTGTTAGTGGTTCTTTGGAAGACCCACTTAAAAGACTGTTGTATTTAACCTGACTTGGAGATAGCCCAATGTGAAAAGCATTCTCTGGGGGTGGAGAAGGGCATGTGTTTATCTAAAACAATTATAGGCAAGTGTTTTAACTTCATGGATGCCCGAGTTAACGGACAACACTTGGAACAAACAATAAATAGACTAAACACAAAGCTTAAAAAGAAAAGCTGGGAAGTAAGAAATCCACAGGGGCTTTGAAAAGCTCTGACATACTCCTTGGAATCTAGAAGGCCACATACATGCTTAGGGCTATGAGCCTACTCAGAAAAGGTCTGAGAAGGCCCAAATTCTCACCTGTGCCTAACCTTTGAGGCGCTGCATAAGCAGGAAGTGAAAGCTAAGGCAGAATTTCAACTGTCTGGCTGACTGTTAAAGGGTGCCTGAACATGCACACAAAGCCTCTCAGCAAAGACAGAGAGATGTTGGTCTCAGGTATTTGAAGAAAGAGTATTTGAAGAAATGATGGCTGAAAACCCCAAATTTGATGAAAAACATTCATCTACACATCTAAGAAGCTCAATAAACTCTAAGTAGGTTAAACTCAAAAAGATTCACACTGAGACACATAATAATCAAATTGTTTAAAGTCAAAAACAAAGAGAGAACCTGAAAAGAGGTAAGAGAGAAGTGACTCATCACCTACAAGGAATAGTCAATAAAAATAACAGCTGATTTTTCATCAGAGATCACAGAGGCCAGAAAGCAGTGGGATGATATATTCAAAGATGAAAGAAAGAAACAGTCCACCAAGAATTCTATATACAGCACAACTATCTTTCAAAAATAAGGAGAAATTAAGTTATTCCTAGATTAATAATACCTGAAAGAATCTGTCTCTAGCAGATTTGCACCTATAAGAAATACTAAAGGGAATCCCTCAGGCTGAAATGAAAAGACACTAGGCCATAACTTGAATCCATATGAAGAAATAAAGACCACCAGGTAAGGTGACTACATAGGTAAATATAAAAGATAGCATAAATGCATTTTTAATTTGTGCAATCACTAAGAAAATAATGAAAATTATCTATCTATATCTATCTATCTACCTACCTATCTATATCTCTCTATAGAGAGAGGGGAAAATGACAAGGGAATTAAAATATTCAAATAACACACAATGAGTATTTAACATAAGATGTCAATAATGGAGGAATAGAGGAACAAAAAACATAGAAGATACAAAGAAAACAAATGCCAAAATGGCAGAAGTCCTTATCAGTAATTGCATTTAATATGAATGCATTAAACTCTCCAATTAAAAGGCAGAGATTAACAAAATAGATAAAAAACATGATCCAATTATATGCTGTCTAATGTTAGCTGTTACTGTTATTGCACGTCTGAATTCGTTTACTGCTCCCATGGCTCATTCTTAACTCATCACTAATCACTCAACTTGGCAGAAGGAACTAAGTTTGGGGCCTTGGTAAAGAAGTCAGTCAGCCTCTTAAGACTTCAGTTTAGTCTTAATTTATAAAATTATGTGGTTGCACAAAATCATTTTTAGGAGTTCCCTGGCTCTAAGTCCCATTATCCTTGGTAGAGTTAAGAGAAGTGTTGCATGATACCGAGGCACATGCGTGAGGCTGAAGAGAAAATTCTTTTGGATTCTTAAAACAAAAATTAATTACAAAATCTCACTCCCTTTCTATATTGCAATTTCTCAAAGATAAGAGCTTGTCTCACACTTTTAAAAACTTATGATTTAATTTATATACAGTAAAACTGATTCTTTTTAGTACATAGTTCTATGAGTTTTGACAAACGCATCAAGTCATGGAGCCATCACCAAAATAAAAATACAGTCATGCATCACTTAACAACGGGAATATGTTCTGAGAAATGTGCTGTTAGGCGATTTTGTCATTGTGCAAACATAATAGAGTATACTAACAGAAACCTAGATGGCCTAGCCTACTACACACCAAGGCTATATGGTACTAATCTTATAATTAACTTATGACTGTGCATTGCATAATGATATTTCGGTCAACAACGGACTACGTATATGACACTAGTCCCCTAAGATTATAACAGCTGAAAAATTCATACTGTGACACTGTAGCCATTGCAAGTCATAGCACAGCCCATTACTCACATGTTTGTGGGTGATGCTGGTGTAAACAAACCTACTACACTGGCAGTCATATAAAAGCATAGCTATAGTAGTAGGCTATCCCGTCTATGTTTGTCTAAGTACTCTATGATGTCGGCACAATGACAAAATCATCTGACACAATTCTCAGAACCTTTCCCTGCCATTAACTGACACATGGCTGTAGAAGAGCTGCTATCACTTACAAAAATTTCTTCATGATCCCTCTTTATAGTCAAACTCTCCCTCCTTCCTTACACATCGGAAAACAGTGAACCGTTCTCTCTGCCTCTATAGTTTTGATTTTCCCCTAATGTCATACAAACTGAATCATACAATAGGTAGGTTTTGATGCTGGCACCTTTCACTTAGCACAATACATCTGAATTTCATCTATGTGGTTGAGTGTATTAATAATCCATTCTTTTATGTTGGGGAGTAGTACTCCAATATTTGGATATACCACAGTATTTTATCCATTCACCAGTTGAAGGACATTTGGGTTGTTTCCTACTTGGGGTGATATAAATAAATCTGCTATATATATTCATAGTTTTCTGTGTGAACATAGCTTTTATTTCTCCAGAGTGAATACTAAGGAGTGGATTACTAGGTCATATGGTAAGATTATGTTTAACTTTAAAAGAAAATTCGAAAATGTTTTCCAAAGGTGCTGTGTCATTTTGCATTCCCACCAACAATGTATCAGAGTTCCAGCTGCTGTGCATTCTTACCACTACTTCTCATTGTCAGATCTGATATTCTAATAAGCGTATACTGGCATTTTGTTGTGGTTTTAATTTGCATTTCCCAAATAACAGATGATGCTGAACATCTTTTCATGTGCTTATTCACCACGTCTATCTTCCTTAGTGGAGTGTCCAAATCCTTTGACAATGTTTAAAAACTGGGCTGTTTGTTCACATATTGTTGAGTTTTGAGAGTTTTTTATACAATATATTCTAGATAAAGGTACACTGTCAGATATGCGGTTTTCAAATATTTTCTCCCAGTCTGAGTCTTGTGTTTTCATTTTCTTAACAGGACCTCTCATGGAGCGAGTTTTTAGTTTTTATGAAGTCAAATTTGTCAATTCTTCTTTTATGGATTGTATTTTTCGTGTTTTATTAAAAACTTTAGCCTTATCCAAGGTCACAAAGATTTGGTCCTATATCTTATTCAAAAACTTCCATAGTCTTAAGGTTTTAGATTTAGGTGTGAGTGATTTTGAGTTAGTTTTTGTAAAAGATATGAGGTACGTAGATTGAAGATCTTTTTTTGCACGTGTCTGTCCAATTCTTCCACACCATTTACTGAAAAGACTACCCTTTCTCCACTGAACTGTTTTTGCACCACATGTGTATGGGTCAATTTCTGGACTCTCTAGTCTGTCTGTCTTATTTACGTGTCCTTCTTTTCACCAAAATCTCAGTGTTGATTACTGCAGCTTTACAGGAAAACTTGAAATCATGTAGTGTCAATCAGCCAACTCTGTCATCTTTCAAAATTGTTTTGGATATTCTAATTGCTTTGACTTTTATAAAAATTTTATAATCAGTTTGCTAATATCTACAAAATGGTGCTGCAATTTTCAGAAGGACTGCATTGAATCTGTATATATATTTGGGAGAACTGATATCAAAACAATATCGGCCCATCGAATCTACTAATCTGGTATATCTCTCCATTTGTAGGTCATCTTCAATTTCTCTCACCAATGTTTTTAATTTTCAGTATACATATCTTGCATACACTTTGTTAGATTTATAGCAAGTGTTTCACTCTTTTCATCCTATTATAAATGACACTGTTTATTACACTACTTACATCCAGTTGTTCATTGCCAGGACACAGAAATACAATTCATTGTGTATATTCACCTTGTATCCTGCAATCTTGCCAAACTCATTTATTAGTCCTAACACCTTTTTGGGGTAGAGGCCACAGTTTTCCTAAACAGACAACCAGACTGTCTGCAAATAAAGATAAGATACTTACTTCTTCCATTCGAATCTGTATGTCTTTTATGATGTTTTCCTGGTTTAATGCACTGAATTAATGAATTCCAATACTATGGTGAATAAGAATGATAACATCAGACAACTTTGCCTTGTTTCTGATCCTAGGGAGAAGCACTAAGTCCTTCATCAGTAAGTACAATGTTAACTACAAATTTTTTTGTAAATGGCCTTTATCTGGTTCAGGGTGTAACGTTCAATACTTAGTCTGCTGAGAATTTTTACCAAACTGAATGCAAATTTTCCCAAATACTTTTTGTGTAATTATTTAAGTAATCACGTGATTTTTTCATTCTTTTGTTGTTAATATGGTAAATTACATCAACTGATTGATTTTGCAATATTCAATCAGCCTTTCATTCTTGGAATAAACACTTGGAATAAAAAGTTAGTCATGATACATTGTTCTCTTTATATATATTTTACTGGACATGGTTTGACAATATTTTGTTGAGGATTTTGACATCTATATTTATGAGGATACTGATTTTTTTTCTTTTTCCCTAGTAATGACTTTACCTGACTTTGGTATTATGGTAATACAGGCCTCGTAAAATAGAAGCGTTCCCTCATTTATTTTCTGAAAGATACTGTGCAGAATAGGTATTATTTCTTTCTTAAATGGTAGAATTTGCCAATGAAACCATGTGAGACTTGGGTTTTCCTTGTCAAAAGTTTTTAGCTAAAAATTCAGTTTCTTTAATAGATATAGGACTATTCATGTTATCTATCTCTTCTTGAGCAATTACTGGTAATTTGTGTCTTTTAAGAAAGTTGGTCCATTTCACCTAAGTTCTCTAACTCAAGAGTACAGAGTTATTCACAGCATTCCTTTGTAGTCATATTGTCTGTAGTGGCTCTAGTGATACCCCCTTCCAATTCTGATACTGGTAAATTTTCTTGACCCATCAGACTAGAGACTCATCAATTTTATCTTTTCAAAGAAAGCTATATGTTGGTTTGACTGATTTTCTCTTACATTTATTATTTCCTAACTTCCTGTTTGGGGTTTAATTTGCTCTTTGTTTTCTATTTTCTTAAGATAGAAGCTTAGAGTGACTTAAGACCTTTCTTTGTTACTAATAAAAGCATTTAATGCTGTAGATTTCCTCTAAGCACTGCTTTACCTGCATCCCACAAATCTTAATATGTTGTATTTTCATTCAGTCAAAATATTTTCTAGTTTCCCTAGAGATATCATCATGACCCACAGGTTACTCAGAAATGTGCTGTTTAATTTCCAAATATTTAGAGATTTCCCAGATATTTTTGTTACTTCTAGTTTAATTCCATTATGATCTGAGAACATACTTTGTATTTCTATTCTTTTAATTTGTTAAGGTAAGTCTCATGACCCAGAGTACGGTCTATCTTTGTGAATGTTCCATGTTGTATTGATTAAAATATGTATTCTGCTCCAACTGGCTAGAGTAATAAATGTCAATTAGGGTAAGTTGAATGACCACGTTCTATACCCTTTCTTGTCTTCTGTCTGCTTGTTCTATCAATTACTAAGAAAGGAGTAATAACTCTACAAGAGGAATCGTGGGTTGGTCTATTTCTCCTTTCAGTTTTATTATTTTTTGCTTCATATATTTTAGAGCTCTGTTGTTAAATGCATATTACAATTAGAATTGTGATGTCTTCATGTACAGTGACCCATTCATCATCATGGAATGTTCCACTATATCTAGTAATTTTCACTGTTTTATGAAGTATATTTTGCCTATTATTAATACAGCAACTTTAGCTTTCTTTTGATTAATCTTTGCATGGTATATATATATTTTATCCTTTTTCTTTTAACTTATCCATATGATTATATCTGAAGTGGGTTTTTTGTAGACAGTATATAAATGGGTCTTTTAAAATGCAATCAGACAACCTCTCTCTTCTAATCATTACGTTTAGACCATTTGCATTATACACAGTTATTGATTAGATTTTTTTTTTAAAGATTGGCACCAGAGCTAACAACTGTTGCCAATCTTTTTTTTTCCCCCCTGCTTTTCCCCCCATCTCCCCAGTATATAGTTGTATATTTTAGTAGTGGGTCCTTCTAATTGTGGTACATGGGATGCTGCCTCAATGTGGCCTGACAAGCAGTGCCATGTCTGCCCAGGATCCAAACCAGCAAAACTGTGGGCTACTGAAGTGGAGCGCATGAACTCAACCACTCAGCCACAGGGCAAGCCCTGATTAGGTTCAAGTTTATCATTTTGTTGTCTGTTTTCTATTTCTGTTCTGTTTTTCATTTTTCTGTTTCCCCTTTCCTTCCTTCTTTTGGATTATTACTGTTTAATATTCTATTTTAACTTATTCCTCTTCTCCCCCCCCCCCCCGGAATCTCTTTATTTTTAATGCAAGGATACCTTGTTTTATTGCACTTCACACATAACTACATTTTTTACAAGACCCTCTACCAGCAAACAGATTACGACTCCCTAAAGGCTCAGATAATGGTTAGTACTTTTTAGCAACACAGTATTTTTTAATTAGGGTATACACTTTTTTTTTTTTAGACATAATGCTGTTGCACATTTAATAGAACACAGTATGGCATAAACATAACTTCTACATGCATTGGGAAACCAAAAATTCATGTGATTCACTTTATTGCGATATTTGCTTCATTGTGGTGGTCTAGAGAAGAACGCGCAATATCTCTGAGATACCTGAAGTTGATACACAGATTATAATATATACCTAACTCTTCACAATATACATACCAATCTATTTTCATAGTAAAAAAAGGAAGCTTTTCAACCATATAGGTTTCTTTACTCTCCCCAACTTTATTATATTCACTATATGCTTTACATTCACATACAATGAAAATCCACCAGTGTTAAAATTTTTACTTTAAAAAACAGTCGAACATATTTTTAAAACTTTAAGGAGAGGAATAATAGTTTGCTATATTTACCCAGGTGTTTACTGCTTCTCCCTTCACTATTAAATTCCAAATTTCCCTTGGGTATCATTTCCTTTCAGCCTGAAGAACTTCTTTTAACATTTCTTTTGGAGCAGACAGGATGGCAACAAATTCTCTTAATTTTCCTTCATCCGAAAATCTCTTTATTTTGTTTTTGTTATTGAGAATATTTTCACTGGATATAAAATGCTGAGTTGACAATTCTCTTCTTTTTCTGGCCTCTATAGTTTCTGAAGAAAAATTATCCATCGTTCAAATTTTTATTCCTGTATACATAATGTGTCATTTTCTTCTGGCTCATTTTAAGATTTCTTACCTTTGATTTTCAGCAGATTGATTATGATGTATCTGGGCATGGTTTTCTGTTAGTTCCTGCTTGGGATTCAATAAGCTTCTTAAATCTATAATTTATAGCTAATATAGTAAGTCTCAGCCATTATTTCTTCAAGTACTTTTCTACATCAATCTTTTCTTCCTCTGTTGCTGGGACTTTAATGACATCAATTTTATTATTGTCTCACAGATCTCTGAGACCCAATTCATGTTTTTCCTCCAATCTTTTTTTCTCTGTTCTTCAGACTATAGTTTCTAGCAATCTATCTTCAACTTCACTGACTCTTTGTTCTATGTATCGCTTTATCTCTATTGGCTATTGAGCACACCTAGTGAATTTTTAACTTTAGATATTGCATTTTTTCAGTTGCAAAACTACTGTTTAGTTCTTTATAGTTTATAGAAAACTTCTGCTGTTCCTTTTGTTTCAAGCATGTTTACCTTTACTCCATGGATGATGGTTAGAACAGCTGCTTTAAAGTCTTTGATAATTCCAAAATGTGGATCATCTTGACATAGTCAGATTTACTGGGTTCATAGTATGCTGAGTAATTTTGGATTGTATCCTTGATGTTTTGGATATTATGTTGTGGTGACTCTGAGTTCTGTTAAAAATCCTCTGGAGTAATTTTTCATTTTAGCAGGGAATCAACCCATTTAGGTTCAGATTAAAAGTTCTACCTTGCCTTCTTTGGGCAGTAGTTCCAATGTTAATTCATTTTCAAAGACTGTTACGTTGTTTGCGTCTGCCTAGTACATGCTGGGAATTGGGTGGTGGTTTACAAGACAGTTCCGTTCTTCAGGCCTTTGCTAGGGTCCTTTGGGTCTGTTCTGTGCATGTGCAGCTCAGGGTGAGCCCAGAACTTATTTTGTTCCATATACATAATTAGAGATCACCTTTTACATCTCTCTCCAAAATTTCCCTCATATTTCCAACCCCTAGGTCTCCCTTCTCCTGGTTCCTCTGGACAGAAAGCCAGAATTCTTGAGGCCTCCTGTACCATTCCGCACATATACCATAACTGGCATCACCTTCAGGGTGAAATGGAATAGAGAAAAATAATGGTGATTCCCCACACATTCACTGGAAAAAATGAGCCCCACTTCCTGGTTCATCTGGCCAGAGATACGGGTATTTTCTCAGGTTTTCACATGCCTATGCTGCCACTACTACAGTACAACCTACAAACAGGGCTGGCCTTGGAGCATAGGGGCCCCTTTTCTCAGTTCTCTATCTAGATATACACGGTTTCTCCTAGAGTATTTGCTGCCTACCTGCTATTCAGTGCCCACAGAGTCAAAGCTAGGAAACAAAGGAGGAAAAAAAATCCTTTGAAACTCATTTGTGTTATGCATTAGTATACAAGTTTTGATTGTATCGAATTTCTGCAAACTAGAATAGAGATCATCAAGGAAGACGATATATTCTGGAAAGAGGATCAATTTCTCTTCTGTAGAACCCTAGGACTCAAAATGATGGGAGACATGGAGCATTAAACAGTAAATTAAACTGCCTAGGTGGAATATTAACCCTACTATCAAAAAACTGGGGCAAAATATTTGAGGATTTGTATTTAAAGAAATGTGGTCCCACACTATATTACTGTATTTTGGCAATTAGGTGTCTTCTAATATAACACACAGTGCCCCTACCCTGTTGTCTAAAATGAAAGCCACTAGTTTATAAATCTTTCAGAACCCTTCACTAAAACATATTTATCAATCATCGTCATCATCATCATCATCAACCTGAACAAGAGCCAAGGATCACTGGACAAAGCAGGGAAGCCCACAACATCAGAAAGAGCAAGATACAGACAAAAAAAGTATCCTGGAGGAAATATAAGTATTAAAAAAATTCTAGATGGAAAACTTGGAGACCTTCAGCAAGTTCCTGCATCTATACAATAAAAACAGGATGCAATAAAAAAAGAAACCAAAAAAAACACTCTTGGAAATTAAAAAACAATTCAATAGAAATACCTGAAGATAAAATTAAGGAATCTCATAGAAAATAAAAGAAGAGAAAAGCTGTAAGATATTTAAAAAAAAAGGGGAGGGAGCCCAACATATATTAAGAGTCCAAAAAGAATAGAAGATAAAAAGGAGAGAATGAGAGAAGGGGTGAGTGGTGGGCGGAGGAGGACCCAGAGTTGAAGAGTCTAACCAGTTCACACAATAAATGAAAACCTAATTATGAAATTAACAGAACATTAAAGGTTAAAAGAAAGCTCTTGCAGGTTAAAAAAAAAAAAAAAAGGATGGGGCACGTCAAAAGGACAGAGGAGGAAATCTAAAACAACTTCCAATGGTCAAAGATGGAATAATTTGAGCAAGAAAATAAATAATGACAGTATTAGATTACAACCCAAAAAATAAATACTCATTAGTCCATAGTGATATAAATAAATAACTGAATAAACAAATAATTGGGGAAGAAGGTATAAATCTTCCTTACACAAGAATCACAACTAAAAATTGTAAAGCAATAAGGGAAATAAAAAATGACCTTTAGAACACCATAGTAATAACTGCTGCAGGCAAGATACAATGAGGAATGCTAACGTGAAAAGTTAGTATTTTCTTTAAAAAGAAACAGGATATTTGCGTAGACTCAAAGAACCTCCTCCAAAATATTTACTAATTACTGTGGTTGTTTTCATTTAAGTCCACAAATTCTCTGATACTCCTCCCTCCAGGAGGTGGAGCTTAATTCACCTCCCCTTGAGTGTGACGTGGACTTAGTGATTTAGCGACTTGCTTCCAATAAACAGCATGGAAAGAAAAAATAACTTCACAGTGGAGATACCTAGCACACACTATCTTAACCAATTCATCAAGGTTAACATGCCCAATAATAAAAAATACTGACAGCATGTAGTCCCTGATATAATGCGATGAAAAGGGCAGTAATGTCTCTGATATGCTTCCCAACAACAAGACTTCAATCTAATCACGAGAAAATATCAGACAAGTTGAGGGATATCCTACAAAATATCTAACCTTCCAAAGCATCAAAGTAAGAACAGACAAGGAAAGAATGAGGACATTTCACAGACTGCAGAAGACTAAAGAGCCATGACAAAGAAATACAACATGGGATTCTGGAGTGAATCTTGGAATAGAAAAAGCATATTTGTGGGAAAGTCTGTAGTTTAATTAATAGTATCGTACCAATGTTAATTTCTTAGTTTTCCTAACTTATTGTGGTTATGGAAGAGATTAGTATCAGAGGAAGGTGAGTGAAGGGTACATGAGAACTCTATACTATCTTTGCAACTCTTCTGTTAAGTGTAAAATTACCTCAAAATAAAATGTTACAGATAAACAAGCTCTTAAAAGTTCAAGGGGAAAAATTAGGTCACTGACAAAAAACCAAGAAAAGAATAACAAAGGACTATTAGTAAAACAGATGCAACAAGACAAGACAGCAGTGCCATTAACATTTTGAGTGAAGATCATTTTCAACCTAGAATTTTGTATTAGTCAAACTATCAATTAAGTGGAAAAGCAAAACAAAGACATTTTCAGACAAATTTACTTCCCATGCAGTTTTGTAGTAAGGATTTCAGAATGTGTTCCAGTAACCAAGGGAGTAAACTGAAGATATGAGATCTTGAGAACATTAGATCCAAACCACAGAGCAGGGAAGAAAAGTCTCAAGACTACAGCTGTGCAGCAGCCCTAGAGAGGAATCAGGCTGTGTTCAATCAGAAAGCTGGAGACCTCCAGGATCAAGGAGACACTGGATTGAGTTGATACTCTTCTTGAAAAGTCAAAATAACAAAGAGAGATGATAAAGTTAGCTCACGCAAGGGGAAAAAAGGCAATTAGAAACTTTAGGAAAAAACAAAAAACATAGTACATTAGGTAGTCATAATATAATTATTATTTACTAATTTTCAATTTTAAGAACTAATAAGCTATTTAAAAAGAAGACAGTGCTTACTGAAGAGAATGTAAGCATTTTAACATCAACAGAGAGAGAGTAGAAGATTAGGTAAGAGAAGTTAGGAGGTGGAAGAGAGAGAAAATGAAGGACAGACACAGTAATATATCAGAGTGGTAAGTCAAGAGACAATGTCTGGCCTGCATACAGTTAAAAAAAGTGAATGTCGTCAGATGATGCAAAATGAGGAAAATTCTTAACTCTCAATGCAAGAAGTCAATAGATAGCGTCTAATACTGACAGATCAATACACAGTATAAGCCTATTATTTAAATATATGGCAGCCATCACAGGAAGAATAAAAATGTAAAAATAGTTAAAAAGATTAAATATGGTTTTCTCTGGGGAGTAGAAGTGGGTGAAACAAAGAGTCTCCTTAACATTGTAAGCTCTTCTATATGATTTGATTTTTAAATACCATATGCATGTATCATTTGGAAAAATCTTTTAAAATTTACTTTACAGAAAAGAAAATGCACTATTTTCAGCAGTGAATAAAAATAACTCATTGATTCATTCATAGTAAGGTACTGACTGGGTTTCTACTTAGAGTAGTGGTGGGCATTAAATAAAACATGATTGTTGCCATGAATGGTCAAGGCTTTCAACTTAACATATTAACTGCTTAATTAATACTTATTTATTTCAAACGATATTGTTTCACATCCTTTTCAACTTTAATAAACACTCAGAAGTTACTATATTAAATCTTTAAAAGTAACATGGATATGCTGATATACTGATATTAAACTTAACATTTTTGAGAATAACATGTTTATTTTAATTAAACAATTTAGCGTACGATGTATTCAAGATATTTGAGGGTCGGCCCCGTGGCCAAGTGGTTAAGTTCGCCCACTCCACTTTGGTGGCCCGGGCTTTTGCAGGTTCGGATCCTGGGCGCGGACATGACAGAAACATGCTGAGGTGGCATCCCACATACCACAACTAGAAGGACCCACAATTAAAAATACACAGCTATGTACCGGGGGGCTTTGGGGAGAAAGAGGAAAAATAAAATCTTTAAAAAAAAAAAGATATTTGAAACACTGAAAGTAAAGCTTAAAGTACCTATTCAATTCTGAATTATTCAAGCCAATAGAAGACGATAATGGTGTGTATCAATGAAAACAAGAATAAAGAAAATTTGCCTGTAAGTCATTAATCTTTGGTCTCGAAGTATATGTATACATAAATCATTGGATAAATTTGTGTATCTGTATAAGTGTGAATGTGTGATACAGAGGGACTTTAGAAACTCATTATTTCTCAAACAAAATGATGAAATCATAACGTGAGGCTCCAAATTAGAGAAAGCAGAAATTTTTGGTTTCCCTAATCTGTCCCCGTTGCTAATCCAGGGTGGAAACAGAGCACCCTCTTATATTCACATAAACAGGAAAGTATGTCTCTACAACAGACATCAATGTTGTTATGGGATTAATTTTTAATCACCATATTTGCCAATATGAATGGTGAGATGGCATTAGAAGCCCCAATGCAATACCATACAGAACATGATATAATGTATCCAGAATTTGAAATATCATGTACATCTGAAAAAAATAAAAATTAAAAAAAACAAAAAAAAACAAAATAAAAACTTCCTTTTAATTAAAATTCTCAGTTTTAGCATAATGCTAACTCAGAGATTGAGTCAATATACTGAGTCATCTGTGCTACTAATTTATGAGCATATCAGACTATCATTTTATTTATGACTTTTAATAGATTTACCAATGATTTTTTCTTCTCTGAGATTATTTTCTACTGTAAAATGGAGTTAATTTCTATCTCACAGTGTTGCTATTAGAATCAAATGAGATAAAATATTTGAAGTATCTAATATATAGTAGCTGATCAATAAACATTAGTTCTATTTCCCCTTTGTTCTAGATATACCTTGGTACAAGTTAAAGTTTGAATTCTAATTCAAAAATTCATTCAAATTATTTATTCAATAATTAAACATTGAGTCTCAAATATACATACATGAGACAGGTTCTAAATAGAGAGGGTTGGTGTTCCATGCGAAAAAAAGAAAAGAAAATTGCCCAGCATATAACAAGACTTAAATAAAAGCCTCTAGGAATTAAAACAGTATAGTATTGGTGTAGGAACTGACAAATATAATAAATCTTCAAAACAAAGGACTCAGAAATCGAGCCACTCTTAAAGGGGACATTAATATACGAGAAAAGTTTCATTACAAATCAATGGAGAAAGAATGGGCTATTCAAGAAACGGCTGTTCACACAGAAGAAAAATAAAATTATATCTCTATTTCACTCCACCAAAAAAAAATTCTAGACTAATAAAAGACCAAACTTAGAAAAATAAAACCTTAAAGTCATTAGAAGAAAATGTGCTTAAAATTAAAAACTTATGATCTTGGGATAGGAGAGAATTTCATTAAAAAAATGCAGAAGACAAAAGAATGCATTTACATATTCTTATGTTTGACTAAATAAAAATGTAAAATTTGCATATGACAAAAGAAGTGCAAAGATAAAAGACTAGCAATATAGGGGTAAATTGCAATATATAAATCCGTAAGAAAAAGGAAAACAGAAACAAAACTGAGCAAATGAAATAATCAACAGAAAAAGAAATAGAAAAGACCAATAAAATGTACGAAAAGATGTTTAATCTTACTATAAGCAGGAAAAATACAATTTAAAAAATGAGAAGCGATTTTAGATTATCATTAACTTGCAAAGCCTGCCACTACTGAGTACTGGTGAACACACAGCAAAGTGAGAACTCTCAGTCACTGCTAGTGAAGTAGAGATGGTAAAAGCCACTTAGAGATTCTTTAGCAGTTATCTAGCAAAATCAAACATACACATTCTCTGTGATCCAACAATTCTACTTCTCGCACATGTTCACTGTATGTTCACAACAGCAAAGTTTGTGACAGCAAAAAAAACTAGCGATAATCTCAACAGTGTGGGAAATGGATTAATCCAGTGTGGTAGAGTCATGCAATAGAAGTTAAAAGAAACACACACATGTATACATACATATATACAAACTTGGACAGATCTCAAAACATAATGATAAGTGAAATTATGATACTGTAACATATCACTGACATAAAACTCAGTAATACACACAAAACAGTATTTTACACATATATCCATGAACAATGTATGTAACAGTATTAAAACTGTACTAAAAAGTTACACTTTAAATTCATGGTAACTGTTGTCTTTGAGAGGTAGGAGGACTAAGATGATGTCAACTTTATATGACTTGTTTTATAAAAAAATAACAGATAATATAACGTATTAACAGTTCTGAGTGAGAGTTAGGTGGGTATTTGTTACATTATTCTTCATAACTTTAGTCAATTTCCTGGACTGTAAAAACCAAAAACTAGTAAAGGTCACCAATAAGATCATACTCCAATTTTCTTTTCATCTATTTGAATACTGACAAAAAATAATATATATGAATTCAACATGCTAAGAATACAAGATAAACAAACGGAATAAATTCTAGAACATGTAATTATACCGATAAAGTTTACATAAAATGGAATAAAATATATCTCAGAAATGAGAAGAATTTTGATCCTAAACATCTTCCACATAATTTTTAAAGTGAATTCTCTTTAATTTGCATATTTCTAATTTGATAGCTAACTATCACCAAAATTTTCACTTACGTACTGAAAAAATAAGTCTCAAGCACAAGTCTTAAAATAACCCAACTAACCTGTATGGGTTCTTCTATGTCTCTGAAGCTCATCACTCCTTGTGAATCTTTTGCCACAAAACATCCAGTTGCATATAAAAGGTCTTTCTCCAGTATGCCAGCGAAGATGTGCTCGTAGGTGAGATGTTTTGCCATAAACTTTTCCACATCCTTCAATATGACAGATATGCTGTTTCTTTTTTCCTGGTTCATTACTGCCTCTAACAAAAACAAAAACCAAACATTTAATTACACTCCCAAATACCAAGCTTATAATTATGGGAAAATAAAAGAGAACAAAGGTAATTAAGTAAGCTTTTCTGAATGAGTTTTTAAAATTATGATGCCATAAGTATAAATTAAAAATCAGAAAAATTTCAATTAAAAAAAAACAAACAAAAGACCAGGGCTACGTACTAAACTCAAAAGCGCTATGAAAACATGTTAATCTCAGAGAGTCTATGTTCTGCCATGGACTTCATGTTCATTTCCTAAGTAGTTTCTTCCCTTGGGGGAAAAAAATCTCTCTAAGCTTTTCAAGACACCCAAAACCCCAGTGAAACTGGTGAAAATTCTAAGAAACAAACAAACAAATATCATTTACAGTCTCTGGAAATGGCCCTATGGAGCATACGGCAAATAAAGAAACATTTATTCACGAAAATCAAACAGAAATCAGTAAGAGAGTGAAAAGTCTGGGATATCTGAACTAAGGCTTACTCCCTCTCTACCTCCTCCTTTCTACCTCCCTTGACATAGAAACACTACCCACTGGTGCAGCCAAGATTAGGGTTCGCTCTCCTCCCACCTTGCTGTTGAAAGGCTATCTCCCCAAGAAGGGCAGAGGATGTCAGCATTTCTCGTTTTACCCCCAGCTACCTGTTGCAGAGGTTAAGTTCCAGGTGAGTGTGGCTAACAGCTAGGAAACTCCTTCCACTCATCCTCAACTCCCGAGACACAGGGCTCTACGACTTGGATAGAGCATGATAAAAATACTGACATCCAGATCAACCTTGACCCAGCTCATTTGTAGCTCCTAAATCAGAGGTTCCAAGACAAGAGAAGCAAGCCAAGAAAACCTGAGGCTACTGTTGCCTGCCTGCCAGCAAGTGCTGAGCTCCTAGAGTAGAGATGCCAGTCAGAAATGTGCCACTACCTCAACCCCTAGTTCAAGAGCCATGACAAAGAGATTTCGGCCAGAAGGAGAGCACACCATAGAACAGAGGACTCCACATCTTTTCCCAAAGAAGCTGACTTCATTTGCAACAAAATGAGGTTTTCAGGTTTTAGTCTGAGCCTAAGGGCACTCAAATTAAAACCATTAAAACTGTGAAGATTGTTGCAAAAGGCAATTGGGAAGAGACTAATAGATTCAGTGGAGAAACAGGTTAAACTAAAAGCAGGCTGGCTGCGTTGCCAGAGACAAGGAGAAAAGAGGCAGCTGGGAGGAGCCCTCCAAGGGTTAGAATAAATGTCAAACAAAGATCTAGTGATCTAACTCCTAAAAAGGAATCTGATTGGATCAGTCTGTGCAGCAATATATGCTTCAGGACATTGTTAAAAACACACAGCAATCAGTTGGCAATTAGTGGAGCTTAACAACTGAGTGTGGCAGGAAAAGAGACAGTCAAAAAGATCCTGCCAAAAGCACTGTTATCCAGGGTCAATGTCAGAATATCCAAGTCTGTACCCACTGAAGAGTAACATGCTTTGTGTGTGAGGAAGGGGGTGATTCCATTAAAATAACCCAGCCAGTCACTAAATAAACAAGCAAACAAAAATAATAAGCTGTGGGGGCCGGCCTGGTGGGGTAGTAGTTAAGTTCGCACATTCCGCTTCGGCAGCCAGGGGTTCACCAGTTCAGCTCCCGGGTGCGGACATGGCACCATTTTGCAAGCCATGCTGTGGTAGGCGTCCTACACATAAAGTAGAGGAAGATGGGCATGGATGTTAGCTCAGGGCCAGTCTTCCTTGGCAAAAAGAGGAGGATTGGTGGCAGATGTTAGCTCAGGGCTCATCTTCCTCAAAAACTAATAATAATAATAATAAGCTGTGGGTGGGAGGAGGGTAGAGGGGCAGTACTAAGAGTTGCTACAATATATTATCTAAACTGCCTAGTTTCCAACAAAAAATTATGAGACATACAAAAAACAAAACAGAAAAAAAGTATGACCCATTACACCAGAAAATAAAGCATGTAAGAGAAACTGTCTGTGAGAGCATTCAGATTTAACAAGACTTCAAAGTAGCTATTATAAATATATTCAAAGAACTAAAGGACACCATAATTAAAGCAGCAAAGCAAGATATAATGACAATATCACGTCAAATAAAGAATATCAATAAAGAGTTAGAAATTATTAAAAAAAAAACCAACTGGAAATTCTGGAGATGAAAAGTACAACTGAAACGAAAAATTCACTAGAGGGACTCAAGAGAAGGAAGAAATAGCAAAATTGAAGATAGATCAATAGGCATTATGCAATCCAAAAACAGACAACAAAAAGAACAAAGAAAAATGAACAGAACGTCAGAGATGTTGGTTCAACACTAACATACAAATGAGAATACCAGCAGAAGAAGAGCGGTAAGGAGGGGAGGGAAGGCAGGGAGAGCAGGGAGAGGGAGGGAGAGGGAGGGAGGGAGAGAGAGAATGGAGCAGAAAAAAGTATTCAAAGAATAAATGGCAGAAAACTGACTGAAAAACATTAATCTACACATGCAGAAAGGTCAACAAACTCCAAGTAGGATAAATGCAGAGATCCATAGACACTTATACTAAAGATCCTGAAACCCAAAGACAAGGACAAAATCTTGAAAGCAGAAAGAGAAAAATGACTTGTCACTTACAAGGGAACCCCAGTAAGATCAAGAGCTGACTTCTCAGCAGAAACAATGGAGATCAGAAGGCAGTGGGAAAACATATTCAAAATACTCAAAGAAAAGAACTCAAACAGGAATCCTATATCCTGCAAAGCTATCTTTCAAAAATGAAGGTGAAATAAATATATTCCAAGAGAAACAGAGAGAAGTTGGTCCTAGCAGACCTGCTTTGCAAGACATTCTAAAGCAAGTTCTTCAAGCTGTAAGCAACTGAACCCAGAAGGTAATGCAAATGCACATGAAGAAACAAAAGAGCACCAGCAGAGGTAATTATGTAATTAAAAAGGACAGCTAGTGTTTCTTTCTTTTCTTAACTGATTCAAAAAGCAATTTTATAAAGTAATATGTTTAAAATGTATTGTCAAGCCTATAACATTATGGAAATGAAATATATGTAACATATTCGCCAATAACAGCAAAGGAGATTTGTGGGAACAAAGCCATACTGGGTTAAGGAAATGACCCCAGATGGCAACCCAAATCCTCCGGAACAAATAAAAAAAACTAAAAGGAGACATAAAATCATATAAAGTAATAACTATAACAACATATTGTTGAATCTGTAACATTTATAATATGTATAACAATAATACCACAAAAATAAGTCAAAGGGATATATAGATCCATATAGGGGTAGTGTTTCCATAACGCACTGAAATTAAGTTATTGTAAATCTTAAACTGATCATGATAAGTTAAAATGTATACGGTAAGGCCTAGAGCACCCACTGAGGAAATAACTCAAACTAATACAGTGAAAAAAAATCATTAACAAAATTAAAATGCTACATTATAATCACTTAATGCAGAAGAAAGCAGTAAAGGAGGAATAGAGGAACAAAAAAAGGCATCAGACATGGAAAATAAAAAGTAAAATGGAAGACAAATTCACCCATATCAGTAATAACATCAAATGTGACTAGATTATACAATCCAATCAAAAAATATTTTTTCAGATTGGACTTAAAAAAAAAAAATCCAAGCATACACTGTCTACAGGTGACAGATTTTACATTCAAAGATACAAAGAGATTCACGAAAGTAAAAATATAGAAAAAGATACCATGCAAACAACCACCAAAGAAAGCTGGAGTGGCTATACTGATATGAGATCAAATAAAACTTTAAAACAAAAGATATTATTCATGATAAAGAGGAAGATTTGACAAGGATAAGTGGGTTAATCCATCAGGAAGGTATAATGATTATAAACATACATGCACTTAAACAGGAGAGTAACAAGAGAGCACCAAAACAGATGAAGGAAAAACTGAAAGAAATTAAGGGAGAAATAGACAATTCAACAATCATAGTTGGAGATTTCAATACTCTAGTTTCAATGATGTTTTCGTAAAACAACTAGGCAGAAGATCAACAAGGAAAAAGAAGACTAACACTATAAACCTATAAATGAACTAGACCTAACAGACGTCCATGGAACACTCCACCCAATAACAGCATCCTTCTCAAGCAGGCATGGAACATTCTCCAGGACAGATCACATGGCTATGAAACAAATTTCAATAAATTTAAAAGAAATAACAAAGTATGTTTTCTGACCACAGTGGAATGAAAACAGAAATCAATTATAAGAGGAAACTGGAAAATTCACAAACATCTAGAAATTAAACAATGTATTCCTAAGTAACCAATGGTTCTTTCTTCTTTCAAAGAAGAAATTAAAAGGGAAATTACAGAAGACTTTGAGATGAATGAAAATGAAGACACAACATACCAAAACTTAGACGATGCACATAAAGCAGAGTTTAGAGGGAAATTTATAGCTGTAAATGTCTATATTAAAAAAGATCTTAAACCAACAACCTAACCTTCTATCTTAAGACGATGAAAGAGAAGCAAACTAAATCTAAAACAAAGCATGCAGAAATAAATAAAAATAAAAACTATTAGTAGTTTCAGCAAAAACTATTGAAATAGAGAATAGAGAAATAATACACAAAAATCAATGAAACCAAAAGCTGATTCTTTGAAAAGGTCAACAAAATTAACAAGCCTCTAGGTAAACTGAGCAAGAAAATACAGAAGATCCAAACTGCCAGAATCAGAAATGAAAGAGGGGACATCACTACCAACCTTACAGAAATGAAAAGGATTATACAGGAATGCCAAGAAGAATTGTATGCCTATTACTGAAATGACTTTGATGAGATAGACAAATTCCTAGAAAGATACAATGTAGCAAAACTGACTTAAAAACAATCAATCAGAAAAAACCCATAACAAGTAGAGACAGAATTAGCAGTCATGCCCCACATAAGGATGGGTTGCGTATACAACAGTAGTCCCAGAAGATTATAATGGAACTGAAAAGTTCCTATTGCCTAGTGACACCATAGCCATTGTAAAGTCATAGTGTAACACATTACTCAAATGTTTGTGGTGATGCTGATGACAGCACCAGGCATGTTATTGCCCGAGGACCTTGCTGTGGGACAAGATGTGGAGGTGGAAGACAGTGATATTGAGGATGCTAACCCTGTGTGGGTCTAGGCTAATGTGTGTTTTTGTATCTTAGTTTTTAACAAAAAAGTTTAAAAGTAAAAAAAATTAAAAATTTTAAACATAGAAAAAAGAGGGCCAGCCCAGTGGCATAGTGGTTAAGTTCACATGGTCCACTTTGGGAGCCAGGGTTCACAGGTTAGGATCCTGGGTGCAGGCCTACACACTGCTCATCAAGCCATGCTGAGGCAGTGTCCAACATACAAAATAGAGGAAGCTTGGCACACATGTTAGCTCAGGGACAATCTCCTTCACCAAGAAAAAAAAAAAGAAAAGAAAAGAAAAGAAAAACGCTTATAGAATAAGGACATAAAGAAAATATTTTTGTACAGCTATATGTGTTTGTGTTTTAAGCTAAGTGTTACTACAAAAGTCAAAGTTAAAAAAATTAAAAAGTTTATAAAGTAATAAAGTTACAGTAAACTAAGGTTCTTTATTAGTGAAGAAAAAAAAATTTCTTTTCCTAAATGTACGGTGTTTATAAAGTTTACAGTAGTGTCCAGTAACGTCCTAGGCCTTCACATTCACTCACCACTCACTCACTGACTCACCCAGAACAACTTCTAATCTTGCAAGCTCTATTCATGGTAAGTGCCCTATATAGGTGCACCATGTTTTATCTTTTATAGTGTATTTTTACTGTACCTTTTCTATGTTTAGATACACAAATACCATTGTGTTACAACTGCCTGCAGTATTCAGTACAGTAACATGCTGTACAGGAGCAACAAGCTAAACCATATAGCAGAAGTGTGTAGTAGGCTACACCATCTAGGTCTGTTTAAGCATACTTTATGATGTTCGCACAATGACAAAATCGCCTAACATCCCATTGCTGAGCGACACATGGCTGTAGTCAAAAAAATATCCACAATAAAAGCCCAGGACCAGATAGCTTCACTAGAGAATTCCACAAAATATTTATTAATACCAGTTCTTCACAAACTCTTTCAAATAATAAAACTAGACGGAACACTTCCCAACTCATTCTATGAGGCCAGTATTACCCTTACCAAAAGCAAAGACATTATAAGAAAAGAAAGCAACAAATATTTCTCATGAGCATAGATGCAAAAATCCTAAACACTAGAAAACCAAATCTAGAAACATCTAAAAGAATTATATACCACGACCAACTTGGATTTAGCCCATGAAAGCAAAAGTACTTTAACATCCAACAGTCCATTAATGTAATACACCATACTGACAGAATAAAAAACAGGAACTACATGATCATCTCAACAGAGAAAAGCTCCTGACACAATCCAATACCCTTTCACGACAAAAACACTCAACAAAGTAGGACTAGAAGAGAGCTTTCTTAACTTAATTACAGGCATATATGAAAAACCCAGAGCTAATATCATAGTTAATGGTGAAAGACTAGATGCTTTCTCTAAGATCAGGACAAAAACACATTAACTGATATAACACACCCACCATACAATTCACTCATTTAAAGTGTACATTTCAATGGTTTTTAATATATTCACAGAGTTATGCATCCATCACCATTAAGTTGTTTAAAATTTTTACATAATAAATGAAAAGAGAAAACCATAAAAAAAAGTATAAGGTACAAAGTAAAGGACCAGTGAAATCCCATTCCTAGAGTAACTCAGTTTAATCTCCTTCATAACAATGCCACATCTTAACTTCCGTGCTGCAAAGCTAGTGATGGTCCAATGATCAAAAGTACGCAGCCAATGGCTCGGTTTTAACTACTATTTGACGCCTTCCAGAGAGAGAGAGCTGGTAAGAGAGCATTTACCTTCCTTCTCCTTCCCTACAATTAGGACAGGAACAGGCAACTCTTCGAAGCCTCTTGCCAGGCTGCACCTCTTGATCAGAAGCTTGCTGGCCTTGCTGCAAATGCACTTGTGTGAGTTGGTCAGGACTAACAGCACCTATCGTTGCATTAGCAATTCCTCCCACTGCTACAGTCACCGGAGCTATCGTAGCTTGCTGGACTTTTACTCCATCTTGTCCTTGCTGCTGACCTAAAAATGGGGGAAGGGAAAAAAGAGTTTTATAATGTATTCTAGTCCTAAAGAAAGGATAAAAAAAATTTCCATGTGGACATTTTAAAGCTACCATATTTGTTCTAATAGATAATCTGCATAAAGTACAAAAGTAAAGAGGTTAATGATTTATACTATGCCAATCCTCCTAAAATATAATATTCTTACTTTAGTAGCTCAGGCTGCCTCTATATCTGGTTCGTGGGACTACACATAAATCATTTAACCCACTTGTGGCTTAATTTCTCCATCTGTAAAATGAAGATAATAATACTTGCCACCTACCTACCTCACTGAAGTGCCGTGAGGATTCATGAGACTTTATTTGAAAAGCACTTTGAAATCCTCAGATGAAAGACGCTATATAAATACAAAGAATTATCATTTCCACAGTAAGCAACATATCTCATTCACTCCAAGAAAATACAGGAATGACAAGTAACTAAACAAAGGATTAAGTTTTATGGACACTTCTCATTCCTAATACTTTAAATTAAGCAAATATCTCTTTAGTGATGAGTCTTTTTTCAATTATACACATTAAGTCGTTTTTTAAAATGCAAAACCACCCATGATTATCACACACTGTCACTATCACCATAAAACAGATGTTTAGGATCTGTTATTACTTTATTCACTCATGTTATATAGCTTAGACCTCACCTCTCAGGCTAGTACATATACCAACTTGGCTTCTTCACCTAGGGAAAAACACAATAAACAGTACATAGTATGACAAAGGACATCTATTTACATGGGTTTAATTGATCTTGAAGTCCACATGGGTACACCTATATATATTCTTTCTTTCTTTCAACACAATTCTACTTTCTTCCCATCAGGTGTGGGATGGCAAGTATGTGAACGGACAGAAAACAAAATACCAATTTATGAAGGAATGCTCCCACCTCAGAGTGTTGATGTTAAGGATTAAATAAGTTAATTTCTACAAACCCCTTACTACAGTGCCTGGCACAGAATTGTTCACTACATGTTAGCTATTATTACTACCAATCTCCACTGAGTTGGATGGCAATACAAGAACAAAATATGGTAGCAGAAACAAACATGTGAGTATCAAGTATAAAACAGAAGGGCTTATTTTAAAGCTTAATGTGTAGTACTTTAAACATTGTGGAGCAACAAAGAAAGACACTAAAAATTAGCAAGTGAGAAAATAGAACACATTTTCTCAACAAAATTAAACCTATGACTTTCCCAGCCAAAGTCAATCTCACCCTCCTGTGTATTTACAACACTTTGAAACCTTTGGTAGCATCGATAACATAATACAAATAAAAAATATGTATTTTGTCACAGTTTTAGTACAGATACATATTTTAGTTTTTCTACTAAAGTTTATATTTTTGCTCCTCTTTGAATTCACATGGTATGATAGATAAAGCAATGCAAGTAAAGTCAAAAGTTGTGGATTCGTGTCCTGTTTGCTGACTGCACTTGGAGATGCTCCATTTCCCCACCTCCGATAACGCCTACCTCCCTAAAATTCCTGTCCCCTATCTACTTTCAAGAGTTGTTTATGAAAATCAAGTTGATTTCCTAATGGGTAAAGGCTTTGTAAATTGTAAAGCAATACATAAATGTGAAGTATAATCCTGATGCCTCAACGTATCTTTTGAGCACATACAAGTTCACATGTCCAGTAAAACCAGATTCCTTAAGAATGACCTTGGCTAAGAAAACTATTCAAACTACTTGTGTATCTAGAAGCACAGTGATACACATACTCCCTGTTTACTGCAAAAAATATATTTCTGGAAATGGAGGTTCTATCACAGCCAGCACTATATAATGTCTTCATAGCTTGGTCCCTATGGAGATGCAGGTATTTTAAGCTGGCAAGTATTCTTTATATCCCCTGAAGTCCTGAGATATTTCTGGCCGTAAGTTTTCCAGCTACTGTTCATACAACAATTGGTCCTTCCTTTCAGGTTGCAATGATATTTAAGATGCTCGTCATTATATCAAAGAACTGCCCTCCTAATAGCCAAATCCAATGTGCATTTTCTCAAGGAGCATTACACGGTTGCTCTGCTGCATTTGCGTTTGACACCACTGACCACCCTGTCCTTGAAACCTGACTGCCTGAGCTAACTCCCTACATTCTCAGAAACCCCTTCCTCTCTGTTAGCTCTTCTTATCAGCATTTAAATCTAAACTTAAGTCACAATCTTAAAAGATTTCTCTACACTGGTTGCCTTTACTCCTCTTTTCCCATTCTTTCCTCAAACTACTGAAATCAGGTGTCCAACTCATCATTCTGCTAAAATGATGACAGAACTAACAATTTCTTCGTTTGTAAATCCAAAGATACTCTTCCCTTTGATCTTATTTCACCTCTCTGGAGCACCTGGAGCTGCTAATCCCACTCTCTTGTTGAAATGCTCTCCCCCTAGTGCTTCTCTGATACTACTCGCCACTGGGGTTCCTCCTCCTTCCCGAATCACCCCCACATCGATGCCTTTCCTAGGCTGCTCTTCAGGGTTCTGACTTCTCTTCTTCTCTCTCATTAGGTTAGCTCATCACTTTCATAACTTTTACTACTTACTATGTGTAAGCTGATGTCTACTAAATCTGTACCTTTTGCTCAAATACCTCTCAGGAATGTCATACTCTTAGTGTCATCTGCCAGGGAACATTTCCACCCAGATTCTCACGGGCAATGTGTGAGGAATCAGATCTGTAAGTTCTCAATCTGTGAGTTATCCCACTCTCCTAAACTAGCTCTTTCTCACTGTCCAAAGAGAAAACCTGAAAGTCATTGTTGACTCCCCTCCATATCCTCCATTCTCCCACAACAATGGCTATCATTTTATACTTACTACTTTACTGGATGTCTTACATATATTACTTAATCCCTCACATCCTCATGGGTTGAGT
Source organism: Equus przewalskii (assembly GCF_037783145.1). NCBI lineage: Eukaryota > Metazoa > Chordata > Mammalia > Perissodactyla > Equidae > Equus > Equus przewalskii. Next base: position 53,534,465 of record NC_091834.1, on the reverse strand, counting down.
ATTGCTGCCCCAATTTTAAGCTGAGAAAACTGAGGTTCTGAGAGGTCCATAAAACACCCAAGGTGACGAACTGTCTAAGCAACAGAGCTGGAATTTAAACCCAGGTCTAGTTAACTCCAAAGGCTGTTTTCTTCCCATGATAAATATTACTTATGCTGATCAGTAGTCCGTGTTGACCCTACCCATTCAAAATATCTCAAATTTGTCCATTTTCTCCATCCCTACTGCCTGTTCTTGTCACTGTTATACCAGTTTTGCCCTTTCAAATCTCCATTCTGCATATACAAATCTCGTTCCCCTAAAAGTTAATGGGCCCTCAATGCATTCACAATGAGGTCTACATTTCTCAACAAGTACATAAAGTTCTTCATAATCTAGCTCTTGCTTACTTTTATAGCTTCATCTTTTGGTACTCCTCCTCCATTCCCACTCTCAGCACCAGCTACACTGAACTCCAATTCCCTCTAATGTTCCATCTTGATTATCTCTGGGCCTTTGAATAATACAGCTGGAACTCAACACATTCTCCCATGTCAAATCTCCATCTTCCTCGGTCTGACGAAAGCCAGTTCATCTTACAGAACTCAGTTCATGTGTAATTCCCTTTGGGAAGTCTTCCTGATAAGTGCCTCTCTGAATCCAGGTCAGATATCACTTCTTTATTTTCCTATAATATCCTATACATAGTTTTATCATATCAGTGAACAAACTATATGGTGAAAGTATACCGTAAATGCTTATTTATTTTGTCTTTCCAACTAGATGGTATATTGTTGTCTTTGAGGAGCTAAGTACACCTCCCTTTGTTTTCCATTCCTAAAAAGGTATTGCCCAGGTATGTTAGACTTATGAACAAATGATTGACCCATATGTTACTGGATGATGTCACTGTGTTGAGCTGATATTAGGAGTACAGGAATTTCTCCTAAAGTGTAACTTTTTTTATAGGATGAGCATGACTTATTAACTAGAGAATAAAATTTGCATTGAGACCATTACTAGTTATAATTCAATCAGGAAAGTTAGGACTATAATAAAAAGTAACCACAGGAAAAAAGTGTTACACAGGAAAAACAGTTGGTTTGTTGGAATGACTTTGTGTCCAATTTCTCAAGTAAAAACTGATGATAAAGATTTTAAAAAATATATAAGAAGCTGTACCAATGACAGTGCTGGTGATAATGGGAAGGACGTCATTATAGAAACAAATTATACATTATAGTCATAAAACACCTTCATTATTGAAATATCTGAAGGAAAAAACTTATTAATGCTCTTTTGAAACTCTAGTTTCTAACCTCTCTGTTACCAGTGAAACTGTTTTATAACATAACTTTACAAATCACTCAAAATTTCTTGGTAATGTAACTAAGCATCATGGTGGAACAGACTGAAGGTGACCCTTCTTTTCTCTTCCTTCCATGCTGCCAGAGGTAAAAACATCCCAAGGCTGCTTGGAGCAACCAAGCCATCCTTCTTATTCCTTTCTTTTTTTGTTCTGTTCCCTTTTTTCAAATACAGAAACTCGGCCAAAGGTAAGTGGGGGCAGCTGGTTCGTTAGGTGGCATAATACTAGATTGCTAGATACTCAAGAAAATCTAGAATGGGTATCTGGGAGAAACTCTTGGTTTCTTGCACATTTGCCTTTAGCACCAGCTAGAGTGGTCTTTTGTCTCAACACAGTACTAATATCTGAGGCTTGAATTTAAGCTTAGAGGAAGAAGGGAAAGCAGAGTAAGGGAAAACTAGTAAAGGAAGACAGCATCTTCCATACAGACTAACCAGGTTCTCTGAATTTTGAGGCAGGGGGTCTATACCCAAACCAATAAAGTATTACTCAGACTTGCATTTCAGCATACTTAGCTCCCTAAGAGACCTCAGGGGACTCGTTGAGTTAGAATTTGAGTATTCTTGGTTTCTCTAATCAGATAACCATCTCATTCCATCACAATATGAATCACAAATTATTTCTGACAAAAGCTGCTCAGAACAGAGGACCCCTGTGTGGTTTTATGTCCTTTGGCTATCAAAGCTCCCAACACACTGGAAGTACTCAATAAATGTTTCTTAAATAAAGTGAATGGTGGGGCCGGCCCGGTGGCACAGTGGTTAAGTTTGCACGTTCCGCTTTGGTGGCCCAGGGTTCGCCAGTTTGGATCCTGGGTGCAGAGCTACGCACCACTTGGTAAGCCATGCTGTGGTAGCCATCCCACATATAAAGTAGAGGAAGATGGGCACAGACGTTAGCTCAGGGCCAGTCTTCCTTAGCAAAAAAAAGGAGCATTGGCGGCAGATGTTAGCTCAGGACTAATCTTCCTCAAAAAAAAAAAAGTGAATGATAATCTAAAATCCATATAAAAACAGAAGCTTTCTTACAAAAGTAGGCCAGCAGATCACAGGGCTACTAGCTGACACCTAGCTTGCAACAGACATGAAATATCAGTGGCAAGATAGTAAGAAAAAGAGTAAGTGGACATTGACCATAATTCTCTCCTGCTTCATTGATCTGGAATTCAGATCATTTTGGAGTACATCCCAGAGTATAAATCACAACAACCTGCCCCTGAAACCACTGTATCTCTTTTCTCTCTGGTATCAGATTTCTCCTGTAATACATTATCCACATTCAGCAAGATCTTTTTTGAAGAGTATTATAAATTAAACTTCAAAAAAGAAATTATAACTAAATTTGCCATTTAATAAGAGAATAGGCTAAGATTTTTCCCTTTCTACTTATTCTGAAGAAGATAAATATAACTAGTATTACAGATATATATACACATATATATATACACGTTTTTTTCTGATTTTAACAACAATGCATGCTCACCAGAGAAAAGTACGAAGGAGGAAATAAAATCATCCATATATTAATTACCCATAGATTATCACTATTATGATTTCAGTGTATTTGCTTCTAATCTTTGTTCTGTGTGTTTTAATGACACAATTCTACATAAACAATTCTGTATTCTGTTCTATTTCTTTAATAATATAAGTGCTTCCAAGTTACTGGCATTCTTTTAAAATAATGTAATGGCTGTACAATACTTCATCACATACATATACTATTAATTTATAAAATCATTACCCAAGTATTAGACATTTAGGTTATTTTGAAACAATTATTACAAGTAACATATAAGCAACATAAATAATGAACCACTTGAACAAAAATATTTTTTCTTATTACTTCCAAGGGACAGAGTCCTAGAAGTGAGATTACCAGGTCAAAGAATATGAAAAACTCATGAGACTTTCTACACAGATTACAAAATTATAGGAGTATATACAGAGAGCTGCATTCATTGATATTTCTGCTAAAAGTATATGAGAGTACACCTGCACTCATGCACAAGAGAAATTCAGTAAGATTTAAAAAAATATTTAAGAGACAAAAAATTGGTATCTTGCTGTGGTTTTTAACAAAAGTCATTCCTACTCTCTCACCTCTACTAGTCTGTATATCCTGAAGGTGTGAGCCAATGCAATAAAATAAAGAAATAAGAGATCTGTATGAGGAAAAAAACTCTAGAAAATCAACAAATTATTAGAAGAAATACGACATTTCAGCAAGATGGCCAAATATAAGATCAACACAAAAAATCAACAGTTTCCCCCTATATCAGTAACAATCAATTCAACAAGCAAAAGAAAAAATACTCCATTCACAACAGCAACAATAACCATGAATACCCAAGAATCAATCCAATTAGAAATGTGCAAAGTCTTGAGGAAGAAGATTTACTAAAGGACATAAAACAAGACCTAAATGGACAAATATATGTCCTTACATAGAAAAATCCTCATTGTAAATGTGTTGACTTTTCTAAAATCAATCCATATGTAAAGTAAATGCAAGCAGAAATTAAATTAATATTTTCCATTAAACTCTACTAGCTCATTCAACATGTGAAAGATCAGCCAAGACAATTTTGAAAAAGTGGATTAGAAAAAGCTCTGTTACAAAGCTATAGCAATTAAAGCAATGAAGTAATGGCTTAGAAACAGGGTGAGAGAACTGAATAGAGGTCTAAAACAGGAACATGTATACAGGAAAATTTAGTACATGGTAGAAATGACGTCTCAAATCAGAGGGAAAGGAAAAACAGGTGTTTCGGCTTGGGACTACTGGCTGGGTCTATATGACTGTGCGTGCTGGTGGGGGTGGGGCAAGGAAGTTTAGATCTCAACCTCACATCATTAACAAAAGTAAACTGCACACAGGTTTAAAAAAAACTAAATGTAAAAACAAAACACAAAACAACAAAAAATATTAGAAGAAAATACAGAACTACCAGGGTCTTTTTAAATGAGACCCCAAAACAAAGGACAAAGGAAAACACTGATAAATTTGACCATTATCAGAATTTTACATGTCTTAAGACTAGTATACAACTGCACTTTCAATTGCTTAGATCAAAATCTGTGGAGTACTCCTTATTCTTGATTCCTGTCTTTCTCTCAAACTCTATTACCCTCCCTGCTGACAGCTCTTTCAAAACAGATCCAGGATCCAAGCATTTCTTCACCACCTCCACTGCCTGCAACTTAGCCCAAGTCACCATTTTCTCTTATTTGATTACTACAATAGCTTCCCAACAACTGGTCTCCCTGCCACCACAGCCCTGTTCTCTAAGTTCATTTATAACATAGTTCCCAAAGAATCATTCCAGAGGCCGGCCGAGTGGCGTAGTGGTTAAGTTCACGTGCTCCACTTTGGCGGCCCAGGCTTCGCAGGTTTGAATCCCAGACACGAACCTATGTACTACTCGCCAAGCCACGCTGCGGTGGCATCCCACATATAAAACAGAGAAAGATTGCCACAGATGTTAGCTCAGTAACAATCTTCCTCAAGCAAAAAGAGAAGATTGGCAACAGATGTTAGTTCAGAGCCAATCTTCTTCACCAAAAAAAAAAAGAATCATTCTAAAACATAAGTCAGATCATATCACTTCTCTGTTTAAAATCCTACATTGGTGCTCCATTTCATTCAGAATGAAAGCCAAAGACCTTATAATTGCCTACAAGGTTCTAAATAAACTGGCCACCCATCATCTCTCCAATCTCATCTCCTGGCTCACTCAACTTCAGCCATGCTGGCCTCCTTATCGTGCCTTGAACACACTAGGCATAGTCCCAACTTAAGGCCTTTGCACTCTGTTCTGTCTGCCTAGAATGATCTTTCTCCAGAATATATATGTTCAATGTTCTAACTTCCTTCAGGTCCTTGATCTAATACTAGCTTCTCAACGTGTCCTACCTACCCTGATTGCTCTATTTAAAAGTTATGGCCTCCCCTGCCCAGCCATCCCATTCCCCTTACACTCTGCTTAACTCTCTTTTTCCATAGACCACAAAAGGACGAATACATTGCAGGAGTGTTTCCAACAGTAAAAAATCAGAAACAACCTAAGTAACCATGAACTGGGGAACAGCTGAATAATTGTAGACTAGTTATACAATAGGAACGTTCTATACTAATTAAAAACAATGAGAGAAATCTTTATATACTAACTGATGACAGACCTCTAATACAGGCGAATGAACCAATCAAAGCTACTGACGTTTGTATTATGTTATGTACCACCACAGGTATTAGATGTTTCCTGCAATGACACTCACACATAATAAATAAATGGGAAAAAGTCTGAAACGATACATAACAAACTTGATTAAGAGTGCTTAGTTCTAAAAAGGAGTCTGAGATTGGAGTGCAGTCAGCAGGAGGTGACTTGTACTAGTTGCACATTATTTTTTAACAAGGAAAATGTTTCCATGTATTACTAGCATATTAAAGACTAATTTTAAAAGGAAAAAATGTTGGTAATTAATGGGCTCAATATGATATTTGATTATTGCTTTTATCTGCATTTATTTGCTTCCTAATGAAGCTGAACACGTTTTTCAAATGTTTATTGGCCACTGAATACTCTTTCTAAATTGCGTGCTCATATCCTTTGCCACTTACCTACTAGGGCTCAGGTCTCCAGTTTGTGTAGTTCTACTTACTAAGGACCCTCTGTCCTATTTGCTGAAAACATTTTGTATGTTATATAAATTTTAACATATACTTTAAAACCAGAGGAAATATGGCTTGGTCAACCCCTGTGAAGTCAGCTATAAATGACATTTAAAAATATTCTGACAGGGGCTGGCCCCGTGGCCGAGTGGTTAAGTTCGCGCGCTCCGCTGCAAGCGGCCCAGTGTTTCGTTGGTTCGAATCCTGGGTGCGGACATGGCACTGCTCATCAGACCACGCTGAGGCAGTGTCCCACATGCCACAACTAGAAGAACCCACAACGAAGAATACACAACTATGTACCGGGGGGCTTTGGGGAGAAAAAGGAAAAAATAAAATCTTTAAAAAAAAAAAAAAAAAATTCTGACACCTTAATAACATTTAAACACAATGGGAACACGATGAAAAAGTAGGAATAATGAAAGACGAAGGCACAGACTTACTGTCCATGTCCTTCTGTTACGGATCTGATTCTTTCAGCATTTCGCATCAACCCTTTGAGGTAAGTGGACCAGATATTAATATTTCCATTTGATAGATAAGAAAATATAATCCAACTGGTCCTTATTTCTTATGGAAAAAGTGATTTGCAAGTTTTTTTCTTGCAGTGAATAAAAGGTAACACTTCCGTGTAGGTAAAACACATCCACAAACTTGAAAAACAAAACCAACTATCTATCTAAAATTAACCAACTACCAATTCACCAAAAATAATCTGTTTAGTAACAGTGAAGAGGAGGTTGAAAATACTATTTTAGCTACATATGTTTCATAATTTTTTTTTTACACATAGCCAAAGAAATAAGGTTATCTACTTGAATTGATCAGGAAAAACAAAAACTGTTGATTTCCATAATATAAAACTTACCACAGAAGGCTAGGGGAACTTTTTACTGTTCTGAGTAATACTAAAATGATCGTTAACTTGGCCTATTTAGGTTTATTTCCTCTACAAATTAAACTTGGAGTCTGCCTAAACAAATGTCTAAGGGCTTCTGAAGGTATATATAGGAAAAAATATGTTTCCTTACATTGCAAATAATTTTCAATCAATATACCGTGAAATAGGGTTTGGGTTACTCTATAATCTGACTTAAAACAAACAAGGTGGTATATATATACAATGGAATACTACTCAGCCATTAAAAAGACAAAAACGTCCCATTTGCAACAACATGGATGGACCTTGAGCGTATCGTGTTAAGTGAGATAAACCATACAGAAACAGACAAACACTGTAAGATTTCACTCATATGTGGAAGATAAACAAACAAAGGGACAAACAGAACAGTCTAGTGGTCACCAGGGGGAAGAGGTTGTGGGTGGACACAACGGGTGAAGTGGCGCACCTATATGGTGACTAATAAATAATGTACAACTGAAATTTCACAATGTTGTAAACTATTATGACCTGAATGAAAACAAAAAACCAAGGTGGCTATACAGTCTTAAACACAAAAAGATATCCAAGTATGTCTAGGGCTGGGGGGATGGGGAGGAGAAATGGGGAGTGACTGCTAATGTGTCTGAGGTTTCTTTATGGAGTTATGAAAATGTCCTAAAATTAGATCATGGTAATGGTTGCACAACTCTGTGAATATACTAAAAGCCACTGAATATAAACTTTAAATGGCTGTATTGTATGGTATATAAATCATACTTTGATAAAGCTATTCAAAAAAAAGGTAATCAGAAAAAAAATTCTACTTTTGTTGGTTCTAAATCTCTTTAAACTAGTGCTTCTCAACTGGTGGTAATTTTGTCTTCCAGGGAACATTTGGCAATGCCTGGAGACACTTTTGGTTGTCACAACTTAGGGGATTATTACTGGTATTTAGTGGGTGAAAGCCAGGGATGCTGCTAAACATCTTACAATGTACGCAGGACAGGCCCCCAAAACAAAGAATTATCTGGCCTAAAATGTCAATAGTGCTGAGGTTAAAAAACCCTGCTTAAATTTAGCTTCCAAATAACTCACGAATGTTCATGGCTCTTATTTTGTCATATCATTATCAATAACCATAACCAAAATCAAATATATGAAAAATTAAAATATAGTACATTTGCATGATACCTATAAAAACTATAAACTACATGAGTCTCCAGAAAAAAACAGAAACTACATGCATCTGAATTAAAGTCTACAAAGGGAGTAATACAAACTTGGGAATAGGCTGTGACAACTCTGACAGATACATGACTTGGATGGACTTCACAGTACAGTGGTAGTAAAAACAATAATATCTTGCATTTGGAAATGATGCTTATTAATTACAAAATACTTCTTTACCTTATTCAAGAGCTGTAACTATGTGTTTTTCTAGAGATGAACTATAACCTGAGAATACTAAGAAATAACTTAGTGCTCTCCGCACTTTAAATGAAGGTAAACCATATTAAGCAATGACTTCCAGAACTATTTGCATACCCTGGGTCATATACAATTTGTAAACCAATACTGAGTTACCGAGTAGGCACAACAGTTAAGCAGAGCACACAGATTAAACAGAATTTTGGAGTCAGGCAGATGAGTCTTTGAGTTCTAATTCTCTCCGCAGTTTCTTTCTTTGGGGACCTGGTGGGAATTATCGGAGATAATGTATGTAACACACTGAGCACAATGTCTGGAATATGATAAACACTCAGGAGGAATGTTAACTCCAATATATCTAAAATTGCATAATTTATTAACTACAAATACTTAACAGCCATTCAGATTTCTATAAGTCTTAGATCTCTGGATGAGAACCTAGTGTACGACTGAGATTTATTCATTCAACAAACATTTCCTGAGAAACCGCTATGTGCTTAACACTGCTGGGGAAACAAAGATGAGTAAGATCTGACCTGAAACTCTCACCTGTGGGGGAGACAAACTCAAACAAATAACTGTACTATGTGCAGCAACAAAACCATACATAAGATGCTTAAGTAGTACAGAGGAAAATGATTTGCCATTAAGGAGAAACAATGAAGGCTTCATGGAGGAGATGAAACTGCTGAAAGGTGGGAAGAGTAAAGGCAAAGAGGAAGGCAGTGGGAAGAATATATTTAAAGGCAAAACTGAGACAGCACATTGCTAGGGATTAAAATTCAAGGAAGTGGGGGCTAAAGATAGGGCTGGAGGGATAGATCCGGAAGGGCTTTATTCAATTTCTTAAAGAAGTGACTTTCTGCAGTGGGGGTGGGTCCTTGTTAAAGTATCGTGCCCATACCCCTCAAGCCCAGTCCAGAGAATAGCTGCCATATAATAATCACTTACGTTTACTGAATTTACTAAATGGCCAGAACTGAACTCAATTACTTTACACTTACACTTTGTCATCTAATGCTCTCTCCTAAGGCTCTGAGAGGACATGTAAATTTGCCAAGGTTACACATCTGCTATCAAGTAGCAGAGCCGAGGCGTGAACCTAGGTCAGCCTGAACCCAGAGCCCTGCACTCCTTTCCAGGTGGCTATACCACCTCCCTGGGAACCAAGGATATTATTTGGGCTTTGGAGGCAATAAAGAGTTAGAAATGGTTTTAAGTAGGAAACTAATGGGTTCAAGTTCACATTTTAGATACAACACTGCCAATCACTCTGAATGGAATTGAGTGTGGAAGTTCTATTCATAATTTCTAAATAAGACCTGTAGATCTATCATATCTCCACATTACATTATGGACATGATTAAATCAATGTTCTAATATGACCTTTGGTCAGATTAGACAGCAAAAGTTGCTTTGACCAAAACTATGCATAAATTTAAGATTTAGGTTTTCATTACCTTTTATAAAAACAAACCAAAACACAACTAGGTCAGGCTTGGTTTATAGGCCAAATATCTCTTAAAAATGAATCAGAAGGCCAGCCCCGTGGCCTAGTCATTACGTTCAGTGCACTCCACTTCAGCAGCCCGGGTTTGGTTCCTGGGTGCAGACCTACACCACTCGTTGGCAGCCATGCTGTGGCTGCAGCCCACAAACCAAATAGAGGAAGACCGGCACAGGATGTAAGCTCGGGGCTAATCTTCCTCAGGCAAAAAGAGGAAGACTGGCAACAGATGTTAGCTCAGGGCAAATATCCCTCGGCAAAAAAAAAAAAAAAGGATCAGAAATTCAAGAATGCCTAACAGACACCAGGCTGTATTTCTAGAGCAGTTATCTCAAAGGTTTAGATAAGTAAAACATGCCTATCAGTTTTAATGCTTGAAGGTGCTGCTCTTTTGCACCTCTCCGAATTTGGAAGGAAAGGCAACTCCAGTCACTTAGAATCTGCTATTGATGAGGCATAGTAGGTGAACCTTAAGGTTTTTTCAACCCATTTAAAGTATCAGAGAGGTTGCCATTATTCATGAAGAGCAGACGTGGACCATGAAGAGCAGATGCAGAAAACATTAAAAAAAATGTACTCTAAGCTTCACAAATGGTAAGATAGCTACCAAATTCAAGAAAATGTGAGAAAGAACTAACATAATCCTACAGAATGAATACATTTAGGAGAAGCATCTAAGCAGAATTAAGAAGCAAGCACAGAAAATGCTGATTGTAAGAAAACTAACACCAGAGGCAGGCTCCGGGGCTGAGTGGTTAAGTTCACAGGCTTGGCTTGAGCGGCCCAGGGTTTCCCCGGTTCAGATCCTGGGTGTGGACCTAACAGTGTACATCAGGCCATGCTGAAACAGCGTCCCACATAGCAGAACTAGAAGGACCTACAACTAGAATATACAACTATGTACTGGGGGGGCTTTGGGGAGAAGAAGAAGTAAAAAAAAAAAAAGAAAACTAACACCAGTGTCTCCAAACTTTCTTTACTATACAAACTTAGTAAAAATATCTTGATTTCATAACTTAATATATTTATTTATAACTTATAATGCATATAACAAATGCATGTCAATACATACATTATAAAACATAACAAGTAGACATTCTAAATTATTTGATCAGAAAAATAAACTCTAATATTTTCTTCCTGCTTTCTGTTTTGGAGACCAATGCCTTTCAAAACAACGTGAATAAGACATAAACACAGAAATATTAAAAAACAAACAAAACCCACCTAGACACAATGGCAAAAGTTTGCCCATGAAAATTGCTAAAACCGCACAGCTAAGTTTGCTCCAAACCCACTGTGTTGATATGGTTTGAGATGGTTATAATTTGATTAGGAGATCTATCTAAAATGCTTTTTTTAAAAAAAAGCAGTGCAGTCATCACAGGGGACTGTACATTTCCCAAGTGTCACACCAAGATTTGAGGACACTGCTAAAAAACATCAGCATGTAAAACAGTTTATGATAAGAAACATGAACTAGATTAAAATAGTAATAGCAAAAGTAATTTTCCCTAGAGAATTTTACATGTAGAATTGTAACTGAAGTTTAATCAAAGATACTCTTCTTAAGGAAATCTAATGACATTTTTTAAGTTGACTATAGAATTTGGGAAAAAGTGAATAGTAAGAATTTATCACTATTTATCTAGAACTATAATATTTTAAAAAAGACACTAAATAGAAGGCAACAATATTTTAGTTAATAGAAAGATAAACCCTACAGTAGGGGGTACAGCTTCAATTCCGAGGAAAATCATAACCACCACATCAGGCACCGTGTTAGGCCCTTCCAAATACTTCACACACAATCTAGTGAGATAGGTTATTACTCCAAAAGACTATCTCCTATGCTCTGATTCCATGATCACCAATTAATTTTGATTATTTGGTTTCTCAGGTACCTTAACACCAGGAATAGATTAAGAGCATTTCAGTAATTGGAAAGATTTATCTCTTAGCTTATATTAAACAGAAAAGAACAGTATTCTACTTTGTAAGTCAGTCTCTTGTCAATTCTGATTTTATAAACCAATTTCTCTAGGATCTGAACCTGCAAACCAGTTCTGAAACTGCAAAGCTGGAAACTAAATCATAGATCTATTCTGACTTCATCAAAGAACATTTTAGGAAGCCATACTCTAAAATCGGAAAATTACCTAACTGTCTTATATACAAATAATTACACACACACTTCAATAATGCAATAATAAAAAATAATTTAAAAGCAGGCTGACAACTTTTAGAGTTTTTATATGAGCAAATATAAATAGCTTGCAAATTATGCAAAAACATACAAAATACACATTGAGTCCTAACAATTCAATGTGCCTGTATAAGAACTCTGGGAAAACAGTCGTAGACACGCCCAAATTAATGCCCCAGAGATTGGCATTACCTTAGTGCCATGAGGAAGTTAACAGGTTTCCATAAATGCCTAGTTTATGACACTGGCTCTTAAGTAAGTTTAAGTATTTAAGTGTGCCCCACTTATTTTCTAGAACCCAGGCTCCACAGAAAAATTGTGTATATTTTCTTAACTTGAAGCAATCTATTACTAGAATAATGGTTTTTTTAATGATGAATATCTGATGTTAGTTTATAATAAAACTTCACATTTTCCTCCAAAATTATTTAGTTGTAGAATATTACTAGACAGTTCTCAGGGTTACAAATTAATAACTGGCAAATAAATCAAAGAACTCACTTTGTATGTATTTTTCCTCCTGATAATTTAGGAGGCTGACACAAATAATCCAATGTATTCAGTGGATCTGGTTCATGCATTCAGTTCAACTTACTACAATAAGCATTTACTGAGTGCCTCCCTGGGTTAGGAACACAGAGATGAATAAGGCAGGTGGGGAGAAAAGCTCAGTCAAAACAAAGACAGACAGGTCTCTTTGATTCCTAGTTATTTCTATTGATTCTGGCCTTTATCCAGATTAAGGGTCAACTCTTCCCAACTCTTTGTCTATATAGGGAAAAGTTTATGTTGTATAAACCCTTCCCAGTAGGCAAACAATTGACCCCAGAAGGATCTGAGTATTTCCTTTAAACAGAACTGCAGTATTAAAAAAACTTCTAATTTTCCCGCATTCCATTCATTCTTTATTGAACCATATTCATTTAAGAGGGTGGTGAAAAAAATCAAAGGAAAGCCTGACTATTTCTATGTGGAATTTTAATAGTTTTTAAAAATTTAAAGCTTGTTACAGTTCTCTAGAGGTAAACGAACTCACCATAGGCAGTCCTGAACTGACAGGTCTCTATCACAAACTTGACCCTACATTAGGCTCTCTTACCTCTTGAAAATGAAATATATTAATGTTTTAATAACTTGAAAAGTCTGCAATTGGAAACCTATGAAGGTTTTGGGGAAGGGAAAAGGAGTGCATACTCAAATCTGGGTTTTAGGAAAACTCTGGAATGTCAAGTATGTGACAGAAGAGCTAGAAGTAGAGAAGCCAGTTAAGAAGGAGCTATTTTACCTCCTAGATGATGAGGCTCCAAAAAAGAACAGTGACAATAGCAAGGGAGAATTGGATATGATGATGATGATGACGATAATAATAATAATGACGATAGTTGCTGGCACTTAGTGAAAACTTTTCTGTGTTCTAAGCACTGCGCAAAGCACCTGACGTACATTATCCCACTAAAGTAACCTGATTATTTCCATTTTGAGGACACTCATATCTAGAGAAGCACTTGACCAAGACTGAAGTGTCAAAGCCAAGACTTGAAACAAGGTCTAATTTCAAGAGTTATGCATAAAACTACAAACTTTGGTTAAAATCACTGCTATGAAGATCAAATCAGTCTATAAGAATTCTGTTCTGGGTCACAAAGGGGAGGATGAGCCCACTAACTGAAACAAAGGGGCCCAGGAGGGGAAGCAGGTTTGGAAAGGAAAATCAGTTCTATGCTAAAGGTGTCTCTTACAAGCAGAACCCCAGCTCAAACTCTGTCATCAATTAGAAGTGCTCCACCTCCAAGACATCAAGCTCAGCATGGCCTCTTCTTGGACCACTGTCATTTAACCTTCTGCCATTCTCATTCCCAATATCTCCGAACTTCATCTTCATCCTCTCTTCATTCTCCAGTCATGTGACTAGACACATACTCTCAACCCAGCAACTCTCCTCTGGCTTTATTTCGCATCCTTTGCTAACCCCTTGCCTTTTTGAACTTCTGCCATGTCTGGTGGTAATGCTTCTCAGAAAACAATTTGATTTCATCTCCTACTACTGCCTCGGAAAACATATTCAGTTTCCCCAGTCTCTACTCTCTCTCTCTCTCTAATCCTTTCCTTGCCAATAGCTCTTTGCTCCTATGGAACCCATCTCCTCGAAACTAGATTAGCCTCCTCTCATCCACGTCCACACTGTGTAATCTAACATGTAAATTTAACCAAGATATTCCACTTCTAAGGCTCCCTGGAAGGTTCCCCATAGCTTTCAGAATACCATTTAAATTCCTTATCATCTCCATGACCTGACCCTTGCCACCATGACTACATCACATGAACTCTTGGTCTGAACGCATGAAACAACCTGTAGTTCCCCCAATCATATCATGCTATTATGTGCCTCTGAACTTTTACCTGGAATATCCTTTCTCTGCCAACCTAACTTCTAGTCATCCTACCTGAACTACCCTGTATCACCCTCCTCAAGGAAACCTTCCCCATAAATTCCCTCATTTGATATATAGCACACTTCTATGTTCCCACAGAAGATGAGTTCTTTTATTTACAGCATTATCACACTATATCATAATTAATCTGATTTCTAACCCCCAACATCCCTCTTCCAATTATATACTTACATACTCTTTAATGCCTTCTTTAGGATGGTGGTATCTATACCTAGCACAGTACTTGGCAAATAATAGGCCCTCAATAAATATTTACTAAACAAATAAACATACTCATAGTCTTAAAAAGACCTTCTTTATCAGCCCCCAAGATACTGTCCTCTTCCTGTTTTCATCAAACTTTTTCAAAGTGTGTCCTACACTTGCTAGGTCAATATTTTCACCACTCGCTCTTCCACTTAAATGCCTGCAGTTTTGCTGTAGCATCCCCTAAGCTTTATAAAGTAGTACTGCCCTATAGAATTTTTTGCAATAATGAAAATATTCTATATCAGGGCTGTCCAACATGGCAGCCTCTAGCCACATGTGGCTATTGAGATGAGGTTAGAGAACTGAAGAAATGAATTTTGAATTTTAATTAATTTCACCTTTAAAAGTCACATGCGGCTCACGGCTTTCATATAGGAACAACACAGTTCTCAGGTCTTATCAAATGATTCAAACACAAAATCCAATGAACTTTTCTCAACACTCACTCTCCAAGTCATCTTTTCAACATTCTCTGAGATTCCTCTTAGCTACTGACATAACACCCTGTTCTCTTCCTATCTCTCCGACTGCTCTCACTTTTCTTGATTCAATTTTCTCCTTTTGCCCCCCAAAAGATTGAGTGAAACCCTAAGGTGAGTTCTCATCCTTCTGCATTTCAAACTCAAAACTGTCTTCCTCATCAAGTTCACATACTGCCATAACTGCAACCACCATCTATCTCTATGTAGAAGACTTTCATATCTACACTATCAACTCCTATCCCTCTTCTCAGATCCAATCCCCAAATACAAAGTGGTCATCTGCAACGGAATGTACTACTATTAACTCAAACTTAACAAATACCAAAATTCAGTTCACCACCTTCTTTCTCTCAATGTCATTTCTTTTAATGATGCAATCACTCTCATGGTCATCTAGGCTCAAAATCTTAAGAATTACCCTTAAGTTATTTTTCCTCTCTATATTCATGCATCAAATCCTGTCGATTGTTTCCTTAAAGTCTCTTGAATTACACACGTTACACCTAAATTCAGATTTCCCATCACTGATACCTGAACTATTTCTATGTTCCCCAAAGTGGCTTCCCTGTTTCTCCTGTGTCTTCTAGATAATAAAACTTAAACTGTTTATAAATGAAACTTACCTTTACCTAACCCTCCAAAAGTAGACAGGGTCACACACTCCTTCAATGACTTGTCACCTGTCCTTGATGTGACACTGTCATTCTATAACTAGACTTCTACCAACCTTGCCAACTTCATCTTCTACCATTTCCCTCAAAGTCTCCACTAACTTAAATGGTCTACCAACTCTTTCTTAAATATGTAAAGTATATTCCAGCTTCTTCTCTTTGCACCTGTTGTTTCTTCAGCCTAAATGCCTTCCTTCTTTATTCATGTTTTTTTTGGCTTTTCTTTCCTTCAAGAATCAGTCCAAACCTCCTAGGCTTCATGAAGCCTTTCACTTCTGCCCTGGCTCTCAGTGTCCTTTTCCTGCTCTTAATTTCAATATTACTATCTTTTATCATTCAGTTTGCTTTTGGCATATGCCATTGTGTATTATTTCTATGTACTATCCTCAACTAGAACAGAAGCTTTTAGAAGGCAAGGACTGTGTCTTATACCATCTTCATTTTCTAGGAAATTAGGCCTTGGCCTACACTTAGTAGAAACTTAAGGAATAATCGCAAAAAACAGCTATGTAGTTGAGAGGTGGTAAGCAATAAGAAAAAGAGAAAATTAGCAACCAGGGACACTAACACTAATTGGGTAAAATAGGAAACAAGAGGGAGAAAAAAGCAATCTGACAGGAGAGCAGAGAATATTGGCAAAGGCAATCACAGAATCAAGCATTAATGTAGTGACCAAGGAAAAACAGCAAAATTTTATAACACTGATCATCAAATGAGTCATCAGGTTTTTCTGTTTTATAGGCAGTTCACCCAAACAAGCAATGCTCAAAATAAATAGGTAAAATGTAGAACTTGTGTTTTAATTATCTTTTACCCCTACAACGGTATTTATTTTAATGAAATCTGATACATCAAGGCAAGGTAGGAGCTTGTGCAGATGGGTATGAGGATTCTCAAAACATCAGAGTGATAGCCTTAATTGCATAGAAGTTTATAGCTGATCTGTCCAGCCCTGGAAATACAGAACTGGCACTCAGTGCTACGAGGGTACAGTATGCCCTGTCAGTTCTTAGGGTCACAGCTTAAAATAGTTGTGCAGTTCAGGGCCAAAGGAGGCTGGACCAACCCTGTTAGGCTCTCTCACAGATCACTCTAACCCCACAGATGACTATTTTAAGCTACATCTCTAAACAGCAAATTGAGCAACCAGGAAATACTAGCTTTCTACTTTCAAGTGTAGGTGAACTAGCCACAAATTTTCTCTAAAAACTTAGAGGGGATCATTCTAAACATGTAAGAACCATCACACATCCTCTTCCATACAATCGAGACCCATCCTCAGTTACGGAGAACTCAGTTCCAGTCATCTCCATTCAATTCCAACTGAGAAGAGTATGTGCACATCTTTCGGGGAGAAAAGGATTTTTAAGAAATTATACTAACTTTCTTTGACACAAAAAAACCTTTGGCATATCTGAGGAGAGAGATTAGAAGACAGGCAAAGAAAAGGTTTTATTTGCTTACAAGAATTCATCATCTGATTCTTTTTAAAACCTCATTTACAGAAATAAACCTTAAGAGACAGATAGGAGAACTGTTTGTACATCTGATGGAAGAGACTAACAAATAACTTAAAGATGTGTGCAGACAAGGAAAAGAATGAACTTCACTATAAAATTATAATCAAAGCCTAATAATTCTTTTAACAAATGAACTCTACATTTCCTCTTCAGAATAGTTATAAAAACTCTTAAGTTTAACTATTTTGTCCTTTTAATTTCTTCATCACAATAAAACCCCAAAAGACCATGAGTTTACAATACCTATATTACTATTTTAAAACTAGTGGTTTATTTTCATTAATTGCTTACAGCTAAGATATCTCCAGATTATTTCCACATATGCGCACTTAACCATGATATACAGCAACAGATGGGAAATAAATGATATAAAGTAAAAGAACTAATGAAAAAAACAAACAGTGGATCACCTTCATATCCCTTTCCCCCTTGTCACATTAGGGAGGTCAATTATTATTTTATATTTCTATTTTGCTGTCCCTTGGAAAAACGCAGCTTGGGGAGACAACAATCTATTCATCATCAAAGAATACTCTTGCCTGCTTACCTTTGATGATTCTGAAAAGGAAAGGGACGTGCAAGTGTTCTTTTTTTAAACATTGGCACCTACGCTAACATCTGTTGCCAATCTTTTTTTCTTCTTCTTCTTCTTCTCCCCAAAGCCCCCAGTACATAGTTGTATATTCTAGTTGTGAGTGCCTCTGGTTGTGCTGTGTGGGACGCCACCTCAACATGACCTGATGAGCGGTGCCATGTCCGCACCCAGGATCCGAACCAGCGAAACCCTGGGCCGCTGAAGCAGAGCACATGGACTTAACCACTCGGCCACGGGGCTGGACCCATGTTCTTATTTCTTGATGTAGTAAATACTATATAAACTTAGAGAACGGCTTGAAAAGAAAAACATAATACTTCTTAGAAAGCCTAAAAAGTTACTAACATAAATTCTTCCAAAGGCTACCGGTAGATTAGTTATCACATAATAATTTTAGTTTTAATTAGCAAACAAAGAATTGTGAATGATTTTAAATTCCTAAACAAAAAAGTATAAAATTTAGCCAGATTTACAGTATCTGGAGTATGGCTGTCAAGGTGAGCATGTAATGTTTTAGTATGAAAAGGACCTATAATACTAAAACACAAGAAAAAATATTAATTGTTTAATGTAGCTTTTATTAGCAGTTAGAAAACACAAAGTCAATTAAAACTGATATGTCATTAAACGAGATCAGAAGATTTTTAGTAATACAGAATATTCAGATTGTCATGCTACCATATTAATAAAACGATCACCTTTTACTCAACTAACAAAAAAGGCAAAGCATTCTAAAAGGTAAAATCCAAAGTTTCCGTATGCTTACTACAGATGAAATAAATACTAGTCCTTGAAATATTTGACAAGTTTTGAAAAATGCCCACATACTTATGGAAAATGCAACCAAATAATTAAATATAAAGCAAATTTTTTCAAGAGAGCTGTATCTACTCAGTCAAATATTTATTAGGCACCAACTATATGCAAGGCACTGTCTGCATAGTGGAAGAAGCCAAGATGATCAGAATGCTATTAGAAGTAGTAGATCATTACTTAGTTAGCTCCCATTTATAGCTGTTTATTTTCCATTACAAATGCTGAAAGCTGTGGCAATAAGAGAATCTCAGGGCCTCTAGCAGACCAGATATGAGAGCTGGCAAGAAAAGAGTAGACGGGAAATCTGGCAGGGAATGGAAAATTTTTCTAAAAATCCTTAAGTTCCCAAATGAACCAGATTATTCTGTATCATTCCTCCATGATTTAAGGCTGTACTTTAAAAAAGTTGCAAAGTGCTTTATCCTATAATCAAACAAATACGATTTCTCTTATTTAGAAAATAAGAGGAGCCCTGGGGAGCAGGTGACATGCAATTCCAGAATAAACTAGGAGGGAGTTGGTATACGAAAGATTTTCATGGGCAGAGATTTAACATCCTTCCTCAATAAGTTATACCCTGTATAATTACTTACATTATTAAGAACGGATCTCTAATTGAACCTAAATTTCTCCTTCCAATGTAATCACATCACATTTTGTTCAGTCTTCTGAGGAAATGGAGAACTATCATTAGTATCTGTACGGAGGACCAATTTAAAGCCACCTCTCAGGCTTCCTTCCTTTCTCTATTTCTTCAAATGTGAAAAATCAAACTTGATCCAATATTTACATAAAGACCTAGCAATACAGAACAAAGCAGAGAGCTATTTCACTCCAAATCTTGTCTATTTACCTCTTACCATTATGTAAAACCCACTAAGAAAAACCACTAAAATTCCTAACTCATTTTTTTGGTTTATAATTTCTCCCCATATTATCTTGGTTCACAATATGTGTATTTGATCCAGTCAAATTTATCATACAAGTAAGCACAAATACTAGAAAATGTATACAACAAAGTACCTAGCTTAAAAGTCAACACAAGTTTCTGTTTGTGAATCTAACACCAAAAACAGAATTAAGAAAAAAGAGCTGAGATACAAAATGAGTGAATCTTGGACATAAAATATCTGGATTCTACTATTAAAAATAGTTTATGAAATAAAATTTAAATAACTATATTAAATTTCATTTTTGCTTGATGAAAAAACTATATCAATTGGAATAACTGCTTAGCAACCAAACCACTGCCACTTGGGGAAGGAGAAAACAAAATTAACTTTAAGACCTTATTCCCTTGAGGAAGAGAAGAAAAACTTGCCTGTAATTTTCTTCCTAATAAAAAAGCTTATGACACTTGCATGTCTAGTTAACCCTCAAGGACTAAGACCTGGGTTATTCTGGCTTTGCCAACAACTAAAGGTATGATTTGGGTAAACTACATATCCACTTATAAACAAAAAGGGCTGAACTAAAGATGACCTGTAAAGGTAGCTTAAAGATCAGAATTTCTGTCATCTTCCAATGAGGATAAAAAAATTCTTATAAACATACATACATATGTGTGTACATATACACAAATACATATACATGAACATACATATATATTTACCTACACACAAACATACATATCTCAGTACCATTCTGAATCTCTATTCAAGTTACTCCTAGAAAAAACTTTAAATTTAATAATATTTAATACTATTTCTTAATAATAAGACTCTTTGCCATAGGATTATAAAATAAATCAGTAGCCTGCTACTGATTTTTTAATATACAATGCATTAATAGAAAACTTGAGGCATAGTAAGGCTAACAGATGAGAAGATTGCCTTTGAAAAGATTTTGTAATTCACAGTTCCCAAAAGGAGAGGGTAAGCCATGCCACAGGGGACCACATAGGGAAGCACCAGGGTCCATCAGGAGGCAAAGGGAGGGGGAGAAACTATGGGCAAGAGCCTTCATTGTGGTTTCCACAGGAAGGAAAAGGCAAGGCAGGGGAAACAGAGGCAGGCAAAAGAGGTTTAGGACTGACTTGTTTGAATAATTTCAGATGGCTCAGGGGCAGAGGGGCTGCCCCTAGTTGTCTAGTACCTAGCCCTAGGGGGATTAGGGCAGGTAGATGGTGGCCGGAAGTGTGAGGGCCTGTAAAGGATGTGGTTGGGCAGTGGGCTCTGGCTTGGCTGGTTTGTATTTGAAAAGCGCTCTCAAGGGGGAATTGTTTACTATCTCTAGGAACTGGTTAACCCTGGAAGAGGCAGTCCCTCCAGGGTCAGCAAGGCCCCACATGTCAAAGCATCAGAATATAGAAAATTCAACCCATAGTTAACACACCTAATTAAGCTGAGTAACAGAGAAGTCTCTTTTCTACTGGCTGTTTATTGAATACTCACCATATACTGGCATTGGACTATATATGCTGCAGATTAAAAAAATGACCATGGAATAGAAAACAAGACTGCAAAATTCTAAGCGCGTACACATCTTAATTTAGAAGAAAAGGGTAAGGGTAAATTTATAATAATATTTTACATCTACTTAGTGCTTTGGCATTTACAAGACATTTTCACAAGTTACTCCATTTAATCCTCAAAAAAACCCTGTGTA
The DNA here is from genome assembly GCF_037783145.1 of Equus przewalskii. NCBI lineage: Eukaryota > Metazoa > Chordata > Mammalia > Perissodactyla > Equidae > Equus > Equus przewalskii. The sequence goes on along the minus strand of NC_091834.1, from coordinate 53,513,026 downwards.
GTCGGCTGTTTGTTATCTTCACTTTACAGGTGATTATGACTAAGGCTCAAGAAAGCTAAAGGACATCTCCACATCACGGATAGTAACCAGCAGACCAGGGAACTGAAGCAGGTCTTGATTCTTGTCCACGGCTATTTTGACCAGCACCACAACACTGCAACTCCTTCATTTTAAGTTAAATCTATGGTATTATGTGGAAACAGTTAGCTATTCCCAACCACGGAGGATTGATTGCTCAAGGGCCTTGACTGGGACAACTGGGCTAATGTATTGAAAAGTATGTAGGATTCTTAATAACTAATGAAACATAAATTCTTTATTATAGGTACTTGTAAGTGGTATTTGAAGGCACAATTTTTTCTTTTTTTAAATTTTTGTGTAATAGAAGAATGTAACCTTTCTAAGACGTGATCTCCAAAACAGCTCTTTTACTCCTCAGTGTATAATATTTAATTATGCATGGGAAATTAATATATACTTTTAAAAGTGTTTCTATAAATTTTAAATTAACTTACCAAATGAAATCCAAGCAAATATTCTATTAAAAATTGCTTTTGAAATTCCTGTGTTTAAAAAAGAAAAATTCCAGTTTTATCATTATTTAATTCAAAAAGAAATTCTTCACAGAAGTCATTCTACAAATGCATCTTGACATTAGTGCAATCCAGCATTTAAAGAAGTACTTTCTTCCCAAGGTAGCAGCTGGAATCTGATATTAAACTCCATCTTTGCCAGTAGTTGTGAGGCTGAAAATGGTGTTCTTGCTACCTTAACACCTCTCACAGAAAATTCTAAAGTTCCAGCAGATGAAGATATTACTGCTCTTATGAGACCTCTTTGGACAAAAAATCAGCTGTCATATTCTTCACCTTATAGAGTAAGAGTAAAAAGTTTTCTCCTTTGAAACTGAGGTATTGTACAAAGGTCCACCTAACTCTTCTACTTCTAAATTTCTAGATTTTATATGTTTGTCCCTGGGGTAGACTGACTCGAAACCTAAGTCATGAAGTACTAAGGCAACAGAATGGTTAGGTAGGTTGGGATGGTTACTGTAAAGCTGGAGAGCAAGAAGGCAGCAAGAACCACAGTAAAATCTTTGGTCTCAAGATCAGGAACTAGCTTTTGGAAAGGTTAGGAGGTAATACTGGATAAGAGATCTCTCTTCGAACTTACTGTGGCAGTATTTATTCTCACAGGGCTCTCTATGCTGCTTGTTAGCTAGAGAAGCTCAGGCCTAAGCACGCAGCCAGCCTAGCTTAAAGGGCAGCTGCTCTCTGGCCAGGCATCTTCAACATCTATATCCACTAGCAAGGGCATTTTGAGTAGTCAGAAGAGATCCCAGATGGCAATCTGAATACCCAAGGGTTTAGGGTCCTGGCCTTGATCTTTGCTATTGCTGAATGCTGGGCACATGCCTAGTTAAAAGGATGGTGGAGATCATTTTCTAAAAAACTCTGGGGACCCTTAAAAATGACTCACAACAACTGATGACATAAAGACACGGAAAGACATTCCATGCACAGGGACTGGAAGAATAAACAGTTAAAATGTCCACACTACCTAAAGCAATCTACAGATTCAACACTATTCCAATCAGAATCCCAATGACATTCTTCACAGAAATAGAACAAAGAATCCTAAAATTCATATGGGGCAACCAAAGACCCTGAGTTGCTAAAGCAATCCTGAGGAAAAAGAACAAAGCTGGAGGCATCACAATCCTTGACCTCAAAATACACTACAAAGCTATAGTAATCAAAACAGCATGGTACTGGTACAAAAACAGGCACACAGATCAATGGAACAGAATTGAAAGCCCAGAAATAAAACCACACGTCTATGGACAGTTAATCTTTGACAAAGGAGCTGAAAACATACAATGGAGAAAAGAAAGTCTCTTCAACAAACGGTGTTGGGAAAAGTGGACAGCCACATGCAAAAGAATGAAAATTGACCATTCTTTTACATCATTCACAAAAATAAACTCAAAATGGATCAAAGACTTAAAGTAAGACCTGAAACCATAAGACTTCTAGAAGAAAACATAGGCAGTACACACTTTGACATCAGTCTTAAAAAGATCTTTTCAGACACCATGTCTTCTCAGACAAGGGAAACAATAGAAAGAATAAACAAATGGGACTTTATCAGACTAAAGAGCTTCTACAAGGCAAGGGAAAACAGGATTGAAACAAAAACACAACCCACCAACTTGGAAAAAATATTTGCTAATCATATATCTGACAAAGTGTTAATCTCCATAATATATAAAGAACTCACACAACTAACAACAAAAAATCAAACATCCTGATCAAAACGGGCAGGTGATATGAATAGACATTTCTCCAAAGAAGATATATGGATAACCAATAGGCACATGAAAAGATGCTGATCATCACTGATCATCAGGGAAATGCAAATCAAAACTACACTAAGATATCACCTTACACCCATTAGAATGACTAAAATAACCAAAACAAAAAATAACAAATGTTCGAGAGGCTGTGGAGAAAAAGGAACCCTCATACACTGCTGGTGGGAATACAAACTGGTGCAGCCACTATGGAAAACAGTATGGAGATGTCTCAAAAAATTAAAAACAGAAATACCATATGACCCAGCCATCCTACTACTGGGTATCTATCCAAAGAACTTCAAATCAGCAATTCAAAGAGACCCATGCACCGCTATGTTCACTGCAGCATTATTCACAATAGCCAAGATGTGGAAGCAACCTAAGTGCCCAATGACTGATGACTGGATAAAGATACAGTATATATATACAATGGAATACTACTCAGCCACAAAAAAGGATAAAATTGTCCCATTCACAACAATATGGTTGGACTTTGAGGGTATTATGTTAAGTGAAGTAAGCCAGATAGAGAAAGACAACCTTTGTATGACTCGACTCATATGTGGAAGTTAAACACGTGGACAAAGAGAACAGATTAGTGGTTACCGGGGGAAAGAGGGTGGGCACGAAGGGTGAAGTGCTGTACCTATAATATGACTGACAAATAATAATGTACAACTGAAATTTCACAAGGTTGTAAATTATCATAACCTCAATAAAAAATAAAACAGAAAAAAAAATGACTCAAACCTAGACAACCAACCTTCTTTAAGGAAAACAGCACTGGATTCAATATTAGATACAGCTTCAAAGATTTGCCAAAACAAAAAACCTCACATCTTTACAAATACTGATATATCGCATTCAGTTTTATTCCCAAAAGTAACTAATTTGATTTAAAAAGTAGATGGGGGCCAGCCCCGTGGCCAAGTGGTTAAGTTCACACGTTCTGCTTCTGTGGCCCAAGGTTTCCCTGGTTTGCATCCTGGGCGTGGACATGGCACTGCTCATCAAGCCATGCTGAGGTAGCACCCCACATGTCACAACTAGAAGGACCCACAACTAAAAATATATACAACTACGTACGAGGGGGCTTTGGGGAGAAGAAGGAACAATAAAATCTTAAAAAAAAAAAACAACTAGAAATACTGTTAAAGGATATTTTTCCTGAGTTTTCCTCTTAGCTCACTGAAATAAAATTTAAGCTCCATTTGGTTTGCGACATTTGTGCTTAAAATTATAGAATTTTAACATTAAATGAACATATCGCAAATATCTCATTTTACAAAATACACGCACACACAAATATTTCACTGTCACAAAAGGAAAAAACCAAGACCTCCACTCCCAAAGGTAACACAACTATTTAAAGGCCAAGACAATCTGCTATCCAGCACAGAGCTCTTTTCTTAAATCCATCAGTTACCCTCGCTCATCACAAACTGCCTATGGAATGAAACATGTTTGCCTTCCAGTTTGAAAATTACACAGTTATCACTACCAGTTCAGATAGCTGCCAAAGAATGCTTTTAAAAGCAGTGAAAGCTGTCTGAATACTTTGATTTCAACCATCAAGTTTTCTTTGTGACTTGGGGTAAGGTGGGGAGTGTGAGGAGGTGTGCTAATTTTTTAGAATTACTTCAAAATAGTTGGTATCCTTAATTACAGGGTAGGGTTGGGAGAACAAGGAAGGCGATGACTAGGTCCACAGATACAGAATATAATCCCCTTAAGCTTTTACTCAATATGCTTATAATGAGTAAATGTGTACACACACACACTTACAGACAAAATGAACTCAATCACCCCTTTTGAAAATACAGACTACATTACTCCACTCTCATATACTATAAATTTATTCTAGTGTTTCAATCTCTTAAAAAATGTAAATTGGTCTTTAATTTTCTTAGGTACTTTAAAAATAAGAAAAAAAACCTTTTAAAACTTCATGGAAACTGATTTCCTTGGCCCCAAGAATTTTTTTTTTTAATTTTATTTTTCCTTTTTCTCCCCAAAGCCCCCCGTACATAGTTGTGTATTTTTAGTTGTGGGTCCTTTCAGTTGTGGCATGTGGGATGCCATCTCAGCGTGGCCTGATGAGCGGTGCCATGTCCACCCCCAGGATCCAAACCGGCGAAACCTCGGGCCGCCAAAGCAGAGCACGCAAACTTAACCACTTGGCCATGGGGCAGGCCCCAACCCCAAGAATTTCTGATGAAACAGCAGTAAGAGTTTTGAAGCCAGACGCAATCTGGATTCTTTTCCCAACATCCCCCTATATTAATTCTGTAACACTGGGCAAATTATTTAACCTTTCTGAGCCTTGATTTTCTCATCTATTAAAAACAGCAATAATCTAAGATTGAGATAAAACAAAAGTCACCTAGAACAAAGTATAGGCCCCATGAGTAGAAAACATGTCTGTTTTGTTTTCCCAGCACCTAGGACAAGGTCTGGAATACAGTGGCAGACACTCGAACATTTCTTGTTCATTATTTATCGACTAGACCACAACAAAAAAGTGATAGCAGCATCCCTGTCAACTGAGTTAATGGTACATAAAAATGACATGCAGGATTATCTGAAGAACACAATTCTATGCATATAATTCTTATGGTCTTTGGGTTTTCTTAAAATCATTTCTTAATGATATTTCCTTCAGAAAGTAGATAAATTCATAACTACTGACAAGTCACATCTTTCACCAAGAAGCAAGTCATGAAATACAGGCCTCAGAAATATACACTTTTTTGTATACTTGATAATTTTATTAATTACCTGTTGATTATATTTAATAATATTGCTTAATATAAACACTAATATATTAAATATTAGTAGTACTTTACAAATATTAATGAAAATGAAATACAAGATTCCTCTATGGCTTATATTCTTGGCATCTGTTTTTAAAAACTCATTCACGATTGGTTTAAGGTACACATATATAATAAGGGAAATGTTCTTACTAGTCTCAAATTTCTAATCAACACAGGATACCACAAAGTAGTAAAACCTCTTTTTATTCTCATTCTCTTTGTGGCATATTTGTCCAACGCCCCTAAAGGGAGATAAAGAGTAGAGCATTCAGCTAAAGATACAGGAAACAGTGCCTTATTGAATACACTACAGTAATTACAATAAGATACTTAAAATAGTATTGCTTAGCTGTAAAGGTAGGTGGTAGTCCTGTTCAACCAGACCAGCTTTACAAAATATTTTTACCTACTAGCTACCCAACATACTGGATGTACAACGTTGGCCAAGATATTAACCTTACAGTCCTGGTTTCCTATTCTGTAAAACATCAGTACTTCTTTATAGGACTGCAAAAATTAAAGGAGTTAATACATATAAAATGCTTGTTTAAGTACAGGGTCTGACACATAACAGACAAACAATAAATTCCACAAATGATCACAGGAAACACACACTGTGTACATATGCAGTATATAGTGAGAGACAGTGAATGGTATAAAGTGCGGGGTTCTAGAGACAGAGTGTGTTTGGATTATGCGGCCTTGAGCAAGTTATTTACCACTCCAGGCCTCAGTTTTTGCACCTGACAACAATACTTGACTTTTAGCGTATTGTGAAGAGTAAATGAGTTCATATATCAAGTGCTACATACTGTATCTGGCATACTATAAACATGCAGTAAATGTGAGCCAAAATATAAAACAAACATAAGGGTTAAAGAAGAACCCTTCTACTTCTTGTTTCCTTCATGAAAGAAAACTGAATGATTTCTTTCCCCATTAGAACATTATGGAAGTGGGAGTTCAGTCCCATGTTATTCAACCTTACGGGGAACACACCAAGCCTCACAATACAGATGCTAAGCACCCACTGGCTGACTGAAGTTACAGATGCAGTCTTCCAGCAGGGACTGCACAAAACGGATGAAAGTCTATCAAGAGGTTACTAAAATCATTTACCTGCCCTATCATTAAAATCAATACAGGTACTCACATCCTACCAATGAGGACAAAGGGTGAGAAAAATTGTGCAAATAAAAATATAGTGTGCTTTAACTTTATACAACTGCATTAATAAAATCACAAATAGGGGGTCGGCCCCGTGGCCTGTGGCCAAGCGGTTAAGTTGGCAAGCTCCACATCAGCGGCCCAGGGTTTCGCCGGTTCAGATCCCGGGCGTGGACATGGCCCCGCTCATCAGGCCATGCTGAGGCGGCGTCACACATAGTAGAGCCAGAGGCACTCACAACTAGAATATACAACTATGTACTGGGAGGGGGTTGGGGAGGAGGAAGAAAAGAAAAGATGATTGGCAACAGATGTTAGCTCAGGTGCCAATCTTTAAAAAAAAAAAAAAAAGGAAAAAAATAAAATCACAAATAATCAAATTACTGTTTCCACAAGCATATTATCATAGTTTGTAGTATTTATACAAATATCTGTCAAATGTTAACGTCTCAAATTGGTTCAGAGATTTAAATATATGGGAAAACGTGTAGAATTTACAAACCACTTTAAGTATAATTATTTCTCCTAATAAATCCAGTTAGTAGTTGTCATCATATGCATCTAGTCTTTTCCTGTCCCTCTTCTCCCTCAACCCCCTGGCGTAGACACTCTCAACTACAACTGAACAAGGATTTTCCACCCCCTCCCTCAACCCCACACCAGGCACAGGTACCACTTACCACAGTACAGATCACTATCTGGTTCCTATACTCCTGTGCAAAAGCAGCTCCGCTTCTGTGAACAAAAAGCTGTGGTGACTTGACTTATCATTTACAGAACTGTACTACACCCTCTCTGACTGGCCACATTATGAGACACCTACATAGTCACTTTGAAGGGACAGAAACAAACTGGAAACTTTAAATACCTGCGATTTCACCTCAAAACTCACCTCTCACTGCTAAGATTCTCAGTTGCAACTATCTACAAAAACATATGAAACAATCAGATATAAGTGCCTTTTATTTCATTTTACTAATCACTTTTCCTTTTATGATCACAAACTCTCATTCCTTTTCAAGTATGCATCTGGAATCTATTCAAAGGATCTATGCATCCTATTCACCTATGAAATCAAAGCTCTCCACCTGTGTCCACTCCCCTAGCTCAATATCAGGATTATATGTACGGAGGAATGTTCATCAATGTCTAAGATAAAATATGTATGTATATATACATACACATAAAACAGCCCCGGCCTTTAGAAGTTTTATCACTGAACTTTAATGCATGCTAATATTCCTTAATCCAAGCCTGAATTTTGCAATGTTTATAGACGATGCCTTAACTGAATTTCCAAACGGCATGTAAAATCCAACATAATGTGAAATGGCCCTCCCCATCCTGACCTGGGAAACTTTTAGTCATCCTTTAAGGCCCAGCTCAATTATCACCCTCCCTGAAAACATTCCCAAAACCCTACAAGTAGAACTAGTTTTCCTTTCCTCTGGGCTTCTATAACACTTCACTCAGCCTTTACAAACCAAATGCCACACTGTAATTTAATTAACTATATATTCATCATACTCCATTGAGTCTAAGATGCAAGTAATCATAAGAAAGAAAAAATTCTGCTAATTAAACTAAGACATGCCTTTGATTATAAAGTACATTTCAATTTCAAAGATGTTAAAACGTTAAAAAAAATATGCCTTAGAAGCAAAGAAATATGGTGTGTCTCTGCAACAGATAATGTATTCTGTGAGAGCGGCAAACATGTCTCACTTCACCTTTAGTTTCTCAATGCCTATTAACATGCTTGACACAGAGTAGAGGAAAAGAACCAGCAAACCTGATGTTTTTACCTAATCCCTTACCACTTCTTTCACGTCACTATTCTGCGTACTGACCAGAAGTTCGACAACCTGTTTTTTGTATTAAGCAACTCCACTGCTGTAGCTTTTCTAGAAGCCATTGTGAATTCACGACTAAATTAATCCAACAACATCCTTTTACTGGACTCCTTATTCCTAACCTTTTGACACTTTTATGTATAGAGAAACACTCTAATATTATTATTTGTATCACAAAACTTTCCACTCAATCCCTTCCATCCACTAGGTTCATATTTTTCAAACATTTTTATTATTACTTTGGCAGAATCTCTTCTTCAAACAAAATGTTAGGAAACAGTCCAATAAACACACAACTTCTGGCTGCAGGAGGGGTGGCAGGCTGTTCATTTGGCGTACCCTGAGCTACTCCGTGAGGCCACTATGCCTCTATGGAGCAGAGACGAGGGAGCATCACTCCTGGTGTCAGCTATAAGCTTCCATGTGAGGGCTTTATGCTTTCCATTTCCGTTCAGCTGCTTGGCTCAAGACATCCTCTCTTCACTTCTCTAACCTCAAAGTCTCAAATGTCCACTTTCCTAACCAATCTTCAAGGCCTGTCTCAATCCCTAACTTCAGCACAGAAGGCCTTCCTTGTTTACGCCAGTCCCCTGATCTCACTTGTCTCTGAGCTCTCATCCTCATTTTCCATACCTCAAAACCCAGTACTTAAGTACAAACTCTGATATGCAATTGCAGCTGCCATATAGTTGTTTCATGTTATGTAAGCCTTATCTCCCCAACATAAGCATCCTTTTAAGACAGGTGAGTACTTTCAGAGCCTAACACAGACTGCGCACACAGAAGACATTTAGTTCTTGCTACACTGAAACACACCACTTCTTTTCTACCTGTAGATACACCTCTCCCCCATCCTTGGTTGCACTTCACCAAAGCTTTCTGATATTTCTTTTATATAACACTCTCGTTTACTCCTGATTTTTAACTCAGGCTAATACATCCATATCTCAAACTACTCAATCTCCCACGTTACTACTTCACATTCTCCTAGTGGGTGAAAGTCGCTATGTAGAGATTTTACCAGGTTACCAACTTTCATATAGATCTTTATCTCATCTGATCTTTGCAGATCCATTAGGTAGAGAGGTTAGGAATTAATGCCACAATTTCACAAACGAAAAAAAAGAATGAAACTCCAATTATAGCATGTTTTCCCAGGGTGGAACAGCTAATAGGGAGCAGCATCAGAGTAAAAATGTAAGAGTTCTAATTCTTAGTCCTATTATATCATGAATTTTAAAATGTCATTTTTTTCCTGCTGCCTCAACATCCCTACAAGCAGGCCATGAGGACCCCGCCCAGACAGTCAGGTGCACCAGTGTGATACCGGTGGCTCCTGCCACCAGTTTGCCCTCCCACCTTCCCTTGACTGTGACCTAGTAACATTTAAACACACCAGCAAGTCCCCTCATGCCTTTTCTTGTGTACTCCACCCTGACCCCCCAATAAATGCACTTGCCCGTGGGTCCTTGCTCTCTCTCTGCTCCCCACCTACTTGGTCGAGCCAGCTCCCTTGGCACTGCCTCCCATGTGGCCCCCTCTCGGGGTAAGGTCACTGTCTCTCTAGGACCTATGAATATAATAAGCTTTTTTTTTTCCTGTGCCTCTCCTGTGTCTCCTCTTGGGCCACACCTGATGGACCATCACGTAAAAGAACACAAAATATCTGTGCTCTAAGAAGCCTCTAAGCACAGATGTCTGCAGTAATCAGTAATAATAAACCTACTACTTGAACCACACCTCTGATCCAGCACAGTTCCTACTCCTAACTCTCTTAGCACACCTAAGGAAAACAGAAGCTTTGCATATCTGAATGATCACTTTTTCTATTCAAAAGGGTCTGGAGTCTCAAATATTTTTTTAACAACACCTATGTGCTAGATATTCTGAACCAAAAAGAAAGGCATACTGGATTTGGTTACTCCACAGGGTAAATTAACAAATTTGAAGCTGTGAGTGCTTCCCAGAGTTTGAACTCCATCAGGATCCTAGATTTGGCACTGCTCTCCAATTCCACTCAAGAAAAAGTAATTACATTGTTCATACTAAAGTGACATTATCAGAAACATGACTTTGGTTAGAGAGCCAGTAAGATAAAATATCCTAACTACAAATTCAAGATTGGGCACTGAAGTGTATGTTTAAAATACTAATGCTTTGGTAGTCACCAAATAAAAGCAGAAATGACATCGAAAAACAGCATCTAAGAGTACAGTCGCTAAGTCTAATAATGAAGAACAGAAATTTATTAATTTATGAATTAAAGTACTCCACTTATTGCTTAATAGAATTCATCTTAATTATACTGCCTTTGTAATAAGAAAAATACTAAATGTGACCCTCAACCGTCGCCTCCAAATCCCTAAATACTTCAGCAATCATGTAAGTTTAACTAAGATTTATGGAGAACTCTCACCAAATGCTGGACGGAAGTACCCAAAATAGGACGGTGTATTCAAATAGTCAAAGAATCTTAAATTTTAGCATCAGAAGACTTGCAGTTTCACTAATTAAACTGTCTATCCAAGAAATTCTTCTACATTCTATAGTGTCTCTGATAGATGGACCTCCAGCCTCTAATGATAGGAAGATCTCTATTTCATGAGACAAATCACTCCGTTACTGTACAGCACTAGCCCATTTGAGTGTACATATACATACTCTATTGGTTTCCCAAGACCAACAAAACAGAACTATTTCAATCTCAAAAAAAAGCAAGCCCTTCATATATCCAAAGACAGCTATCACACTTTCTTTTCTTTTCTTTTAACAATAAAAACCCCTACTCTTCAGTTGCTGCTAGTAAGAAATCTTTTCCACATTCCTCATCCTGGGAATCCTTGATATGCTTGCCAGTTTGTCAATGTCTCATTCAAAATGTGCCACGCCTAGTACTGCACACAATATTGCAGCAATGGTCTGACAAGCACAAAGTACAGGAGCTTTACTCTACTTAGTTCATAGTAAGCCAATAAATCGCAATTCATCTTCACATGTCCCGCTGCCAAGCCAGGTTTTTCATCTTGTAGGTACTATAGAAACACCCCCCTTTAAATAGAGGATCTTACCTGTTGTATTTAACTTGCTAATTCTGGCGGCGCATTCCAGCCTATTAAGATCACCTGGAATCTCCATTCTATCCCCTATCATAATTATTAGCAACATCACCCAGCTTTCTCTCATCTTTGATTTCAGTAATGGGTCATCCTTCAGTACACTATTTGAAAAAAGATGTTCAACAGGGATGTATCAAGGATAGAATCCTATGCCATAACACTGGTGATGTCTATTGAGGCAATCAACATTTTTCATATAATTGAACGACCAGGTATGAGCCTTTAAAGAAATCAAGACTATCAACGCTGAAATCAAGATACATTGTGCTGACATTATTTCCTTTGTACACTCATCTGAAGACCCCAAAGAACGAACCTGTGAACTTAGTTGCTTCGTGCACCCATACTGGCTCCCAATGATATCTGAATTCTTTTTCAAATGCTGAGTCCAACTACTTGTTAATTCACTCAAGGACTTTGTTAAGAATGGTTATGGAGCTCATCTGTCTGCAGTGTAGCATGTTTTCAAAAAGAGAGGTGCTTATTCATGCTCAATTGTCCCATGCTGCATAATTTTTAAGTTACTGGTACTGGCCTGAAACTAAATCTGAAAGTTCCTTCTGACCTTAAGATGGCCATTCATCTGCATCATCCTGACTTTCAAAAAGCAGCTAAATGTCCCTTATCGCCTCACTTATCTTGAACAAATATCTCAGAAGGAGTTACAGCTCTGGTCATTTCAGCTGGAACCGCATTTTCCTTGCTGGTTAAGAGAAGCAGAGTGAACAAGCTCTGCTTTTTCTCCCTATTACACCATCTGCTCAAGCAATGAGTGTCTCTTGCTTTGATTTTAAAGCCTTACAAGTTGTTTAAAATAATTTTAAAAGCCTGACTTCCTTATGCATTTCTGCTTTACTGGCATTATTCTTAAAATGTCATGCTGCTTTTTGTTTTCATTCTTAATCCTATGCCCCTCCTTCTATCTTCCACATACAGTATTTTAAATTCTAAGTTTAACATGGAGGTCTCCATGCAGCCACACTAGTTTCTATTCACCATTTCCTTTACTACTTCTGGTCGTAATTGACTGTCAATGCCACAGAATGTTAGAGCTAGAAGAAACCTTAACTGCAAAGTCAATATTTCAATTTTCAAAACTGTTTACCCTTTAAGGGATTTAAGCATACCTCAGATACAAAAGAGTGAAAAACAGCCTTCATCTGTGGACTTACCCTTTTACCTTATGCCTCGTTATCAAAAGCCTCAGAAGCAGAGATGACTTTAAATCACACCTATACCACTTACCAGAGGGCAGCTTTTCTTAATGAAATTAAAGCTCAGCAAGGCTATCTGTAAAATGGGCACAATAATACTGATCTTACAAGGATACTGTGGGTTTTAACAAGATAATATAAATACCCAGTCTGGCACCTTACACACACTAGGTGAACAGTAAACGTTTGTTTTCTTCCTCCACAAGTCTCATTTTTTAAAAAAATCCATTTCTAACTATAGTTTAGGAAAAGATACAATATCCTAATAGCCTGAGGATTTTACCTACATATAGAATTTACTAATATCTTTAGTTCTGAATTTGCTCTTTCAAGAAAGGATGAAATACTACCAAGGTTCCACCATTAAATTCAGTAACACACCTAGAGAATTGTGCTTTTCACCAATATTGTATTCAATATACTAAAGCTGAATATCCAGTGACAAGAGAGACAGTCGACCTGGGAGAAGACAAACTCAAGCTGGATACTCTCCCTCTCTGGTCCCTAAACCGCAGCTACATTGACTCATTTACTAGCAAAAGATTTAGATAACAAAGCCAGAAATACTACACTAGAAAGACAACTGCAGCATGGAAGTCAAGATTCCAGTCCTGAAGCACAAGAAAGTCCATCGACCTTTCTGGGCTTCAGTTTCTTCATTTCTGAAATACACTAAGGAACGAGGGAGGTGGAGAGACGCTCAATTACCTTTAAGTTACCTTAATGAACTACAATGTCATTAAGCCTTTATATCACCACATACTGATATAAGCAATTTGTGCTTCAACAGGTTTCCCTTGCCACAATTTGCTCATGTACTAGGTAGAGAAATGACAAACATTATGAACATCCAACCTTATCTAATACCTAAATCAGAAGAGTACAGAGGAGCCCAGATACACATATGATCTAGTATCAGGCCAGGTTCTCCTTTTTACTGCCAATCCTTACCATGTCATCCACAAGTCCTTAATGCAGCACCGCAGAACCTCTGACCCACATTTCTGCTTTCATTTATAGTACTAAAAACACAAAATTCCTTTATAAATAGACTTTAGCAGCAATACCAAAGGGCTACAACTGGTGAGCAACCACCTCAAAGATCCTTTCAAACTAAAATTCTAGCATTTTGTAAATCTGTTATTTCTACAAGATCTATGTATAGCGCTTTTCCTCTTCCTTCTTGATCAAGTTTTTCTTTTCTCTTCAACTTCCTTTTATGTTTGCTCCAATATTTCTTAAGTATTACTTTCTATATATTCCCTGATTTAGATTTGAAAAGCAGATGATTAAAACTCTATTTTCCCTTGCTCCTCTCTCTATCCTGAAATCCCTTTTAAAGGTGCCCTTTTAAAAATTAATGTGGCTCGGGGCTGGCTCTGTGGCCAAGTGGTTAAGTTCGTGCGCTCCACTGTGGCGGCCCAGGGTTCGCCTCCTGGGCACGGACAAGGCACCCCTTGTCAGGCCACGCTGAGGCAGCATCCCACATCCCACAACTAGAAGGACCTGCAACTAAGATATACAACTATGTACGGGGGGCGGGGGCTGGGGGATTGGGAAGGTAAAGCAGGGAAAAAACAAAAAAAGACTGACAACAGTTGTTAGCTCAGGTGCCAATCTTTAAAAAAAAAAGCACCTCAATTTAAAAAAAAGAAAAAAATTAATGTGGCTCTACATTAAATACTTTTTCATCTTCCACGAAAATTTAAAGATAAGCAACGATCTTGTTATGTTATCAACAACAAATCATAAAGGTCATGCTATATATCACCTACTGGGGAAAACCAACTTGGTAGTTCAGAACCTAAATCACTGGTACAGGTACAAGGTCTAAGTTCCTCATAATGAGTTCCAATCTATAAGGAACAGTATTAGATTTCAGAGAAATAAAATTACAGGAGTAAACCTGACTTCCCTGAAAAAAGAAATAATCAAACACAGGAGGCATATGTATACACACGGATATGTGGGCGTATTATGTATATGCGTATAACTATGTGTATATGTTATTTTAAGATGCCTACCTAGGGAAATCCAAGTTAAGAAAACATATAAAGAAAAACGCTATTTGTATTAAACTTCATTTGTATTAAATACGTATTTGTATTCATATGTATTTCATTTGTATTCATATGTATTAAACATACTTATATTAAATTTTCTACTTTTAGTAGCTTTGGAAAAAAGTTTGGTATAAGAGGTTGATTGTACTGGATTGAGTTAGGTTTTTAAATTAAATGTCAAGTATTTTCTTTGGTCCCCAGTTTCACCAATAATGAAGAACTGGCCCTCCCATTCCTGGTTCTGTTACATCCCCAGGTTTCATTCTTTAAATCACCAAAGTAGTAAAGGAAAGAAAGAGAGTCAAGTTTTTTAAGGGCCAGCAACATCTTATCCTCAAATCTGCCCTTCCTTTGTGTGAGAATTAGCGTAAAAATGTTAATTTCCACTAAAATCGACAAAGAAATATCCATCCACCAAGCAAAATCATAAACTGTTACTACATGTGATAATCAGAAATAAATCAAATTGCTGGCCAAGGCAAGTTAATTACAGATTTAGACCACAATGGTCCCTACATGTTCTAAATTCAAGGAGATGTAACCCCTGAAGTTCATTTTATCTGGGGCTCTTTGGCTACCAGTGCATATTGTGAAAACAGGTAGTTCTTTTTGAGCAAAACATCTTCTAGTTTGCTCACTTAGTTAAAACAAAGGATATTCTTAAACCAGCAGCATGATTAGTTACCTTCTCTCTTAACTTAAAATAGGATTTCTGCTTTTCTTTCAAAGTGAAACTCAAATCTCAACAAGGAAACAAACAGTAAGTATGTAAGGGAATTCTAACTAATGAAATGTTAAATGCTCAGCCTAGAATTCAGGATTTCTAGCAGAGAACAAACCACAGAAACACATTATGCTGAATACATTATCAAGGAAAGACGTTCTCCCTAAGTAACCCCTAAGTTGTCACTAACATTCTCATTTTATAAAATGAAGTATGAAGCTTCCTACCTTCAAGAACTCGTTTCATTCAACGTACCTTGTACAATTTTTTTCTTTTTCTGTTCATACCATCCACACCCTTGCCATACCTCCTAAGAGTAACATGAGGATGGGTGGTGGAGAACTTAGCCCCTTGTTCTTGAATTTAACTTACCATTACATTCTGTCAAAGTTGACTACTAACAATTTTTTCAAGCCCTGATAATAGCTGTGAATCTTCAGAGCAAATTTTTTCCCATAAATTTGACAAAATTAAACAATACTATTCTCCTTGGGGGGAACATGAAATAAAAAGTACTAAAAGGTGAATGGGACACAAAGTAAAAGATCTGAACTTCCAGGGCTCATTTATAAAAAGAATATACAGGCACTTATTGCTCATTCTCCCCCTTCTAGAGACAGTAACGTACCTGGTGTCCCATTCTTAATGTCTTAAAAACTCAAAGCCAAAAGAAATTAACAGAAATAGAGCTATTTCATTAGCTTCATTAAAACCACTCCAGGGCATTGCTCCCAATTTCAAATTGCCATCTTTTCCATCACTTTCTATACCGTAATTCAGCAAACGTTTGACAAGAATCTATTATGCTAGGAAATAAGGTAAAATCTGCAAACAACTAGGCCCAGATGAATGCATTAACTTGTAGAAATCAGGGTACATTTTTGGGTTTTGTATCATGGCAATCTTCTTAAAATGAATGGGCACATCTATTAGAACATAAACTCTTCAACAACCACAAAATTTAAAATCTTTGGTTTCATGAGAAAAAAATTCAATTATGTAAAGTTTAAATTTCCTCACACACTTAAGTGCCCCCCAAATCATGTAAACTCTTTAAATAAAAAATTATCCCTGAAAATAAGAACTAAACACACCTATTGGGAGTGCTCAGCACACAGCTAGTCGATATATATTTGTGAAACAAAAACTGTACGTTGTATTTGCCATCGAAATACATTCTCTGAGGCACATAAGAACTAGCTTGACACCCATCTGCCTCCATACTTTTGCCTTATGGTTCACTGCTGATGACTAGACCCTTGATTCCCAAATTTCAGCAAGATTTAGAATCACCTGGAAAGTTTGTTTGAAAGGCAAATTCCTTGACCACATCCCCCAGGAAATTATAGTTCCAGAAACTGGATCTTGCTATTATAATAATGATTCATTCAAGTGAATGTGAGATGATCATACCCTCAGTGGCATACCCTGACAATGGACAAGGGAAAAACTGGGTTGTAACCGACATAAATTAGAGAACAGAAAAATTGACTATTTCTAACCTAAAATACCAATTACTCAATTCTCTTAATCATAATTCACCAACTAATGCTTAATAGACAAGACAAAATATAAGCGAAATAACTTTTGACAATGAAAACTGTTATTCAACCCACCAAAAACAGAAATTCTTCTGAAACACTTAAGATATTGTCAATATTTAGAAAAAGACAAGGAAAAAAAGCAAGTAAAGACTGTTGTAATCCAAAGAAACTTACATATTTATGCTGTAAGAATTTTAGGGGAAAAAGTACCACACTCAAATTACTCTTTGACTAGGTTACTGTTCTGTCAATACAGGAGCCACTAGCCATATGTGGCTATTTAAACTAAAATTAAATAAAATTAAAAATTCAGTTCTTCAGTTGCACAAGGCACACTTTAAATGCTCAACAGCCACACATGGCTAGTGACTTATTGGATGGAACAGATATAGAACACTTCCATCATCACAGAAAATTGTATTAGACAGCTCTGGTTTAGAGGTAATGGATATCTAAATAAAACATGTAATCTCTGATCTTCTGAATTAGAGAAGCTCCATCTGGCAATTTCCAATTTTAAATATATACATCTACTTTAGATATTAACTGTAAAACAAGAACCCGAGCATAATTTTTCTGAGACTTGTTCCAAGAAAGGTCATTCAAAAGTGATACACTTATTCATTTCAGAGTATCAAAATAGAAATATTTAACTAAAGAGGTCTGAAAGTATCAAAGGCACTAAAACCACAACGAAGCTTTCACCACATCAGAATCAATGAAAAGTGTTTAATTACTAAAAAACAAAAGGTATTAGGTAAAGTAAGACTGGTCCAGAAAGATTAAAATACTTAAGTCTAGTTTTCCAAATACTTCAGAAGTATCTATTTATATGCATAACAACTGCTCTCTAACTGGTTTCAAAACAACCTTACCACAATTAATTCAAATTAGTGACATTTTACTATCTTCATTTTTAATTGCTTTCCGCCAGCTTCACACGAGAAACACCTATAAATAACATAACCACCACCATATTTACTTAAATATAATTTTATAAGTGAAGGTCCATTAACTCAAAATCCTGAACAAAGCCTGGTTTTAGCAGAAAAGTAGACATAAAAGTTAAGCAAACAATTACCAACTTAAAATTCTCCCTCTCAACTGCATCAGCATCTAGGTTAAAACGATGCTGTATAATAAAACGCAAAAGCATGAGCAGCAAGATGCTGAAGCATGAGAACTACCAATTTAAGAAAAAGATAGTCTTCTTACAAAGAAGAATTAAAACTTCAGACTCACAACTACATGCTAATTCAGCTTTGAACCTACCTTCCCTTAAAGATCTAAACATCATTTTGACTAGAGTTCTCTCTGCAGAGCTCAAATGTACTCAAACATGATCTCTAAATTACAGAAGACAATTATGATTCTAATCAGGAAGTTTCGCTCCATGGAAGAATAATTTTATAAAACCATCTATATAACAAATCTAATCTAATACTAAAACATTACAAATGTGAACAGGTTACACTGATGATTACAGGTTAAGGCAGTTAGTATAATATTCCCACGTATTTTAGAGTCCTTATGATTATCCGTTATTTCAGAGGTCTACGAAAAATCTAAGAGCAAAGAAAAGCAAGAACCAATTGTTAGTAAAAACTGTATAAAAGGATCTTAAAGAGAAAAGATTATAGTAACTTACCTGCAACACTAGTGATTGTAACTGGAACTCCTTGCACTTGAACGCCTGCAGCACCCAGGTTGGCAACACTCACTGTCTGAAGGTTAGGCACTGATGCAAGCTGGGCAGTATTCAAAGTTATTGGGGCACCAGCAACAGCCACAGGAGCAATTTGAGCAAGAGTTGTGCCACCACTTGAAGACACTGGGGTGATGGTTAATTGTTGAGATAACCCAGCATTCTGAACTTGCAGATTTGAAAGACTCTGAATATTCTGAACCTGTACAGTTTGCCAACTGATTTGCCCTGAAGGTGTTAAAGTTGGAGCCCTGATAAGCACCTGAGTCGGATTTACTGCTTGAAGTTGAACATTCTGCAAAGGCTGCTGCTGGATGGTCTGAATTGTCTGCCCTGACTGGAGTTGAAACGACTGTGGTGGAATAGCCTGAATAATCTGCTGCTGAGGCTGTTGGATCTGGATCTGTTGTAAGATAGGCTGGCCTACAATCTGCACCTGCTGAAGAGAATTTGATTGATCTTGTGTATTCTGTATCCCATTAGACTGAAGCTGACTGGAGCTCTGGGCTTCAGACTCAGTAGCAGCAGGTGTTTGAGATTCTTCAATAGTGCGTTCAGAACTACTGGCTGATGTGCTTGCATATTGGCCCGCATCTGCTGAGCTCACTAACGTGTCACTGCTCGTCAGAGATGTTGAAGCAGTGGTTGTGCACGTAGTGGAGGAGGAGGGAGATTCTGGCATAGTACTGGCAGAAGCAGTGGTGGTGGTGGGTGTGGAAACTAACTGACTCCCGTTGGAAGTCCCACTATCAGTAGTAGTAGTAGGCTGGCCAACCTGTCCAGTCCCTCCTCCAGCAGCCACACTGTTTATCACTGGCAAAGCTAAAGTCACTCCTCCAATGTTAATTGGTAGGGTAGTTACAACTTGAGCCTGAGTACCAGGAAGGGTCTGTAATTGCAGTGGTATTGAAACACCAGGTCTAATTTGGACTGGAACCGTCTGATTTGCCAGGTTTTGAGCAAGAATATTCCCAGAAGCTGTCCTGTTAGCAGCTGTGAGTATAGCTTGATTATTACCTGCAGAAATGAGCTGAATTTGACCCTGCAAATCCTGAAGAGATGAAGTACTAGTTGGATTGATTTGAATCTGCTGGCCTTCCACCGTCTGAAGTTGTGGAATCACTTGGTACTGTATACTACCACTTGGATTTTGTACTTGTATGACTTGAAACTGACCGGGGGTGGAAGAATTACCTGATTTAGCTTTTGTAGGAGATGCACTCCCGTTATTACTGCTGGAAGAACTAGATGAACTAGACGCTGGTTGAGAAACGTTATTTTCTTTTGAAGCAGGAGGAGTGGAGGCAACAAGTTGCCAAGCGTTTCCAGCAAGTTGTGTTGTTACCAGTTCTAGCTGTTGTGGCTGATTTTGAAGTTGCACCAATCCTTGGCTCGGATCTATAATAATTTGTTGTTGTCCAGTTGCTTGATTTTCACCAGGAGTCCCTATTTTGCTGCAAGTAGCTGCCAGTAAAGCCAGAGGAGAGGGCTGAGAGTCCTACCCAAAATGGGATGGTAAAGGAGAGGTGGGAAAAAAAAAGTGGGCGGATTTAGTGGAGGCCAGTAGTTGGGAGGGGTTTATTTATTTATTTTGACAGCTCTACATTTCAGAACTCAGGAAGTGACAGAAATCAAAAAGAAATATTATCAAAAGCAGTAAGATACAGGAATAAGGAAGCAGATCCTGTAATATAAAGTTTAAATAAAAAGAAATTTCTAACAAACTTTCTTAAAGTGTTATTTTCCTAAACTCAAAATACCCTTGGGAAAATACACACCGTTTTCTTAGAGTCTGAGTTCCTGCTGTAATTTTAAACAACGTTACCCCGCAAACATGTGAAATCTTTATGAATTTACAATTTAACTTCCTCACTCCCAGAAAGATGCTTTGAGTGGATAAACATTTTTATTCTGCTCTTCACTGCTGGGCAACTAAAGGGCATAACTCCCTCTCTCCCCTTACGTTTCGTGATGAATTTTTTTATATGTTCGCTTTTACCTGGGAGCCTGAGGTTTTGGGTTTTTTATTGTTATTCTCTGGCTCAGAGGTTTTCCCTCCTTCGGTAGCCATCGCCGCTGCCGCCGCTGCCGCCGCCGCCTCCTCCTCCTCCTCCTTCTTCTGATCTGCAACAAACCCCCCCCCCCCACACGCACACACACGACAACAGGTTATTAGGATTATTATTATTCGTCTTCCCCCTCTCGTCTCCTCCCCCTCCCCCCGAACATTAATCTCCATAAACCCGCGATCCACGCACACCGGCAGGGGGTGGGGGAGAAGGAGGGAAGGGAGGAGGGGGATATCACAAAACGTGGTTTGAAACCCGACCCATCGGCTCCAGAGCAACACCCAGAAGGTTGTTCTCTCTCAGACATTAAGACAAAACACAACCCTCCTTCCCTCCCCCTGATTCCCTCCCTCCCTCTCCTCCTCCCCTTAAAGCATCTCAGCGGCCCCGGGGGAGGGGGGAGAATCGAGCAGGGTCTGAGGAGGGAGGGAGGGAGGGAGGCGGTGAAGGAGACCGAGGGGGGTGGAGAATACGTACCGCTCATCCCGCATTAACAGGACAAACCCTCAGACGGAGACACTGGGATAGAGGTGGGTGGGGGTGGGGGCGAGGCGGGAGGAGAGGCCGGTCCCGCCCGCCCGCGGTGGCTCGGAGGAGGCTGTAGCTGGCACAGGCTCTGCCTCTTTTTCCGCGAATGGCCGCCGCTGGGCTGTGGCGTAGCAGCTCCTCTCTCCGCCCGAGCCCGGCTGACTCGCCCTTGATTGACAGCGGCGGCGCGCGGCGCGGGCGGCAGCGCGGGCCGGGGGCGGGGCCGGGGCGGCGCGAGCCCGGCCGACTCCCCACCCCCCTCGGCCTCTCTCTGCCGGAGCCGCCGACTCTCCACCCCTTCCCCCAGCGGATTGGCCGCCGACCTGCCGGGGGCCGGGGCGCTGGGGCCGCCTCCTCTCCACCCCCTTTCTCGGGGTTATTCCTTCTGCAGCTTTTCCTTGCCTCCCTTGGCTCCTCCGGCGCTCTTTTTCTCGGCGTTCTAGCTCAGGCGCGCTGCTGGTAGGCCCTCCATACAGCCAAACTTGTTGTCTCAGGATATCCCGCCCCCTACTCATTTCCCAGCGCCCTCCCCTCAAAATCCCGCTCCAGCATCCCTCGGAATTGCCACTAAAGAAAAAAATAGGGCTATCGCTCAAGGGAGGCGAGAAGGGCGTATGAGGGAGCGCGCGGAGCACCTACGGCTGGGCGCGCCGGGTGAACTGCCCGCTGCCCCCGCGCAGGGAGCATGGCTTTCCTGAGGCGCATCCGGACCCGGGCGCCCTTTTTCCCTGGCTCGGTCCCCATTGGCTGAGCCCCTGGTGACGCGCGCTGAGTGGTGGGAGAAAGGGGGCGGGGCGCTGCCGCAAAGGCTTTCGGCCCTTGTAGTTTCTGGCGGCCGCGGCGGCCCCCTCCAAGGCACCGCCTTCCCTCCCGCCCCCGACCAAGGCCAGGCTGCCGAGCGGAAAGCTGCCGGAGGGGGCGGTGGCAGCAGGGCGTGGCCGGGGCCGAGTGGGAGTTGAACTGAGCGAGGGGGAGGGGGAATGGGTGTTGTTTGCCTGGGCCTATCCGCCGCGCGGGGCTGCCCAAACCACCTCTGCCACCGCCTCCTCGGCTCCAAGCCGCTCCCCCCGGGGCGAGCTCACACCCGGAGCGCTCCGCGATTGAGCGGGCGGCGGCGTGGGGAGGCGGGGTTTGCTGTCCTCCGGGTTTGAATGAACCCGGCTTCTTGGAGCAGCGCCTTCGCCTTTCCTTTCTTTGCTCACCTCCCTCCCTGAGGCCCCCCGCTTCAAATCCGAGGCCTGCTTTCTCACAGAAGAGTATCTTCCATTTTATTTCTGTCTCGGGCTAACTGCTAGAGCAGAGAAATAACCCACCTTCTATGGTTGCATCGTGTTTTGCGGAATAGCCCGCGTGGTTGGCGGATTTAGCACTCTTACTGGTCTCCCAGGATTCTCGAGGCGAAGAAAAGCCCAGCTCCCTTTGGGTCAGCCCCGGACCGTTCAGCATAAGCTTCTGGGCAGGTGGAATTCACGTCTGGCTGCACAAAGCATTTTATTGTCAAATGCACGTGAGCGGTCTCCTGACCCCAGCTTTCCTCAAAGTCCTGAAGTCAGGATGATGCCATGGAATATAATAAGCACCCGATTAAGTGTACCGAAGGTGGAAGTGAATCGCTAAAGTTAACGTTGGTCTTGGGAAGGAGGGGCCCTTACACACCCAGGCTCGTAGCCATCCACTCCCTTTTTACCTGGGCTCCACACACAGCCTTAAGCGTTTATTGTCTCTTGCCTGAGGCCTGACACGTTGCAAGGGTGAGGAGGTCCCAGGTGCTGCACTTGATTGGCATTTCCTTTGCTTGTTAAAGTAATTGCAACAACAGTTGATGACAAAGCCAGCAGTGCAGCAAGACAAAGCCATTCGAATAAAGACTTGCAAAGTATTGTCTACGCCTTCTTAAAAAATGAGCTTAAGATCCTTAAATAACCTGCTCCCTTCCCCCCATATACAATATGGAAGGCTCAAAAGTGCTTCTTGAATTTATAGATATACTGTGTATCCTCGGGTCTTTTTTTTTTTTCCGATTCACTATAATGAATGAGGGAAGACATTTTGCAGTCTTATGAATTGGGGCATTCCTTACAGTTTTCTTACCTTACAAAACCTGCTTCAGCGGGGCAGTGTCACTGGCTCTGAACCACAAGTTAAAAAAAGAATGCTTATCCAATTAGTATGGATCTACAAAGTGTCCTAAATATTCTGTGCCCTATAGTTAAGTGACAACAATGGTATTCATGAAATATAGTATAGGGGAGGGAAAATAATTTTTTCTCTACCCTTCTGAATTCTTAGCTAAGACCCTTGTAATCAAAGATTAACAAGAGAAAAACAAGCAAAATATTATTAATATGTATACCTCAAGTATACATGGGAAATACCCAGGGAAAAATGAATAACTCTCCAAGGTGGCTTAGAATTAAGGCTTAAATATCATCTTAATAGGGAAAGGGCAGAGGGGATGTAGGCCTCTTAGGGGAGAGTAAATAATTTTTAGCAAAAATGAATGGGCCCATAGCAAAATAGATGGGAGGTGTGACGTTTGTGACAAAGTTGTCTGGTGCAGTATAAACTTCTAGTCTCCTCTTCTGTGATAAGAGTCAATCATCCCTCGTTGATGAAAGTCTCTGGGAGGGGATTTAGGATGATTGAGTTCCTTTTGGAGGATCAGTCTTTAGGCAGATAAGGGGAATTGAAAGCCTCTCCCTGCATTTGCTGTTTTGCATGTACCCACAGCTCAAAATAATCAATATGCCAAAGTGGCATATTTTGAGCTTGTATTTCCTGCTACCTTTCAGTAGTTAACCATCCTGCTTTTTATGGTGGACCAAAAGCTTCTGGTCGCTGGCTGAGCCATGAGACATGGGCAGGTGCCCTAAATTAACCGCTTCTCAGGCACCATCATTTTATCTATGTAATAGAAGGTTTAGCTAGATGATATAGTTCCAAAATTACAGTCATTCTTACATCACCTTCCTAATTTAAGCTATGTACCACCTATACTATGATTTGCTGAATGTTTTTCTTTAAACCAATTTACTTTGATTCCTAACGTAATTAATTTAAGAAGTTGATACCACCGTAGTAAGTAGAAAGTCAGTATCATTTGCTGTAGAGGTAGGTATAAATATAAATTCAACAAAATTCTCAGCCTCAGGCCTGCCCAGGTGGTCTCTTTTTGGAGGAAGCAGTTGGTTTAAAAAGGTTCCTTCCTACATTCATATTGCCCATACAACAATGGCTTTCAAATGTTTTTTTAAATCATAACCCTGTCGACAAAAATAATCCATAACCAATCTATAAATGAAAATTTGGGTGAGTTTATTCTGAGCTAAAAATCTGAGGACCATGGCCTGGGGCCTTTCTTCCCGAAGGAAGAAAGGGCACCAAAGAAGTGAGGTGTACAGAGTGGTTATATACCCCCAAACAGGATGTTTCACAAAGGATTGAAATGTCCCTCCCACAATAGTCACAAGATTGCCCTGTCAGCACATTGCTTGATGGACACAGCAGGTAGTGGGTCTGCTATCTCAGGCGGGCCCAGCAGGAAGCAAGTCTGTTGTCCGGGTGGTCACAGGTGAGTGCAGCAAACATTTCCTAGCCTAAGGAAAGATGCTTAATCCTTAAGGAAATGCCAATGTTGGGAGGGGGAGGGAAGTTACACCTTTATCTCAAGCGCCTTTGTTCTTGCCATAGGGAATGTCTAAAGCAGATATACAATGCATGTTCAACGGCCAAGGTCAGGCCCTTTTGGAAGAACAAGGTCAGGTGGAATTAGCTTTACACCAAATGGCTTCCTCATATGCTCCAATATCCTATTGCTTGCCATTTCTATTTGTCAACCCACAGGAATAAATATGTATCATATCATGACCCAATACACACACACACACACACACACAGAGGACATGAGCACTTTTATTCAAAGTATTTAACAACGACATTGCGCACTGACCACTCAGATCAAACTCTGCCTCCATGCTCTAACAGTATCCTAAAGGCCGCCTGCCCATGCATCACCCTTGCAGTTGCTGGGTGGAGAGCTCCAGAGGGTAGGGGAACGATGCTGGGTGTGGGGAGGGGACTCAGACACCCATTGTTTGTCCAGGGGTAACAGCTTTTAGAGCCATATCAATATGTATTAGTTGAATATCACCCAGTTATGTTAACTGAAACAAAGCTTCAAGAAAAAATACTTAGTCTTCCTACTCTCCCCTCTTTAAAAAAAATTCTAGTATCAACCCAGAGTTTGAAAAAACATCCTATGGGCTTTTCCTTTTCTCTCTCCCACCTTTGTGGAACAGAAAGTTCATATTTCTAACTACACTGCAGAACAAGTCTAGAATCTCAGGAGACTTCCTGTGCATCACTCTGCATACCTAAATCAACTCTCAGTCTACATTTGGAAAAATGCTGCTGGAATTTTTCACAGGTCTCTTTCAGATAAAAAATATCTACTGGTCCCCACTTTCTAGGGTCTGGCATTTCTCAATTGACCATTCATTCAATCAACAAGTCTTGAATGTTCACACAATCACACTGAAACCGCCACTCCTTCTTCCCTAGTGATGAGGATTTTTAGGCTGCTTAATTTTAAAATGGTTTATGATGAGGATTTTTAGGCTGGTTACTTTAAAAACTGCAGATGAGAAGCAGGCTCCGAGGACTGGAATTTTGCTTGCCCTTTTGAGAGACATTTGCGTTTGTGAAGGAAGGGGGGAGGACCTTGTAGGGACCTGAAATTGGCCATCCCAGGATGTGTCTCTTTGGCATCGGGACTGTTTGGGGCTGATTGCTTTTGATAACAGGGACAGGGAAGGAGGCTCTGGGGAATGGAACTTGCCCTTGTTGGGCCACATTTACATTTGTAAGGTAAATCTCTATCTGTAAAAGGTGCCTCCCTCTCTGTACCAGGAAGAAGAAGAGAGATGACCTTATCCCTAGAAACTCTTAGTGGGGAAGGAAAGAACTTAAGTTGGTTGCTGTCTGGCAATCTCATGTAACTGATTTAGGGTGGTGGCTTCTAACCTTTCTAACCTTTACTTAACCCAATTTGATTCTTGTCTAAAAGTCATGGGATCACCCAATAACCAGACCCCACCTGCACTAGTACCATTTTAACTTTTTTCCATGTTCTTTCCTTTGTCTTGTAAAGAAATGACTCACATACCCATGCCTTATAAAATTAGCCCTAACCCTCAACTCGGGGCAGCAGCAGGAGCTCTGACTGCCCGTGGGTCTTGTCCCCACGCACCAGCTCTGCCTGCCCATGGGTCCTGTCCCCACGCCAGCGGGGGCAGCAGAAGTGGCAGCAGAAGCTCTGACTGCCCATGGGCCCTGTCCCCATGCTATTCCACACTATTCTCTAAATAAAAGAGCACTACTGCCAGATCTTAAGAGTCTTAGAAATCTTTCTTTCGACTCCTCGGCTCACGGACCCCGCATCACCTAGTACTCGCCCTTAGCTCTTTGAGGGCAAAGGCAATGGCTTTTAATCCCCCACAACACTAAGAATACATTTAGTAAGACTTGAATAAATATGCTTATGGACGAATGTGGTAGAAGCAGCTCCAGGGGAGACTTAACATTATAGGAGAAGAAACTGAGGCCCAGACATGATAGGCGACTTGAATGAAAGAAAGGTGTCAATTTTCGGTGTCTCCCTCAGGAAGCTCTTTGTTGAAATAATTGTTAAACTGCTTCCTTTTGTCTTTGGGAAGCAGAAAGCACAAGGTTTGGAGAGGCCACGAACCAGAGAAAGGCCCAAGTTTAACATCCACCTGTGCTCCCAAGTGCATGCATTAACTGAGTGTATAACCAACCGGGAATTAGACATAGGCTTGGTGAGCGTTTTTTGTTTAGAACAAGTGGCTTTGGGCCAGCCCCGGTGGCCTAGGGGTTAAGTTCAGTGCACTCTGCTTCAGCAGCCCAGGTTCCGTTCCCAGGCACAGACCTGTACCACTCGTCTATCAGTGTCCATGCTGTCGCGGTGGCTCACAAAAGAGGAAGATTGGCAACAGAGGTTAGCTCAGGGTGAATCTTCCTCAGCAAAAAAAAAGTAGATTCATTAGTACATCTAGGAGACCATGCATAGTTCCTATCATAATAAAACCCTGATTGTGTACAAAATTACATTAAAAAATAAATTCCTTAAATACCAACAATAATAGTTTTCAGGAAGCAGAGAAAGTTTTAGAAATTTAATTGTAATGTAATTGGCATCCAAATATAGAACATTTATATGGAAATAGGTAAAAGAGATGATTATGCATGTGTAGGCCTTTTAAGAGTTATAAACAGCATTTGTAACTGACACTCAAGTAGTGAATAAACATAGACCCTCAGACTGCTCGTGTTTCTCCAGGAAGAGTTGACAGCATTGCTGTTCCTCATATGCACTTAGCTCCTTCGTGGATTGTTCATATACAACTTCAGAAGGTTTAATTCGATTTTTAAATGTGTAAAGTTTATGATTTTAACCCAGTGGCATTTATTAATTCACATTAGAACATAACTAATAGCTATTGGCAGCTATTGAACACCTCTTCAATATTTTAAATCAATTTATATGTGTAAAGGAGCATAATGCGGCTCCTGGTTGCCACAAAACAAAAGGTATTTGGTCAGTGTGGAAGTTGAGACATAGGCAAATTAATTTTCTTGAGATCGTATATAAAATTAGTGATTAAACATCATGAAAATACAGAGCACAAATGCCCAGTGTGTTTGCAATTGTAACTTTCCAAAGCAGGCCAATTCCATATGCTCAGTTTATTATATTTTTTAAT
This sequence comes from Equus przewalskii, assembly GCF_037783145.1. NCBI lineage: Eukaryota > Metazoa > Chordata > Mammalia > Perissodactyla > Equidae > Equus > Equus przewalskii. Next base: position 53,485,089 of record NC_091834.1, on the reverse strand, counting down.
TAATAAAGGAATCTTTGATTGGATTTTTGTCCAAAGAGTATAAGCACTGGAATCGAACTACTGGGACGTAAGTTCTGGGCTGCCTGTTACTACAAGTGCAGCCTTGGACCGGCGACTTTAACTCCTCTGAGCCTCATTCTTTCATCTATGAAATGGTCAAGATGATAATGTTACCATCTCAGGGGCTTGTGTCAGGAATCAAATGAGATTAAAATTTCTTAGGATAGCTCTGGCAAGTGGCAAACTGTCATTAAATGTTACCTATTATTTTTATCATCATTATTAATATTATTATGATATATTAGTCCAACAGGCCAAAAACAAAGGTATATAAGTAAAAACCCTCTCTCTTTTCATCCACCTCTATTCCAAACGCTAAGTCCATCAATAATAACTGATTGGCAAATCCTTTCTCACTTTTATCTGGCTGATGCAAATTATATATATACATTATATATTATATGTAATGCTTGTGTGCATATGTGTGATTGTTTAATGTAAAATTTTGTGCGCACATGCATGCAAACATAAAGATGTATGTATGCAAACTTGCTTTTTTTACCTGCTTATAAAATGGCCATATCTCCAAATCAAAAAATGTAAAACAAAGGGGCTGGCCCCGTGGTCGAGTGGTTAAGTTTGCATGCTCCGCTGCAGGCGGCCCAGGGTTTCATTGGTTCGAATCCTGGGCGCGGACACGGCATTGTTCATCAAAACACGCTGAGGCAGCGCCTACATGCCACAACTAGAAGGACCCACAACGAAGAATATACAACTATGTACTAAGGAAAAAAATAAAATCTTTTTAAAAAAATGTAAAACAAAATCACTATTTTCATAGAATATTCTACTATATGGTATGAATATATTTTATTCAATAAAAATACTCCTATTAAGGGGCCTGCCCGGTGGTGTAGAAGTTAAGTTCGCATGCTCTGCTTCAGCGGCCCCAGGTTTGCAGGTTTGGATCCCAGGTGCTGACCTATGCACTGCTTATCAAGCCATGCTGTGGCAGGCATCCTACATTAAAAAATAGAGGAAGGTGAGCACAGATGTCAGCTCAGGGTGAATCTCCCTCAAAAGAAAAAAGAAAACCCTCCTATTGAAAGCTTCTCAAGTTGTTTACTGTTTTTACCCCACCATAAATAATTTGCAATAAACTTACTTATACTGGTACCTGTGAAGATATTCTCTTATGTTCGTATTTTTATTTTAGTGGAAAGACTTCCAGCAGTGGGATTACTGTCACAAAGTGTATGCATAATTAAAATTTTAAAACATACAGTAAGATTATTGTACAAAAAAGTTATTTTATTTCACATATTCACCTGGTAAGTATGAGAGTGCTCATTTCCCTATAATTTCACCAGCACTGATTACTTCCAGCCTTGTAAATTATTGCAAATCTGATGGGTGAAGAGTGTATTTACCTGACTGCTGGAGAGGTTGAGCCTCTTTGCATTTGCTTAGGAGCCGGGTGCATTTTCCACTGCAGCAAATTGCCCATTCCTACCCTCGCCTCTTTAATTTCCATAGTATTGTTTGTCTTTCTCTTATCAATTTCTAGAAGCTGAATGTGTGCGATAATATTAAGCCTTTGCTTGTCATTTGAATTGCTACCATATTTTTCCTAATCTATTGTTTTTTTCTTTTGTCATATATTCAATATAATAGACCTATTTCAGAAAGGCTAATACCAACCTAAATGAATGCTTTTCATAGTTCATTAAAATATGTTTATACACAGGAATAAGGTACCTTTCGTTCTATTTAGGTAGAATTATTTTCTCCACTAGAGTAGGAATGGATTATTTTCTCCCCACCCTCCCCCTACCCTGCCACAGCCCACCCCTCCCCTTTCCCTTACACACATAATCCTAAATGTCTAGAAGAGTGCCTGGACCATTGTAAGCATTCAATACATATTTATCGAGTCAATGAATTTTAAAGTTTTAGTACCTAATCTACACAAATAAAGTCACCCTCTCACAGCAAAATGGCTAGAATTATTTTTTTTATCAAATTTGTAAGATATTTGGAATGATCCAAATTAAAAAATAGACTATGAAATTCACCAGGAGTGAAGGTAGAAGTATGTATACTGAGGGAGCACCTCAAATATTATAAGCAGTTATTCTTCCCAGCAGCTGCAGGTATTGATTTTTAATGATGCTTATGGATTCTCTCAACTATCCCAAGGGCAGTTAGTAATAATAACATTCAGGTCTATTTCCTTATTTATTTTCATTGATAACATTTTTCTTTTGACAAGGACCTGAGTCATATGTAATAAAATAGTGAAATATAAGTTGAAATAAAAAATTAGGCCTGATTTCAAAATATACTGCAAAGCTATGGTAATCAAAACAGCATGGTACTGGCACAAAAACAGACACACAGATCAATGGAATAGAATCAAGAGCTCAGAAATAAACTCACACATTTATGGACAGTTAATTTTCGATGAGAGAGCCAAGAAGATACAATGGAGAAAGGAAAGTCTCTTCAGTAAATGGTATTGGGAAAACTGGACAGCGACATGCAAAAGAATAAAAGTAGACCACTATCTTACACCATACACAAAAATTAACTCAAAATGGATTAAAGACTTGAATGTAAGACCTGAAACTGCAAAACTTCTAGTGGACAACATAGGCAGTATGCTCTTCGACATCAGTCTTAGCAATATCTTTTTGAATACCATGTCTCACCAGGCAAAGGAAACAAAAGAAAAAGATAAACAAATGGGACTATATGAAAGCTAAAAGTTCCTGCACAGCAGAGGAAACCATCACCAAAACTAAAATAAAACCTAATAACTAGGAGAAGATGTTTGCAAGCCATATATCTGACAAGCGGTTAATATATAAAATATATGAAGAACTTGAAGCTGGGTACCTGAGGGTTACTGTAAATATTCAATAAAAACATGATTACTTTTTGACCTTGTTCCCAACACAGACATAGATGAAGAGAAGATAGTCTTGTTAATTTGCTGTTTTCTTGTTCAATCTGAGAGGTGACTCAAAGATCACAAGGATTTATGAGCTTGTTTTGCAGAAGAAAAAGAATGCCATAGAAGAAGTTACAATCACCAGGTAACAAGCCCCCAGCTGCCATTGATGTCCAGAAATCAGATTGCCCAATGGCTTATCTGGAGTAGAAGAAATACAGATTTCCCCTTTGTTTCTCCAAAACTCCTACTCCCAAGCCCCTTAGCTCTATAAACCCCCCTGCTTTCTTCTTTGTTAAGGTGAATTTGAAAGAACCTATCCTCCCACCTTCTCATTTTGGCCAATTGGAATAAACCATTCTCCATTTCCAAGTACCCAGTGTCTCAGTGATTGGCTTATTGCACATGGGTACATGAATTTGGGATTAAGAGGTTTGGTATCAAACTCATACTACTCAACAACAAAGAAACAAACAATCAAATTAAAAAATGGGCAAAGGATTTGAGCAGACATTTTTCTAAAGAAGATATACAGATGGCCAACAGGCACATGAAAAGATGTTCAATATCACTAATTATTAGGGAAATGCAAATAAAACTACAATGAGATATCACCTCATGCCCATCAGAATGGCTACAATTAACAAGACAAAAAATAAGTGTTGGAGAGGATGTGGAGAAAAGGGAATTCTCGTACACTACTGGTAGGAATGTAAACTGGTGTCACCACTACGGAGATTTCTCAAAAGATTTAGACCTGAACTACCATATGATCCAGCTATTCCACTTCTGAGTATTTATTCAAAGAACATGAAAACACGAATGCATAAGGATGTTTGCACCCCTATGTTCACTGCAGCATTATTCACAATAGCCAAGACTTGGAAACAACCTAAGTGCCCATCAATGGATAAATGGATAAAGAAGATGTGGTACATATACACAATGGAATACTACTCACCTGTAAGAAAAAAAGATGAAATCTGGCCATTTGTGACAACATGGATGGACCTTGAGGGTATTATGCTCAGCCAAATAAGTCAGACAGAGAAAGTCAAATACCATATGATTTCACACATAAGTAGAAGATAAAAACAACAACAACAACAATGAACAAACACATAGACACAAAGATTATATTGATAGTTACCAGAGGAGAAGGGGAAAGGGAGGAAGATGAAAGAAGGGATAGGACATATGTGTAAGGTGACAGATGGTAATTAGTCTTTAGGTGGTGAACAAGATGTAGTCTACACAGAAATCAAAAAATAATGATGTACACGTGAAATTTGTATAATGTTACAAACAAATGTTACCTCAATTAAAAAAAGTTTACTTTGATATGTACATAGATGTATGTTATACATTTTAGGAAAAAAATTTATTTTTGAAATAGTTATTGAATATAACTTGTATGGGTCCATCAATATAACATAATAAGACTAATTTTTCAGTCATTTTTTTAAGTAAATGTTTAAAAAAAAGAGGGTCACTGAAAAAGAGAAAATAAATATGACACAAATACGTGTCAATAGATATATTTTATCTGAGCTTTAATTTTGACTGGGAGCTTCCTAGCGGCCAGAGCAAATAAAGAAACATGATTGGTTATATAGTTCTCATTATCAGAAAGAGAAAAATGCAGTTTCTCAGAGAAAGCAAAGTTCTTCCTAACTCCAAAGGCTGTTAGCTATTTTGTATGCTAGGGCTGTGAATTTGCCATTTCAGGTATTTAAAATGCTTGGAAGAATTAATTATTTTAAATTTAAGAATGTGGTTTGAAATATTTAATGAATTGAAATTAATTTCTTGGGGCTGGCCCCAGGGTCTGAGTGGTTAAGTTTTCATGCTCCACTTTGGTGGCCCCGGGTTTTGCCAGTTCAGATCCTGGGCCAGACCCAGTACTGCTCATCAAGCCACGCTGAGGTGGCATCCCACATAGCACAACCAGAGGGATCTACAGCTAGAATATATAGCTATGTACTGGGGGGCTTTGGGAAGAAGAAGACAAAAAGAAGAAGATTGGCAACAGATGTTAGCTCAGGTGCCAATCTTAAAAATAAATTAATTAATAAAAAATTTATTTTAATTTCTTATACGAAGTTATTTAGAAAAATTTTATGTGTTTATTTTGAGAGTAATAGACCATTAATCAAAGATCAGGAAAAAGTAACTTTCTTATTTTATTCAAATACCTCTAGACTTAAAAACTGACCAAGAATATTTGAAAATTGGACTTGAAGTCTTGAGGAAAAAAATGTGACTTTAAGAAATTGAATATAAATTTAAACCCCAAGAATCCCTAAATTTATTGCTCCAAACTATCCAAAAGTCTCCCTTAGAAATTTAAAAATTCACGTTAACACTGTTAAGATAATTAAATGAATCAACTCAAAACTAGATATCTAAGAAGTTCTGTCGATGCCAAAGATTTTAGATTTTAGATTTTAATTTCAGTCCTTCTGTCTAACATCAGGAACTATTATCTACTGAAGCTACTCTGTTTTGTGATAACACCAAATCCTTAGTCTAAGCATATTAGCCAAACACGGCTCAGGGGAACAAACAGGAAGTTCATCTAAGAGTGAATTCAAAGTTTAAAGATATGTTCAGCATTGTTTTCTGGTGTGTCAAGCCACTACTCTTCCTGCCTACCCAGCTTCTTGTGGGGCTATGAAAATGCAGATTTATTAAGAACATCCATAACGGAGCTCATGTAGCTTGGCTAATAGCCATTCTACAATGAGCGAGGTCAAGTAGGATGAGCAGTGGCTGCTTTGGAACCTGGCAAGCAAGTGCTCCTGTCTTAGCTCCCAGGCAGGTTACTTCACTGCTCTGAGTTTCCTCATCTATATGTAAACCCATCATCATAATTCCTACCATATAGGTTATTAGGAAGATTACATGGGGTAATCTCCATGGTAGGCACTTAATAATTAACTTGGATTTCTTTCCTTTCTGGTTCACAGTGTTTTATTATCTTTCACAAAAATTAAGTCTTCATTTTGCTCTTTTCCTAGTTCTAAAATATAGTGAGCAATCTAACGAGTGAAAGGTGCTGTCCATGAACAAATAATTGCTTCTGGGGTTATCAGTGGACTTTTCTGGTCTCAGCATCTATATGCATTTAATTTTTTTTTTTTTTGAGGAAGATTAGCCCTGAGCTAACATCCATGCCCATCTTCCTCTACTTTATGTGTGGGATGCCTGCCACAGCATGGCTTGATAAATGTTGTGTAGGTCCACACCTGGGATCCAAACCAATGAACCCAGTCTACCAAAGTGGAGCACACAAACTCAACTGTTACACCACCGGGCCAGCCCCTGTGTTTAATTTTTTAAAGCAATTTGCTATAAAGCTCAAAGAAAGCAATTTAAATAAAATTTAATGGGGAAAAATGGTCTCAATTTATCTCCAAAAGATCTGAACTCTGAAGTTTACTAACTTCTCTACCTAAAAAACTGAGTGAGGAATTTGTTCAACAAAAGCAGAAGGCATAAGGGAGACGTGAGGGAGTCTTTGGTATATGGAAGGCAACACGGAAGAAAGCTGGGAGAGAGAAAGGACAAGGAGGGAAGCAAGGCCGAAACCTGAAGGCAGCCCACTGTTCAGCTTCCCTCCAAAGGGCGTAGCACCTGAGTGTGATGTGTTCACTCAGTGTCGGAGATACAGGGGCTTGGGGCACTTCTCGACCTCGACCTCACCAGAGAGGATGATGAGCTTCTAGACAGGACAGAGGGAAAACTGAAAAAACAAACCAGAAGGCACAAGAGTTGAAAGGAATCCATGTAGAAAAGAATATAAATGGCAAATGTGACGAAAAGGGGGAAAAAATCCTAATTATCCTGTTCCACGAACTCTTCCTAAAAAGATTTTCTCCAAATGTGATAAGTGGCTTGAGAAAACCTAGATTAAAAGTGTGATCATAGAGAGGGTAATGCCTGCCACGGGGCAGAGACATGGTCGTATTATAGGCAAGGACAGTTGTAGGTGTTCTGTCTTCCTGTAGCACGCGTCTGGAATGTGCCAGGAAGCCTTCTTTCTAAGTCCTGCCAAATCCATCTCCTGACAGATCATGTGATGTGAATGATATCACCACAAGAAAAATAGGAAGCATCCCTCAGGACTATGAAGTCTGGAGTAGGAAACAAAATATGGGTACAACGTGATTGAGCAAGCTGCAACCCTGGGTCAAGTATCACGGCAATGATAAACTTCCACAGTGATAAATGCAAAGTCTTCAACAAATAAGTATAGCCAGGGATTGCTCTGTTCTCTGGCAATCAGGCCAAATCTGGAATGCTCTTTAAGAAAGACATCAACAACTGGAGTAGAAGGTGGGCCAGGATGGCAAGAGATGAGGTATGGTTGTCAGCATTGACGATGATTTGGGAAAGGGTACAGGAAGAGCCTTCAATTACTCTCAGGTCTATTAAATGAAGAGGGATCAGGTTACTTTATGCAGTTTCAGAGGGCTGAACTAAGATCAATAAGTGGATATTGTCAGGAGGTAGATTTTGGCACAGTATAAAAAGAACTGCTGAAGAATTAGAAGTATCTGAAATGAAACAAACTCCCTGTGGGGTAGTGAGCTCCTCTTAATTGGAGATATTCAGACACAGGGTAAACTACTTCTTATTAGGAATGTTGTAAAAGAGGATTTACATATCTGATGGCAACAGAGACAGGTCCAGATTTTGTGGAGCCCAAAGTTTCTAAAGTTGGGGAACCCCTTTAAGAACAAAGAAGATAACATTATGAATAAAATTAGAGTCTTGCAAGGCACTTTTATAAGTGAAGAGTCCTCGAAACTTAAGCTTCATTAGCTTTGGTGGAAATTCACATCAAGGGAGTCAGTTGATATCAAACAAATGTGAGATTTGAATTTGTTTTTAAATAATGAATAATTCTTCTTAATTTAAAAATAATTATTCTGTTATCTCTGGGACAGCATGGGGGTAGTAGAAAGAAAGAAGTGAAATTAGACTCACCTGGGTTCTTAGCCCGCTTCTGTGTTTGCATAGCTGGGTAACCTTGGGCACATTATTTAACCTCTCTGAGACCCATTCCCTTCATCTGTAAAATGCAGGTGATGATCTCTATCTCGAAATATTGTTTGGGAAAAATTAAATAAAATTAAATATGTAAAGCACTGGTATATATAAGTTCTATAACTAATGACAGCTAAATTAAAGGACTAATAAGATTTGGGCAATCAAAGAAAAGACTTTTTGCTTCTTTTTTAATTTTAATTTTTTTTGGAGAAAGATTAGCCCTGAGCTAACCACTGCCAATCCTCCTCTTTTTGCTGAGGAAGACTGGCCCTGAGCTAACTCCATGCTCATCTTCCTCTTCTTTATACATGGGATGCCTACCACAGCATGGCTTTTGCCAAGCGATGCCATGCCCCCACACCCGGGATCCAAACCGCGAACCCCGGCCACCGAGAAGCAGAACGTGCGCACTTAACTGCTGCGCCACAGGGCAGGCCCCAGAAAAGACTTTTTAAAATGTATTTGGAGTTATCATCTGTCACCCTGAAGAAAATGAATGACACTGTTTCACACACCCCCAATTTAAGGCATAAGCCTAGAGTTCATGAAATGTCACCAAGCTGTAATATTCACATTAGGCTTATTTCAAACAACTCTAGCTTGTGAATGGACCAGAAAAACCACTCACAGAACTAATTGGCAAAGATAAACACCTTTGTCTCCTTGCCCACTTCTCGCTCCTCCAAAGTTTGAGGTCAGAATCAAGGACTGGGACATTCTTGTCACTCCATCCCCAAGAAGAAGTTTGGCCAAGTGCAAGTGTATCCAGATGGGCCACATTATCTAGAGGGTAGTAACTTAGCAAGAGTTCCTGTGCATCACACAACTATAGGTCACCATTCATCTAGAAGCCTCTTGCTCTGCTGAGTGAGGACCCTGGCCAGCGGCGATGGCGTCACCTGGGAGCTTGTCAGAAATGCAGAATCTCAGGCCTACTCTTGTATTTTAACAGTATCACCAGGTCATTAAACACACAGCAAAGTTTGAGAAGTGCTGTTTAGACCACAAAGTAACTGGCTTCCCACTTGCCCCCTTTCCCATGCTGTGCAGTTCTGAGGACCCTCCTTTGGGCTCTCAGAATTCATTTTCTGGGGCTGCTCTTGTGGCCGAGTGGTTAAATTCGCGCACTCTGCTTGGGCGGCCCAGGGTTTCGCTGGTCAGATCCTGGGTGCAGACATAGCACCGCTCATCAGGCCGTGCTGGAGCAGCATCCCACACAGCACAACCAGAAGAACCTACAGCCAGAATATACAACTATGTACTGGGGGGCTTTGGGGAGAAGATGAAGAAGAAGAAAAAAAAGAAGATTGGCAACAGATGTTAACTCAGGTGCCAATCTTTAAAAAAAATTTAACAAAAAGAATGCATTTTCTTTTATAAGGTTAGAGAGGTGAGAAGGATCGGGAGTATTTGCTATTCCACCTGATTCTCATTGACTTTTCATTCTTTGGATTCTCTTCCTTTCAGGCTACTCATCAGATAAGACAGTTTAAACTTGAGGTGACTGGTTGAACTTGGCAGAAGGTCCAGTCATCTCTCTCTGGCTACCACATTTCTTTCTAAGAGGTGGAGGAGAAAAGATAGGACCAGGGGTTGGCTCCCACTCCAGAAGAGAGGCCCAGTCTCTCTAAACCACTTCTCTCCTTCCCTCTGCCCACTTCTCCTCCCGCTCCTTCTGTGTCAGCTGGGCAAAATAAGCCAGGGGGTGAATTCTTTGGGAATGACTCTGGGAAGACCTAGGTGGCAGGCCCAACCAGCTTACTTATTTACTTATCAACTGGGGCTTGCTCACTCTTAAATCTGTTTCCATCTAATTGATGTGTTCTGGATCCACATTTCTTAGCCTTGACTGTGGCCTTACAGAAAAGGGAAAAGAGGAAGAGAAACCAATTAGGCCTGTATTACATCTAAAACTCTAGTCTAGACAAAATGAGTCCTCCATCTGCCCCAGTGCAGCTTCCGGGGGGGTAGGGGGTGTATTGGTATTCAGGAAAGCTCATCTGGTACCACAGGACATGCCTTTGCTGGCACTGACTATGCACATATACTAATAGAAAAGACTTATTTAGCCCTCTCTATGCTACATCTAAGCACTTTATGTCTATCAACTCATTTAATCCTCCAGTAGCCCTCTAAGGTGGGTACTACAGTTGTTCCCATTATACAGATGTGGAATCAGAGGCACTCACGGGTGAAGTAATTTGCAAGGCTGCCCAGAAAATAAGTCGGATTCAACCTAAGCGCTAGAGACTTTGCACTTAACCTGCCTCTGACTCATTTCTCTCAGGAATCTGGTAGGGAGGGGTGTCTGGTTTGGGTGTTCCCCAACCAGTCACGTCCTAATCGCCTTACCATTTCCTACAGAACTCCTTTGTCAAAGCACGGCAACAGATTTGAAACTACAAAGATGTGTACGACTTTGGTGAATGCAGTTGTTTGTGTACTAGGCCAACCAGATTTACAAACAAGAAAAGGAAGCGTATAGTGGGCTAGCGAGACTTTCCACAGCACTAGCTCTTGGAAGAAAAAAATGAAGGCCACTTCAGATAATCAGGATAATCCAATCAAAGGGAAACAAAGAGTTTCTCTTTTCCTGAAGCGAATTTTCTAAGGGTAAGATTTTCAAAACAGAACCAATTAAATTTGTTTCCTGTTCTGAACCACAGTTCCTTGCTTTGAGTAAAGCAAACATGCTGTTTACAAAGTACTTTCACAGATGTTTACTCCCTGATCTTTACAGCATCCCAAAGAGGTGGAATGTCTTGCCTAAAATAACACACTAAGAGGCAGAGTTTACACTGCAGCCTGGTCTCCTGAGGTAGAGACCGAAGCACTCTCGCTTCACTGCCTGCTCTCTGTTCCTTAGTGGTAAAAGTGGAGTGGAAAGAGGTAATGAGAACCTCACATTTCAAATCTGGAAATTTCTAGTCACCCAGAAATCGCAGCTATCAATTGAGAGCTTTATCATGCACCAAATGCTGACCTAAGAATGTCATGTGGTATAACTCATTTAATCCCCACAAATCAATGAGAAGCATGTTATCATAATCTCCATTTTGCAGATGGAGAAACTGAGGTATGGAAAAGTTATATAAGTTGCTCAGACTCACTCTTCTAGCAAGTGGCAGAGCTTGTATTTAAACCAGGACATCTGATTCCAGAAGCTGTTCTCTTATCCACCAAGCTCTCTGGCCTCTGCTGAAAAATTAAGATCATATTGTTCAACAGAGAACCCAACAGCATCAGTTCTTGGAAGCATCTGTAAATGGAAAAGGGAGAGTATACAAAACGTTTATGGTAAGAAAAAATAATAATACAGTACGCTCGTTGTGTTAAATAATCATTTGAAGGTAAACAGAACTATCATCTGGGGTGTTGGCATGGAATATTAATGATTAATAAATCAAAGAGTATCAATTTATATGATCTGAACACCTTCTCTGTGTAAGGGTCTACATCAGGTAATGTGAGGGCTCCAAAGAGTAGGATGGGCAAGAAGTGAAGTGGTAAGAGATGAACTCAGAGAGCAAACATAGGCAGGCCACAGAGTGAAGGCCATGGTGAAGATACTGGAGTTACTCAGAGGGAGTTGGGAAGCCGCGGGAGAGTTCTGAGTAGAAGAATAACATAATCAGAAATACGTTTGAAACAAATTAACCCAACTGCTGTGTGCAGAATAGACAATGGAAGTAGGAAGATGGGTTCTGGATCATTCTTCCATTCTCTTGAAGAAATTCTGCATCTTTAAGGGCCATGCCATCCATTGTAGCATCTTTTTCACTTGACCATCACCTTCATAACTCTGCTCCCTCCCCATCATTCCCTGAAGACTTTAGCCCTTCTTTCACAGTCTTCTTCTTCTCTCTAAGACTTGCCATCAACCTGGGTAATTTAGTGGATGCTCCATTCAACTCATTGGCTTATCAGTTCATTGACTTCCTTGATTCCAATTACTTGTACATCATTTTCCCAGTTAGCCATTCAGTCTCATTACTAAGTCAAGATCTTATCATCACCCAAGATTGATCTGTTTCTGAAATCATAAAATAGCACATTCCATTCTCAATTCCCAATCTCCTGTCTTTGCATTTTTCTTACTTAGTAACTTGTAGTTTAGCTGGTCCCCAAATTCATGGAAAATACCATTTCGTTTGCTCTTTATTCAATCCTTCCTACTCAATCCTTCTACAGTCGTTATAGCTATTTCAAATGTTCTTTGTACTCTGTAAAACATCTACCTTCTTATTTACCCTCTCACTGACTTTGAAAATAAAATCCATCAAATTCCTGCCACCCTATCCCCCACACTCATCTTTGCTTCTTTCTTCTAATCCCACAGAACAGGCTAAAACCTTCACCTTCTCAGACTCACCTTCTCAGACTCACCTTCTCAGACTCACCTTCTCAGACTCTCCCACATTAAGCATCTTGCTCTACCTGCTCCTGACTCTGGCTTCTTCCCTTCAGCATTTAAACTCACTCACATCTCTCTTATCTTAGAAACACACACACATAACAACCCCAAACACTCCCCCCAACACACACCCCTTTCTGCCTTATCTTTCCTTCTCTCTTCATAGCCAGGCTTATTGGAGAAATGTCCTATCCGCTTTTGTGTCCACTTCTTCAATTCCCATTGAGTTTCACTCCTGCTTTACTCAGTGAAACTTCTCTGTGTGCTTTCACCAGATTCCCTCTCCAAGCCTCATTTCTCTGCACCCAACCTTACTGAAGGGGCCCACATACAGGCCAAGCTCATGCCTGGGCTACTCTTCCTGCCACTATATTTCTACTCATCCTATTTGTTTCAGGAATTCTTCTGGGCTCAGGAAAGCCATTTCTAACTCCACCCTCTACTCTCCCTTGCCCTCCCAAATTACTGGCTAAGATGCCCTATGTGCTGGCATAGCATCTGGTGCTTAATCTTTATTTATATTCATTACATTGTATGGAAACTTCCTGCTTACTTGTGAGCCTCCCTTGCTAGACCATAAGCTGGTTGAGGTCAAGGTCTATATCTATATCACAATTCCTCATATGTTCAACATATGCTCTTTGGAATTAAATTTACAGAGAAAGCTGAATTATGGGTAACAGTATATAAAATTTGGCTTTTCATTTCTGCACATTAGAGAATAATTGAAATTTGTCAACCAAAGGTGTGACATGATCAAGGGAACAATTTTTGAGTCTCTTTCACTTCCCTATTCTGCTTGTATCTACAAATGTTCTCATTTCATTGAGCTCTGTGAAACCACTATTCTACTGTGTGCAAAACTGAGCTGACTAAATCTTTCTTTCTATTTTCTAAAATAGGGAGTAGAGCATGACAAGCTGGAGGGAGAAAAAGTAATGTTGAGCATTTGAGTTTGGGACAATCAGGTGGAAATGTCTATTGGGCAGCTGAATAATGGGCTATTGCTCAGGGAATGTCTGAACTGAGGACATATATTTTGGACTCAGCAGAATATACATGGCAATTGAAACACGAGAGAGGGCCAGCCCCATGGCCTAGTGGTTAAGTTCAGTGCACTCCACTTCGGTGGCCCATGTTCAGTTCCCAGGTGTGGACCCACACAACATGTTGGCAGCCATGCTGTGGTGGTGACCCACATACAAAATAGAGGAAGACTGGCACAGATGTTAGCTCAGGGCGAATCTTCCTCAAGCAAAAAGAGGAAGATTGGCAACAGATATTAGCTCAGGGCAAATCTTCCTCAGCAAAAACCAAAAAGAAAAAGAAACATGAGAGAGTGTGCACTCAACAAGGGAGAGCATGTAGAGCTGGCATGTGGAGCCCCTGAGAACACAGAGATTTGAAGGATAGACAATGGAAAGATGGTAAGAGAAAGGAGACCACAAAAGAATAGTCAGAGAAGAGAGAAAGAATCCCAGGAAGGACATATGGTGACCAAGGTCTGTACCCCGACCTTTAGTCCCTGCCTTCCAGACTCTGGGCTGAAGAAGTCTGCTGTTATAGGCTTGATGCTCCTACACATGCACACAGTCTAGTTTTAATTGATTTCTTACCACTGGACAGAAATAGCTTTTATGTTTGGCCAATGCCTACCACATTTATCCCAACAGCTATCCTAAGCCTTCCCTCTCCCAAGGACTCTAATCATTCTCTCCTCTCACTTTTTTTCAGTAACAGATTTATTGATATATAACCATGCAATTCACCCATTTAAAGCATATAATTCAATTTTTTAAAAGTATATTCACAGAGTTGTGCAACCATGACTAGAATCCATTTTAGAACATTTTCTCATTGCAAAAAGAAATCCTGTACCCTTTAGTCATCACTACACAAATGTATCCCCAGCCCTCCAGCCCTGGATGACCACTAATCTATTTTGTATCTCTATAGATTTGCCTGTTCTGGACATTTCATATAAATGAAATCATATAATATGTGGTCTTTTAGGACTGACTTCATTCACTTAGCACAATGTTTTCAAGGTTCATCCCTCTTGTAGCATGAATCAGAACTTGATTCCTTTTTATGAAGACATGTATCTGAATAATATTCTGTTATGTGGATATACTACATTTTGTTTATTCATTTGTCAGTTGATAGACATTTGGGTGTTTCTACCTTTTGGCTATTGTGAATAATGCTGCTATGAACATTTGGGTATAACTTTTTTGTGGATATAGGTTTTATTTCTCTTGGGTATATACCTAAGGGTGGAATTGCTAGGTTATAAGGTAACTCTATGTTTAATCGTTTGAGGAACTGCCAGACTATTTTACAAAGTGACTGCTTCATCTTAGATTCCCACCAACAGTGTAGCATATGACGGTTCTAATCTTTCTACATCCTTGCCAACGCTTGTTTTAGTCTTTTTGATTTTAGCCATCACAGTACATATGAAGTGGTATCTCATTGTGGTTTTGATTTCCCTAATGACTAATGCTATTGAACATCTTCTCATGTATTTATTGGCCATTTGTATATCTTCTTTGGAGAAATATCTATTCAGATCATTTGCTCATTTTTATATTGGATTGTTTGTCTTTTTATTACTGAGCTGTGTATTAGTCAGCTCGGGCTGCCATAGAAAAAGACCATAGACAGTGTGGCTTAAACAACATAAGTTTATTTTCTTGCAGTTCTGAAGCTTGGAAAGTCCAAGATCAAGGTTCTGGCAGGGTTTGGTTTCTGTGAGAGCTCTCTTGCAAATGACTGCTTTGTAGTCATATGGCCTTTCCTCTGAGGAGAGAAAGAGAGACAGAGAGTTTTCTGGTGTCTCTTCTTATGAGGACACTAATCCTATTGGTTCAGAGCCCCACACTTGTCACCTCATTTAACCTTAATTACATCCTCCAATGCCCCATCTCCTAATACAGCCATACTGGGCATTGGAGCTTCAACTTATGAATTTTGAGGGGACACAGACATTTAGTCTATAACAAGTTGTAGGAGTTCTTTACATTCTAGGTACAAGTCTCGTATCAGATAGCATTTTTTAAACATTTTCTCCCATTCAGTGGGTTGTTTTTTCACTTTCTTGATGATATTCTTTGAAGCACAGGAGTTTTTAATTCTTATAAAGTCCAATTTATCTAGTTGTTTTTGGTTGCTTGTGCTTTTGGTGTCATGTTTGAGAAACCGTTACCCAGTCCCAGGTCATGGAGATTACTCCTTCGCTTTCTTGTGCGTTGTTCCGCTCTCGTATTTTGGTGGTTAGGAGCACCTACTTTGAAGTAATGAAGCTCTGGGGTTGAGCTGTGACTCTTCACTTGCCAGTTGGCTAACCTTAGGCAAATTGTGCTTAACTTTTCCAAGCCTTGTTTCCTCTTCTCTGAAGTGGAATGAGTTAATAAAAGTAACCTACTACATAGGCAAGTTTTTAGGCTCCAGTGAGTTCGTGTTTGTCAAAGCTCCTAACACAATGTCTGGCACAGCAGCTGCTCTATAACATTAGCTGGTAGAGGCCACCAACTGTAGCTTCTCTCTTTCCTCACCAGCATCTTAAACATCTCTATGGTTTTTCTCTCACTTTATATCATAGCAAGGGTGTAATTGACTTTGAAGTTATTTATTACTAATAATATATAACCACAATTGTATTGTTTAATGTACATTCTATTATGTAAAACTGTGATTAATACTTTCCACGATCTAAAATTTTGGGTGCATTCCTATATTTGTGTTATGCAGGATGTCACATTATATTGATCACTTTAATGTTACCATACAAGCTGTGTTTTTCATGAAATGTAATTATGGCAATTTTACATTACATTATATAAATCAGAATGTATTACAACTATTAATTTGGATAATAACAACAGCCTATTTATACAGAATAGACGAAAAAGAAAAAACCCACCAAAACATTTTGTTTTCATATAATTATACAGTCCATTCATTTGTGGAATAAATGGCCAGCTAACAGTATAATCTACACTAAAGCCATGATAATTCTTCATGAACTTGGTTGGGAGTTATGCAAGGCTCCTTTGGGAGTTATTCTGAATAACAACTCCATTTTCTTCTGACAGATCAATAATGTGAACCATCATAAAGGGTGTTTCAAGAGTCTAGCTGGTGAACTTCATTTCCAGTCTGCTCTGGATCAATGGGTCTCAAGCTTCAGTTGTATCAGAATTACCTGGAGGGTTTTTTAAAACAGATATGCTGGGCCCCGTCTCCAGAAGTTCTGCTGCAGTCGTCCCGGGTTGAGGGCTCGAGAATCTACATTTCTAAGAGCATTCCAGATGTTGCTGACATTGCAGGCTGGGGTCCACACTTTGAGAACCACTGTTTTAGTACACAGTCAACAAACAGTGAGGATATCTAGTTTACATTTCTAAGTCGGCCAGCATCCAGGGAATTCCACTGGTTTTCCAGACGCCGTCAAATCTATTGGAGCTCCCTAAAGGATGCATGGAACTCTAGACATTTCACAAATCTTTTAGACTTCTAGATAAAGATGGGAACATTCGAAAAGTTTGGAGGATAGCACTTAAATTTCTAGGAAAGCTTCAGGCTCTTGGAGGCTCTGCTGGCTCTTGAGTCCAGACCATAGGGTTAATCCAGCAGCCTAACTAATTTTGTGTGTGGTTCAGTTGATTTTGTTTTGACTTCTTCTCCTCAGCAGGGCAGACCCTGTAACTGGCTTTTAGCATCCACCCTTGCTCAGTTATTCCTCTGTAATATTACAGCTCTATTATATACACTCCTGAATCTACAGCCATTTTAGTGAATTTTATTATGATTATAATTTGCTTTCTGGTCCTTCTTATACTAACATTTTTGGCTGACTAGGAGTTTTTCTTCTGTTTCTCTTCTTCGGGAGTTGGTGTTTGTTTTTTTCTGTTAACAGAGGCAAGTGTGTGACTGATAGTTGGGCAATTCCCTAGGTCATGCTTTGGAGTTGGAGTACAACTACTCCAAGCAAAAATTAGTGGGGCAAGTTTCTCTTTCCTATGGGCTCACAATGTGGAAAGGTATAACTCTACGGCCACCATTAATCATTACTTTTGCAACATGGAGAAGACGATGCCAACATACAAAAAGAAATAGAACCAAGAGAAGAAAACTTGATGATAGCGTATAAACTTGGATTAAGCCACGTCTGATAACAGAAATACCCTTGTCATTCTGAATTACTTGAGCCAATAAATTTTTATTTTATGTAAGTTAAAGTTGGGTTTCTGTCATTGCTAAAAAGTCTTGACTATACAGTTCCTGAAGTTAACCACCGTGTAGAAAGAAAACACTTCTGTGTTTCTCCTCTACTCTCATTACTACACTTCTGCCCCTTCTGGTCACTAAATATGTGGGGATTTTTCCCCCAATACCAAGAAATTCTCTAGTTTTCTGGACACCAACTGGGTGTTCTACAATTGAACTCAATTCTGACACTATCTACCTGGTGTTAGCATCAGATCCCACAGATTATGGATTCAGTCCCACAATATTGCTCCTTACCCCTACTTCAGATGCCAAATACAAGTCTCGGTTGTCACCTGGGCTTCTGACCTTCCCACTGGCTATAAATCAGAGGTTTCCATGACCCCCTCCTCAAGTTCAAATATTTCCTAGAGTGGCTGACAGAACTCAGGGAAATACTTGCTTACTATTGCCTATTTATTACAACGGATATCTCAAAGGATACAAATAAGCATCCCAATGGAAGAGATGCATAGAGTATGGGGGAATGGGTTAAAAAAGATTCTTTGCTTAACCAAACTTTAGTTAGGCCCTCTTGAACCCTCTCTCCAACAAGGCCCATCCTGTACTTCCTGATGGAATCCAGTTTCAGCAAGAATCCTGCTAAGTCAGTTTAGAGAGTATTCCCCACCCTTGGTGTCCGATCAAACTCTTCACCCCTACAATCCCCCAGGTGATATCTGATCCTCCTGGCCTGCCTTCAGCAAGAATCCTGTTAAGTCAGTTCAGCCAGAATCCCCCAGACTTGATGTCTCCTCTTACTAATTTTCCATCCACCAATGCCCCTCCCTCCAGCTTGCTCCTTGGTTATGAATCTCCACATGTTCTGGTTGTATTTGGAATTGAGCCCAGTTCTATACTGGAGTCTCTTTTCCCCCATTGCAAAACTGTTTTAATAAAACGTGTCTTTACCACTTTAACTTTTGTCTGGCTCTGGTTCTCTTTAACAGGACGCAGAACTCCCATGGCCTCTCCAGGCATGCTACCCTCTCACCACCTCTGTGTGTCCAGCATCCCAGAAGCTCTCTGAACCATCCGTTTGCATTTTTAAGGAGGCTTCATTAGATAGGCTGATTGATTAAGTTTTGGCTATTGAGGATTAATTCAGACTCCAATCCCTCCCCTCTCCAGAGGTTAAAGGGTAGGGCTGAAAGTTCCAACCTTAGGGGATTTCCAAAAGTCACCTTATTAACATAAACTCAGGTGTGGTTGAAAGGGGCTTGTTATGAATAACAAAAGACACTTTCACCTTTATTACTCTGGAGTTATTTCAGAAGCTAGGGCTATTTGAGGACAAAAGACCAAATATTAAAACAAAAGATGCTCCCATTGTTCTAATCACGGAAGGAATTCCAAGGGTTTTGGGAGCTCTGTACCAGGAATGGGGTATGTAGACCAAATATATAGTTCTTATTATAAATCACAACATCACAACTACTAATCAAAGAAAACTTTTCATTAAAAAAGGTTAAATTATGTACACATAATACAACCAGATTACATTCATAGTCTTCAAATGAAATATTGGCCACCATATATTGAGACTTACTCAATTACTACTACTCCTAAAAGCTGTCAAAGAAATCTAAGTAGGGGCCACCCTGTGGCCAAGTGGTTAAGTTCGGGTCCTCTGCTCTGGTGGCCCAGGGTTTTGCCGGTTCGCATCCTGGGTGCGGACATAGCACTGCTCGTCAAGCTATGCTGAGGCGGCATCCCACATGCCACAACTAGAAGGACCCAAAACTAAATATACACAACTATGTACCGGGGCAGCTTTGGGAGAAAAAGGAAAAATAAAATCTTTTTAAAAAAAGAAATCTAAGTAGTCAAGAGTCATGAAGAAGAACCAAAAAATGTTAAGAAGGTCACTGATTTATTGTTAGAATTGTTAGGATAAATATTAATATGATGTTCCTAACATACCACTGACAAATTAATGCCCCAAGATGATGTTTGTAATATGGAATTCCTCATAATTTTTTAAAAAATGTATATTCCTACAAAGCTCTTGTAGAGGAAGAAGAACTATTCCTCTACCCTCCAGGTCCTTTTGGCTGGTCTAAGAATTAAATTGACATGAGACAGAATAACAGGAGAAAATCAAACAAAGTTCAATAACATGTTTACATGGGAGAAACCCAGGAGAATTGAGTAGCTCACCAAAATGGCTGAAGTCACCACCTTAAATATCATCTTCAGCTAAAGACAAAGGAAGATGTTGGGGGTAGTGTTTTGGGACTTCAAAGGGGAGGAAGGCAATTTACATGGAGATGGAAAAGCAAATGTTTGATAAACAAATGTTGACCACAGCTTGTAAGGACAACGAGAGATGGAGACGGCTTTGATTAAAAAGCCCTTTTTGGGTTCCTCCCTGTCTATTACAACTAGTATATTTTATACTATAGTTATCTCATGGTATTAACTCTTTCTGGAACAAGCCTTCTATCTTAAATTCTTTTAGGCAGTTAGGGAGAAGTTCAAATTTTCTTTTAGAGTCTTCTGTTCTTAAAAATAATCAAGCCAAAGAGACACATTTTGGGGTGGCAAATACTGATCCCCCACACTCTAAAATTTATATACCACCATTTAACCAACATAAATCCATACTATTCACAGAAGCGTCATTGGAATACTTATATTTATCTTCACAATAGTTAAATACTTAACTGTATTCTGAAGAAATTAGAGAGAGTTAAGCTACTTGGAACACATGTAACAACAAAATGACAGCTATAGATGGTTCATTTGAGACTGATGATAGCATCTATCTTTGAATTAGACATCTTTGAGAAGTGCTCTTTTATGAACTGGCAATATTGTATCTTACATATCCACATAGTGAAAAAAATCAATCCAGCTGTATAGAATTTAGACCTTAAACTGTTTTTGCTGTATAAGTGAACACTTTCCATTTTGGCTTGCAGGTCCTCTGGTGATACCCAGTGCTGATCTGAACCTAGTCTTAAGCCAGCTGCATACAGAGTCAGCTATGTTTCATCCTCCTCTCTTGAGGCTGCCATAACTCTGCCATTTGCCTTGTCCACTCAGCAGCTCTCATCAGTCTGTAGAAAACTTTCCCTGATTCCTGCCCCTGTGGTGCTTCTGCTATTCAAATAGTTACCACAATCTGGCAAAAGATAGGGAGTGGGGTTGGTGATAGGGTGCTTCATAACCCACAGACTGCTCTAACTCATCAGTGATGGGCTTCTATCTAGCTGTTGGAGGAGAAACTGGTTAACCCAATTAGATGAAAGATTATTTGAACTTTAAAAATTCTATTCATATGCCTGTGTTAAATTAATTTAACAAAGAGGCCATTAGACTGTTGTTGTTAGTGCCAACCAGTGGATTCTGACTCAGAGACCCTGTGTACAGCAGAGCAGAATGCTGCCCAGTTTTTTTTTTTTTGTGCCATCCTCCCTCTCACCTTCTGGTGCTGTATCAGCCAATGCTCCACTGCTATTCCTAGAGTTTCCGTGGTCAAGTTTTTTGGAAGTGGGTGGCCAGGTCCTTCTTCTTACTCTGTTTTAGCCTGGAAGCGCCACTGAATCCTGTCCACCATGGGTGACACTGCTGGTATTTGAAATATTGTTGGCATAGCTTTCAGCATCATAGCAATATGCAGTCATCACACTATGACAACCGACAAATGGGTGGTATGGTTCCTTGACCGGAACCCAGGCTACGGCAGTGAGTACTGAATCTTAACAAGTAGACCACGAAGGCTGGCTCCATTAGACCGAGGTGGTGATAATACCTTAGGAGCCTACATGAACAAACCAAAACCTAAGCCAGTAAATGCCTCAAGGTTAAGGAATTAAAAACTAAGACCAACCAATCAATCACAAACAGCCAACTAAGCTTTTCTAAACAAGGCAAAGGCTTAAGCAATAGCCAATCAAATAGTGTCCTTGCTTTCCTTCCACCTTTTCTCTATAAAAGTCTCTCCCCTAGCTCCTCTTGATGGGTCGTTCTTAACCACTTCTAGTCTGGGGCTGCCCAATTCAAATTGATTTTTGCTCAAACAAACTCTTAAAATCTTAATATGCTTCAGTTTATCTTTTAACACTTTATCAGATCTTTCATTAAAATTATGAGTTTTTGTTTCCTTTTTTTTGTTTTTCTGAGAAAAATTAGCCCTGAGCTAACATCTGCCGGCAATCCTCCTCTTTTTGCTAAGGAAGATTGGCTCTGAGCTAACATCCATGCCTATCTTCCTCTACTTTATATGTGGAATGCCTACCACAGCATGGCTTGGTGAGCAGTACCATGTCCGCACCCAAGATCTGAACCAGCAAACCCCGGGCTGCCAAAGCAGAATGTGCGAACTTAACCACTTTGCCACTGGGCCGGCCCCCAAGTTTTTGTTTCTTAAGAACACAAAATGTAAGAATAGTAAACAAACAGAAAATAACAAGAAAGATCAATCAAAATGTCAACTGTCAACATTTAGACAGTAGGTGAAAAAATAAGGAAAAATGTTCATATAGCTATCATTCTTTGATTATAGGATATTTAATAGTAAATGCCACAACCCAATTTCATGTCTCTCTCTCCATTCATAAAATGAATCAAGAGCTATTATCTCTGGTCCATGGTGTATGCCTCAATAGATAACTACCTTTGGTTTTAAAGCCAAGGAGAATTTGTGATTTTAAGAATTGTACAGGGGCCAGCCCCATGGCCGAGTGGTCAAGTTCATGCTCTGCTTTGGCGGCCCAGGATTTTGCTGGTTTGGATCCTGGGCATGGACATAGCACCACTCATCAGGCCATGCTGAGGTGGTGTCCCACATAGCACAACCAGAAGGATCTACAACTAGAATATACAACTACGTACTGGGGGCCCTTGGGGAGAAGAAGGGAAAAAAAAAAAGAAAAGGAGAAGATTGGCAACAGATGTTAGCTCAGGTGCCAATCTTTAAAAAAAAAAGATTTGTACATGGAGGGGTTGGCCCTGTAGTGTAGTGGTTAAGTCTGTGTGCTCTACTTCGGTGGCCTGGGTTCATGGGTTCAGATCCTGGGTGTGGACGTACACCACTTGTCAGCCATGCTGTGGCAGCAACACACGTTTAAGTAGAGGAAGACTGGCAGGGAGGTTAGCTCAGGGCTAACATTCCTCAGCAAAAAAAAAAAAAAAAAGATCGTACGTGGAGACTCCCAGAAAGTAAAGCTAAATACAATAGTGCTTAGAGTTTGGACTATTGAGCATTTCTCCCTTTGTCCCAGCCCCAACCAGTGTGTCTCACTTGCAAAGGCATTGAACTGGCTGGAGTGGTAGTGAGTGTAGGGCTCAGCTTCAATGACTGTGGAGGAAGGCTTTCTTTTTTCCCTTCCTGACAGGACAGAAAGTCACTAAAAAAAAGAAAAAAACATCGTTAAACTTCTCAGTCATTAAGAATTTATACCAGAGAGGACAAAAATGACAAAACATCAGATAGGTTTTGTTCATTCTTTGACCCTATTATCTATAATTATGTCCTGGTTCCAGTTAATTGGGAGTGGCAGAAAATTTTGAAGTAAACTTCCATTGAACCACCTAGGACCATGAGGAGACAAGCAGTTTTGGAGTATGAAATTTTGACTATGAAAACTTTACCAGGAATAAGTGAGTAAAATAAGGCACACCGTTGCTGTAGCAGAGACATGGTCCACATGTTTAAATTATAGGAGAAACATTTAAAAAGACAGATAAGACTCTCAAATAAGGCATGGGGAACTCTCCTTTCAATTTACTTTTTTTTTTTTGGCAGGGAACATTTTGCCCTGAGCTAACATTTGTCACCAATCTTCCTCTTTTTCTTTTTTCCTTCCCAAAGCCCCGGTGCATGGTTGTATATCCAAGTTGTAAGTCCTTCTAGTTCTTCTCTGTGAGCCACCACCACAGCATGGCAACCAACAGACAGGTGGTGTGGTTCTGCAACTGGGAAATGAACCTGGGCCACCGAAGGGGTGAGAGTACCAAACTTTAACCACTAGGCCATCAGGGCTGGCTCAAAATTACATTTTAAATTATTTTCACAAGGGAATAAGGATGGCATAAAAATTTTCAAGGTGGATTCTTTGTCAAGGTCAAAAAAGCGAATGGAATATTTATACTCTTGAAGAGGAACCTCTTCATAAGAATTCTGTGATTGCTGGAGAGAGAGACTTGCTATGGCAGGTCAGGAATGTCTTGATCTGCCCAAAATAGCTTATATATTAGATTGAGAGTTGCCTAATATACAGATACAATGAAATCTTCTATAAGAAAATTTAAGATTTTTGACCTATACTTTGCGATCATGATGGTACACAAGAATGCTGTTTTGTTGTTGTTGTTGTTATTGTTATGGTTTTAAAGAATCAGTAAGACTTTATTGAAGTTCTGAAGTAAACTACACGGGGACTGTAATTTCTTTGTGGAGTCATCACTGGTATGCCACAGATATAGTCCCTCAACTTAATTCCTTCCTTTATTAAATTTTTTGGTAGAGTACACTGAGTGGATTCTTTTTCTCTCACAAGTACATATTTAAATGAATAACTTACATAAAGGGAATCAATTCACTATATGAAATATTACCTTACAGAGGTCTTATCACAAATGCATTCGATTCCTAAATTGAAAGAGTATCTGTAAGGTTTTATAAACATAACGTTGATTTCATTTAATTATTTTAAGTAGCTCTGCAACATATTTTAGAACTTAATACCATTTGCTGTTTTGTAATATAGTTACTTGCTGGGTGATTTCTTTCTTGTGTTTACTGAGACTGAGTTCTTAACTATTGTTTTGGCCTATTATTATTGTTAAGTTTTTGAAATCCATAATATGTGCCCATGTGGCTACTGTTTCCTTTTTGAGAACATCTGCAATTTTCTCATGTGCCCTAGTTCTAATTCCTAAATTTTTGGTCACAAAACAGGAATAATTAGTAGGATTATCAGTCAAAAGAGGAAAATGTAATAATTTTAGTCATTTAAGTTTCTGACTATTTAATAAATACACTGCTAATTTGGTACTCTTACAATTGTATTTAGTTGTCAATAATACCATCATCTAACCCGAATATTTCAATTCTCTTTGTTTCAGGCTGATATTTTGCTTAATTCAGCTGAATTTATCCAAGCTAGTTTGTGTTTTATTTGCTCAACAAGTGGGTGAGTTAAAGGTCAAAGAAAGCAGGCAGTCTACTTATCCATAGGAACAATAAAACCATAAAGTCATTAAGATAAGTAAAGTAGGTCCGATGCAAGTAACAAGTGAGGCGACCGAGGAATAATTAGGTGCTAGGAAACCTAGTCTAAGGGAAACTAACTAAATTAGCGCTAAACTTGACTCTACAGTTTGGGAACATCCAATGGAAAATAGAATTGTGATGTATTGTGGACCATGCTGGTGTATTAACATGGACAAACTTCCCTACCTTGTACTTTGGGAAGTATATATCCTGCAGGGATCTTCATAAGCATGGTAAAAGGCATTCAGAAGTTTTTTTAAGGGGAGGCTAATTTTATCCCACTAAAATTTTAATCCCACTAATGAAGACCATAAAATGTTAACTCATGGTTCTGTGAAATTTCTATGGGGAATTAATGTCATCCAGGTTGACAAATTACCAAAGAATTTTTCTTGCACAGGCAAAAAGCTTAGAGAATCTAGGGCATTGGTCTTTTTTTGTTCATGTATATCCTAAAGTAATTTTGAAAAACCATATGCCCCCTTGAACATTTTAAAATTAATATCTAAAAATTTCCATGAGAAGTTTAAAAATTTAAAGGATGTAATTTTTAGCATACTTTAACTACGGCATTTTAAAATTAAACCTTGATAGATAACTGAAATACCATATAGATTTGATACCATTATTATCCATTTAAAATACGTGAACAAGATTTTTTCAGTAGTTAGAAATTTTACATTGTTCCTTACTCTCTTTGAACTCATATTTCCATTTTACTTCCACTGTAGAATTGTCTTTGGGGATGAATTATCATTGAAATAACTATTGGCATTCAATTGCTCAAAACAATCCAATTTTATAAATTTCTAGAATTATTTTAATTATATTGGTAAATACGGCTATTTCTTTCCATTCAGACTTCCCTCCTTCACATTTCCTATTGTGTTGGGTATTTTTGGAGCGGTTGTGGGCATTTTTGAGGAACTAGCTAAAAGGAAGTTGAGTTAGGGACAAGTTTGGTGTGTGTTTAATGGGTTATATATTTATGAGTTTGACAATCACTTCCGCGTGCAGTTAAGTAATAGCTGGCCATCTCAGAGTGGGAGCAGCACCTACGCAACCAAGTTGACTCACCTGGAGTCTCGGCACACAGGTGCAGGGCTAGAGGCTGACGATGATATGAATGTGTCCTGTGGCACCAGCACCAGAAGCACATAGATGGTAGAAAAGAAACAAAGCTTGAAATTAATGGAGACGGGGGCTAGTCTGTGGACAATCGTCAGCAAAGGATTTGGTTTTCATAAATACCTGGTCAAAATAGAAGTTCTCACTCATCAGGAATATACTTGGTAATGCAGCAGATATAATTACATTTTTTCCCTTCCTTTTTAATAGAAGTCACACAAAATAGGATTTCTTTTTCAGTCACAAATCTGTAGCAACACTGCAAACAGCATTTATGTCGGTGAGTAAAGTCATATGTTTTACGCATCTAAATGTCAATAATAATTTTAAAAATTGATCAAGCATCTTAGGGGACATACCAAATCATATTCCTATTCTTTCCATAAAATTAATATATTCATATAATTATTATACAAAGAGGCTACCAAAGAGCATGCAGGCAAAAAAAATGTTTTAAAAAAAAGTAGGTTAGAGATGTGTCAGGCACTGCTATGGTCTGAATATTTGTGTCCCCCTAAATTCATATCTTGAAATCCTAATGCCCAATGTGATGATATTAGGAGGTGGGGTCTTAGAGATGTGATTATGTCATGAGGGTGGAGTCCTCATGAATGAGTTAATATTCTCATCAAAGAGACCCGACAGAGCTCCCTAGCCCCTTCTACCACGTGAGGGCACTGCCAGAAGTTGTGGCTATGAACCAAGAAGAGGACTCTCACCAGAATTCGACCATGCTGGCGTCTTGATCTTGGACTTCACAGCCACTAGAACTGTGAGAAATAATTTTCTGTCATTTATAAGCTACCCAGTCTGCGGGAGTATTTTGTTATAGAGCAGCCCAAACGGACTAAGACTAGCACTTAATTAAAATATTATAATATTTCCAGATTTAGAAATATTTGTATCTCGGCACCATAAGATTTGTAATGTTTTATAATTTTTCATTCTAAATAAATAATCATATTCATACCTAAATTTGCATTCCTTTTCTTAAAGAGCCTTCCCTTCTCCCCAAATTTTGTAAGCCTCCAGCCTCTTAAAAGCTGCCTATACTTTGGTTTAATTTTGTGGGTCTCTGCCCCAGTGGTGATTCACTATTTTTTTCTTTGTTTTTAATTTTTTTTAATCTCTAAAATTTATATAATACAAAAGTATCAAAGATCTCAAGGAGATAATAGTCTTACACCTACCCAATTTCCTTCTCTAGAGGCGACACCATTACCAGCTTCTTTTTACCTTATCAAGGTTATTCTATTTATAAGCAATATGTTTGAGTGTACATTTGGTTGATTTTTATTTATATATAAGAAATTTATGTGTATTTATTTTGGATTTGCTCATATTTGGTCTAATTGTGTATATTATACTTGAAATGTTGTGTTTTCTGAAAAAAGGGCAAAAATAATCTATAATTTTGTGTTGATAAGAGCTCAATTGGAATTTTCTGTTAAAATTTGGATCCACTCTTAAACAACAGTCAGGCTACAGTAAGAGAGGATCCTACCCCCTTCTACAGCACATCTCAATCCAGAATATCCCAAAGTGCAGCAAAATAGTCAGTTCTAATGTACAATTTAATGGAAATATGATTAAGTCAAAGAATAAAGCATCATAGAGCCTTGATTAGGAATGTTCCACAGATAGCCAATATTTTGGGCTCAAGAGTTTTTCCCCCCAACTTTTTAATTTGAAAAATTTCAAATGTATATGAAAGTTGCAAGTAGAGTACAATGAATATCCAGTTATCCTTCACCTAGATTTACTGGTTGGTGGCATTGTACTATTTTTGCTTTCTCTCTTTCTACTTAGTAATTATAATAATAGTAAGTGTCTATTGTTATTACTGCTGACCCATTTGAGAGTGAGTTGCAGAGCTACACCACTTGAACAAAACCCTTAAAATCACAGAAATGGGCTTTACTGGCTTTGTCAAGTCATGCAGAAATGTTATTATCTCATCTCTCATTTCCTCTCCAAAGCTATTGTACTAAAATGTGAAAAAGCAGAACCTTGAACTTGGTATCTGTCTCTTTGCTCAGCATGCTGAAAAAAGGTTAAACTTTGATCTCATTCACAATTTTCCCTATTTATCTTAACTCTGAATTAAGATCTGGAGACATATTTTTACCTTCCTGCTGTTCTTTATTGAGAAAGCAGCCTGGGGATTGGCACCTGCGTGATACTCCCATTTATTCATGTACTGGTCTTCTTTCTTGTTGCACGTGGCGTGGGTGCTCTGTCTGTACATAATCTGTCACACACTTTCCAGTCCCTATCATGGTTCACAAAGAAACCGTTAACGAAACAAAACAAAAAATCTGTTCTCCCATAGCATGGTGAGCCAGGGGATCTTTGGATAATTCTGCTTTGCGTGCCATGGAACGATCCTTCCTTTATCTGGAAGAAGATGAATGTGACAAACCACACCAGCAAAAGGCAGAACCCTTTTTTTTGGGTCTTTCTTTGCCAAGAGATAATTTATGGATATCATAACAAGAGGATAGAACAGAAGCATTTGGTGTTCTTCAGGCTTTAGTTCTCTCCCTGTCACAAGAAACTCTGCAGACTAACTGTTTTGCAATATTTCTATTGAAGAACAGAGGGAAACTGTCTCTCAGTGCCTCAGATTGTAAAGGAATAGTTGTAATTGGTTGTCAACCTTGTCAATCTCAGATATAAAAGAGGGAGGCAGGTCACTAAACTCAGGGGAAGAAGACCTGCTTCAGGCCATGAGGCTGACACAAGCTTCTTTCTGTCCTCTCCTCCTAAGAAAGGGCAACTCTACTGCCAGAGACATGAACAATTCAAATAAAGGGACCCTACAGCAGACAGCTGAGAAACTAGGGTGGGTAAAAACTGATTAATAACTTAAACTTATTTTCAATAGGAAGAAAAAGAGTACTTTGAGCAAACCTTCTGACAATGCCTGTCTCTTAAAGTTCTGAACCTTTCACCTAGCTATTGATTAATTAGGGCTGTGAAGGAGAAGAATGTCCAGACTAATCTTGGGCCAAGATTTTCCTAAATAGAACACCGAGACTTTTAATGATAAACAGAAAACAAATCTTGTCAAGCATGTCTCTTTCATATATGTATCAGACAGTTGCCAAGAAATGATTCATACTCTACACAGCTAGGAAGCAAAACATCTGCTAGTGTGCAAGCTAACAGACATCAGTAGCTCTAGACCATTTGCTTGGAGCAGTCATCTGTTCCGATTGGTTTGGTGTCTGTGACTTATCAATTAAATATTTTGAATGTTGTACCTGGCCACTTCACCAAATGATAGTGCTCTTCCAAATTTTATGCTATTTATGTTGGGGAACATCCACTAGTGTCACTTGGTAAAGGAGTTTTGCCAAAGATTGTTCTGTTTTGTTGCTGAGCAAGATGCATATTATTAGTTTTTGTGGCTAGTTTGACCAGCCTGTTAACAACAGTGTGACTTGTGCCTGTTTTGGCTGTGAAGTATGCAGTGTTGAAGTATGTCTTGATTGTTTTGGTTTAAGTGATACAATTTGTCAGGTTTATAGTGGAAAATATTATTTTTTGCTTGTTCTGGAGAAACTAAATTGGTTTACATGAGGGAAAATATACTTTTTTGGAAAATGGAACAAATGCATAGAGGATTTCATGCTATTATTTGACAAAGCTTCATTACAGGGGATGGAGTAACCCTACCGCCAGTACAATAAAATGCAACATTCAGATATTTGTAATGGCATTTCCCTCTGCACTTTTCTTTTCAGCTCCTCGTGTAAAACCACTCTGCTCGATATTCATTTTCCCCTGCCCAGAAAGAGTCACATTTAGATTTCACTGGAGGGCTATGTTATTTATCTTTCTTTATGAAATTATTCTGTGTTGTAGGGTTTGTTGTTGCCATCACTACTGGGTCATTTTTGTGACTTGGGGATAAAGCACAATACTATTAATTAAAATGTGAAATAACAGATGTAAAAAAAATGATGAAAATATTTTCCAAGATATACTTAACAATGCAGTTTTTGTAGGGTATGCAAAGCAACAATTGTTAAACATGTAATGGAATTTCTGTGAGAATAATGCTTAATCTTTAAAAAAAATGCTTAAATAATGATTAAGCTTACACCTCAGTTTTGTGAAATGCACGTGAACAGAGTTTTCTTCTATATTTCCTGTCATACAGACACATTGCCTGCAAGCCATTGTGAGTCAGACAGAGGTCTCAGGATTACACTTTAAAAACCACCTTTCTAGATAAAAATCTGACACGTGGTTTCCAATTCCACCTTTGGGCCATAATTACCAAGTACCTGTTTCAATCTTTCCCTTGATTAAGTCATCATATCTTTCTGGACATCTCCTTTTGGATGTTGATGTGTAATCTCAACACATCAAAAATTTCAGTAGCATGTCCTAAACACGCTCACCCAATTTGTTTTGGGCACCTATTCAGAAAATTGACATTGACTTAGAAATTCTTCCCTTTCTTTCATGTTTCACTTACATGTAGCCACCAAACCTTGTCAATTCTCTCCTCTAAATATGTTGAACCTGACTCACTCTCTCCATCCTACTGGTGCTGCTTTTCTTTAGGATTCTGTAATTTGCTGCCTGTTTTACTGCAATCCCTTCTATATTGGTCTAGCTCACTTGTTCTCCAATTTATATTCCATTTTGCTTCCAGGGCGATCTTTTTAGAAATGTAAAAATTATGAGGTCTCAGCCCTACTTAGAGTTCTCCAAAAGCTCCACATTGTTCTCAGGAAAAAAGTCGAAGTTCTTAGCACCACAAGCAAGTTTCACCATGATCTGGACTTGGTCCACCTCTCTGTCACTTTCTCAACACTAACATGCTGAACGTCTGACATTTATATCTCTTGCTATTCCGTACCATCATTGCTTTTGCACACACTATTCTTTCCAGAACACTCCTGCCTTTCTCCCAAGTCTGCTTTTCCTTGGCTGACTCCACTCTTCAAGATACAGTTCAAAACTGACACCTCATCCAAATAGCCTTCCCTGAGCTGCAGCTGCTTCCATCACATTTGAGGTGGGTGTCCTCTTTTCCACTCAATAATACTCTGTATAGCTCGATCATAACACTGTAAGTGTTTTTTATAATATCTAAGCAGCTCTTATTCCAGCTCTTCTTTCATTTCTTGATTTTGTTACTCCAGCTATGTTTTGAGGTTATGAAAAGACACAGAAACCGGTTGTTTTATATTTGTGGTTTTTTTCTACTTGTATTTCAGTGTTTAATCATTTAAAGAAAAGTGATTAAATAAGGGGATTAACTAGAATTGTAATATTTTCCCCTAAACCTAGGACTCCCATTGTCAGGGCCTTTATTAAGATAAAGATTTCTATTTGTTACAGTGTGAATTAGTAAATAGAAGTTGGAGGTGTCAAATTCTTCTTTGTTGGATTAAATTACTTATCCTGAAATGTTATCAGGCTTCAAATCTAAATGATAAATATTCTAATATATAGCTTTTAGGGCAGAAAATAATTAAAAATAAATTGGCATTTCTTGTGTCTAGGGATTTCCCAAAAAGAGAGACTGCTTGGTTTTTGTATGTTACAAAGAATCGTCAGATGAATCTATTTTATAGGAAATACTTTGATATTACAGAATCAAAGTGTTTTAAAATTTGTCTTTATATTATTGATCAATGAATAGGTAGAATATAAACTATTAAAAAAACTAACAGAAGAAAGCTTGTGGAGTGATAAGTAGAACATGCATTTGGAAGTTTCTATCCCACAAGAAAGAATAAGAGGTAGAAAGATTATAGGAACACACACCGGTGTAAGCTGGAAGCAAAATTACACAAGCAGAAGAAGCTTAGAAACTTAAAATAAATGCTTAATATACTCTGTTTTGTGGGGTCCTGTTTAATAAGTGTTGGAATTAACATTAATACAAGAAGAGTCATCTATTCCTATTTTGATGAAAGAAAAGTGACATCTCAACTGATCAAGTACAGAGCTAAACGTGGACCCAATTTTCATTAGAAAGCTGCTGAGGTCTTAGCCTGGGTTCTCTTTTGAAGTGCTAGCTTGTGTCATGCAGAGAAAGGCTAAGAGAACTTTTCAACAATAACTTTGGAAAGAAAGCCGCAGGTTTAGGGAAGATTTTTTATTTCTTTATTTAATATATCTAAATCAGGGTACATTTCCAAAAGGATCAACCATTAAAAAATGTTTATAACCAGGGTGTGGAAATTTCTTTAAATAACCAGAATATTTTTATTAGTGTTTGAATGGTATATCTTTAAACTGGATGTCTTTATATTTTAATGAATTTCTTACGGAAGTCATAGATTTGGGTCTTGCTTTTTTATCTGACAATCTCTATCCTCTAGTGTGTTTAGACCATTTACGTGTAAAGTATTGACATGGTTAAGTTAAAATCTACCATCTTGCTTATTATTCTCTATTTGTTCTGTGTTTTTCCCCCTTTTTTTTTTTGTTTGCTTGTTTTTATATTAGAATACCATTTTTTTGTGTGTGAGGAAGATTGGCCCTGAGCTAGCTAACATTTATTGCCGCTCTTCCTCTTTTAGCTTGAGGAAGATTGGCCCTGAGCTAACACCTGTGCCAGTCTTCCTCTGGTTTGTCTGTGGGATGCTGCCACAGCAGGGCTTGATGAGCGGTGTGTAGGTCTGCACCAGGGATCTGAACCTGTGAACCCTGGGCCACTGAAGCAGAGCATGCAAACTTAACCAATATGTGATCAGGCCGGCCCCAGTAGAATACCTTTTATATTTCATTTTTATCTCCACTGTTTACTTACTATTTTAGCTCCTTAAATTAATTTTTAGTATTCCTAGAGTTTATAAAACACATCTTTAATCACAGTCTATCTTCAAATAATGTTATGCTGCCTGTGTGGTATAAGGACTTTGCAACAGTAAGCTCCCATTTCCTCTTCCCACCTTTTGTGATGTTTTGTGAGACATTTTAATTTGATGTATGCTATAATCTCCAAAAACATTGCTACTGCTATTTTTTCTTAGTAATGATCTTTCAGAGTGACTAAATATAAGAAAAACATGACTTTTATGTTTACTGTCATTTTGATTATTTCAGGAGATCTTTATTTCTTTATGTAAATCCAAATTTCTGTCTGGTCTCATATGCTTTATGCCTGAAGAACTTTCTTTAACATTTCCTGTAATGCAGGTCTGCTGGTGATGAATGCTCTAAAAAAATTATTTATTTATCCTTCATTCTTAGAGATATTTTTTTCTGGGTATAGAAACTAGGTTGATAGGTTTTTTTTCTTTCCTTTAAGAAATATGCTTTAAATAATACTTTAAAGATGTCACTCCACTTTTCTTTGGCTTGCATAGAAGCCAAACGTGATAATGAGAAGTCTGCTGTAATTCTTACCTTTTTTCCTCTATATGTGTTATGGAGTGAAGATTTGTGCCCCCCGCAAATTTATATGTTGAGGTCTTCACCCCCAAGATAATGGTATTAGGAGGTGGGGGGCTTTGGGAGGTGATTAAGTCCTGAGTGTGAAGTCCTCATGAATGGGACTAGTGTGCTTATCAGAAGAGACATGAGAGCTTGTCCTCGCTGTCTCTGTGCTCCACCACACGAGGATACGATGAGAAGATAGCCATTTGCATCCTAGGAAGTGGGATCTCACCAGACATTGGATCTGCTTCCAGGACTGCAAGACAGAAATCTTATTTGGACTGCTCAGTCCATTGTGTTCTGTCATAGCAGCCCAAACAAATTAAGACAGTATGTAATGTGTCTTTTTTCCCTGGCCGCCTTCAAGATCTTCTCTTTACCTTTGATTTTGAGAAGTTTGAGTATGATGTGTCTGTGTGTGTCTGTTTTTGTTTTGTTATTTATTTATTTATTTATTTTATTGTTTATCTTGCTTGGGGGGTTTTCTGACCCCTTTAGCCCAAGGGTTTTATTCCATAGGAAAAAAAGAGTTTTGGCAGGGCTTCCTGTCCTTCCTACAGTGGTGACAACTCCCCTCCTCTCTATCTGCATCACGAGTGAGGCTTTAACTGGTTTCCTGCTGTGTCTCTAATCTTTTTCAAGACCATCAAATGAAGGACTGACAAAGAGCCCATGAATGGGTGTGGATTTCTTTGTATCTGCAACTCCCATGGGTTTTATAATATCATGCTAGTCAATGCTCAGACTTGAGCATTTGTTAAAAATTGTTAAGAATTGTAGATAAATTCTTCTTGTCCACTTATATGGCAGCCACATATTCCTCTTGTGCTCTGCCCAGGTGAGTCAGTGCTTGTATATTGTGTCTTCTTGGAGTTTCCTGTTTTTCCTTAGAGTTCAGGCTAGTTGGTTGCCCTGAAATCTCAGCTTTAGAAGCATGTTGATTTTGAGAACTTTCCAGCTTTTGTTGCTGTTGTTGAGTGGATGAGAGTAATACTGTTTCCATCTTTTAACTTTCAAAGCAAAGCCTGAAGTCCAATAATCAAGATATTTTGGACAGAGAAATTATACATTTCAAACAGAAAATAATTTAATAATTTAGATAATACTTTATTCATTGAAGAGAAGAAAAGTGTTCTACTTCAAAACTGTTGACTTTAAAAAAGTGCTGTAAATTTAACGTATTTCTAAAGAAAAATCTAAGCATTTATTAATTATAATTATTTCTTATTTTAAGGTTTCTTTGAAGGAATATTACTGTTTAACACTTTTAGAAGCAAATACACAGTTTCTAATATCTATAATTTGATTGATCTGATCATAGTATTAATATATGTATTAGTGTGAAGTTTTAAAATATCTGTGAATCATATACCAATAGTGATTGTCAAGAT
Source organism: Equus przewalskii (assembly GCF_037783145.1). Taxonomy (NCBI): domain Eukaryota; kingdom Metazoa; phylum Chordata; class Mammalia; order Perissodactyla; family Equidae; genus Equus; species Equus przewalskii. Next base: position 53,450,245 of record NC_091834.1, on the reverse strand, counting down.
AAATTGTGAGGGAAAATTTGTAAAAAGCACCTCGTAACAATAAGAATAGAACTTCTTGGGGCCGGCCCGGTGGTGCAGCAGTTAAGTATGCACGTTCTGCTTCGGCAGCCTGGGTTTCGCTGGTTAGGATCCCGAGTGTGGACATGGCCCCGCTTGGCAAGCCATGCTGTGGCAGGCGTCCCACATATAAAGTAGGGGAAGATGGGCACGGATGTTAGCTCAGGGCCAGCCTTCCTCAGCAAAAAGAGGAGGATTGGCAGCAGTTAGCTCAGGGCTGATCTTCCTCCAAAAGAAAATAAATAAATAAAAATAAAAATAAATAAATAAAGATAGAACTTCCTTTCTAGCATTGCTCATAGCTACTCTTTTAAACTTCCTTTTTCCACTAGAAGCCATTGCAATATTTTCTGTGTGAATATCTATCTTAAATATAGTTTTATTGATAAATAAATTAGGTAAATGAATGTTCTATGACATTAGTACATAATTTCTGAAGTCTAATCTATTAGACATTGGTCTGTGATGCTACTCAATGAAGATTATATGGTTAAATAAATTTGTACACTTTTGGGTTAAGGAAAGTTAAACAGGATTTTGTTCTTGTTTTTAAGTAACCAGACTACTCAGAGCCTTTAACGTGCTACAATGCATTGTTCATCTCATAAAGCAGACTATAATTTTCAGTGTTTCCAAAATTTATTTAATTGCCAAACACTTTGGGCAAGGCTATCTATATATATATTTTAAAGATTGGCACCTGAGCTAACAACTGTTGCCTATCTTCTTTTTTCTTTTTTTCTGCTTTTTCTCCCCAAATCCGTCCAGTACATAATTGTATGTTTTAGTTGTGGGTCCTTCTAGTTGTGGCATGTGGGACACCGCCTCAGTGTGGCCTGACGTGCGGTGCCATGTCCGCATGGCTGTATATTTTTAAATGGAAAAAAAATTAATGGTATCCACCATGGGCCAGGCTGTGTTAGATTGTGGAGACTTTTGTGAACAAAATAGGCGTGGTTCTTGCCCTGATGGAACAGACAGACATCCTAAAATGGAGTCTATTTCTTAAAAGAAAGCTGGAGAATCATTATTTAAAAGATTGCTAGATTCATTGCCATAGAAATGAAAAGAAATCATTTTAAGATATGTATAAATTATAATAAAACTGAATAGGAAAACAGATTGTATAAAATATGAGTACCAATAAGTTAATATTATAATATGTAAATAATTAACATGCATTTACAAGACAAACATAAAGCCCTAGTGGTAAATGAACAAAGGCTATAAACAGATAAACCACAATATTGTTAAAAAATCTATGGGGCTGGCCCGGTGGCCAAGTGGTTAAGTTCACGCGCTCTGCTGCAGGCGGCCCAGTGTTTCGTTGGTTCGAATCCTGGGTGCGGACATGGCACTGCTCATCAAACCACGCTGAGGCAGTGTCCCACATACCACAACTAGAAGGATCCACAAAGAAGAATATACAACTATGTACCGGGGGGCTTTGAGGAGAAAAAGGAAAAAAAAAATCTTTAAAAAAAAAAACAACAATCTATTGTCCCTAGTAAGCAAAGTGACATTTTAGTACCATTTAATGTCTATGAATTTGTAGACGTTAAAGAACACCCACACAGAACCAATAAGTACAATACTGACACGGTCGTAATCAAACAAACTTAATACCTGTCAATGTCCAAAACTAAGGCCATATGAGCACCGAGTAATATTACTATTGGGAATTTTTTCTGAGGAAATAATTCAACAGAACAATAAAACTATGTTCATGATCAAATACATGTTCTCTGTGATTTTATTTATAATATTAAAAATTAGAAACCTCAATTATCATAATAGGCAATGGTAAATTAAATATTGTTATGTTAATTTAGTGGATGATTATAATTTCTGTTATGCATCCAACTTAGACAGCTTGGACCTTCTGACTACAGTGATAAAAATGAGGTTAATTACATGTGCTGCAGGGGCCTTACAAAATCCTACATTTATTGTGAGTAACACTTTAGAGTCCTGTAGAAAAGATTGTTATTGGATGCTTAATTTGGGTGGGCTATAGCTGGCGTTAGGGGTTGGTGGCCAGATGAACTAGCTGCCCCAACAGTGACCTAAATATAATTTTGATATATTAACAAAGATATGGCAACGTTTTACTGTGCTGGAGTACAGATCTAAAGCAATTTATAAACATTGTGCAAATATCTACCAATCTGTAAGTAACCTGTTATATGGTTAATAGAATGCCTATCAAATAGTGCTCAAGGAGATAGATAATGAGTAACACAAAAAGGATGCTATACACGAAAGGGGGACAAAATTCCATTAACTCTAATTGAAGGCAATTAGCTGGATTCTATGTGGGTGGTGCAGCATTCCGTCTATCTAAATCAGTCAATAAAAAGTTGAAAAAAATTTGCATAAAGGTGAAATTTGAAATATATCCAGGGAATATGTTTTGGGGCTGTAAAACTGCATAGCCGCTAAAAGCATGCTTTTGGGTTCCCTCGTCGATGTGACAAGCAGCACTGGCTTGGAAAAAGAAGCACGGATCTGATGCCGTATTCTAGTCTCCAAATTCAGACCAGTTACAGAGATCCGTAGCTGTGTCTTAGTTTTGAATCTTTACCCAAGGAAACTGGCACTGCTGAAGATAGTAATTTTCACTCTCTAGTTGGATAAATGAATTTGCAAACCCAGAAAGTTGCAGAAATAAGTATAGAGATCATGCAATACATCTATAGAAAGTATTAATACCGCAATAATCAGTTTATGTGGAATATATTTTAAGTCACAATGATAATTTGCTTTTTATATGCGGTTTTGAAATGTCAGAGATGCCGTATAGAGAATGTCTGAAATGGTGGAGGATCTAATTATTTGCCTTATTCTTTTAATTAGAAATGCCTGATTGATTCTTGTGACTTAAGCTTGACATGCATTAGAGAATCTAATTAATTAAGCTTACAAACAGTGTTTGAGTGCTCACTAAAGTTTTAAATTCAGTTTGTTATATTTTTAAAAGCTGATTAAGAACTTACAAAGATTGCATTCGTTTGTAAGCTGGCCTTGTTGAAAATGTAATGTTGCATTCGAGAAAAACAACATTAAATTTGCATATGTAAGTTGAAATTTTTAAGGGAATTTAGTGACATAAGTTTTCTGAATTGGTTTTTATAAAGATATAATTAATATATTAAAATTATTTGTTAAAAATTAATCAAAGAATAACTAAAAGTGATTGCGCTTATCTTTGATTAAAATCGTTTAATTCATAAATCATCTAGCAAGAATGATAAGTTGAATTTAGAGGTTTAAGAAAAATTTAATTTTTAATTAACTGCAGTTACAAATTGCATATTTGGACAGCTCTAAGTGGTTCATTTTGCATATAAAAGCCCTCCCTTGGACATTAAATTGTTCACTGACATGCTAAGCCCAATGATAATTGTCCACTGAACACGACAACATGACAAATGTATAAGTCACTCTAGAAAACCCATTCCATTATACCATTTGCATTTAAATAGTGACATTTCTTGCATTTTAAATAAATATTAAATTGAAAAGTATCACATTTATTATAGAAAATGTATAAGCTCAAGAGAAGTATAAGAAACAAACATTACCAGTATCTGCCAGAAGATAACCACTGCTAACATTTTGGTTTATTAACTTTCACTCTTTTTACATGTTTTAAGCATGAATTAAACTAGCAAACTACCGTGCACGTTGTACGTGTGGTTTTTTAATATGTTGCCTTTAAAATTTTACTTTTTTTTTTTTGAGGAAGATTAGCCCTGAGCTAACTGCTGCCAACCCTCCTCTTTTCGCTGAGGAAGACTGGCCCTGAGCTAACATCCGTGCCCATCTTCCTCTACTTTATACGTGGGACACCTACCACAGCATGGCTTGCCAAGTTGTGCCTTGCCTGCACCCGGTATCCGAACCGGCGAACCCCAGGCCACGAGAAGCGGAACGTGTGCACTTAACCACAGTGCCACTGGTCTGGCCCCTAAAATTTTACTTTTTTGCCATGACAACATTTGCAGAGTTTATACATCAAGAAGAGAGAACCAGGAGGCTTGGTGACATTTGATGCTGTGTGATGGAGGGAGCATGGGGTTGGGTGTTAGAAAGGAGGTTAAGTCCTAATTTCAATGTGTACTAGCCAGGACGACCTTAGGCAAGTTTTTAAACCTCCCCTAACCTCAGTTTCCCCACCTGTCAAGTGGAGATGATAAGAGCTATTTAATTTGCTTGTAGGGGAAATAAAGAATCTACATCTAAGTACATAGGTCAGCATCTGACACTCAAAGTGATAGTTATTTTTATGCTTAGAACCCATTTCAACAGTCATCTTTGGCTAAATCTGTGATCTGAGGTGCTTTGAGGCTAACAAATGTCACAGACATGGAAGGATTCTTTGTTCTCTCAGTCCCACACATCACTAGTTAGAGCTGTTCAGTGTGATCCCCGGCAGAGTGGGGAGTGTGCTGGAACAGCTCCTCAAGGCTAGTACAGACTAACTCATGCTAAGAAATTCAAAATCTAGAAACAGACCAAAGAAAAAAAGCTTAGGAAGGGTAAGAACACCTGGATTTATATAAAAGTATTTCTTCTAACTGTTTTTACGGATAGTCAGAAACAATTTAAAAGGACAAAAATAGATACTTAGGAAAGCTCAGCAAGCGTTTAGGGCCCTGGATGGTAACAGTTGTGAAGGGGAAACACTAACAGGGTGGCCCCCAGTTTTCAATAGGAAAATTCGAGGCTGCATTTTTTTTTTCTGCTTTTTTCCCCCAAATCCCCCAAGTACATAGTTGTATACTTTTAGTTGTGGGTCCTTCTAGTTGTGGCATATGGGACGCCGCCTCAATGTGGTCTGATGAGCAGTGCCATGTCCGTGCCCAGGATCCAAACCAGTGAAACCCTGGGCCGCTGAAATGGAGTGTGGGAACTTAACCACTTGGCCACGGGGCCTGCCCCAGCTGCATTTAGTTTATAATTTATAATCTATAATTAGTGCAGTTAGTCAAATGTTGTCAAATTGCAGAAGTATAAGTCAGTTTTTACAAACAAATTGTTTGTGTAATCCTAACAATTGTCCATGTCCTGTTGTGGTTGGGAGCAACACTTTCCAAGAATGTTTCTTCTTAGAAGAGAAGCATTTCACTTTATGTGTGGAATATTCTGTCTTTTTAAAAGAAAAATGAGCCTTATGAAAAGACCTCTTAGAAACGACCAGGAGATCCAACTAATTCTCCACACACATCTTCTGATTTCTAAGTGTTCACAGCCACCTCCTTTGCTTAGAAACTCTCCTGCGTTCTCCCTGAGGCTGCTCTCATTGCCAAACTTCTCTGACAAGCTTATTGCTCTTACTTATCATTGTACTGATATCCAGTGTCAGAACATTGTAGATTGTGCTGAAAACACTATGTAATTACATGGGCTTTCTGTGCTCAAAGTTACCTCAGCTATTTCATCACTATACTTTTCTAACGGGGAAAAAGAAACCCAAGATATAAGACGTCAGTGGGAAATTGGCACCATGGATATTGGAGAACCAATGGCACTATATTAAACTTCAAAATGAAAGAAGGATACTGATGGCAAAATTCACTTGCTTCCACTTTCAAAGGTCAACAGTTAACATCCTGGAAAGTAGAGTGATTTTTCAAGTGATCTGTAAATACTTCATGTGCTTAGAAATGAGTGTTGTAACCTAATCATTTTGGTGACTATAAATTTTCAGACATCATTGCTCTCTGTCTTCCCTCTTATATCTGAGAATCTGTGCAATGTGTAGACTACTATAGGTTTATAGCTAAAGTAGACTATCAAGGTGACACTTCTGCATTTTTACCTTATTAAATATTTTAATACAATTTTTAATATATGCAGATTAACAGTCAAGAAAACAGAGTTTTGAATACAAATATATTCCTCTTTTTAATTTGAAAACAATATTTATTCTTACAATGTCCAATAAGTTATTTTCAATCAGTTAGTGTTTTATCGGTAGCCGGGCTAAGTATTAAAAGAAAAGAAAGTGAGAATGGCACTAAAAATTTAAAAAAGTCTTTTTTGGTATCAAACGACTGTTGAGGTTATCTGATGTCTGCACTTTGAAACTTCTAAAATCAATGTCTTTTCCACATTGACATACAAAATTCTTTATCGAAATTAGGGAGAAACAAAAACACTAAGAATCATTGAGGTATGCAAGTCATACAATTTTAGTCTTTCAAGCAGGTCATAAGGGTACTTTAAAAATTTTGCATAAATCTGAACCTTCACCCAACCTCTCTAGCTGTTTTATCCATTTTGATGATCAATAAAGATTGTGCATATAAATCCATGATGCATCTGTCAACTTTGATGAACATGGATAAAATTTTTGGATTCCCTTCTTCATGGATGTGAACATTTTGAAGGTCAGATAATCACATATGGATGAATGATCATCATCAATGACACTCCTTTTGCTAACCTAAATCAATATTGTGCTCTCTATGGGGCCGGCCTGGTGGCACAGCGGTTAAGTGTGCACGTACCGCTTCAACAGCCTCCGGTTCACAGGTTTGGATCCTGGGTGAGGACATGGCACGGCTTGGCAAGCCATGCTGTGATAGGCATCCCACATACAAAGTAGAGAAAGATGGGCATGGATGTTAGCTCAGGGCCAGTCTTCCTCAGCAAAAAGAGGAGGATTGGCAGCACATGTTAGCTCAGGGCTAATCTTCCTCAAAAAAAAAAGAAAAAAAAATAGCACTCTCAAAATGTGGTGTATATTTACAATGGAATATTATTTAGCCCTAAAAAAGAAGGACATCCTACCCTTTGCAGAAACATGGATGAACCTGCAGGACGCTATGCTAAGTGAAACAGTTACAGAAACAGAAAGATAAATACTGCATGACCTCACTTATATGTGGAATCTAAAATAGTCAGACTCACAGAAGCAGAGAGTAGAATGGTGTTGCCAGGGGCTGAGGGCTGGATGAAATGGAGAGGTATTTGTCAGAGAGCATAAAGTTTCATTTATGCAAGAATAAGTTCTGGAGATCTAACGTACAACATGGTGACTATAGTTAACAACCCTGTATTATATACTTGAAATTTGCTAAAAGGGTAGATATTAAGTGTTCTCACCACAAAAAACAAAAATGAGAAGGAAAGAAAATGGTAACTATGTGAGATGACGGATATTTTAATTAGTTTGAATGTGTTGATCATTCCACAATGTATATGGATATCAAACATAGGTTACACATCTTAAATATATACAATTTCCACTTGTCAATTATGTCTCAAATCTGAAAAAAAAAGTTGCATGGTTAGTAATATCATAAAAGTAATAGGTAAAAATCCTTTTGAGATCAAGAGCTTTGTCTTCTCTCAGATCAGCAAAAATAATTTTCACTTCATTAGTTAAAGACAGAGAATTTATTATTCTTACTATTGTGGCTCTGTCACAGGTAACTTACCCTGGTCAACTCCTGGGTCATCAATTTTGGTGACTAGACTCTGAAGTAAATTAGGGATTCTAATCTTTATGAGGTCTCAATAGCCTGGGCCAGTCCATTTAAAGGTATCTTCCAATAAGAATATGTATGTTTTCAAATATTCATTTTTAAATAGGTTGCCTTTTAAGATCTGAACAGTTCCATTTGCCTGGGTTTTGATTTTGAGGAATCGGGTTTGTCCTCAGAGGTCAAGCACTCATCTCTTTGTTTTCTGAAGATGATCGACTCAAGATCAATTGGCCTAACTGGTTAGAGCAGAGTAATGAGTCAAGGCTGAGGGCCCAGCCTGTGCAAGAGCCAGTAACCTTCATGAAGAGTCAAGCTCTCCTGACAGCCAGAGCCCGTGTACCTTAACACTAGAACCCTCATCCACACTCTTGACCACCGAGAAACTAGGCAAACGAAAGCGAAGGCTTTGTAGATCCCACCAGAAAAAGCAGAAACCAGCCCAAGTCTATCCCCAAACGTTTTTGGGGCACTATGGTCATTTTTGCGTGCACAGAACAGCACACTCATATTTAACAGTTCTAGGTCTGCATCTGCTAAAGCTGTGGGCTTCAGGATGGACTATCTCTCGAAGGAACTGTAGCCCTCAATGAATGCAAATAGTTTTCTTTTCCTTTTCACACAAGGCAATGTTTTGGCTGCACAGCTTAACCAAGGAGTGAAACAAAGAACAGTGGCAGCAGCTGCAGCAACAACAGCAGAGATACATGAGGCGATGAAAGAAGCATAGTCTGCGCGCTGAAGGATAGTTTAGAACGGGGGTCTACAAACTATGGCCTGAGGGCCTGTTTTTGTAAATAAAGTTTAAAAAAAAATTGTGGTAAAATCTACATAGCATAAAATTTACGATTTTAGCCATTTTTAAGTGTACAATTCAGTGGCATTAAATACATTCACAATGTTGTACAACCATCACCACTAATCGTTTCCAGAACTTTTTCATCATCCCAAACAGAAACTCTGTACCCATGAAACATTAACTCTGCTTTCCTCCCTCCCTGGAGCCCCTGGGAACCACTTTTCTGCTTAACCACAATACCTATTCTAGATAGCACATATGAGTGGAATCATACAATATTTGTCCTTTTGTGTCTGGCTTATTTGACTTAGCATGATGTCTTCAAGTTCCATCCATGCAAAAGCATGTATAAATAAAGTTTTACTGGAACCCAATCAGACCCATTCATTTACATACTGTCTATGGCTACTTCCATGTTACACAGCAGAGTTGAGTAGTTGTGACAGACTTTATGGCCTGCAAGGCCTAAGATATTTACTATCTGACCCTTTATGGAAAAAGTCTAGACCTCTGGTTTAAATCGAAGAACCATAAACACCTCCTTGTTGTTTAAAAGCCCTTTTATGTTGTTTCTTGCCTATGGCAATTTTGCGTATTTCATAGTCTGATAAGTAAGATTAATGACACTGTTGTCATTAATAAACATCCCCAAGAGTCAAGATTTAAAATTCTTCTTTCCTCAGCCTGGTTCAGCAAAGAGGGCTCATTTTCACATTTTACTGATACCCATTTTATATAATGAGGACATGTGACAAGAGAACTGATTAGAGAATCTTGGTGCAGAAAGTTTTAAAGCATGATGGACAGTTGCAGAATCTAGAATGTTTAATGTTTTCCTGACTTTGTCCTCTTTAATTGTCAATTTGTATAAAAGATCACAATGTTTATGCAACATGTAGTGATAAAAAGTGTATGTTTTTGCTTCAAAGTCTGAAAAATCATCTTCTACCTGAATTACTTGGTATAGTTCATTATTTTATTAAAAAATTTTAGGACTCTCCTAATTAGTGCAGTAAATTCATATGTTGACAAGTACAGACTAATCCGACAAGAACATTTTTTTCTGTCATCAAAGCAACCAGGAAGGAAATTTATATTGCGGTTGTAAAATGCAGATGAAATGATAGATAACGTTATTTCCCATGAGGTCAGGTTTCAAGGATCAGTCCCAGATTAGCAAAATGTAGTGTGGGCAAACACTGCAGATGAGACAGAGCCCAGTTCTATCATTTACGGTAAAAATGAAAAGATCTGAGGGATACTTTATGCAAATCATCAAGGTAATAATAACAAAACAATACAGTCACACATTGTTTAATAATGAGGATACGTTGTGAGAAATGTGTCATTAGGCAATTTCATCATTGTGTGAACATCCTAGAGTGCACTTACACAAACCTAGATGGAACAGCCTACTACACACCTAGGCTATATGGTATCGCCTGTTGCTCCTAGGCCAGAAACCTTTACAGCATGTTACTGTACTGAATACTGTAGGCAATTGCAAGACAATGGTAAGTATTCGTGTATCTAATCATATCTAAACATAGAAAAGCTACAGTAAAAATATGGTTTAAAGGTAAAAGATGGTATACCTGTACAGGGCTCTTACAAGGTAATTAAGCGTCCTACATATGAATGGAGCCGGCAGGACTAGCAGTCGCTCTGGGTGAGTCAGTGGGTGAGTGGTGAGTGAATGTGAAGGCCTAGGACGTTACTGGACACTACCGTAAACTTTATAAACACCGTACATTTAGGCTACACTAAATTTATAAAAAAATATTTTTCTTTCTTCAATAGTAAATTAATCTTAGCTTACTGTAACTTTTTTACCTTATAAACTTTTTTAATTTTTTAAAACTTTTGTAATAACATTTAGCTTAAAACACAAACACATTGTACAGCTGTACAAAAACATTTTCTTTGTTTATATCTTTATTCTATATGTTTTTTCCTATTTAAAAATTTTTTATTTTTTGCTTTTTAAACATTTTTGTTGAAAACTAAGACACAAACACACAGCCTAGGCCTACACAGGGTCAGGCTCATCAATATTACTGTCTTCCACCTCTGCATCTTGTCCCACTGGAAGATCTTCAGGGCAATAACATGCGTGGAGCTGTCATCTCCTGTGACACCAATGCCTTCTTCCGGAACACCTCCTGAAGGACCTGATTGAGGCTCTTCTCAAGGAGGTGAGACTCTTTTCAGAAATATGTCCATGGTGGTTTACTTGATTTCCTTTTTCATCATAGATTGGCTTGTAAGCAGATAATGCACCATGAACATTTCTCTCTATTAATAAAAATATTTCAATGTTGGGTTACATGTTTTCAAACTTTGTAAGGAGCTTGTCGAGGTGTGTGAAGTCTTCTGCTAAACCCTTCAATGTGAATTTTCTTGGGTGTTTTTCTTCTTTTTCCTTTCCTGCAGTTTCCTTTTCTCTTGCCTCTTCTTCAGCCACGCTTTTCTATTCCAGTTCCAACAACTCCCCATTAGTCGGTTCTTCAGGAACCACCTCTAGGAGTTCCTCAATGTCATCCTCATCCACACCTAGGTTAAAGCTGTTTGCCATCTTAAACACAGCCTTGTGGATTTTTGCAACCTCGTCATCCTTGGCAAATCCTTTGAAGTCATGGACGAACCTCTTGAGTGTCTTCTTCCAGGTGCCATTTATACGCTCTTTGGTGGCATCATCCCAAGCCCATAGGGTCTTGATGCAGCCATAGATCCTGTAATCCTTCCAGAGTTGCATCAGCATCTTCTCAGTTGCAGCAATAGCCTGGGCAAAGGTCCTCCTCAAGTAGTAGGCCCTAAAAACTGCTAGAACCCAACTGACGGATCAAAGAGGTAGTATTTGGAGGGAGAAACACCGCTTTGATATTGGGATGGCGATCAGCAATAAAGTAAGGCAGTCTAGGAGCATTATCAACAATAAGCAAAATCTTGAAATGTATTTTATTCTCCAAACAGTACTTCTCCATTTCGCTGGCATAGCAACTCAGGAGGGCATCTCAGAAGAGGAGCTGGGTCATCCATGACTTCTTATTGCTCATGTAGAATACTGGAATTGTGTGCTTATTGATATGCTTGAAGGCCCTGGGGTTCTCACTGTGTCAGATCACAAAGGGTTTCAATATGTAGCTTGCAACATTACCCCCAAGCAAGATTGTTAAGCCTTGAAACCTGGCATTGACTTGGCCTCCCTATGGATTAACATCCTTTCAGGCATCCATTTCCAGAATAGGGAGCTTTCACCCATATTGAATATTTGTTCTGGCAAGTAATTTTCCTCCACAGTCAGCTTATCTAGAGTTTCCAAAAATTCTTCATTGCCTTCACATCAGCACTTGCAGATTCACCACTCCTTTCACAGTGTGTAATAAATAATCATTCCTGAATTGTTTAAACCGCCCAGAGCTAGCAGTAAATTCAACATTGTAGTTGGATCCAGTCTTTTCTTTCAATATCACAAGTAAACTTTTTGCTTTGGCTGTGATTGTCATGGTGCTGAGAGGGATATGCTCCTGTGTCTGGTCTTCAGTCCAGGTCATTAGAAGTTTCTCCATTTCTGATATAGGCCCTTCTCAAATTTTTGTTAGTCTTGTTGCCTTCAATAAAGCAGATCCTTTAACAGCTTCTATCACTTTATTCTTGTTCTTTAAGATTGTAGCTATGGTGGAATGGCATATGCCTGACTGGCAAGCTATAACCATCACTGATTTTCCACCTTCGTAGCCGTTAATCACTTTTAATTTCATTTCCAGGTCAATCACTTGACGCTGCCTCTTACTGCCAACATTAGTGAATTTTGTATGCTTAGGGGGCCATGATGAACAAAACAACATGAGACTAAATCAAGAACAAGAGAAAATGATGCAATCAAGAGACACAGTAAACACGAGCTGTATGAGGCTGCTGCTGGTGTAACATGGCATACTGTTTTATAGTAAACTTTTTATTTATGAGTAGGGAGAGAACACTCTAAAATAATGATAAAAAGTATATTAAATACATAAGCCAGTAACATAGTCATTTATTATCATTATCAAGTATTATGTATTGTGCATAATTGTATGTGCTATACTTTTATACGACCCGAAATGCAGTAGGTTTGTTTACACCAGTATCACCACAGACACATGAATAATGTATTTTGCTGTGACATTATGATGGCTATGACATCACGCAGTGACAGGAATTTTTCAGCTCCATTATAATCTTATGGGATCAACATCGATAGGCGGTCCATCACTGACCAAAACATTGTTGTGCATTGTATGACTGTAATAGCCAACATTTATCCGGCATTGACAGTGCCAGGCACTATTCCAAGGACTTTGTATATATTAACTCATTTGATCCTTTGGCAAACCTATGAAATAGAAACTATTATTATTATCCTCATTTTACAGATGAGGTATTTGAGCTTTGAAATAAATTATTTCTATTTTCACTGTTCAGTTGGAGATGGAGGATGGCTATTGACTAACCGCTAGGTTTATTCTGTTTCACTGGTCACTTTCTCTATCAGGAAACCTAGAGGACACAGTTCATATAGGGAGGAGTATGTAATGGGGAAAGACCTTACTAAAATGACAGGTCGGTGACACTTATCTCTTCCCTCAGGGCTCCCATTCCTGTGTCTGTACTTCTAGGGTTATTTACATCACCTTGCAAGGTGTCTTCATGATGGAGACTCTGATTCATCCTCCTGCCTCAACTTTTGCCCTTCCCCTGCGCCCCCCCACCACCCACATACACCTCACTGAAGTCACAACTTGGAGTTCCTGACATGTCTTTCCTACATGATTTCAAAAACACCATTTCTTTGATGTGCTGTCCAGTCCTGAGCAAGTTACTCAATTTTTTTCTTTCTTACCATATCTTTTTCCCTTTTAAAATATTTTGGTAAAATCCACATAACATAAAACTTACCATTAGCAACATTTAGTACATTCATAATGCTGTACAGCCATCACCACTATCTAGTTCCACACATTTTCAACACCACAAAAAGGAAACTCCATACCCATTAAGCAATCATTTTTCATTCTCCCTCCCTGCAGCCCCTGGCAGCCACTAATCTGCTTTCTGTCTCTATGGATTGGCCAACTCCGAATATTCCATATAAATGGAATCATACAATATGTCACCTTTTGCATCTGGCTTTTTTACTTAGCATAGAGTTTTCAAGGTTCATCCGTGTTTTAGCATGTATCAGCACTTCATTCCTTTTTATGGTCAAATAATGTTCAACTGTATGGATATGCCACATTTTGCTTATCCATTTATCAGTTGATTAGACTTTTGGGTTCTTTCTACCTTTCAGCTATTGTGAATAGTGCTGCTATTAATATTTGTGTGCAGGGCTGGCCCAGTGGTGTAGTGGTTAAGTTCATGCACTCTGCTTCAGTAGCCTGGGGTTCGCAAGTTGGGATACCAGGCACAGACCTACACACTGCTCATCAAGCCATGCTGTGGTGGCATCCCACATACAAAATAGAGGAAGATTGGCACAGGTGTTAGCTAAGAGCCAATCTTCCAACCCAAAAAATAAAAAAATGAAAAAATAAACTGACAGAGGCCGTCCCGGTGGTGCAGCGGTTAAATTCACACATTCCACTGCGGTGGCCCACAGTTCACTGATGCAGATCCTGGGTGCGGACTTACACACTGCTTGAGAAATCATGCTGTGGCAGGTGTCCCACATCTGAAGTACAGGAAGACGGACATGGATGTTAGCTCAGGACAGGTCTTCCTCAGCAAAAAGAGGAGGATTGGCAGCAAATGTTAGTTCAGGGCTAATCTTCCTCAAAAAATAAAATAAAATAAAATAAAAAGTTAAAAATAAAAAAAATTTGTGTGCAAGTTTTTTTTTGAACACTTGTTTTCAGTTCTTTTGGGTATACACCCAAGGGTGGAACTGCTGGGTCCTATGGTAGTTCTATGTTTAACTTATTGAGGAACAATGAAACTGTTTTCCACAGTGGCAGCAGCATTTTACATGCCTATCAACAGCGGACGAGGGTTCCAATTTCTTCACATCCTCACCATCGCTTGTAATGTTCCGTGTTTTTTTGTGTGTGCCATTTTAGTGCGTGTGAAGTAGTATCTCACTGTGTTTACTCAATCTTTTTAAGCCTTTGAAGCTACAGTTGTAATGATGAGGCAAATAACAGCACTTAATTCATAGGATAATACAAAGGATAAATGAAGTCATGCATGCCAGGAACTTGACAAAGTGCTCAGCAAAGGTAAGGTCTATTTTTCTTACTGTTGCCCCTGGGGCTGTGTTGTCTCTGCTGGAAAAGACAGTACAAGCAGGGCTCAGATGCTTGGACGTGATGTCTGACTGTGTTTACCAGCTGTGTGACCTCAAGCAAGTTATCTGACCTTGATGTGCCACAGTTTCTTCATCTGTATATTCTAGTAGTACCTGCATTGTCTGGTTGTTTTGAAGATTCTACGAGTTACTGTAAGCAAAGAACAGTAAGTGGCCCAGAGGAGGCTCTGTGAGTGTTAACTTCATTACCTCCTCCCTCCACTTCCCGGGATAATTCCTGCTCAACTTCCAGATTTCAGCTTTGGTCTTTTTCCTCTGGGAATGTTCTCTTAATCAGCACACTACTCCCTCCTCCCCCCGCCCCTGCTCCCCCTCCCCGCAAGGTTAAGTTAGATGCCCCTCCTATTTACTTCCAGAGTTTATTGCTTTTGTGGCACTTAACAGATTTCTGCCTTCCCTTTGTCTTTTTGCACTTTTGTGCGCTCAGTATCTAACACAGTATCTGGCCCATAGTAGGTGCTCAAGTATTATTAGCTGAATAAATAAATGGGGTGAATGTTAATCAATTAGTATGATGGTGTAGGATGGTGGATTCATTCATCCGTGAGAAACTAATATTCTCAGGGTATAATGTTGGGATTAAACATGCTGAGAGAAATTTGCTCAACACCATGAACTCCAGATATTAAAGAATTTTAAATGAAGATTTACTGGAATTTAAGAAATAAAATTCTACTTACCAAATTAACGCATTGAGAGGCTAGATATAATGTGTTTAAATATTGACTCCAAGGTCCATTTGTAAGGAAAAAGTCAGGGAAAGTTGATAACAACCTGAACAGGTGGTGTAGATTAGGTACATCCAGAAAATAAGCCCGTAATATACCTATTTTAAATGGGCTCTTGAGACACTAAATGTGGAAAACTTCTGAGAATAGGAAAACTGCGAAGATACTCCCATGTTGTAATCATCATCCTTGGCCGACCTAAGGGAGAAAGTATGACAGAGAAGGGGAGAAAGAAAGTTTTTTGATATTGAAAACAGTTTTTTTAAAGCCATATAGAGAACATCACCTTTTCTTAGGTGGGTAGGAGCAAATGGTGCCTGGTATAAAGTATGGAAACTTTACAATAATATTGACTGAGTAATATAGAATGGAACAGCTAGTGAAAATAACCGTTATTAAATAGAACACATTTACATTTTTAATAAAGTAAATACAAATTAAAATCTAGCTATTTAATTTTATAGATTTTAGCTACCTTGAAATTATATTGTCAAGGTGCCTGAATTATTTGGTGAATAGATTGAAATCTGGTCATGATAGATTAAAATGACAACAAAGTCTGTTCTTAGTCCACTCAGGCTGCTGTAACAAAATACCACAGACTAGGTGGCTTATAAACAACAGAAATTTATTTCTCACAGTTCTGGAGCCTGGACAGCCGAGATCAAGGTGCCAGCATCGTCCGATGAACGCTCTCTTCGGGGCTGCAGAATTCTCGTCTCCTTGCACGGTGGACTGGGGGCTAGGCAGCTTTCTGGGATGTCTTCTACAAGAGCACTGATCCCATTCGTGAGGCCTCCACCGTCAACACCTCATCACCTCTCAAAGGCCGCACCTTCTAACACCATAACATCGGGCGTAAGGATTCCAACATGTGAATTTTAGGAGGACACAGACATTCAGATCAAAGCCCTTAATATTTGTTAAATTTATTGCATATACCTAAAATGTGTGTTTTATGATCACTTTTGTGCCTTTACAGTTTTGGTTCCATATAATCTTTGTTTTCTAAGACATAGCAATGACAATTTTCAACTGTAGTAACTATTGATTGGGAAACCAATTAGGAGAATGATGAGTAAATATTAAGTGTCTGTTCCGCACGATCCTACAAGGGAATTTACATTTTTGATGAGAGAGCAAGAATAATTGGAACCCAAGTGAAATGAAGAGTTCCAGAAACTGAATGTTAACCTGGTGCCAATATTGGAGCCAGTAGATGTAGTTTAAATGCCAATTCCCCTCAGTCAAAGTTCCCAGACGTATCTTTGTTTTTTGCTTCCTTAAAACAAATTCCATCTATGAAGAAAGGCTTTAGGATTGTGCAGAATCTCCTCATCTTCAATTATCAAAAGTACCTGATGATGCTATAAATAGCTCAGCTCCACCTGCAGATCAATTAAAATTAAAGAACAGATTTATCATGCTAGATATTGTAGGGGGCATAAAGATGATAGGACAAGGCTCCTGCTCTAAAGGAGTCTTCAGTCTATTTGGGATATAAAACTTACACATAGGGGGCTGGCCCCATGGCTGAGTGGTTAAGTTTGTGCACTCTGCTTCAGCGGCCCAGGGTTTTGCTGGTTTAGATCCTGGGAGCAGACATGCACCGCTCATCAGGCCATGCTGAGGTGGTGTCCCACATAGCACAACCAGAAGGACCTACAGCTAGAATATACAACTAGGTACTGGGGGGCTTTGGGGAGGAGAAGAAAAAAAGATTGGCAACAGTTGTTAGCTCAGGTGCCAATCTTTAAAGAAACAAAAACAAAAACTTACACATAAAAAGAGACACATAATGCAACAGAGTCAATGTTAGGTTTTGTGGATCATACAGATTGTGTCTAAAGTAAGAAAAAGAGGGAGGAGGAGAGAATGGCAAGAGAGAGAGGAAGAACCATTTAGATTTTATCCCACCTGGGGTCCTTTAGAGAAACAAGCCAACCTGGTTAGGGGCAATTGAAAGAGGATGCTTCAGCTGACAGGTACACAGAATGCTGCCCAGCCAGGATGCCAATGTGGTGGCCAATGGAGGCCTGACATGTGATCAGATTCAACATTGGGGATTCTTCCAGCAAAGGTTTTGGGCAATACAAAAGTCAGTGGATTTAAAAAAAAGAAGTTTGTGGATTTTTCACTGAGCTGCTTGGGAGCTCCTTTAAGGTGATAGTAATGTGGCAAAAATTGTTCTCTCTAAATTACAAGCAAGTATGAGTCTAATTTTGTCTGACAGAAGGAGGAGTACATATGGGCAAGTAGATAATGGGCTAGTTTGGTAGACAGTCTATATAAGAGAGAAAGCTAAGGTGGCAGAGGGAGGTATGCAATAAGAATTTTCAAGATCAGGGGAGCAGAATGCATTGTGATATGAGCGAGGGTTAAAGGAGACAGGATGTGGCCAAAAACATTTTCATCTCTCAGCAAAGGTCAAGTCAGCTAGAAAAGAGAACATGGTCTAAAAAACTGATAAATCCAGGAAGGCAGAAAGACTTCAAATGCAGAGCCTCTACATTTTAGAAGAAAACCATTTTGGCTTGGATCTTAGAGTGGGTCCAGAGCCCTGTGAGAAATTCCCAAGGATCCTCAAGTTCCAGGGTTGGTAGAGTCACCAGTGGACAAGAGGAATAGAAAGAAGAGCACACTGTGAAAGAATGAGAGGGGTGTAAAGCCACCCCAAGAAGGGCAGGGAACTGAGATCGCACTTTGTAAGCTGAATGCATGTGGTTTTTGCCCCATATAGCTGGACACCAGCAAGGAGAGAATTTGTGATATGCAAATAGGGAGATAAATGCTAACACGGAGAAATAAAGGACAGCCTGGAAAGGAAAATTTGTATTTCCATGGGGGTGGTATAGTGATAGGAAGTCTTCTGATTGCGGACACCTGTCTATTTATTAATTTAATTTGTATATAAGGCAATTACCCAAATATGGTCTTTCACTTTGCTCATATCAGGGTGGTTCTTAAACTCTGAGCTCCATACAAAACTGGAGACCACGTCTAGAAATTTCTTTCATATACCATGTAGCTCTGTGCCGTATAGTTAAGATACACCCTAGACTGTTTCTCTGTTGCTGGGGCCAGTCTGTTGGGAATTACTGTAATATGATGGAAAGAGCACAGGTTTTAGTATCACAGATCTGGGTTTGAAGCCAGCACCATAAGTTACTAGCTGTGGTGCTCTGGATACACTTCTGATCTTTACTGAGCAATAGTTTCCTCTTCTGTAAAACGAAAACAGCAATATAGTAATACTTATTCTCAGTTGGTTGTTATAATTAGTAATAATTTATAGAAAGTGTAGAGTAGTGCCTGATACATACATAATACTCAATAAACAATGCTGTCTTTAGAAGACTTCTGTTATTACTACAAAACTCATGATTGTCTTGTTTGAATGTAATGTTTTCTCTCCTCCTAGAAATCAGTGAAGAAAAAATTCTGTCATTCTTCACACTTGTTTCTTCATTGAGTACAAGGTGAGATATCCAAGACAACATATCATGACTACATTTTACTGTTCTTATGGTATTTTTTTTTCTTTTTTCTTCCTCTAGTGGCACTGAAGCAGGCTGGATTTTCTCATCTTTATTTCGAGCTTATTTCCTTTGGGCAGTTAGGAGAGAATTTTACTCTCTCTACCTGGAATAGCACAATAGACAATCAGTATTGTTCCACTAAGTACTATTTTAAATTGTCCTTATGTTCATCTTGGATATAAAGTATAAAGACAATGACAAAAAATATCTAAGAATTACAGCTGAAAATTTTCTCTTCCTTGTTCCAAGAGACCTCCTGACTGTAATATCTCAATCATCTAATTTTATTAAAATTTGTCAATCCTACTAGTCAAAATAATATGCCAATTGTTTCCCTTTAACTATGTTCCTTCTTTGATCAAGTTTTTCCCTTTTAATATAGTGACTTGTGGGAGAATTTAATGATTTTATGAATCTTTTCTGGGCTTCAAGTAAAGGACTGCCATTTTATGCTGGTCATAGTTCCCTGTCCTCTTATTCAGTGATTGAGTGAAGGTTAGTGTTTAGAGAAAGTTGTTATTTTGAGTGCCTCATGTAGATTGCAATAATTCACTTGTGAAGTGTTTAAACAAGGCAGCTGATAAATCACAAAATTCTCCCCTTTCCCTGAGAGATTGGCTCTTGAAACTCATGAGGGAACACACAAGATTGCTTTCTGATATCTCTTGGAATTATGTGGCATTATAAGGTGCTGCTCCTCAGAGAGAAAAACAAACAAAGCTCAACATCTTTTGTAGGAAAAAGAGCAGATCCATGAGCAGCCTTCAATCTAGCTAAGAATATACCTTGATTTATAACCATAGATACATACACATTTTAAAAATGTCATGGCACACATATCCAGTTACCTGACATTGAAGGAGTTTCTCTGGGAGTCAATTTCCCATACTTTGCAGGCCTCAGTAACTTCACTTTGTTTCAGGCAGTCCCACAGAGGTGCACAAAATGTATTTGACACTGAGTAACCCAGATATGTTAGCCTTCTGCTAAAGAGCTGCTGAAGTGTTTCCACGTCAAGGCTGAGTCTCTTGTAACAGTGGTTAACGACTCTATGCTCTAACTAACGTGGCCATGGGTTACTGCTGCTCTGAGAGCAAGAAGGAAACCATAATTCATCTGATGTGGCTTTTTTTTTTTTGCTGAGGAGCCTGTTAGCTTTGACAAACGGCAAACCATTGTACAAAATCCTGAACATGTTTCACGTAACTAGAGAGCCATTGCTTCCTCTGACACATATTCCTCCTTCACTGTTGAATGCAGAGCATGGTAAAACACTGAAAATTAGGATCAGGTGATTGATTTCTTTACAAATGTAGAAATGTCAGTATACAAACTCCATAATATGTATATATAAAACTACAGTTGAGTATGGTCAATTTGATCACCTACATTCAAATTATAGGTAACATAACTCTTTACTCTTAATGCTCCTAATTCATTCATATGTATGGGCATGCACACAACTAAGACACATTAAATCCCTGCTCTGTGTAAATCATTGGACAAGGAAATTTTTGGGGTATAAAGATGACTCAGCTATAGTTCCTGACCCCAAGACTTGGGAAGAGGTTGAAGCAAAAGCTGAAAAACATATATACCAAAACCCATAACATAAGAGAGCATGTGGTTAGTGCTGTAATAGAGCTTCTGAGGTTGTTAGGGATGAAGAGGTTGCTCCTGGCTAGGGTGGTCCAGAAAAGCTTATAGAATAAGCTGATGATAAGGGTGTGGATCTTGTAGAAAAAGTTTAACTTTAAGAGTCAGAGATGATTTCAGCAGAGAAAGCAACAGGAAGAAACATACAGAGGTAGGCAATGGCCATGCATTTTGGGGGACAAGCAAGAGACCAGCTTGACCACAAAATGTAAAATCTATATGAACTGGAAAGCTAGCTTTGTTCCAGAACATAGAGGGCTCCAACTGTTAGAAATTTGTTATTTTTCAAACAATGGAAAATTGCTTAGGTTTCTGAACTGGAGAGTGATATGATTAAAGAAATGTGTTACCAGAAAAAGAACTAAATGAAACAAATAAACAATCTACCTGACAAAGAGTTCAAACAAAAAGTCATAAGGATGCTCACTGATCTTGAGAGAAGACTAGATGAATGCAGTGAGAACGTCAGCAAAGAATTGGAAAATATAAAAAAGAACCAATCAGAAATGAGGAATACAACACTGGAAATGAAAAATTCACTGGTGAGACTCAAGAGCAGAGCAGATGAAACAGAAGAATGGATCAGTGAGCTGGATGAAACACTAGAGGAAATCCCCCAAGCTAAACAGATAAAAGAAAAAAGAAATAAAAAGAATGAGAACAGTCTAAGGGAATTCTCGGACAATATCAAGCACACTAACATTTGTATTATAGGTGTTCCAGAAGGAGAAGAGAGACAAAGGGGCAAAGAATCTATTTGAATAAGTAATAGCTGAAAACTTTCCTAACCTAAAGAAGGAAACAGACATCCAAGTATAGGAAGCACAGAGAACACCTAACAAGATAAACCCAAAGAGGCCCACACCAAGACACACTATAATTAAAATGTCCAAAATTAAAGATAAAGAGAGAATCCTAAAAGCTGCAAGAGAAAGGCAACAAGTAACATAAAAAGGAAATCCAATAAGGCTATCAGCTGACTTCTCAGTCAAAATCCTACAGGCTAGAAGAGAGTGGCACCATATGCTTAAAGTGCTGAAAGGAAAAAACCTACAGCCAAGAAACTCTATCCAGCAAGGTTATGATTCAGGATGGAAGGAGAGATAAAGAGCTTCTCAGACAAGCAAAACTTAAAGAAGTTTATCAGCAAGAAACCAGTTCTGTAAGAAATGCTAAAGGGACTTATTTAAGTGGGAAAGAGAAGACCACAAATAGGAATAAGAAAATTATTAAAAAAAAGCAACAAAATCACTGGTAAAGGCAAAATTACAGTAAAAGTAACAGATCAATCACCTATGATGTTAATATGAAGGTCAAAAGACAAAAGTACTAAAATTACCTATTTCAATGATAAGGGGGTAATGGATACAAAGCAAAATAAGAGATTAGCTATGATATCATAAACATAAAATGTAGGAGGAGGGGAGTAAACGAGTAGAGCTTTTAGAAAGATGTCAAACTAAAGAGACTATCAACACAGTAGAGATTGCTATATACAGATATTATTATATATGAGCTTCATGGTAATTACGAACCAGAAACATATAATAAATACACAAATAAGTAAAAGAAAGGAAGCCAAACATATTACTAAAGAAAGTCATCAAACCACAAGGGAAGAGAGCAAGAGAAGAAGAAAGGCACAAAGAAGAACTACTCCACCACCCAGAAAAAAAGTAACAAAATGGAAATAAATACATATTTATCAACAGCTGCTTTAAATGTCAATGAACTAAATGCTCCCATCAAAAGGCATAGGGGGGCCGATTGGATAAAAAACAAGACCCATATATATGCTGCATACAAGAGACACACTTCAGACCTAAAGGCACTCACAAACTGAAAGTGAAGTGATGGACAAAGATGATCCATGAAAATGGCAAAGAAAAGAAAGCTGGGGTAGCAATATTTCTATCAGACAAAATAGACTTAAAAACAAAAACTGTAATAAGAGACAAAGGAGGGCACTACATAATGAGAAAGGGAACAATCTAACAAGATGATATAACACTTGTACATATTTATGCACCCAACATAGGAACACCTAAATATATAAAGCAATTATTAACAGACTTAAAAGGAAAAATAGACAGTAACACAATAATAATAGGGGACTTTAATACTCCACTTACATCAATGGATAGATCATCTAACAGCAGATCAATAAGGAAACGTTGGCCTTAAATGACACATTAGACCAGATGGACTTAATAGATATATACAGAACATTCCATCCAAAAACTGCAGAATACACATTCTTTTCAAATTTTCATGGAACATTCTCCAAGACTGATCACATATTAGGCCACAAAACTAGTCTCAATAAATTTAAGAAGATCGAAATATTACCAAGCATCTTTTCTGACCACAAAGGTATGAAACTAGAAACTAGAAACAAGAAAATTGGAAGAGCCACAGAAATGTGGAGATTAAACAAAATGGTAGTGAACAATGATTGAGTCAATGAAGAAATCAAAGGAGAAATAAAAAAATATCTGGAGACAAATGGAAATGAAAATATAACATGCCAAAATATATGGCATACTGTAAAAGCCATTCTAAGAGGGAAGTTGACAGCAATTCAGACTAGACTCATCAAGCCAAAAAGAAAGAAGGCTCAAACAAATAAAAACAGAAATGAACGAGGAGAAATTACAACACCTCAGAAATACAAAAGATTATAAGAGAATACTAAGAAAAGCTATATGCAAACAAATTGGGTAATATAGAAGAAATGGATAAATTCTTAGAATCACACAACTTAGCAAAACTGAGTCAAGAAGAAATAGAGAATTTCAATAGATCAATCATCAACAAGGAGATTGAAACAGTAATCAAAAATCTTCCAAAAAATAAAACTCCAGGACCAGATGGCTTCCCTGGTGAATTCTATCAAACAATCAAACAAGACTTAACACCTATCCTTCTCAAACTCTTCCAAAAAGTTGAAGAGGAGGGAAAGCTTCCTAATTCATTCTAAGAAGCCAACATTACCCTGATACCAAAACCAGATAAGGACAACACAAAAAAAGAAAATTACAGGCCAATATCACTGACGAACATCGAGACAAAAATCCTCAAAAAAATACTAGCAAATGGAATACAACAATACATTAAAAAGATCACACACTATGATCAAGTGAGATTTATTCAAGGGATGCAGGGATTGTTCAAAATCCACGAATCAATCAACGTGATACACCACATTAACAAAATGAAGAATAAAAATCACATGATCATCTCAATAGACGCAGAGAAAGCATTTGACAAGATACAGCATGCATTTATGATAAAAACTCTAAATAGAATGGGTATAGAAGGAAAATATCTCAACACAATAAAGGCTATATATGACAAACCTACATAATATCATTTTCAATAGAGAAAAACTGAAAGCTATTCCTCCAAGAACAGGAACCAGACAAGGATGCCCACTTTCACCACTCTTATTTAACATAGTATTGGAAGAAGTCTTAGCCAGAGAACAAAATACCTAGGAATAAACTCAACGAAATAGGTGAAAGATCTGTACGCTGAAAACTATAAGACATTGTTGAGAGAAATTGAAGAAACCACAAAGAAATGGAAAGATATTCCATGCTCTTGGTTAGAAAAATTAACATAGTTAAAATGCCCATACTTCCTAAAGCAATCTATAGATTCAATGCAATCCCTATCAACGTCCCAACAACATTTTTCACAGAAATAGAACAAAGAATCCTCAATTTATATGGAACAACAAAAGACTCCTAATGGCCAAAGGATTCCTGAGAAAAAAGAACAAAGCTGGAGGTATCACACTCCCTGATTTCAAAATATACTACAAAGCTATAGTAACCAAAACAGCATGGTACTGGCACAAAAACAGACGCATAGATCAATGGAACAGAACCAAGAGTCCAAAAAGAAACCCACACACGTATGGACAACTATTTTTCAACAAGGGAGCCCAGAACATATAATGGAAAAAGGAAAGTCTCTTCAATAAATGGTATTGGGAAAACTGGACAGCCACATGCAAAAGAATGAAAGTAGACCGTTATCTTACACCATACACAAAAATGATATCAAGATGGATTAAAGACTTGAATGTAAGATCTGAAACCATGAAAATTCTAAGAAGAAAACATAGGCAGTATGCTCTTTGACATTGGTCTTAGCAGCATTTTTTCAAATACCATGTCTGACCCGGCAAGGGGAACAATAGAAAAAATAAACAAATGGGACTACATCAACTAAAAAGCTTCTGCACAGCAAAGGAAACTATCAAGAAAATGAAAAGACAACCTAACAACTGGAAAAAGATATTTGCAAAGCATATATCAGATATAGGGTTAATATCCAAAATATACAAAGAACTCATACATCTCAACAACAAAAAAGCTAACAACCCAATTAAAAAATGTGCAAAAGATCTGAACAGAGATTTCTCCAAAGAAGATATACAGATGGCCAACATGCACATGAAAAGATGCTCAGCATCATTAAGTATCAGGGAAATGCAAATCAAAACTACAATGAGACTTCACCTCACTCCCATCAGAATGGCTATAATTAACAAGACAGGAAACAAGTGTTGGAGAGGATGTGGAGAGAAGTGAACCTTCAAACACTCCTGGTGGGAGTGCAAACTGGTGTAACCTCTATGGAACAGTATGGAGATTCCTCAGAAAATTAAGAATAGATCTACCATATGATCCAGCTATTCCACTGCTGGGTATTTATACAAAGAACTTGCAGACACAAATGCATAAAGATACATGCTCCCCTATGTTCGTTGCAGCATTATTCACAATAGCCAAGACTTGGAAGCAATGTAGGTGCCCATCAAGGGGCGAATGCATAAAGAAGATGTGGTATATATACAAATGGAATACTACTCAGCCATAAGAAATGATTAAATCTGCTCATTTGTGACAACATGGATGGACCTTGAGGGTATTATGCTGAGTGAAATAAGTCAGAGGGAGAAAGTCAAATTCTATATGATCTCATTCATAAGTAGAAGATAAAAACAATGACAAACAAACACATGGCATTGGAGATTGGATTGGTGGTTACCATAGGAGAAGAGGGGAGGGGGAGGGCAAAAGGGGTGATTAGGCTCACCTGTGAGGGGATGGACTATAATTAGTTTTTGGGTGGTGAACATGATGTAATCTGCACAGAGTTTGAAATATATTATGATGTACATCTGAAAATAAATACAAAAAATATTAAAAAAATATTTTCACAAGAATCTCTAGTGACCTGATGACCAGTGCTGGTGATCATTGCTCTCTATCTTACCCTAAAGGATGGTACATAAATTGACTTCACTGTCAGAGTCCTTCAGATCAGTGAGTACACTAAGTTCAGAAGAACTGGTCCATGCTCTCACTCAGGTACTGTCATCATAGATGAAGCATGGAGAGTGCTCTCACTCACCCACTATGGAGTAATACTTCTACCACGCACTGTGGTTGGGTGTATCAGGAGTTCTCCTCTGGTACGTCAGTTTCTAGGAGTTGATATGGATTGCAGCTATTAGAGATTGGCATATTCGACACCCTTTCCAACCCCCTTTCACCTGCCCTCCTGTATTACAAAGGCTAGACCGCTGAAAACTACATTCCCACACTCTCTTGCAACTAGGTTTCTGTTTGTAATCTAGATTCTGCTAAGAAAAATCTTGAAAGCAGAAGAGAGCAATATGAGGAGGCAACCACACATGGGGGAATCAGATCTTCAGACAAGTACAACGGCAGAGGAGTTTGGTTCTTCTGGGACAACT
Organism: Equus przewalskii; assembly: GCF_037783145.1. NCBI lineage: Eukaryota > Metazoa > Chordata > Mammalia > Perissodactyla > Equidae > Equus > Equus przewalskii. The sequence goes on along the minus strand of NC_091834.1, from coordinate 53,423,854 downwards.
GCTGTGAAATGTTTCCTCTGCAGTTCCCACCATAGGTGCTAAGCATCTATGGGTTTTGCTAGAACGGCCTCGTTGAATGGTTGATCTCTTCTCCTGGCTCCATTTGAACTTAGTTTTCCTCCTACAAGTTTTGTTCACTACCTAATACCTTGTAATCAATCTTTTTCTGCTTAAAGTGGCTAGAGTGAATTCTGTTGTCTGCAACTAAGAACGCTGAATGACACAGTGTGAACTTTAGCTGACCATGGAGCTTTTTCATGGGAGCAGAATGGCCCCGCAATCCAAGGAATGGACTGCTGAGTCAGAGCTGTGTGGTTTACTAGCTGCAGATCTCCCACAAGTTAATTTGCTTTCTTTCTCTCTAATATGCAGATGATAAGGAATAAGTACAGGATGACTGTTTTTGTGATATTCTTTGGATTGCAGGAAATAATTATCTCAAATTATGCAAGTCACAAGAGGTAGATAGCATAGGGGAGGATATTGTAAGCATACATGTGTAACAATGGCAGCTGGGATGTTGGAAGATTCCAGAAACAGGAAATACAGTCACTTGAGTCTTAGAAGAGTTGGGCACTTGATCCACAGATGCTTTAGGAGCCCTAGCAGAAGGATTTTGATTTCACTCTGGCTCTCTGCTATTAATATGACCTAGCAACTCTTGGAAGTCAGCTAGTTCGTTATCCTCTTCCTGTTGAATTGCATATTCATTAAAGTTCTTGATTATTCATAGTTTCTGTTTCCTCATAACTTGGGCTTCTCATAATTGTGTGTGGCCATGACCCTACCTGCAACTCTCTGAGTATATCCTTTCAGCTTTAGCTCCTCTTCTAAGTGCTGGATTGTTTCTGAGGTTCTAAGACAAAATTTCTAAGAATGAGAGTCTGATTAAACAAACTCATTGTTTTGTGCCAAGTATGAGGTCACTGCTCAGACTGGCCACATCAATGAGGTTGGGAGGTCAAGACAGCAGAGACTGTCCAGCAAAATTTGTGTTCCCTTTCCACAACATAGAATTGCCATTCAAAAGCAACTGTATTTACTCTTTTATCTAGTGGAGCCAAGTAATTAGTTCTTGCCAATGGAATGTGAGCAGAAATTTGTGTCATTTAAGGAAATTAAAAAGGGAGTATGTGCTCTAAACACTCTTTCTTTTTCCACAGACAATAGAGGAAACACAAGATAAAAAGAGGCTGGATCCCTGAATCACCACGTGGAGGAGAGCCACCAATACTCCAGGAACACCTACAGTAGACTATCACTCCTGAGTCTCAAACTTCTGTTAAGAAGCTACTGAAAATTTGAGATCTATTGTCACAGCTCTCAGCATTGTCTTGACCCTAAGTGGTTATAGAAAGTTTATTAGTTTCCTAAGAGTGCCATAGCAAAGAACCAGAAACTGGATGGCTTAAAACAATAGAAATTTATTCGCTCACAGTTTAGAGTCTAGAAGTCTGAAATCAAGGTGTCTGAGGGCCATCCTACTTCCAAAGGCTCTAAGGAAGAGTCATTCCTCGCCTCTTGCCAGCTTCTGGGAGCTGCCAGCAGCCCTTGGTGTTCCTTGACTTGTGGCTGCATCGCTCCCATCTCCGCCTCTGTTGTCCCACGGCCTTCTTTCCTCTTGTGTCTACTCTGTCTCTGTGTCTGACTCTCTCTCTCCTTTCTCCTATAAAATCACCAGTCATTGAATTTTGGGGCCTACCTCAATCCAGTATGACCTTATCTTAACTAATTACACATCTGAAGACCCCATTCCTAAATAAGGTCACATTCTGAGGTTCCAGGTGGATTTTGGGGGGACACTCTTCAATCCAGCACAGGCATCTAGAACAAACATGCCTCTGCACAGTGCCTCTTTAGCAGACAATATAGGCATGGGAAGCATTATGATCAACGTATTTGGTAAAATTGCAAAAAATGTTATTAATCTAACAGGCTATAGAAAAAATGAATGATGCAAGAGTTTAGGTTTAGAGAGCTAGTATGCTATTCTTTGAGTTCCACATCCTTCTGGGCTTCAGTCACAGCCGTCAGTGAATCACAACTGAAAAGTCTTGCTTTGAACTCATATAAATGCAGCTCTACCTCAGCCATTTGTTCAAAAGGATTTAAGGCAGATGAGAGGCCTCCCATTATTGAATGTACAGTTTCGCAGGGAGGTCAGATATCAAACATTAATTATGAAAATAACTACTTAAGTGTACTTGTTATAGATGCTTTGAAGGAGAATACAGGTGCAGCGTGAGTGGAGATCTATCCAGCCCCCCCGAGGAAGTAATGCTTAAGCCAAAACCTTAAGAGAGGTTTGCCATGTGTGTTTGTGCAGGTTGGGCACTGTACAACCATAGGGAGCATCTTTTACATTGAAATCTATGTGAATGGTGCTCTGGGGTCTTTTGCAGAGCACAGTCTATGAAGCTGAACATGGTAGCCCTGCTTAATAATGGTGAATAATGTTAAGCAGACGTGTGTGGGGGTGGTCGTGATGATACAGTTGAGAAGGAAGATAGACACTCGATAGACATAGTACAAGACCCTGAGGTGGGCAAACCCTTCACCTTCCCAGCTGCCTGACGTGGAGGAAATTATCTAAACTCTCAAAACCTCAATTATTTTATTGGTAAAACTGGCGAGAACAGTAGTTATCTGGCAGAGGGAGACTGAGGCGTCGCGACTCTGCGAGGAAGCGCAACTCCGGGCGTAGCATAGTGTTCAGTCTCTATGTTTCCTTCTGTCTTTTGTTTCCTAGAAACAAGGTGAGCTCGGGGTCACCAAATGACATATAATAAATAGCAGCTATTTAATTCACACCTTTCCCACCAGCACTTGAGGTTCTAGAACTACCCATGGTTGTTAGATAAGGCTTGCTTTCCAGGTGGCCTGTGTGAGAAAGGAGGGCCAAATCGGGACAAAATGAACAAGTTACTCTAGGCCTGAGATAACGAAAAGAGAACTGAAATTACGACGCTCCCACCGCACAGTCCACGCCCTTTTCCTCCTAGCACTCGACTCGTCTTATCTCCTGCCCAATCTGACATTTTGATCCTTCAGGAGGCAGTTGTGCTGTGTCTTTATGACCCCACTCTATTTTTTTCAAAATTTTAATTTTCTTTTATTGTGGTAAATTATGCACAACATGAAACGTCTTTTAAACCATTTTTAAGTATACAATTCAGTGCTATTAAGTATCTTAACAATGCTGTGAGGCCATCACCACCATCATTTACAGAATGTTTCCACCATCCCCAACAGAAATGCTATACCCATTAAATGATACCTCCCCTTTCCCCCTGCCCTCAGCCCCTGGTGACTTCTACTCTACCTTCTGTCTCTATGAATTTGCCTATTCTAAACACCTCATAGGAGTGGAATCATACAATATTTTTCCTTTTGTGTCTGGCTTATTTCACTTACATAATGCCCTCCAGGTTCATCCCTGTTGTAGCATGTGTCAGAATGTCCTTCCTTTCTATGACTGAATAATATCCCATTGTATGGACATGCCACAGTTTGTTTACCCTGCTCTCTTTTGTCCAGTTATCTTTGTGAAAACGAGTCGATCCAACTCCCAGTGACCCTGTGGACAGCAGAGAGGACCCTGCCCAGACTTTTTGCGCCATCCTCTCACCGCCCAGTGCTATCAGACAATGCTCCGCTGCTATTCATAGGGTTTTCATGGCCAATTTCTTCAGAAGTGGGTGGCCAGGTCCTTCTTCCTAGTCTGTGTTAGTCTGGAAGCCTTGCTGAAACCTGTCTGCCATGAGTGAGCCTGCTGGTATTAGAAATACCAGTGGCATAGCTTTCAGTGTCACAGCATCTCACAGCTGCCACAGTATAACAACCGACAGACAGGTAGTGTGGTTCCTTGACTGAGAAATGAACCTGCGCCCTGTGGTAAGAGCACAAACTCTTATCCATTAGACCACCACAGTTATCTTACTGTAATGCTGTTGTTTGCCTGCCCCCACTACACTGTGAGCAACTTGATGGCAGATGTAGCAGCTTTCTACAAGGGACCCCACAAATGTCCTGCCTGAGTCCCTGGGATCTGTGAATACGATGAGATTATATTTTGCTATATAGGAAGACTGATCTGGATTAGTCAGGGAGGCCCAATGTAATCACATCAACCCTTAAAAGTGGAGAGTTTTCTCCGGCTGACCACTGAAGAGGAAGGTAGAGAGAAACAAAGTGTGAGGGGTATTTGACACACTGTTACTGGCTTGAAGATGGAGGGGCAATATGAAAAGGAATGTGGGTGGCTTTAAGAGCTGAGGGAGCAGCTAGCCTGGTGGCATAGCGGTTAAGTTTGTGTGCTCCACTTCAGCGGCCTGGGGATCACCAGTTCGGAGCGCAGGCATAGACATACACACTGCTTATCAAGCCATGCTGTGGCAGGCATCCCACATATAAAATAGAGGAAGATGGGCACAGCTGTTAGCTCAGGGCCTATCTTCCTCAGCCAAAAAAGAGGAGGGTTGGCAACAGATGCTAGCTCAAGGCTAATCTTCCTCAAAAAAAAAAAAGAACTGAGGGAAGCCCTGGATGACAGACAGCAAGATAACCCAGACCTCAGGCCTATAACTGCAAGGAACTGAATTATGTCAACAACATGAATGAATGTGGAAATGGATTGGTCCTTGGAACCTATACCTGAGATCCAGCCTGGCTTACACCTTGATTTGGCCATGTGAGACCCCAAGCCTCGCCATGCTGAACTTCAGACATGCAGAGTTGGGAGCTAATAAACGGGCGTTGGATCAAGCCACTAATTTGTGGTAATTTGTTACTGAGCGTTAGAAAACTACAACAGCAGGCACTCTGCCTTCTCATGTGTAATCCCCAGCGTTTAGCCCAGTGCCTGGAACCGATCAGCTTCCAGTAAGTATTAACCAAATCATTGATTGAAGGAGGAGGTGGGAAGAGGGGATGATGGAAGGAATAGAAAAGGAAGGAAAAATGAAAAAGGAATGAAAAATGGGGGAGGACGAAGAGAAAAGGAGAGATTAAGAGAAGGGAAGAGCGTTTGAGAGGGGGTCTTCACTGAAAAGGGCAGGATGGAAATGGGTCCAGAAAATATCTGGATTATCCTTCATCTTCTCCTGAAATTCAGACGTGTCAATGCTCCTTTTATTCTACTGGATGTTTTGATTAATTGTGTAAATCAGCCATTTGCTTAGTGTCGTGTTGGCACAATTTGTGACTTGAATGAACAGAAATCATAAACAAGATTTTATTTTAATTAAGAACAGTTCAGATTTAAGCCTTGAACATTCATTTTCTGATCTCTTATTGCGCCCAGACAGTAAAGAATGGCCTGCTGGTAAAAGTCCCTGAGGGCAGTAAGTCAAGGGGAATTGGGACTTTAATATGTCTGGATTTTGAAGGAACTTGGCAGAAATAATTGTAAATTGTTCTTGTGAAATTATATGCCTTGTTCTACTCTTAGAAACAGAATTAATTGATCCCATGCATGACTACATATCTGGATTTTGAATAATGTAAAAACACGCATAAGCTTCTGATGTCTAAAATGTCACTTTTAAAGCTCCTCCTGTAAATAGGATAACTTCTTTGACAAAAATATCTTCCTCATCCACATACTACGGTCCTCATAATTTCACCTTTAGACATTCATTTCTTTAGATTAACATTGATGTTAACCCTTATGAAATACAGCTATATTACTAGAAGGAATAAAATGTAAATTCACTAACCTTTAAATATTAATAAAATATATCAGATGATTTTTCTCTCTCTTGCGCATGAGCAATGAGAACCTGTTTGTATGGGAAACACTGAAGAGAAACCAGCATTGTGACTGAACCAGGTTTGTTTTGCCCGCCTCACAATTATGCCAATCACCAAGACTACGAGTTTGCAAAGAGAAAGGATGTAATCACAAGGCCACCAAGAAAGGAAGCAGGAGAACCAGTCTCAAATCTGCCTCTCCAAAAGTGGAGACTCAGGGAATTTATGGGGTAGGGAGCAAGGTGGTCTGAAATGTAAGGTTGATGACTGGAGGTGAGAAGTGAGGTCCTTGATGATCTGTGCAAGCATAGTCAAGCTTCATGGGTCTTTATAGGATGCATGTTCACAAAATGGCGGTGTTAGCAGGCCCAGTCGATGATTTGTTGGCCTCAGCCAGCCTGAACTGGACCAGGAGCTGACTCTCGCTTCCTGAAAAACTTGAGCAGCCCGCCTGTGAACTTGGTGACCCAAGCCCCAGAGACGTTATCTACAGGATCGGCTTTAGGAAAGTGATATCTAACTAACTACTTTTGCAAACAGACAACTGAGTACAGGTAAACCAAATTGGCCCCTGTTTCAGCATCAAAGTCAACTTCACTTTTTTGAAATTCTCTGTAACACAAGCCCCAGATGGAAAGATTATAATTGAGTTCCAAGTTAGATTTCACAAGCTGATCTACTGCGTGGTCAAAGGCATGTTCAAATGTCAAGGTCAGGAAGGTTGCTCTGGAGCTTAGCTGCTTCCTTTATCTGATTAGACACATAAAGTGATCATGCTCATCAAGACGATTATTTACACATTTTTTTCCATCAATGCCGTTCCTTTAATTCCTAGTTAAAAATTGTAAATCATATTTTCCCCAGCTTTCTTGAGGTATAATTGACAAACAAGATGCTTATTTTTCACAGTGACAGAATGACAGCCTCATCTCGCTGAAGAAAAATAGGAATATCTTTGGGCACATAACTGAAGAGTCCAGAAGAGTGCAGACTTCAAGCAGAGATGTGAGATCTTGTGTCAACTGTTCATCGAAACCTCCTCCTCTCTGTCCTGCTCTCTTTCTGCCTCACTGTCTCTAACTCTTTTTTCACTCTTTCTCCACTCCCCCTCCCCTCCGATCTCCTCTCTTTCTCTCCATGTCTCAAATCTGCTTTTCCTGGTGTTGGTTTTATTCTCTGGAAATTTCGTTCCCCTCGTAAAATAGATGGTATCTTACAGTGCTCCAGGAATATATTCTGGTTTATAGCCTATAATTTCAGAGAGAAAGGCTATGGTACAAGTACTGGGAATGACCCTGACTGGCCAAGGTTTGGTGACTTTCCCATCCCTGAAGAGGGAGATTGGTTCTCTGTGCTCCATGTGAGCGAGAGGCTCTCTTACCAGAAGAAGAGAAAGAAAAACGTTTTATGCAGATGAATCTCAGCTTCTACAGTCTAATTTCTGGGAGCTATTTGGAGTGGGGATTAATCAACACTTGGCTTCATCTTTTTACAGCAGGGATCAAAGTTTCTATTTCACCTTGATGTTACATGCTTTCAACAATTCTACAGCAGAGATGGAAGAGGAGAACAGGGAGAAAGAGGGGGAAAGCAATGCTGAAATTTTATTGTTCTCTCTGCTAAGAATACAACAGCTGAATCACTGCCCTTCAAATTATGAAAAATATTTTCTTTTTCTAGGAAGATTAGCCCAGAGCTAACATCTGCTGCCAATCCTCTTCTTTTTGCTGAGGAAGACTGGTCCTGAGCTAACATCTGTGCCCATCTTCCTTTACTTTATATGTGGGATGCTGCCACAGTCCATACCTGGGATCAGAACTGGCGAACCCTGGGCCGCTGAAGCAGAATGTGCAAATTTATCTGCTGCGCCACTGGGCCGGCCTGAAAAAATATTTTCAAAACTAGAAACATGCACTGTTTTGATGAAATTGGAGTTCCAAATTCCGATTTGACTACTGTGTTATTAGAGTTAAAAGGTAGTTACATCTTGTCAAGAATTAAGTGCTGGAATAAGATTTTTTAAAACAAAATGGAGAGTTCTAAGTTTGGGTCTGCCGCCAACTCTTTACGAGATCTTTGTTGCTTAATCTGTTATCAAATAAAAAATGTATGAGTATTAGTGACCATTTTTGGGATTAAAGAATATCAAAGACCTCTACCTCAATAAGATTAGTATTACAATGTTTATAATGAGAAGAAAAGTGGATTCCAGCCTTCCCTTTTCCCACTTAGAAGTGCTTCTTGTGGACTTTGTGAGGAACATGTTCAGTGCACTCCCAGTGTTGAGTCCGAATACGTAAGCGGAGAGAGGGCAGGCCCGTTCTCAGGAAGGATGAAATAAAGTTCAATCTTCCCTGGGAAGACACAGCGGAGCCCTTCCCACCACTTCCATCATTGTCCTTTTTAAAAATGAAGCCACAATCTAAAAAAATTTTAAACCCAATAGACCTAGATTTACCCCCAAAACAGTTTCTAAATGTTACTCTCAGGTACTTTGAGTACTATTGATGAAAAGCATCATCCTCTCTTTTTTAAAAATACGTTTATTTTGAAAGAATTTTAAGTTCCTCGAAGTTGCAAAAATAGTACAGATTTTCTATATATCTGTCATCTAGCTTTCTCTAATCTTAACGTCTTACATATCACAGTACAATGATCAAAACTAAGAAATTAACATTGGTATAATACTATTAAGTAAGCTACAGACTTTATTTGGATCTCCCCAGTTTTTCATCTAAGTCCTTTTACTGTCCCAGATCCAGGTGAGGATCCCATGTTGCATTTTACTGTCACGTCCCTTCAATCTGTGACAGTTCCTCAGTCTTTCCTTATCTTTCATGATCTGGACACCTTTGAAGAGTACCGGGCAGGGATTTTGTAGAATGCCCTCAGTTTGGATTTGCTTGATGTTTTCTCATGATTAGGTCGGGGTTCTGTAGTTTGGAGAAGGATACAACAGAAGGTTTCCCCTCTCAGAGCACATCAGGGGGTGTGTGATGTCAGTACGTCTTAATTCTGGTGAAGTTATTCTTAATTATTTGGTTCAGGTAGTGTCTAGTGGGCTTCTTCACTATAAAGTTACTATTTTTTTTCCTTTAAAATTAATAAATATCTTGGGGGAGATATTTTAAGACTGTATAAATATCATGTTGCTCCTCAAATTTTGCTTACTGATTTTGGCATCCATGGGAGGAAATTGTCCACAATTATTACATATTATTGATTGGAATGCTTTTGTATAGAAGAGCTGCCCCTCTTAATTTATTTATACATTCCATTATTTATTTGTATTAGTATGGACTTGCAGGTATTTGTTTTATTTTATGGGTTATGATCCAACATTAGTTATTTATTTTGTTTCTCAAACTGTTTCACCTTTGGCCATCGGATGCTTTTTCAGGTTGTCCTGTTCTTGTGATTAAGAGTCTTGTGACTAGGAGTGAAGGAGAGCAAGGGGGCCATGTGTGTTTTGAATGCTAAAAGGCCATCTGATAAGCACTTTGCATGAGCTTCTCATGTAATTTCACAACATCCCTATGAGGTAAGCATTAATATCCCCAGTCTACATGGATTGTAGGTCTAAGACTTAGATAGGCTAAGCAGCTTGCCCAAGGCCACAAAGCACTTGTGAGGTAAAAATAGGATTTACACCTGGTTTTGTCTGACTTCAGAGCCTCTTTCTGATATGCCACACTGCCTTGCTTTAAGGACTCAGGCCTTGCCTTGGGCCAAAGTTCCAGTAACAGAATGCTTAATATATGCCCGCTCTCTTAATCAATTCACCCAATCCTGTCTCCCTTTTCCCAGCCTCTTTCCTTCTTCCCCCAGAGGGACTGAGGTCATAGAGTCACAAACAATGGGGGCTCTAGAGATCTTAGAAAAATTCTGTTCCAAATCTCTCACAGTGCAAGGGAGAAAAATGAGGCTCATGGGGGACGCAGGTAGATAGTGAGCTGAGGCTGGACCCCAGGTCCCCGGACTTTGAGTCCAAGTTCTCTCCTCACATGGTCAGAGTCCAGCTCTCTACAGACAGAGTCAGTTGTCTGTTTCTGAGCTTGGAGAATTGCATTCTGGAAGCTGAAGGCTTTCCGGAGCACATCAAAACTATAGGGAAACATGTATTGATTCCTATCGCTATACCAGCATCTCTGTAAGAATAGCACCCATAAAAAAAACTCTAACACTACATTTCTTCAAATAAAAAGAGCCATGACTTTGATCCATGTGGGATCAAATGGACTTGTGCAACAATAGGGGAGAATTAATTCTCTGGCATCTTGGAATTTTTCTACCTCATTTGAATCTGGGAGGTCCCAGCTGAGTCAGAAGTACCAAAACAAAAAGAGAACATCAGAGAAATGTGGAGAGGGGGAGGGAAGGAGAGAAGACTTTGCTAAATTTTAGGTCATCTACATTAAAGCTGTCAAAGAGCATTTCATAAAATATCGGCTCCTCACTCCTCCCCCAACCCCCAAAAATGGAATACTAAAAAAAAGTTAATGTTATGATACTTAGAGAATAGAAACTAGTCTTAACAATTACTACCTATTGTATCTCAGGGTTTCAGAACCTGGGTGATGCTTTTTCCTAGTGACAGGGAATAAACACAGTCAAGGAGCAAGCTTGAGGCTGGCATGATACTCAGCAACTGAGAGCTGGGAGACAAGCCCAGGGAACCGTGGATGAGTAGCTGGTAGCTCACTGGCAAAAAGAAGGAAGGTATCATTCATGGGCTGAGCACCTAGGTACCTGGGCACTAGGGCAGGGCCTTTACACATATATTCTCTGCGTCTACATGACGAAAGTGCAGGATCATTACGATTATATTCATTTTGCAGAAGAGGAAGCTGAGGTCAGAGAGGTCAAGTCACTGTGCTAAGGTCACATGGTTTAAGTGCCAGCACCACCCAGTGTGACTCAAGCTTCACTGGCATGGGAGCCATGGGGTGGTTCCTGGAAGAGATTGCGTGGTCTCAACCAAGCAGACAAACCAGTTGGGTGGAGGGGCAGGTGGTGTTCTGGAGTCTTTTGGGCTGCTGGTATTATCAGGAAAGTCTGTCTTCAGTTTGTACTGGGCTGGGGGTCAGGGTAAGGCTTTCAGCCTTCAAGGAGAATGACAAAGACAGAAGATTATAGCATGGTGGAGAAAAGCTAGGACTCTTCAGTGAGCCGCACTGGGGATAGAGATGAAATGACATGACCTGTGTCCATGGGCAACGTGCCTGACCTCTTTAAATTGCAACATTCCCAGCTGCCAAATGGAAACAGTCATGTCTTTCTCATAGGGTTTTGTGAAAATTAAGTGAGTTAATATATGTAAAAATACAAGAAAGCTCCATAAGAATGCAAATTTCAGATGTAATGCAATTGGCAATTGTCTCCCAGGCCCTGGAACTCCAGCTGCCTGGTTACGATACAGGCTGGCTCAGATCATTCATCAACCTCTCAAAAAAGAAACTTGCATTTTACATGGGTGAATTTTTGGGACCCCACTTATAACGTATGGTGGGGATTTACCCAACAGTGTCCAAAACATTGCAAACTTCTGTTAAATGTACATCGTGATGATAATGTCAATAAAAGGAAAAAGGAAGAGAAAAAACAAATTTATCAGAAGCCCAGGCCTGCGTTCATAAGTATGGGACCAAATTTAGGGAAAAACCATCCTCTATTTCCCCAAAGCCAGAATTTTAATTCGGGAGAGCCACAGGGGCCCAGAAATCGGTACTGGGTTGCCAGCGAGGCTCCTTAAATCCTCTTTGCCTTGTGTCAACAATGGCAGAGGAAATGTGGCGGGCTGACCCTTCAGGGAGGGAAGTCAGCACCGCTGAGGGGAGTTGGAAAACAGGCTTAAGAGAAACGAGATGAAGATTGATAAGCCCATCAGTGCTAACGACATTTTAAACCAGAGAGATGTAGTCAGGAGTAAAACGACCCCATATATCACAGCACAAAACTCTCCTTACAGTATTTTTGAGGCTCCTGACAATTGCCCAAAGAGAATTGATACTTGATTGTGCATAATCTGCCAAACAAAATCTATTTAAATTGTGCCTTTTTAAAAGTTATTTCTAGTACCTTAAGGAGCTTAAAAAGGAGAATTTTCTTTGTACAGCTAAATCACAATAATTGGTTTTAATCTAAATGGAAACACACTGATTATCAATTAAGCAACAGGATTGATAAAAAAGCAGCACTTGGCTATCTCTTTTCAAGCTTTTTCTTTTTTCCTGATACTCCACATTTACTTCTATCAATCTACTGACTAGAAAAACAAAGTTCTGGTAAATGATGAAAACGCTATACAAACAAGAGCTATGGAGCAAAAACTGCATTGTGCCAAGTAACGATGCTCTGTTCATTTCAATGTGTTTGTCAGCAAGTGCACATAGCAATTTTCATTACAAGCTTTTACTAGGAATAAATACGGACCTAAATTTAGGGGAAAACCATTGCTTATTTCCTCTTCCCGGGAACCCCATTTGGCCGCATCTTCAAATATGTGACTTCCTCATTCTGTTGATACTGTTAGAGCCAGAAACCTACAGAGTAATTAGTTTAGGTTTTGTCTACACAGCACCAACATAAGCAATTGGAAAGTGAAAAATTCAGCCAAATAATTGGGCTTTGTGTGTGGAGGTTCCTACATGACTTTAAATAGCTGGTTAGCTCTTTTTTGTTCAGTAAAAGGAAAATGCATTTGTACTAATTGGCTCTTTCATCACCATGTGGACCACATTATCAGTAATTGGCCTAGGAGAGTTAAGTGTGTTGGAGTGTTTCTTTGTGATGGAATGGGGAAGAGGAGGAGGGAGAAGATTGCTGAGAAACAAGGGCAAGGATTGGCAGGTTACCTGAGGAAGACCAGAACGAGGGGAGGAATGCAGGTATAAGTAGGTGACAGGCAGAGTCTACTCAAGATCTACCATGTGTTAGTAGTACTATCCTCCGTTCTTTACGTTTGTATATCTTCTCCTCGTTGCACCGGTTCCAAAGAGCCATGGTTCTCAAGCCTTAGTGCATATCACAGCCACCTGGGAGGCATGGTAAAACAGATTGCTGGGTCCACCTCCAGAGTTTCTGGTTCCGTGGATCTGGGGTAGGGCTCAAGAATTTGCACTTCTATTAGGTTTCCAGGTGATGCTGGTACTGTTGTTCTTGAGACTGCACTTCGACAACCACTAAAGCATCTTGAATGTCATTTTAAAGATGAATTGGTGGAGCAGAAGCTGAGGAGCTTGTCCAAGGCCACACATGTACTAGGTAGGGAGTAGAGCTCAGATTGAAACTCAGATCTCTCTGATTCCATATTCCATGCTGCTTCCCCAGATACAAAGCTTGAAAGGGACATGATAACCAAGGCCAGTGGGCATCTTTAAATCTTTGTCTTTATTCCTTTATGTCACAGACACTGCTGACCTTGTTCCTGAAAAGATGTGCTCTCTGGTGTTCTATGAGCCCATTCTCTTTGTTTTCGACTCCTTCTCCACCAGACCTTTAGATGTTGATGTTTCCCAGGGTGCTATCCTTGGCCTTTTTCTCTTGTTTTAGTAGGATACTATTTTGGTTTATGAACAGATATGGTTTTTCTGGCATTTAGTGAGTGACCATTCCTGTTGAGAGCTGTACTTGAGGTACCTATTGTTTCATGGTGTGCTGGCACAGAAGAACCAGAGAAAAAAGTAATCAAATCCTTGGTTATTGAATTTCAAAAGCCAAGGTTAAGGTGTGAAATAAAAAGAAAAAAAGGTTTCAAAACCTACATGACAGGTGGAGTGCTTATTTTATGGTCTTTGCTATATGAAGACAACATAAATTTGTCAGATGGTAGGAGTAGGGAGGAGAGAGGAGTGAAAAGTGACAAGATGAACTTACCTTGGGGTGGAGCCAGAATTTGAAAGGATCAGCTAGACTGAGTGGAATCAACATCTAGATACTGTCTAGCCTCTGCTCTAGCAGAACCAGTGCGAGGAAGCCAAAGGAAGCACGTTAGTGACCCAGACCACCTGGCATCCATTCAGTGGACAGGCCTGAGAAGGCTCCTTTGATGACCTTCCTGCTGGTCAGTAGAAAGAGCACCTCCCATTGACAGGAGTGGCCCATCTCTCATTGGCATCCCATACTGGATGTCTGGTCTTCACACCTTGCTTAGTCCCTGTTCTACTGATCTAGGAGGGCACCACTCCTTTCAGTGGCCCAGGACACTTTTAAAACATGGTGGAGGGTTTGATTTTAGGCACGTGGTGGGTGAATGCTGGACAGAAAGTTATTGATATGGGCTCACTAAGCAGAGTTTCTGCATTTAATGTTGAGTTCAAAGAGTTAGAAAGGGCTCTAATTGGTTGGTTGGTTGGCTGAAATATGGATGAAAAGGTGGCCTACAGTGAGCAAGTTAGAAATACCAAACCTGCCTTGGTTAGTGTAGAGGAAGCAATTCAAAGGCTTAGAGAGATTGGAATGCTAGAGTGGATTTGTCATTTAAGACCTACTCACTCACCCTGGAAGGGTCCAGAAGACATACCTTTCGCCATGACTGTGAGGAATAAGTTTGTGAGGGGAGCTCCAGCATCCTTGAAGAGCTCTGTAGTTGCTCTTCTCTATGGACCAGACCTTATGGTGGGAACTGTGGTCACTGAATTGGAAAACCTAAATGCAACAGGGTGATTGGATCCTGGGGTGCAGGGACCAAGTGGCAGCACTCAATCCCCAAAGGCAAGATGGGCGTGGTCACCATAATGGACAGCAGAGTCAAAGTAGCAATCAGAATAGTCTGACTCCCACAGACCCACGGAATTGGCTAGTTGATCTTGGTGTTCCTGGAGGCAAAATAGATAGGAAGGTTATTAAATTCTTACTTCATCTACATAAGCAGAAAAGTTCTAGGTCAAGTGGACAAAAGCCTAACCTGAATCATAAAAACAGAGAGTCATGGCCTCCCAATCAATTCCCAGACCTGAGCCAGCTTACAGACTCGGAACCCCTTGAATGAAAGACAGAGTGGTCTCCTTGAGGAAGGACCAGGGTACATTACCAAAAGTTTATACTGTAAATCTTTCTCCCAGCCTTCCCCAAAGGGACCTATGGCCTTTTACTTGGATAACTGTGCCTTGGGGAAAAAGAAATAATCAGAACTTTGAGGGACTAGCTCTGACCTCACACTAATCCTAGGAGACTCGAAAGATCACTGTGGTCCACTAGTTAGAGTAGGGGCTTATGGAGATCAGGTGATCGATGGAGTTTTAGTTCAGGTTCATTTCACAGTGGACCCAGTGGGTCCCTGAACCTATCCTATGGTCATTCCCCAGTGGGATACATAACTGGAATAGACATACTCAGCAAGTTGCAGAATCCCCTCATCGGTTTCCTGACCTGTAGGGTGGGGGATATTATGGTGGGGCTATTATGACCTGTGGAGGGAGGGCTGTTACTAGGAAAATAGTAAACCAAAAGCAATACTGCCTTCCTAGAGGGATTGCAAAGATTAGTGCCACCGTCAAGGACTTGAAGGATGCAGGGTTGGTGATTCCCACCTTATGCTCATTCAGCTCACGTATTTAGCCTTTGCAGAAGACAGCTAGATCTTGGAGGACAGTGGATTCTCATAAGCTTAACCAGCTGGTCACTCCAGATGCTGTACTAGATGTGGTTTCATTGCTTGAGCTAATTGACACATCCCATGGTAACTGGTGTATAGCTATTCATCTGGCAAATCCTTTTTTTCTCCGTACTTGTTAATAAAGACCACCAGTTAATAAAGACTGAACAGTTTGCTTTCTGTGGGCAAGGTCAACAATAAACCTTTACTGCTCTACCTCAGGAGTATATCAACTCTCCAGCTCTATGTAATTTAGTGCACAGAGATATTGATTCACTTTCCTTCCACAAAATATCACACTGGTCCATTACATTGATGATGTTGTGCTGGTTGGACCTAGTGAACAAGAACTAGCAACTATTCTAGACTTATTGGTAAGACATTTTGCATACCAGAGGGTGGGAAATAAATTTGACTAAAATTCAGGAACCTACTACCTCAGTGCAATTTGTAGGAATCCCATGGTGTGGAGCATGTGGAGATATCTTGTCTAATGTGAAGGATAAGTTGTTACCTCTGGCCCCTCCTACAACCCAGAAAGAGGCACAAAGCCTAGTGGAATTCTTTGGAACATATTCTTCATTTGGGTGTGTTACCCTGACCCACCTACTGAGTGACCTGAAAAATCTTCTAGTTTTGAATGGGGCCCAGAATAGAGAAGATTCTGCAACAGTTCCAGCCTGCAGTGCAAGCTCCTCTGCCACTTGGACCATATGATCCAGCAGAGCCAATGCTGCTTGAAGTGTCAGTGGCAGATAGGGATGCTGTTTTGAGCCTTTGGCAGGCCCCTATAGGTGAATCACAAGCAGACTCTTAGGATTTTGGAGTAAAGGCCTGCCTCTCTTTGTAGATAACTTCTCTCCTTTTGAGAAACAGCTCTTGGCCTGCTACTGGGCCTTAGTAGAGACTGAACACCTAACCGCGGACCACCAAGTTACCATGCAACCTGAGCTGTCCATCATGAACTGGGTATTATCTGACTGAGTAAGCCATAAAGTTAGGTGTGCGCAGCAATATTCCATCATCAAATGAAAGCGATATATATGTGATCAGGCCCAAGCAGACCCTGCAGGCACAAGTAAGTTACATGAAGAAGTGGCCCAAATGCCCACGGTCTCCTCTCCTGCTATATTACCTTCTCTCTCCCAGCCTGTACCTTTGGCCTCATGACATGTTTTCTATGATGAGTTTGCAGATGAAGACAAAACTCAGGCCTGGTTTACAGATGATTCTTCACAGTTTGTAGGCACCACTTGAAAGTGGACAGCTGCAGTACTATCATCCCTTTCTGGGACATCCCTGAAGGACAGTGGTGAAAGGAAATCCTCCCAGTGGGCGGAACTTCTAGCAGTGGACTTGTTTACACTTTGCTTGGAAGGAGAAATGACCAGATATGTGATTATGTACTAATTCATGGAATGTTACCCCTAGTGACCCAGGAGAAAAACTTTTGCTTCCTGTCCCTGTGATCTTACGCTGGCCTCGAGGTCTTAATTCCAAAGGGAGAAAAGCTTCCACCAGGAGACATATAATGATTTCATTGAACTGGAAGTTAAGACTACTGCCCTGCCACTTTGGGCTCCTTTTGCCTCTGAATCAACAGGCTAATAAGGGAATTACTGTGCTGGCTGGGGTGATTGATCCTGACTACCAAGGGAGATTGGACCGCTGCTCCACAACGGAGGTAAGAAAACTTATGTCTAGAATACAGGAGATCTTTTAGGGCATCTCTTAGTATTACCACACTTGTGACTAATAGTCATAGGGAAACTACAACCACCCAATCCAGACAGCACTAATAATGGTCCAGACCCTTCATGAATGAAGGGTCACAAACAGATGAGATGCTTGCTGAAGGCAAAGGGAATACACAATGGGTAGTAAAAGAAGATAGTTATAAATACCAGTTGTGACCACATGACCAGTTATAGAAATGAGGACTGTAATTGTCATGAATATTACCTCCTTATTTGTTATGAATATATTTGTGTGTGTGTACATGCATCCATCCATCCATCCATCCATCCATATATATAACATAAGATGTAACATAAGATATATTGACTTTATATCATAGTATTTAGGTCGCATGATATCATGGAGAAGAGTCAACATCACTCACGGACTTTACCTCCTCCTCTTGGAAAGTGGTTAGTGTGTTTTGTTGTATAGGATAGCTGTATGATGTTAGGCAGAATTATGACCTTGTCATTGTCTTATTAGGAGATTAAGCCTGGTTAAGGAGATGCATATGGGTGCCAAATTGACAGGGGGTAGACTTGTGATGATTAATTTTATATGTTGACTTGACTGGGCCATGAGGTGCCCAGATATTTGGTCAAATAGTATTCTGGATAGTTCTGTGAGGGTGTTTTTGGATGAGATTAACATCGAAATCAGTAGACTGAGTAAAGCAGATTGCCCGCTCTAATGGGGGGCCATTCTGTGTCATTTCCCTTGAGCATGAAAATTTGCTTAAGTGTTTTTTAGTGCTGATCTGCTGGGGATGAATTCAGTTTTTGCTTATCTGATGATATCTTTATTTTATTTTCATTGTGGAAGGATATTTTTTCTGGATGTAGAATTCTTAGTGGGAAGGATTTTCCTTCAGCACATTGAATATGACATTTCACTACCTTCAGGCTGAAATGGCACCAGATGATATGTGAGCCATTAATCTGTCTTTATTTCCTTGATGGAATGGGTTGTTTCACTCTGACTGCTCTCAAGATTTTCTTTTATGCTTGGCTTTTGGAAGTTGGAGTATAATGTTTTTAGGAGTGGTTCTCTGTTTATCATGTTTTGGTTGGGCTTGGTTTGACCAAGTTAGTATTTTCAATCAAATTTGGGAAGTTTTGAGCCATCTTTTCTTCAAATGTTTTCCCTCTCCTCTCCCTATGGGAGTCTAGTTACTTATTTTATGTCACTTGTTATTGTTCATTTTTCTTCAATCTCTTTTCTCTTTCTTCTTCAAACTGGACAATTTCTATTAACTTCCGTTAATGGATTGTTTCTTCTGTTAATCTACTTTTTAAAAATTGTTTTTAATTTATAATCTACTGTTGATCCCAGGTAATGAATATTTTTCATTTGCTCTAATGTTCAGCTGTAGTATTTCAGTTTTCTGTTGAGATCTGTTTGTTTATTGATATTATATTTTCTTTACTTCTTTGAACATATTTTACATTAATTCTTTGAGTATATATATATGTAGATACTTCTTAAAGCCTTGAACTGCTAAATCCAAAATCTGGGCCCACTTGAGGTCACTTCCTATTGAATTTTTTTCTTTAGGATAGGCCTTATGTTGCTATTTGCATGACTAGTACTTTTTGGTTGAAAATAGACATTATAGATGATATGCTGTAGCAACTGTTAATTCTCTTGCATTTTTCTGAAGATTGTTGATTTTTTATTGTAGTAAGCAGTTAACTTGCCTAGACATAAATTGTGAACTTGCTCTCCCCTGTGGTATACAGCAAGTGATGTCTCTGCCCTGCCCTTTTGGCTTCCCACCACCGCCTTTTCATCCTGGCTTCCTGGAGTCTCTCCTGTGTCTACATAATTTGGAGCTCAGGCAAGGATGAGGCAGAGACGGGCTCACCCTCACTGTGGTCTCCTTGTTTCCCGGCTGTTCTGGTTTCCTTATTTCCAACCTGTTCTGCTGATCTTGTGCTTTGTCCTCTGACACCTCAAGTCTGGGGACTTGAAATCTGTGTGCTTTCAGCTTTCTGCTATCTGAGTTATGCTCTCAGTTAAAAAAAGAAAAAAGCAGCAAACTCACAGATCAAGCCCTGTGTGGATCTATTTTGCAAGAGTCAGTTCCTCTCTGGTCTCTGTTTTTGGTTTTGTTTTTTTTCCTGGGCCACTTGAGACACTCTCATGATGCATAATTAAGCTGTCAGACAGGTATTTGAGCATTTATTATACTCAGAATTTGGTTCTTCATCTTTTTATAGTTCTCTTCCTGCTTGGATTTCTCCTTTAAAATTCCACCTGTTTTTCCAGCCCTAAACTTTGATCTCTGACACCTTGAGCTGGTATGACTGTAATTTCCACTGCTTATGTTTTTCACAATCATAGCTTTGGGGATTGGCAAGTGCCTACAGGCCAGAAAACCACAAACTGTGCATTGTTATCTTTCCCAAATGCAATTTTTCAAAAATAAATTGTCCAATTACTTCTATCTGCTTTTGGAGGCTTTCCAGTATCTTAAATTTTTTAAAAATCTAGTTAAAAATATTTTTTAATATGGGATAAGTTCCCACAACAACCACTACTGGAAATCTAGTGAGTTGGTTAATTTTTTAAAATATGTCTACCAGGGTGCTCTAAATTTGTTCTCTGCGTGAAAAACACGTCATCTTTTACTTTTAAAATTTGCTCTCTGCATGAAAAACAGGTCATCTTTTACTTTTATTTACAAACCAGTAAAGACAAACCAACAAATTCTGGCATTGCACAAGAGGATTCATAGGATGCAGCATTTTCTAAGTTATTTAGAGATAGCTCAGTATTAATACTGGCCTTCATATGTACATTGGAGTCTGACACTATAGGCCTTACAAGAATGCCTACTTTAACACAATAATTTCACTGTGGAGTTTATCAGGAAAGTCTATTATTTTCTATGTTTTGTGCTATCTCCATTAAAGATAATTAGTTTTTAGATCATTAGGTTTTAGAATATAAAACAATGTCTTCCTTTATAGGGAGTATCTTTCCTTTTTAACAGTTGGACCATTTTTGACTATCACAAAAAGGATATAAGGTATACTATTCTCGTTTGGAGTCTCTTGGTTCCTTGAAATCATATTTTCTATTTGTATAGAAATTGACTGAGCCTTAGCAAACAGCTTTAAATAGACTGATCGGACTAATCACTCATGGCTGAATGCTCTGAGTGAACTGGCCAGGAAGGCAGATTATAGCAGTCGAGAAAGAATGCTTCTATAATAAGATAAATTCTTCTGCATCATTTGAGTATTGTTTCCCAACATGCCAATCTACAACCATCTTAAACCACAGAATTCCAACATTGCTATTGCTTCAGAGGTTTTCAATTTGCAGATTTTAACGCTAGCATTGTACAGAAATATTTCATAATCAACTTACTGCACTAAACATCTGGGTATCATCTATTTGAAGGACCTTTGAAACTACTGGAAAAATACTAACTCCGTGACTCATTTCACCCAGAGATAACGAAGTCAGTTTTGGAAGTTACTGTCATTGGATGCAGAGCAAGATGCATCTAAAGCCAGGTTAGTTATATGGATGCTAATGATGACCAAGAAGTTGTGTTAATTGTACTGTATGTCTCCTGGATTGTTTTAAAAATTAAAACCCCAAGCGTCCTGAAGTTCTCCAGACTTCAGTGTTCACCCTTCCTCTTAAGATTTAATTAACAATAACCAGAGGCCCTATTCTGTAGGTTATCAAGAAGTATTGATGCATCCCCAAATGTTTATGAGGATCCTTGGGAAAGGCAAAGAATCACCACTCGTCACACGAGTCTTGGAATATGCCTGCATTAGAGATGCATTAAAAATGATTAAACTATAGCATAGTCTGTACAAAGCTGTCACTGTCTTAGGGACAAAACCAATACGAGTTAGCTCCCAAGGTATGTCAGCTGAAATACTAAGGTTCATCTCTTTTACAAAAATATAGAGAAATGGTAGCAAATAAAAGATACCTACTTAATGAGATGATTACCGAGAAAAAAGGCACTATTACAGCGGGCAGAGAAATAACTCTTAGTAGAGATGCAATCTGTCTTAATGAACATTCAGGGAGTCCAAAGGACTGTGCTTCACATGTCCAGGGAGAGAGGAGACTCAAAAACAGCAAGGCAAATGTGAAGTCATGATCTGCCCTACCAAAGAGGATGGTCAGCCCTTTACTCCTAATTTAACTGAGTGTTTCTGTGAAGAAAGACAATTGTAGGTGCCACAACAACCTTGTGATTTAGATTCTCATGGCTTCATATAACACTTTGGTTCAGAACCAGTCTTTTATGGGGAGAGTAGCACAGGGCAAATCCATTTGGTTGGCACGCACTGTGGCAGAGGCAACATGACTTGGAGCTGGCATCCGTGGTCGCTCATTATTTGGACTCAGCAGAGTGCGGCAGGCACAGCAACACTTCAGGGGGGCTTGTTGTGGGATGTGGCTGTAGATATCATTCCTGGAACCTGAGTCTCCAGTCTCTTCCCAGAGCTCCTCCAGCAATTTTATAGACTACTCATATTCCACAATAAATCCCTTTATTAAAACTCAAAGGGAAGGGATTCTGCTATCTACAACCGAGAATCCAGCTCATTACACTTGCCATTTCTCAGTCTGTCAGCTGGATCTAGTCTGTTATTCATTTATAACCTTGACAAATATTATTGGAAATCATCTAACCAAGCTTGTCAAGGCAATATGCTTAATATATATCAGGGCGTCAAGTACAATGAAGTGTCAGTGTTTCTCTCTTTTAGACTAAAGTACATAGTTTTTGATAATATTTTTGTACTTTACTCTGAAATAGATTATTAGGGGCATAGTTCAGGGAACTGATGGTTAAAGAAGTCTAGAAAAGCAGAAATTACTGCAGTATAAATTGGAGATAAAATAGTGAAATATACACACCAAAGCCCTCCAACTCTAAAAGGTAAGAAAGTGCTTACATGAAAAGAAAAATTCAAAACATCCAAACAGATTTTCCAGGTTCTGAAATTTTCTACATGATTTTTACTTCTTTTCTCACAAAATATATTCTCTTTTAAATAGCGTTATTTGTATTGCTAATCACAAATCTCATTCCACAGCAGTGCCCATGGGGGAAGTTATACAAAAACTGAGATGTACACTATGGAGTCAATACTGAAACAACATCTGAAGGACCTAAATCCCTAATATACTGGTGTCAGTAACCCATTATAAAATTAGAGCTGTCTAGATTTCTAGTTTCTGATTGAATTTGAAAAGCAAAGTAAATTGGAAAAACAGAATATGTGGTCAACAATTAATAACCAATTTATAAAGCTGATAAAGATTGGGCATGAGTATTGGTATTAAAAACAAAAAGGAACAGATAAATAGAAAACTTTACTATATAGGATAAATCAAACTTAGATTTTTTTTGAGGAAATACATGGTTAATAATGAGAATATGAAAAGTACAGAGGCAGCTACAGTTAACTCTGGGATATGTTTCATTCCAATATTTATTCTATAGATAATTTTTAATTGTTTATTTTGTTTTTGTATATAGGAATAAATATATGGGAATTCTATGAGCTGTTTTTTCACTAGTTTTATAAGCGTATTGTTTTTTATTTTTACACAATTCATGTAATTTTGAGTGTATAATATTCCCAGAGTCCAATGGTTTAAGTTATTCCCCTATTAACTGTCACCAACTTTGAGTTGTTTTCAGCTTTATGGTAATATAAATAATTGCATAACACACATCTTTTTGCATGTAGCTATTTTTTTGTATTTAGAATTCTTTCCTTAGAAGAAATTCACAGAATAGCAATTAGTGGAATCTCTTGATTAAAATTAGCTAAAAGCTTTCTAAAATGAATATTCCAACTTACATTCCACTTGAAGTACCAGGTCTTTTGATTAAAAACCCCAAGGACAAGCCAAACCACTGGGAGTGAGACAGAGTGGTGGAGGGGCACATCATTGATTTAATTTGAATTTTGTAATTACTAGTGAAATTGAACATTTTCCCACATATTTGTTAAGTAGTTGAAGCTTCTCTTTCACAAATTATACTTTTTTTCTTTTTGCTGAGGAAGATTTGCCCTGAGCTAATATCTATTGCCAATCTTCCTCTTTTTGCTTGAGGAGGATTGTCCCTGAGCTAACATCTGTGCCACTCTTTCTCTATTTTGTACGTGGATTGCCGCCATCTACCATAGCATGGCCCCCTACAAGTGGTGTAGGTCCACGCCTAGGAACTGAATCCAGGCAGCTGAAGTGAAGTGTGCTGACCTTAAACACTAGGCCACAGGGCTGGCCCTGCAAATTATGTTCTTTATTCAATTATTAATTGGGGTCTTGGTGATCTTTTTTTAAAAACAATAACAACAATTTTTATGGAGATGAAATTTCAATCTGTGGCCTTAGACAAGGTCACAGGTAGTTGAGAGAGAGTCAGATCCCGGAGTCCAAGTAACAGCCAGAGACTTATGTACCAGTTAAAATGAAACTCACAGCAGGGGGCCAGCTGGTGGTGTGGTGGTTAAGTTTGCACTCTCCGCTTCGGTGCCCAGGGCATCGTCGCAGGTTTGGATCCTGGGCACTGACCTACACACTGCTTATCAAGCCATGATGTGGCAGGGACCCACATGCAAAAAATAGAACAAGATTGGCACAGGTGTTAGCTCAGGGACAATCTTCCTCACACAAAAAAAGTCACAGCAGCAGCAGAGACTAAATAAATAAAGATGTGAAGATTGAAGGCCCATGTCCAAAGCCAGCTTCCTGGTATTCTTGTGGCTTCATAAAAGAGTCGGTTGAACTAATTCATATTTTTGGGTGCTTCATCTGGCAGTGGCAGCGTAGTGTGGTGGAAAGTGTGAAAGTTGAAAGACCAAGTCGCAGCTATATCTTTTAGTCAAGTGTCTATAGTATGTGGCCGATAGCACACATGGCCACTAATTCTTTCTTTGTGTACACACTCCTTTGCAATGTGCTTTTGTAGCTTCTTCCATTAAAGATGGAGCCTATTTTTCTAACAGTTGAATCTGTGCTTTGTCACCTGACTTACTTTGGCCAATGGGCCATTAGCAAACAAATATGGGCAGTGGGAATCAGTGTAAATTTTGAGCAGAACAGAGATGTTAAAACTGTGATTTTTTTTTTTCTGAGGAAGATTCACCTTGAGCTGACATCTGTTGCCAATCTTCTTCTTTTTTTGGTCTTTTGTTGCTTGAGGAATTTTTTTGCCCTAAGCTAACATCTGTGCCTGTCTTCCTCTACTTTGTACATGGGTTACTGCCACAGCAGCAATGAGTGGTGTAGGTCCACACCCAGGATCCGAACCCTGGCCTTTGAGGTGGAGTGTGCTGAACTTAACCATTACACCATGGGGCCGGCTCCCAGAACTATGATTTTTAAGGCAACTCTGATAGTGACATAAAGGAGGGATTATAGAGGGGAGAGACTGGAGGAGAGAGACCCATCAGGAGAGCCTGTAGGTGTCGGTTAGAAGATGGGGAGGATCTTCGAATAGGCAATGTAGATGGCGTTACCACTGAGGAGCGAGATACAAGTTATTTTGGAGGTAGGATTGATGGGGACTTAGGAAGTAATTAGATATGTGGGGTTGAAAGGAGAGAGCTGGACGAAAGACGATGGCTGTTTCTGAATGGTGGTTCTGGGAGGGTAGCGCTGCTGGACTGACGTGCTGGCGGGTCCTTCATCTGGAGATAACCAAGTGGCATTGCAGATGGTGCCGTGGACGAACTATTGCCCCAGTCAGGCAGTTTCTCATGTTTCAGCTGGCTTGCTTGATTGTGCTCTGTGCCTGCTCCATGAATCTATTCTAGGATTCAAAATGCTCAAAGGACATTTGCAGGAAAAGAAGCCATTGTTATAAGCCCAATTTATATTTCAAAAGTATAGAGTTAATTTGTTCTATGGTTCTGGTATTACGGCTAATTCGTTTTTCTCATTACTTTGTAATACTAATCATCATCCTATTTCCTTTTCTAATGGTTAGTTGGCACAATAGAATAAATGAAATTATAGGTATGCTTTAGAACTTCTCTTCTTACGTTTTATTATTCACTGAGTACCTACAGAAAAGGAAAGACAGTAACCACTAAAAACCAAGGTTAGGGTTTGCCAGATTGAGCAAATAAAAATACTGGACACAAGTTAAATTTGAATTTCAGATTTAAAAACCAAGTCATTTTTCTATTTAAGTATGCCCCATACAATATTTGTGAATATTTATACTGTTAAAGTTTTTTTAAAATCTGAAATTCAGATTAAACTGGAGACCTGTATCTCACCTGGCAGTGCTAACTGAGATGTCTTTTATGGAACATTTCTCTCTGAAATGCTGATGCATGGTAAATGGAAAAATTGTTCTATGGACTAAAAAATCAGAGGAATTCTGGAAAAAGCAAGATGAACCGGAGTTTCTTTTCTTCAGGACTACTTAGAAGCTTAATCAGCTACTACGGATAGTAAGTCTCCTGAGGACGATGTATGAAGCATTCCCCACCTTTTGTTTGGCCAGATGTTTCCTTGATGCTCTGTGGATATTGTATGGAGGAGGATGGTTAACCTACTCGTGTCTCCGCTAGTGTGAACAATAGGTGGTGTGATAGGGTTGACATGGCACAAGATGTGGATTCAAAAATTTAGGTTCAAGTCCCTGGCCCGTCAATTCCTGGGTGTTTGAAACTGAGCAAGTCGTTAAACTTGACTAAGCTTCACTTCCTCCTCCAGGGACAACCTACCACCTAACAGGATGCTTCTGAAGCTTAGAACACACGGCACATGGGAGAGCACTTTGCACACCAAAAAGTACAATACAGATGCCAAAAACATCAGAACAAGAGGAGGGAAACAAAATGAAGGATTAGATCCAAGGAGGGATTTCCCAACAGGGCTAGAGCTACACATTTGGTAGCAGACCTGTCCCCAGGGTCCCCTGGCCCTAAGATTCTAATTCGCAGACTGTCTGATTCACTGCATTTTACTCACACCACAAAGCCTCATCACCGTCTGCTGCTGCTGGGTGTTTGCTGATTGGGCTGTCTGCGGGGAGCTTCCATCTCCCGATTGTGACTGAAAGTTACTATCTGGTACAGATTCCACCCAGTTCTGTCCCTGAACACATAGCTGCATCCTCTGAGGATTGATAAGAACAAAAGGAAGCAGTCCGTCTGATTCTCTGAAAGCCAATTTAGCTAATTTACTTGTTTTCATGAATTATTTAGTTTCGACTGACTGCTTTTCATTGTTATAACAACTGTAGTTGTTTCTATACAAAACTCATACTAGAATTTTGAGGGCTGTTCAGTTTGTCCTGCCCCGCTTCTTATTGCAGCTGGAAACTGAGGGGAAATGATAAGGGAGACTAGACAGAGCGAGGAGAGACAGACGGCTTGCTTGACTATGAGGGATCCTTGTGAAACCATTTTTCACTAATAAATTATTATTTGTATAATGATTCTTCAAACCTAATATTTGTGAATCAGTCATTTGTTAATGGCTTTAGGAAACTGATGTAGAATCAAACAGAAATATTAACAAAGATGGTCGGGGGTTCACGTTTTCTTTTGTTGGAAAGCCATTGAGCCTTCCATTTTGGTTTGTTGAAGTTTGAATAGGGTCTAGGGAGTCACCAGAGGAAGGTTCTTGGTCCCGAGATGGACTAAGTGGCAGCAATTCCTGTGGATGTATATTCTTAACCTTTTATGTCATTAACCAACACAAAATCAGAAAAGTGACAAGGAAACTGGTTCTCAAGGACATTGCTAAGGAGAAATGTGGGGCTTTCAGGCTTCTTTTGATTGTTAAGGTTTATACTGCTTATTTCTTGAAATTTTTCACGTGGTGACTACACTGCCATCCCATCCTTTAGTTTTGACTCCCATTTGATTTTGGTCTCTGGCTCCATCGTCTGTGAAATGGTTTCTAATGGTGATACTCTGAGGGGCTTCCTTCCTCTGAATGCTATTGGTGACCTAACAGAAAAGGGAGTGATTTAACTTGCTCACTCAATACATGACTGTAGCTGCATGGAACAAATGAAGACAGCATATGCTACAAGCCGTATTCATGCGACGTTAACATTTTCGTGATATATGGCTGTCGTGAACATAACTGAACTAAAACCAAGAGAGAAGAATTTATCTTCTCTCTTCAAAGTATCACACTCCTAAAAGCATTATCTCACCCAATTTGTTAACAGTAAGAGCTTATAACAGTAAGAACTTGCAAAAGGATGACAGAATGAAAGAGTTTTAATGTATTTTGCCAAAGGGAAATTTACCATCTGCCTGTCTTCATGAATCACATATGCTGAGAATAATATTTTAGAAGATACTGACAACAAGATGCAGTAATTTGTAAATGAATATTACTGATGCTGCCCTTTTTAAAGTAATCTGTGGAATAAATCAGTACAACAATCTATAAGATTACAAGTCAAAGACTTGTAATAGGGGAATAATAAACAATATTATTGGCTTTTTGTAATTGTAATAAAGTTCCCAAATCTTTAAAATGTAATTACTTTGATTCAAATTTCACTGTTCCCATATGCATCCTTTCAATGTGCACCCGAGGTACGTAGGATAGGAAAATACATCATTAACCCAAGACTACAATAAAGTCTTATTGGCAGACATTGTCAGACATGCAATTAAGGATCATAGAAATATGTCACTGACTGGTCTAGTTCTCAGAAAGCATTCACTATAGCACGAATCTTGAAGATGTGATCAGGGGAAGACTTCAGTTTCCAATGTGTAGAGATAACTCAAAAGACATGATTTTAACTTTTGGAAAAATCAAAACATACTTTAAAATCATGGAAATTCAGTTAGGAATGTGGGAATAACCAAATAATTTCTAACAATGGTCTAATAATGTTCTTGCTTTATATATCATAAATTTAGAGTGAAAACTATTCACAGTTGATGAAAATTAGGAAATAGGTATTGTATCTTAAAAGCTGGTTTGGAAAGAGTACTAAAAAAACTGGGGGCCAGCCCCAGCAGCCTAATGGTTAAGACGGGCATGTTCTGTTTCAGCAGCCCGGGTTTGGTTCCAGGCGTGGACCTACACCACTCGCCTGTCAGTGGCCATGCTGTGGCAGCAGCTCACATACAAAAAGAGAAGATTGGCAGCAGATGTTAGCTCAGGGTGAAAAAACAGAAAAGAAGAGGAAAGAAACTGGAAGAAATGAAGGATTGTATAGACAGTGATAATTCTTCTATCATAAATTGGGTGATTTAAGCCTAATTATATGTGGGCTGAGAAACCAAATTTTAAATGATTTTCTCTTCTCTATGTCAGTGGTGCTACTGATGCTGCCACACTTTCTAGTTGGCTAGTAGAGGACCTTAAAGAAACTTTTCTAATGATAAACTAGAAGAAAGGCAAGTCTGTGGTCAGCAAGGAGGGGGACCATGACAATTGCCATTTTCCAAAATATGAAGTAAATATTTTTCTTCTCTGAAAATTGAGTAAGAAAAAAGCATCTGAAAAGACAACTATGTATTCTGGCAATATTTATGCACATTTCTTCTTTTATTTCATTCTTCCATAAGGCTAAGTTTTTTCAAAGAATAACAGTATATTAGTTAGATATATTTACCTTGTGGATCTGGCAAAGAAAAGTCCTGCAGTTTCATAATTATCACTATGATATATGGTAGAATATATGGCATATATTTACCATATATTGATATAAATGTAGTTTCTGAAAATAGCCATCAACATGACAATTAAGTGGACTTTGGGAGCTATTTTCTGTTTTCTTAATCCTTTGAGGTATAATCTCAAATGATAAAAAAGGTACATTGTCATTTACTTCTCTTTTATTCCACAGTCTTATCTTTAAGATACTTAATAGCTCCCAGATGTGGAATTAAATCAGTATGAATTCCTAGCTGTTAATAGTCCCAAAAGCTATCAAAGTGCCGAGGGATGCTTTTTGTTTTTTTCTGAGATCTAAGAAGTAGTGGATCATTGTTTTGGAAGCTTCCAGAAAAGAATTTTGGGGGAAAGTTCTGTTCCCAGAGAAAAATACAACTCTCAAATTATTGTCTAAGAGGATATTTTTTAAAAAATTGTAGGAACAGAGCTGTAGGCAGGAGAAATCCAAATATTTTACTAACCATTTTCATTTTGTTTATTTCTAGTGAGTGTGGAAATATGGTCGCAAAATTCATTTAGGAACAGGTTTCTCAAGCGTATGTGAGTTGTAGATGAAATCCTCAGGCTTGTGAATTCTTCATACTTATCTAAATCAGCAATGACAAGGAGCAAAGATTAAATACAGAAGAAACACTATTTTGGGGTTAATCTGTCATGTGACAAATATATGAAGAAAAGGTGAAGAAAGAGCAATGTAAAAAAATTGTGACCCAACATGGCGTGGTAAATTACGAGCTATTTATGATTTTGACATTAGAAGGCATGACAAATTGTTCTATTCTAAGCTTTAAAAATATGTACCAAAAAAGTTAAAAAAAATATGTATAACTGTTTCAGGGTAATAAAATTGGATTCTCACTTGAGTTCGTGTAATAATAAACTGTATTCGATACAATAGTACCATAGGATACAATATTTAAAGTTTCAGTTAAGCATAAAGTAATATTTTGATTAAGCCATAATAAAACTTGAAGAAAGATTAAGTGAATATTTGATTATTTTTATGACCTTGAGGGTGGAGAAGGCTATATATACATAAATACAAAGGAAGAAACCCCAAAGGAAAATACTAATGATTTGGCAACATAGAGTCTTAATCTCTTACATGTCAAAAGATACCATAAGTAAACTTAAAAACAAATGCCTAATTGTGGGGAAAAAGATCCGTAAATAAACATGAGCCCATGATGACCTCCATTGATACAACCTTGTGAATTTGTTTATAAACTCCTCTTTGTAAGAAGAGAGTGGCTAGGAAAAGAAGTTGACATCATAAGGTAAGTTGTATCTGCCTAATTATTTGATTGCTGCCCCCTTCCTTGTAGCTATAATCACATGACACAAATATTCTTACACTGTGTCCAACATTCCTATCACCAATTCTCCAACTGTGTTTTCTCCAGGTCTCTGACTATTCATCTGAACTGTTAGCCACTGACAATGTTGCATCTCATAAATTTTGATATTTTGTGTTTCTATTTTCTAATTTAATTCCATTGCGGTTGGAGAGCATACTTTGTATGATTTCAGTTGTTTTAAATTTATTGAGACTTTTTTTATAGCTTAGCACATGGTCTATCCCAGAGAATGTTCCATGTGTATTTGAAAAGAATGTGTATTCTATTGTTGCATGATGTGTTCTATACATATCAGTAAGGTCAAGTTGTTTGATAGTGTTATTTAAGTTTTTTACATCCTTAATGGTTTTATTTCTAGTTCTCTCAATTACTGGAGGTGAGTTTAGAAATATCCAGCCAGAGTTGTTGAATTGTCTATTTCTCCTTTGAATTCTGTAAGTTTTTGCTTTATGTGTTTTGGGGCTCTGTTGTTAGGTACATACACATTTATAATTTTTATATCTTTCTGAGGTGTTAACTCTTTATCATTGTGTAATGTCCCTCTTTGTCTCCAGTAATATTCCTTGTCTTGAAGTCTGTTTTTTATGACATTATAGCTACTGCTGTTCTTTTATGATTGCTGTTTGCACAGAATAACTTTCTTCATCCCTTTACTTTCAACCTACTGTATCTTTAAATCTACTAAAATGACTCTTATAAATAGCATATAGTTGGATCTCTCTTTTTAATCCAGCCTGACAATCTCTGCCTTTTGATGGAGAGTTTAGCTTATTAAAATTTAATATAATTATTTAATATGGCTGGATTTATTCCTGCAATTTTACTATTGTTTTCTATATATCTCATGTCTTTTTGTTTCCCTGCTTTCTTTACTGCCTTCCTTATGTCAACCAGATATTTTTTATTGGATTATTTTACTTCCTTTGTGATTTTTTAGCTATAATTTTTGTGTTATTTGTGTGTGTGCATGGTTATTCTAGGCATTAATGCATGTGACTTTATCTTATCACAATCTATTTTAGGTTAGTTCCAATAAATATACTTAGTAAATATACTTAGTTTAGTAAATATAGTAAATTTATTCTAATGTAGTTCCATTAACTTTTCTTACTTTTGTGTTACTATTGTTATGTATATTACATGTGTATATGTTATAAGCTGAACAATATAGTCTTATAGTTATTGCTTTATACAGTCTAATGGTTTTTGAAAAACATTAAGGGAAGAAAAGAGAATACAGTCATATGCTGCATAATGACGTTTCAGTCAATGACAGACCGTAATATATGACAGGGGTCCCATAAGATTATACCATTCATTATAGGTGTGTAGTAGGCTACACCATCTAGGTTTGTGTAAGCACACTCTATGATGTTCACACAACAAAATCACCTAATGATGCATTTCTCAGAATGCATCCTTGTTGTTAAGTGACACAAGACTGTATGTAAATATACAATTTTAAAAAATTATTGATCCACGGATTTACCATTTCTGGTGCTCTTCTGAGTTGCCATCTGAAATGCTGTCAGGCTGAAAGGAAATAGCCATTTCCTTTCAGCCTGAAGGTCTTCCTTTATTATTTCTTGTAGGGAAGATCAATTATCAATAAATTCTCTCAAATTTTGTCTATCTGAGGATATCTTTATTATTCCCTCATTTCTGAAAGATAATTTCACTCAATATAGAATTCTTGGTTGACGTGTTTTCTTTCAAAACTCTGAATATGCTATTCAACTGTCTTCTGACTTCCATTGTTTCCCATGAGAAGTTGCTGGTTCATTGTATTGTTTTGTACATATGATGTATCATTTTTCTCTTGCTGCTTTCAGCATTTTCTTTTTGTCTTTCAGCATTTTGACATGATATGTCTATTTTTAGGTCTCTGTGTTTATTTTTCTGAGAATCATTGGGCTACTGGGATCTGTAGGTTATTTATTTATTTTTTTAGCAAATTGGGGAATTCTTAGTCATTATTTCTTCAAATATATTTTCAAAATTTTTTCTCTCTCTTCTCTTTCTTGGACTCCTGTTATACGTTTGTTGGAACACATGATAATGTCCCAAAGATCTCTGAGACTGCTTATTTTTCTTGCTTCTTTAGATTAGATGATTCCTACTGATCTATCCTCAAGGTCACTTATTCTTTCTATTACCATCTCAAATCTACTATCAGACTCATCTAGTGAATTTTTTATTTCAGTTTATTGCATTTTTCAACTCTTGAATTTTTATATGGTTCTTTTAAATTTTTTTCTTTAAAACTTTTTTTTGAATTTTTAGTCCAAGGTCAATGGGAAGCCACTGAAGGACTTTCAGCAGGATAGTGATGTGATCCAGTTCACAGATTCCAGCACCTTCTCCTCTCCTATTGTTTTTCTACCAGGCTGTGAATGTACTGTCAGCTCCTGCAGCATCTTTCTTGTTGTTGGGAGTCTATATTTCTTTTTCTTTTTGTAGTTTCTACTTATTGAGACTTCCCATTCATTGGTTTATTGCCATGATATTTTCCTTTAATTCTTTGACCATATTTGTAATATCTGCATTGAAGTATATAGTATATGTCTGATAATTCCAGAATCTGGCCTACTGAGGGTCAATTTCTATTGATTTTCCCCCTTTCCCCAGGCATAGGTTACATCTTATCTATTTTCTTGTCTTGCAATTTTTGGTTGAAAAGTAGACATTTTAGATAATATATTGTAACTACTCTGAGCTTTGTTTTTTTGGGGGGTGGGGAAAGGTGGAAGGTTATTTTTAGTAACATGCCTTAACTTAAACTGCAGAATGTTCATCTCTTATGTCTTTTTAGTGTTTCTGTTCTTTTTTAAAAAGCTTGGGGCCTGGGCTGGTGGTGTAGCGGGTAAGTTTGTGTGCTCCACTTCAGTGGCCCGGGATTGGCCAGTTTGGATCCCAGGCATGGACCTACATATCACTTATCAAGCCATACTGTGGCAGACATTCCACATATAAAATAGAGGAAGATGGGCACAGATGTTAGCTCAGGGCCAATCTTCCTCAGCAAAAAAAGGAGGAAGATTGGCAACAGATGTGAGCTCAAGGCCAGTCTTCCTCACACACACAAAGATTACAATAAGCCTTTATTTGGATTCTGCAAATTTCTTCAAGGCTTGATTGGGATCTGTATTTTGATCCTGTAATTTTTGTCTCATATAGATCTTGGCTCAACTCTATGTTTATACTTTTTATTGTTAACATCTTTATTAAGATATAATTTACACACCATAGAATTCATACATTTGAAGTGAAAATGTAATAATTTTTAGGATGCTTACAATGTAAAGCTATCACAATTTTTGAATATTTTCATCACCTCAAAAAATAAATCATATACCTTTTAGCCATCACCTCCCCACTAGGAAGTTAAATCTAACCTCAGTATCCTGCCATATTACACATGCCTGTAGCATAACTGTAAATAGTTCATTCAAGGTGTTGTTTTAGTTCTTCTTATTATTTTATTGTACTTTTAAGGGCCTGTATAAAAGAAAACCTTCAAATACCTAGAGTTCATCACTCTTTTGTGGTTGGACAGAGCTTAGACAAGACAGCATATAGAATTTTTTCTCTAATTGGGGGTAACTTTGTTAGGGTGAGTCAGAGCAAGGTCTTTATTATCTCAGTGAAATGAGATTTCACTTCAATCCCAAAGAAATGTTGGAGTATTGGATTTTAGGGCCCCATCTTTTTTTTTTTTTTTTTTTTTTAACTGTTTAGGGCATGCTGATTAACAATGTTTTTCAGCTTTGGAATAGAGAGGCAAAGATCAGAATGGTTAAGAGCCTGGGCTCCGGAGGTTGCCTAGAACCCAGTTTCACGACCTTGGGCAAGTCACCTGGTTTCTCTAAACCTCAGCATCTACATCTGCAAAATGAGAGCAATCATGTTCCTTACTTCATGAGATTGTTGTGATGACCAAATGGTCCAAGGCTTTTAGAGTATTTGGTAAAATGCCTACATACACAGTAAATGCTAGATAAAGATTAGTTATTATCATTAATGTCAGAAAACAAAAGTATGTATTAGTAAATGTTTGGAGGATCATTATTATTACGATGTGTTAATTTGTAAGGCTTTTTCATTTCTCTTATGCAATTTTTATGTTAATTGTCCCTTCTTATTCTCAAAAGTATGAAAAGGAATACTTCGGAATGTTATGGGACTGACCTAAAGTATTGCCCCAATAATACAGTATTTGCTTCCAGAGGAGGTTAAGGCAGGGGAAGGGTGTTCAAAACATCTTTTGAGCAGTATTAGGTGGTGCTTTTGGATGGACAAGCATCACCCAAAATCTTCTAGATATTGCATTTACTGTGACCTAACATCCTGCCATACTAACCTGTTCCATATCCTGAAATTTCAGACAGTATTAGTGTTAAGGATGCAAGCATCCTAATCCTCGCTATACCACTTTCTAGTTATGTGACTATTATGGGTTGAATTGTGTCCCCCCGAGAAGACATGTTGAAGTCCAAACCCTCAGTTCATCAGAATGTGACCTAATTTGGAAATATGGTCATTGCAGATGTAACTGGTTAAGATGAGGTCATATTGGACAAGGCTGTGCTCCTAGTCCAATATGACTAGTGTCCTCATAAGGAGACAGCCATGTGAAGAGACAGAGACACACAGGAAAAACACTGTATGATGATGTTGAGTTGAAAGAAGGAGGATTGGAGTGATGCATTTGCAAGCCAAGGAACTGCTGGGGTTACCCAGAGCTAGGAAGAGACAGGGAGGGATTGCCCCACAGGTTTCAGATGAAGGCTGGCCCTGCTGACACCTTGATTTCACATTTTCAGCTTCCAGAATTGTGAGACAAGAAATTTCTGTTGCCTTAAGTCACCAAGTTCATGGTACCTTGGTACAGCAGTTGTAGGAAACTGATACAGTGACTTTGATCAATTTAATTTCCTCTCTGTGCCTCAGCTTTCTCACCTTTAAAATAGGAATAACAAGTCTACTTACCTCACAGGATCGAAGTAACCCACACAAACCATCCAATGTGTTAGCTATTTTTCTAAAACTGGATGCTTAGTGGTTGTTGGCCTACAACAAACTGACATGAAGGTTAGAATATACTTCTGAGTACAAGTCTGAGCCCAAAAGCCTTAAAAGCTGTTAAAACAATGTTAGTAATAATAATAGAGTAAAATCCTGTGATCGTGTGAATTAGGATATTGTGTACTTGGTGACTGGCTTTCATTCTCTGCCCAGCTTGCATCCTCAGATTAGGATGGATAAAGCAGGCAACTCAATCTTGGGAAATGGCAGGAAAAAAGACGGCCTTGCAACTCCAATATTTTTCTTGCCCAATCTCCACAATCATACAAATGAATCAGGCACCTACCAATGGGGAGATTCTTGGAATAATGCTTGAGTCTTGGAAGTCCCAGGCAGCCACAGGAGCCAGAATGGTTCTCACTAGTATTTAAGCCAGATGAGACAATTGCCACCAGGTTAGTGGCACAAAATCATAGCTGGGACCAGAACAGTGTTGATTCATGCATCTGGACCTATACAACTCTGGACTGGTATGTGGGCAGGTTTGCTCACTTATTCCCTTGGAATAATGCAACTCTGAATTTTATGCAATTTGAGCTTTTGGACTCCTCTTGTCCTTTAATGTTTAGCAAATCCATAACTTCATTAAAAGCTTTGAATAGATATTTTCAGTGTATTAATCACTTTATCAGATGAGTGTTTGAAAATACCTGTGTGAGTCATTTAGCTGGTACCTTTCTATTTTGAAACAGAAACCAGTTATGCAGCTTAGGGATGTGAATACCTGTATGCGGGTAGCTCTTTTCTTTAAATATCAACAGATATGCATATTGCACTCAAAATTAGAAAGATTGACACAGGACTTTTCTTTCCCCAAGGAAAATGAAATGCAAATAAATGGTCCGTTAGTACATAGATTAGTGCTTCTGATTCATGCAGAGTGTTTCCACCTGCTTAGATATTGTGTTCTCTGAGATGAGTCATCCAGATATTTGATAGATTTCCTTCCCCTCCCACAACTTATCTGGATGTTTGGACATAACTTGGACCTGGGCTTAAAGGGAGATGTTTGACTTGAAACTTAATTCTTAAGGAACAAATTAGCCAGATTACATGTTGCTAAAATAAGAGAAATTAAGAGTGATTTGGATTTTCACCCAAGTGGCAGAATTAGAGGAGGAATAAATAAGTGACCAAGCTATTCTAATTCCTAGAGGCAGGAACCATAAATGATTAGATGGAGACTTTCTCTAATCAGTGGGGAGGTCTCTACCCTCCCTCCTAATGCTCCCAGATTCCTTTTATTTTCTAGAGTCATGGAAATCAAAGGCATTGAGCACGTTTAGGAGTTCTAATTTTAGCTATGTGATTGGTATTGGAATCCTGAAGATTGAAGAGTCTATTCTCAAATGGTTGACATATTGAAAGGCTCAGCAAAATAAATCACTAACAACTGAAAACAACTGTGTGTGAGGGAGGGCCTGGAACCTCATTGAGAGCATCTCTCATAGGAGGTTCAATTTGTTGAACTTCACACTGTTGCATTCTACTAACATATAAAGTGGTGTGCAAATTCCATTTCACAGTAATACTAAGGGCTTGATCCTTCCCTTTGATCTGCTACAAGCGAAAACACATTCTCCAAGATTCACCGAGACACAAGTGAGAGAAGGCAGGACTGAGCCCTGGTAGGTCCCTTACTTGCTTCTGGCCTGCCATACAACAAGCCTGAGGGTTTAGAAAGGCAGTTGAAAAGAAATGTGCAGGATCATTTTGTACCTTGAATACCACATGACTTTTCATTTATCCCTGCATTACTGCAGTTGGTCATTGTATTAGCTGAGCAAGACAGTGGGACATTCTTTTAATGGGAAATACATCTCTACATGCATATTTCCAAGAGCATATGTGGCTCTTCACAAAGCCCGTAGTTGACATTATGGTCTTTACACAAAGGGGACATCTGCTCATCTATATAAAATGTGGAAAGGGTCTCAACTGAGATATTCTAACATTTCTTTCTTTTTTTTTCTTTGCATATGCTTTTTAATTGTGGTAAAATATACATAACATAAAATTTACCATCTTAACCATTTTTTTTATTTTATTGCAGTAACATTGGATTATAACATTATATAGCTTTCAGATGTACATCACAATATATTTCACCTTCTGTGTATATTAAATCATGTTCACCACCCAAAAACTGATTATAGTCCATCACCTCACATGTGAGCCTAATCAGCCCTTTTGCCCTCCCCTCTCCCTCCTTCCCCTATAGTAACCACCCATTCGATCTCCATTGCTATGTGTTCATTTGTTGTTGTTTTTATCTTCTACTTATGAGTAAGATCATATGGTATTTGACTTTCTCCCTCTGACTTATTTCACTTAGCATAATACCCTCAAGGTCCATCCACGTTGTCACAAATGGCCAGATTTCATCATTTCTTATGGCTGAGTAGTATTCCACTGTGTATATACACCACGTCTTCTTTATCCATTCGTCTCTTGGTGGGCACCGAGGTTGCTTCCAAGTCTTGATTATTGTGAACAACGCTGCAATGAACATAGGGGTGCATGTATCTTTATGCATTTGTGTTTTCAAGTTCTTGAGATAAATACCTAGCAGTGGGATAGCTGGATCATATGGTAGATCTATCCTTAATTTGTTGACCATAGTGGCTGCACCAGTTTGCACTCCCACCAGCAGTGTGTGAGGGTTCCCTTCTCTCCACATCTGCTCCAACACTTGTTGTTTCCTGTCTTGTTAATTATAGCCATTCTGATTGGAGTGAGGTGATACCTCATTGTAGTTTTGATTTGCATTTCCCTGATAGCTAATGATGCTGAACATCTTTTCATGTGCCTGTTGGCTATCCATATATCTTCTTTGGAGAAATCTCTGTTCAGATCTTTTGCCCACTTTTTAATTGAGTTGTTGGTTTTTTTGTTGTTGAGATGTATGAGTTCTTTGTATATTTTGGATATTAACCCCTTATCTGATATATGGTTTGCAAATATCTTCTCCCAATTGTTAAGTTGTCTTTTCGTTTTGTTGATGGTTTCCTTTGCTGTGCAGAAGCTTTTTAGTTTGATGTGGTCTCGTGTGTTCATTTTTTCTTTTGTTTCCCTTGCCCAGTTAGACATGGGACTTGAAAATATGTGGCTAAGACCGATGTCAAAGAGTGTACTGCCTATGTTTTCTTCTAGAAGTTTCATGATTTCAGGTCTTACATTTAAGTCTTTCATGCATTTTGAGTTGATTTTTGTGTATGGTGTAAGGTAATGGTCTACTTTCATTCTTTTGCATGTGGCTGTCCAGTTTTCCCAACACCATTTATTGAAGAGACTCTCCTTTCTCCATTGTATGCTGTTGGCTCCCTTGTCAAATATTAGCTGTCCATAAATGTGTGGATTTATTTCTGGGCTCTTGATTCTGTTCCATTGATTCTGTTTTTGTGCCAGTACCATGCTGTTTTGGTTACTATAGCTTTGTATTATATTTTGAAATCAGGGAGTGTGATACCTCCAGCTTTGTTCTTTTTTCTCAGGAATCCTTTGGCTATTTGGGGTCTTTTTTTGTTCCATGTAAATTTGAGGATTCTTTGTTCTATTTCTGTGAAAAATGTTATTGGAACTTTGATAGAGACTGTGTTGAATCTGTAGATTGCTTTAGGAAGAATGGACATTTTAACTATGTTAATTCCTCCAATCCAAGAGCATGGAATATCTTTCCATTTCTTTGTATTTTTGATTTCTTTCAACAATGTTTTATAGTTTTTGGTGTACAGATCTTTCACCTCTTTGGTTAAGTTTATTCCTAGGCAGTTTATTCTTTTTGTTGCAATTGTAAATGGGATTGTATTTTTAATTTCTCATTCTGCTACTTCATTGTTAGTGTATAGAAACACAACTGATTTTTGTATCTTGATTTTGTATCCTGCAACTTGACTGTATTCATTTATTATTTCTAAAAGTCTTTTAGTGGATTCTTCAGAGTTTTGTATGTATAAAATCATGTTATGTGCAAAGAATGATAGTTTCACTTCTTCTTTTCCAATATGGATCCCTTTTATTTCTTTTTCTTGCCTGATTGCTCTGGCTAGGACTTCCAATACTATGTTAAATAAGAGTGGTGACAGTGGGCATCCTTGTCTGGTTCCTGTTCTTAGAGGGATAGCTTTCAGTTTTTCTCCATTGAGAATGATATTTTCCCTGGGTTTGTCATATATGGTCTTTATTATGTTGAGGTATTTTCCTTCTATACCCATTTTATTTAGAGTTTTTATCATAAATGGATGCTGTATCTTGTCAAATGTTTCTCTGCGTCTATTGAGATGATCATGTGATTTTTATTCTTCATTTTGTTAATGCGGTGTATCACGTTGATAGATTTGTGGATGTTGAACCATCCCTGCATCCCTGGAATGAAACCCACTTGATCATGATGTATGATCTTTTTAATGTATTGTTGTATTCGATTTGCGAGTATTTTATTGATTTTTGCATCAATGTTCATCAGTAATATTGACCTGTAATTTTCTTTTTTTATGTTGTCCTTGTCTGGTTTTGGTATCAGGATAATGTTGGCTTCGTAGAATGACTTAGGAAGGCTCCCCTCCTCTTCAATTTTTTGGAAGAGTTTGAGAAGTGTAGGTATTAAGTGTTCTTTGAATGTTTGATAGAACTCACCAGGGAAGCCGTCCGGTCCTGGACTTTTGTTTTTTGGGAGGTTTTTGATTGTTGTTTTGATCTCCTTATTGATGATTGATCTATTCAAATTCTCTACTTCTTCTTGTCCAGTTTTGGAAGGTTGTATATTTCTAAGAATTTATCCATCTCTTCTAGATTATCCAGTTTGTTGGTGTATAGCTTTTCATAGTATTCTCTTATTATCTTTTATATTTCTGAGGCGTCCATTGTAATCCCTCCTCTTTCATTTCTCATTTTATTTATTTGAGCCTTCTCTCTTTTTTTCTTGGTGAGTCAATTTTGTTTATCTTTCTAAAGAACCAGCTCTTGGTTTCATTAATGTTTTCTTTTTTTTTTTTAGTCTCTATTTCATTTTTTTTTTTATTAATGTTATGATAGATTACAAGCTTGTGAGACTTCAGTTGTACATTTTTGTTAGTCATGTTGTGGGTACACCACTTCCCCCTCCGTACCCTCCCCCCACCCCCCCTTTTCCCTGGTAACCACCGATCAGATCTCCTTATCAATATGCTAATTTCCACCTATGAGTGGAGTCATATAGAGTTCGTCTTTCTCTGACTGACTTATTTCGCTTAACATAATGCCCTCGAGGTCCATCCACATTGTTGTGAATGGGCCAATTTCGTCTTTTTTTATGGCTGAGTAGTATTCCATTGTGTATATATACCACATCTTCTTTATCCA
This sequence comes from Equus przewalskii, assembly GCF_037783145.1. Classification (NCBI taxonomy): domain Eukaryota; kingdom Metazoa; phylum Chordata; class Mammalia; order Perissodactyla; family Equidae; genus Equus; species Equus przewalskii. The sequence continues at coordinate 53,383,318 of NC_091834.1, read as the reverse complement.
GTCATCAGTTTCTGGGCATGTAGGCTGGTTCCACGTCTTGGCTATTGTAAATAATGCTGCGATGAACATAGGGGTGCAACGGACTCTTGAGATATCTGTTATCAGGTTCTTAGGATAGATACCCAGTAATGGGATGGCTGGGTCATAGGGTATTTCTATTTTTAACTTTTTGAGAAATCTCCATACTGTTTTCCATAGTGGCTGTACCAGTTTGCATTCCCACCAACAGTGTATGAGGGTTCCTCTTTCTCCACAACCTCTCCAACATTTGTCGTTCTTGGTTTTGGATGTTTTTGCCAATCTAACGGGGGTAAGGTGATATCTTATTGTAGTTTTGATTTGCATTTCCCTGATGATTAGCGATGATGAACATCTTTTCATGTGTCTATTGGCCATATTCATATCTTCTTTTGAGAAATGTCTGTTCATGTCCTCTGCCCATTTTTTGATTGGGTTGTTTGTTTTTTTGTTGTTAAGCAGTGTGAGTTCTTTGTATATTATGGAGATTAACCCTTTGTCGGATATGTGGCTTGTAAATATTTTTTCCCAATTAGTGAGCTGTTTTTTTGTTTCAATTCTGTTTTCCCTTGCCTTGAAGAAGCTCTTTAGTCTGATTAAGTCCCATTTGTTTATTCTTTCTATTGTTTCCCTCAACTGAGGAGTTACAGTGTCCGAAAAGATTCTTTTGAAACTGATGTCAAAGAGTGTACTGCCTATATTCTCTTCCAAAAGACTTATTGTCTCAGGCCTAATCTTTAGGTCATTGATCCATTTTGAGTTTATTTTGGTGTGTGGTGAAAAAGAATGGTCAATTTTCAATCTTTTGCATGTGGCTGTCCAGTTTTCCCAGCACCATTTGTTGAAGAGACTTTCTTTTCTCCATTGTAGGCCCTCTGCTCCTTTGTCGAAGATTAGCTGTGCATAGATGTGTGGTTTTATCTCTGGGCTTTCAATTCTGTTCCACTGATCTGTGGACCTGTTTTTGTACCAGTACCATGCTGTTTTGATCACTGTAGCTTTGTAGTATGTTTTGAAATCGGGGATTGTGATTCCGCCGGCATTGTTTTTCTTGCTCAGGATTGCTTTAGCAATTCGCGGTCTTTTGTTCCCCCATATGAATTTTAGGATTGTTTGTTCAATTTCTGTGAAGAATGTTCTTGGGATTCTGATTGGGATAGCATTGAATCTGTATATTGCTTTAGGTAGTATGGACATTTTAACTATGTTTATTCTTCCAATCCATGTACAAGGAATGTTTTTCCATCTCTTTATGTCATCGCCTATTTCTTTCAAGAAAGTCTTGTAGTTTTCATTGTATAGATCCTTCACTTCCTTGGTTAAGTTTATCCCAAGGTATTTTATTCTTTTCGTTGCGATTGTGAATGGGATAGAGTTCTTGAGTTCTTTTTCTGTTAGTTTATTGTTAGTGTATAGAAATGCTACTGATTTATGCACGTTAATTTTATACCCTGCTACTTTGCTGTAGTTGTTGATTATTTCTAATAGTTTTTCTGTGGATTCTTTGGGGTTTTCTATGTATAAGATCATGTCGTCTGCAAACAACGAGAGTTTTACTTCTTCATTACCTATTTGGATTCCTTTTATTTCTTTTTCCTGCCGAATTGCTCTGGCCAGCACCTCCAGTACTATGTTGAATAGGAGTGGTGAAAGTGGGCACCCTTGTCTTGTTCCTGTCCTCAGAGGGATGGCTTTCAGCTTTTGTCCATTGAGTATGATGTTGGCTGTGGGTCTATCATATATGGCCTTTATTATGTTGAGGTACTTTCCTTCTATGCCCATTTTACTGAGGGTTTTTATCATAAATGGGTGTTGGATCTTGTCGAATGCTTTCTCTGCATCTATTGAGATGATCATGTGGTTTTTGGTTTTCATTTTGTTGATGTAGTGTATCACGTTGATTGACTTGTGGATGTTGAACCATCCCTGTGTCCCTGGTATAAATCCCACTTGATCATGGTGTATAATCTTTTTGATGTATTGCTGTAATCGGTTTGCCAAAATTTTGTTGAGGATTTTTGCATCTATGTTCATCAGTGATATCGGCCTGTAGTTCTCCTTCTTTGTGTTGTCCTTGTCAGGTTTGGGGATCAGAGTGATGTTGGCTTCATAGAATGTGTTAGGGAGTTCTCCATCTTTCTCAATTTTCTGGAACAGTTTGAGGAGAATAGGTATTAAGTCTTCTTTGAATGTTTGGTAGAATTCTCCAGAGAAGCCGTCTGGTCCTGGACTCTTGTTTTTGGGGAGGTTTTTGATTACCGTTTCTATTTCCTTACTTGTGATTGGTCTATTCAGATTCTCCATTTCTTCCTGATTCAGTTTGGGGAGATTGCAGGAGTCTAGGAATTTGTCCATTTCTTCCAGGTTGTTCAATTTGTTGGCATATAGTTTTTCATAGTATTCTCTTATGATCTCTTCTATTTCATTGGTATCTGTTGTGATTTCTCCTCTGTCATTCCTGATTTTATTAATTTGCGATTTCTCTCTTCTTTTCTTGGTGAGTCTGGCTAGGGGTTTGTCAATTTTGTTAATTCTTTCGAAGAACCAACTCTTTGTTTCATTGATCCTTTCTATTGTCTTTTTTGTTTCAATATCGTTTATTTCTGCTCTTATTTTTATTATTTCCCTCCTTCTACTGACTCTGGGCTTTGTTTGTTCTTCTTTTTCTAGTTCTGTTAGGTGTCGTTTGAGGTTGCTTACGTGAGCTTTTTCTTGTTTAGTGAGGTGAGCCTGTATTGCGATGAATTTCCCTCTTAGGACTGCTTTTGCTGCATCCCAAATGATTTGGTATGTCGTGTTCTCATTTTCATTTGTCTCCAGATAATATTTGATTTCTTCTTTAATTTCCTCAATGATCCATTGTTTGTTGAGAAGCGTGTTGTTTAGTCTCCACATTTTTGCACCTTTCTCTGCTTTTTTCTTGTAGTTGATTTCTAGTTTAATAGCATTATGATCAGAAAAGATGCTTGATATTATTTCAACTCTCTTGTATTTATTGATGTTTGCTTTGGTTCCCAAAATATGGTCAATCCTTGAGAATGTTCCATGTGCACTTGAGAAGAATGTGTAACCTGCTGTTTTTGGATGAAGTGTTCTATATATATCTATTAAGTCCATCTGGTCTAATTTTTCATTTAATTCTATTATTTCCTTGTTGATTTTCTGTCTGGATGTTCTGTCCATTGGTGTTAATGGTGTGTTGAGGTCCCCTACTATTATTGTATTGTTGTTGATGTCTTCTTTTAGTTCTATTAAGAGTTGCTTTACAAATTTTGGTGCTCCTGTGTTGGGTGCGTATATATTTATAAGTGTTATGTCTTCTTGGTGGAGAGTCCCTTTTATCATTATATACTGTCCCTCTTTATCTTTCTTTATCTGTTTTGTTTTGAAATCTACCTTGTCTGATATTAGTATAGCGACACCTGCTTTCTTTTGTTCATTATTAGCTTGGAGTATTGTTCTCCATCCCTTCACTCTGAGTCTGTGTTTGTCTTTGGGGCTGAGGTGTGTTTCCTGGAGGCAGCATATTGTTGGATCTTGTTCTTTGATCCATCCTGCCACTCTATGTCTTTTGATTGGGGAGTTCAATCCATTTACATTTAGAGTGATTATTGAGACGTGGGGGCCTACCACTACCATTTTGTGTCTTGTTTTCCGGTTTTCTTCAGTTTCCTTTGTTTCTCGTCCCATGGTTTAATCTGTTCTGATGTAGAGCTGCTACTCTCTGTTGTTGTCCTTCTACTTATCTCCTCTGCTCTTGGTTTTGTAGCCCCTTTCCTTTTTTGGATTTTTCAGGAATGAGGGTTTTCCTGAGGATTTCCTGAAGAGGAGGTTTTGTGGCAATGAACTCCCTTAATTTTTGTTTATCTGGGAAAGTTTTTATTTCTCCATCGTATTTGAAGGATATTTTCGCTGGGTAGAGAATTCTCGGCTGTAGATTTTTGTCCTTCAGATTTTTGAATATATCATTCCACTCTCTTCTAGCCTGTAAAGTTTCTGCTGAGAAATCTGCTGATAGCCTGATGGGGGTTCCTTTGTAGGTTAGTTTCTTTAGCCTGGCTGTCCTTAATATTTTCTCCTTGTCGTTGACTTTTGCTAGCTTCACTACTATATGCCGTGGAGTTGGTCTTCTTGCATTGATAAAGTTTGGAGATCTATTGGCTTCTGTCACCTGAAGATCCATCTCCCTCACCAGATTTGGGAAGTTCTCAGCCATTATTTCTTTGAATAGGTTTTCTGCCCCTTTCTCCTTCTCTTCTCCCTCTGGTATACCTATAATCCTTACGTTGCATCTCCTAATTGTGTCTGATAATTCTCGGAGAGTTTCTTCATTTCTTTTAAGTCTTGCTTCTCTCTCCTCCTCTGCCTGCAACAATTCTATATTGCCATCTTCCAAATTGCTAATTCTTTCCTCCATATTATCAGCCGTACTGTTCAGAGCATCTAGATTTTTCTTAATCTCCTCTATTGTGTTCTTCATTTCCAATATTTCTGTTTGGTTCTTCTTTATCGTATCAAACTCTTTTGTGACATAGCTCCTGAACTCGTTGAGTTGTCGGTCAGAATTCTCTCTTAACTCATTGAGAATCCTAATGATGGCTGTTTTGAAGTCATCATCATTTAGGTTATATATCTCATTTTCTTTGGGATTGTTTTCTGTGTATTTGTTACTTTCTTTCTGTTCTGGAGATTTAATGTATTTTTTCATATTGCTTGATGATGTTGATTTGTGCCTCCGCATGGAGATAGAGTTTAGTTGCTCCTTTCACCTGTTTCAGCTGCTGCGGTGGGGGAGCAGCTGTTTATACTTCACCAACCAGGAACCCTATCCGTAGTTGCTAACTGGGCCTGGGCCCCTCTTCGTAGCCACAGTGGCCCTTTGGATTCCCTCCTCTGCCGTGGGGGCCGTCACAGGGGGGCTTCAGGCTGCAGGTGCCTACTGTTGTTGCCCACCTAGATGCGTTCTCTCCTTGGGGTCTGCAACGGTGTTATGGGCTTTTCCAGCGGCCAGGGGTGGGATCACTTATATTTGTCGCTCCGTTGCTGTCGGCACCCACCAAATCTCACTTGTCCTCTATGGGTCGCAGGAGAGCTATTGGCATCTTCTACAGTCTGTGGTTAGTACACCTAGCTATGCTGCTTTTGCCCTGGGGTCTTCCAGCCTTGTGGCTGGCGGCTGGGTGCCTTCTACTGGTGCTGTGCAGAGGCTTTCTCTAAGGCTGCTGTGAGCCTGTAGGGTTTCCCCCTAGGCTACTAAGCTGGGTCTCTGGAACTCTCTCCAGCCCCAGCCCTCTCCGAGATCTCCGGCAATCCCTAGCCTCACGGGGTGGGCAATGGCAGCTGGGGGTCGCCCCACCCTCTGGGCTTCTGTCCGGGCCTCTGCCGGGAGCCCTGAATGCTGGGCGTGGCCCCTCTGCTAATGGCAGACAGAGAGTTTTGTCTGCTGCCTGGCGGAGCTCCGGCGCTTCCCCTCCGGGTCGCCGAACCGGTCTTTGAAAGTTCCCCGCCCCGGTCCTCTCCGAGATCTCTGGCAATCCCTAGCCCCACGGGGCAGGCAACGGCAGCTGGGGGTCGCCCCGCCCTCTGGGATTCTCTCCAGGCCTCTCCCGGAGCCGTGAGTGCTCAGCGTGGCCCCTCTGCTAACGGCAGACAGAGAGTTTTGTCTGCTGCCCGGGCGGAGCTCCGGCGCTTCCCCTCCGGGTCGCCGAACCGGCCTTTGAAAGTTCCCCCAGCCCCGGTCCTCTCCGAGATCTCCGGCAATCCCTAGTCCCACGGGGCGGGCAACGGCAGCTGGGGGTCACCCCGCCCTCTGGGCTTCTGTCCGGGCCTCTGCCGGGAGCCCTGAATGCTGGGCGTGGCCCCTCTGCTAATGGCAGACAGAGAGTTTTGTCTGCTGCCTGGCGGAGCTCCGGCGCTTCCCCTCCGGGTCGCCGAACCGGCCTTTGAAATTTCCCCCGCCCCGGTCCTCTCCGAGATCTCCGGCAATCCCTAGCCCCACGGGGCGGGCAACGGCAGCTGGGGGTCGCCCCGCCCCCTGGGATTCTCTCCGGGCCTCTCCCGGAGCCGTGAGTGCTCAGCGTGGCCCCTCTGCTAACGGCAGACAGAGAGTTTTGTCTGCTGCCCGGGCGGAGCTCCAGCGCTTCCCCTCCGGGTCGCCGAACCGGCCTTTGAAAGTTCCCCCAGCCCCGGTCCTCTCCGAGATCTCCGGCAATCCCTAGTCCCACGGGGCGGGCAACGGCAGCTGAGAGACCTCCGTGCCCTCCGTGTTTCTCTCTGGGACCCTCCGGGTGCCCTGAGCACCAGGCGTCTCCCCGCCAATGGCGGGGAGAGACTCTCCCCGTGGGCTCAGGTGTGCAACTCCAAAGTTTCCCTCTGCGTTTAGGAGTAATTGCGGGGGGTTTAGGTAGGGTTCTGGTCACCTGTTTCCACCGTCGCTCCTCTGTTGTGTTCTCGCTCCTGCCCTAGATGTGCGTGGATCCTCTGGGGTCGCCCGTTGGAAGAAAGCCGCTTGCGGGTACTAGGCTGCCCGTCGGGGTCGGAGAGTTTTCACCTATTTCCACATCCTCCCGGAGGAAAGTCCATCTGCCTTCCGATGTATAGTCGCGTGGGTGTCTCAGACGTCCTGAGATGCTGTCTGGATATCCTTTGTCAAGCGATAAGTGTCCAAATAATTGTAGACTCAAAGGGCGAGAGACAAAGAGGACTACTCACGGCGCCATCTTGGCTCTCTCCTCTCAGTCTCTATTTCATTTATTTCTGCTCTGATTTTTATTATTTCCTTCCTTCTGCTGATTTTGGGATTTGTTTGTTCTTCTTTTTCCAGTACCCTTAGATGTGCTGTTAGATTGTTTATTTGGGGTTGTTCTTCTTTGTTGAGGTAGGCCTGAATTGCTATAAACTTCCTTCTTAGAACTGCTTTTGCTGTATCCCATAGATTTTGGCATGTCATATTTTCATTTTCATTTGTCTCCAGGAATTGTTTGATTTCTCCTTTGATTTCTTCATTTACCCAATTGTTGTTCGGTAGCCTTTTGTTTAATCTCCACATTTCTGTGGCTTTTCTGGTTTTCTTCCTGTAGTTGATTTCTAGTTTCATACCTTTGCGGTCAGAAAAGATGCATGGTATTATTTTGATCTTCTTAAATTTATTGAGACTTGTTTTGTGGCCTATTATGTGATCAATCCTGGAGAATGTTCCATGTGCATTTGAAAAGAATGTATATTCTGTGGTTTTTGGATGGAATGCTGTATATAAATCCACTAAGTCCATCTGGTCAAATGTGTCATTTAAGGCCAGTGTTTCCTTATTGATCTTCTGTTTGGATGATCTATCTATTGGTGTAAGTGGAGTGTGAAAGTCCCCTACTATTATTGTGCTACTGTCTATTTCTCCTTTTATGTCTGTTAATAATTGCTTTATATATTTAGGTGTTCCTATGTTGGGTGCATAGATATTTACAATTGTTACATATTCTTGTTGGATTGTTCCCTTTATCATTATGTAGTGCCCTTCTTTGTCTCCTGTTACAGTTTTTGTTTTTAAGTCTATTTTGCCTTATATAAGTATTGCTACCCCTGCTTTCTTTTCTTTTCCTTTTGCATGGAATATCTTTTTCCATGCTTTTACTTTGGGTTTGTTAGTGTCTTTAGGTCTGAAGTGTGTCTCTTGTATGCAGCATATATCTGGGTCTTGTTTTTTTATCCAATTGGCCACCCTAAGCCTTTTGATGGGAGTATTTAGTCCAATGACATTTAAAGTAGCTATTGATAAATATATATTAATTGCCATTTTGTTACTTTTTTTTCTGGGTGTTTTAGTAGCTCTTCTCTGTTCCTTTCTTTTTCTCTTGCTCTCTTCCCTTGTGGTTTGATGGCTTTCTTTAGTAATATGTTTGATTTCTTTTGTCTTACTTATTTGCTTACTTATAGATTTCTGATTTGTGATTACCATGAGGAACCTATATAATATTCTATGTATGTAACAGGCTATATTGAGTTCATAGACTCTTTAGCTTAACCTCTTTTTAAAAGTTCTACTTTTTCATTCCTCTCCTCCTATATTTCATGTTTTTGAAATCATATGTAATATCTTGTTTTGTGTATATCTATCCATTACCCTCTTATCATTGAAATAAGTAACTTTAATGCTTTTGTCTTTTAACCTTCATCTTATCTTCACAGGTGGTTGATTTGCTACCTTTACTATATTTTTACCTTTACCAGTGATTTTATTGCCTGGTTTTTTTGGGGGGATTGTTCTTTTAATAATTTTTTAATCCCTATTTGTGGTCATTGCTTTCCCACTTAAATAAGTCCCTTCAGCATTTCTTGTAGAACTGGTTTCTTGGTGATAAACTCCTTTAATTCTTGCTTGTCTGGGAAGCTCTTTATCTCTCCTTGCCTTCTGAATGACAACCTTGTTGGACAGAGTATTCTTGGCTGTAAGTTTTTCCTTTTAGCACTTTAGGTATGTCATGACGTTCTCTTCTTACCTGTAGGGTTTCAGCTGAGCAGTCTGCTGATAGCCTTATGGGGCTTTCCTTTGTATGTCACTTGTTGCCTTTCCCTTGCCACTTTTAGGATTCTCTCTTTAATTTTGGACACTTTAATTATAATGTGTCTTGGTGTGGGCCTCTTTGGGCTTATCTTGTTTGGCACTCTCTCTGCTTCCTGTACTTGAATGTCAGTTTCCTTCCTTAGATTAGGAAAATTTTCATCTATTATTTCTTCAAATAAGTTTTCTGCCCCTTTGTGTCTCTCTTCTCCTTCTGGGGCACCTATAATATGAATGTTAGTGTGCTTGATATTGTCCCAGATTTCCCTTAGACTGTTCTCATTCTTTTTAATTCTTTTTTCTTTTTTCTGTTCAGCTTGTCTGATTTCCTCTAGTCTTTCATCTAGCTCACTGATCTGTTCTTCTGTGTCCTCTACTCTGCCTTTGAGTCCCTCTAGTGAATTTTTCATTTCCAGTATTGTAGTCTTCATTTCTGATTGGTTTTTTATATTTTCCAGTTCTTTGTTGATGAGCTCACTGTGTTCATCCAGTCTTCTCTTAATATCTGTGAGCATCCTTATGAGATTTTGTTTGAACTCTTTGTTGGGTAGGTCACTTATTTCTGTTTCATTTAGTCCTTTTTCTGGGGTTTTGTCCTGTTCCTTTGCTTGGAATGTATTCCATTGCCTCCTCATTATGCCTCTTCCTCTGTGCTTACTTCTATGTATTAGGTGAGTTGGCTATGTCTCCTGATCTTGGAGAAGTGGCCTTATGTAAGGGATGCCTTTTGAAGCCCAGCAGTGTTCTTCCCTTCATTACCATCCAAAAGATCCAGGAGTGATCCCTTTGTGGGCTACTTGTGTCCTTCTGCTATGGCAGGGTTGCTCTTAATGCAGGTACCCAGGGAGTCTAGTCTTTCCTTCCCTGGCCAGCTGTTTGTAAATCCAGTTTGAGGAGCCTCAGCACCGTTGGGTACAAGGTCTAACAGAAAACTCCTGTTGCAGTTTTCCTGTTAATTGGGTAGGTACCCAGTCTAGCTGGTTGCTAGGCTCAGGAGCTTACAGTTGCTATTGGCCTCAGGTCTACAAGGCTGTTGTGAGTTCTCTTAGGAGTGCAGCTGAGTGGGGTTGGCCCTAGGCATGGGAACACTCAATTGTTTCAGGCTTTGGAAGGTGGGGCTGATCCTTTTTATGGCTATTTGTGAAGCACAGGTCTCCTGCTGCTGAGAAGCCTCACCCTGCACAGGACCACACACGCTGTCAACACAGCCCTGGTCTATGCATGCTTCCAAACCCCCTGGAGCATACCCCGATGCCCCACTGCAGAGGCCCCCACCTCTCCACCAATGCCCCCTACAGTTCACCTGGTCCTCACACAGGCCCTGCCCCACAGAGGTGGACACACTTACCTGCCTGTAGAGGATCAAGGCACCCAGTCAATGCAGACTGACAAGAAGACTGAGGGCTTGCTGTTGGGTGGGGTGGGTCCCTAGGGCGGCTGCCTGCCCTGGCTGAACTGTATTAAATCTGTGCTCTAGTGGGTGTGGCAGCCCCCTGGGCTAACAGCCCCAGAGAAGAACCTCAATGGCGTCTCCTGGGGTCTGTGTCAGCACGCCTGGACCAGGTCAGAACAATGGACCCTACCAATGTCTCAGTCCCCAGAGAGGTCCTGCCTCTCACTGAGATGCCCCCACAGCCCACCAGGTGAGTCTCTTTTTGCCAAAGGACTGTCAGCCTTCTCTCTGGTGATTTTAGGTTGCTGAGATGGGTGAGTTTGTGCTTGGGCCCTTTAAGACCTGGGTCTTTTTGGCTTTCAGCCAATAACTTTTCTGAGGGTATTCCCCGCTGCAGTTAATAGCCAGTGAAGCCAGATAGTAAGACTCTCATCTCAGTTGTGCTGAGTCTGAAGGATGCTTATGGCAGTATTGGCCTCTGCTCTGGACCTCACTACTCCAGGGAGGGCTGGGTACCTTAGGGTGGCTCCCACCTGGCCGACTGAGAAACTCTGTGGCTTCCAAAGGTGACTTTTTTCTCTCCAGCAGGAATTTCTGCCCCTTCCATCTTAGTCAGGACTGTCCCTTGTTGTGGGGGTCCTTTTAATCCAGTTTTCAGTTTTCTATCCAGGGTACTTTTTCCAAAAATAGTTTTAACCTTGTTGTGTTCGTGGGAGGAGATGAGTTCAGGGTCTGCTTACACCGCCATCTTGACGAGATCTCTCTCTAACATTTCATGATTCGAAAAATGCAACTTGAAGCTTGAACCATATGAAATTGCTAGTTTCACCTGTGTTTGACCTAAAAAATGGTAGTATGTATGATTCAACCTAATACTGTTCAAAGGTTGGGAGTAGAAAGAGAGGGAGGGAGGAGAGTTCATTTACTGATTCTTTTTTTCTCTTTTCATTGAGAACATGTACGCAAACTGAATAAAATGTTCAGTGTGGTTCAGAATCACATTGTTGATTCTAAACATGAAGGTGCCTGCTCTTCCTGCTTCAGTGAAAGAGTTTGATAAACTCATTCTGTTTGAGAGGCATTTCTAACTCCTACTTAAATGAACAAACCAGAAACCTGATTTATAATACTTGCATTTTCAGTCTTAGAATTGGTCATCTTTTATTCTTGTTTTAAAGGCTCTGAATCCGCTAAGAGAAGCTACACCAATATGTCTGAAAAAAATACTCTCCTTTCATTTACATGTTAAACTATTTAAATCAACCACAGAGTAAAAGAAAAGTCAGTTAGTTTGTGTTATTCTTTCCTCTCTGTAGCCCCTCTGCTACTACAGACTATAGAAATTTATGTCTTTCTCATCTGTTTCAACTCAGCAAATGCCCTGTGGGTCAGCTCTGGAAAAGAGGCCGACTTCCCCTAGCATCATTTTGCTAAAGGAATTGCAGAGCTCTTCCTGGAGGTGACATGCTTTGGGTTCTTTAACACCCACATTAATAATAAAAGATGATATCTGCTATTTAAAGGACTCCTGTTAAGGACACATTTCTGGATTAAAAATTAAATTCCATCTAATCTTTTGGTTAGCTCCATTCTCCCCAGAGACTGTCTTCAATAAAATGTATTTGATTTGCTAAAGCTCTGTAGCATTTTCTTGCTAACAGCTAAAATTAGGACTTTCTGAGGGGGTGAGGGGAAGCCAACAGGAGAGAAGAAGGAGATGAAATTTCAGATACCCTTTAGGAACTTGTTCCAATTTATTGTAATCAGATTTTGCTTTCTTTTACTTTTTCTTTCTTTCTTTTGAAGACAACTGGACTTAGAAGCAGGAATTTCTATATAGTATTGTTTTGAAGTAATTTTCATTTGTCTCTTCTTGCCAAAATGGAGACCCTGTTTATGGGAATACTATCTTTGGAATTTCTGGTTGGAGCATTGAAAAACCAAAACAGAAATTTTAACTGGGTTTGATACCTTTACCTTCCACATAAATTAAAAAATCTTATTTCTTATTTTACTGCCTTCTTCACGGGTTTTTCTTTTCAGTTTCTACCCTATTGAGAGTCTTTTACAGCATGAGGTGTGATAAGTATGATTTAGCCATGTAAAGGAGAGGGGATATTATTTACAGTAATTATTTTTTTTCTGCATATATAATATTAGTTTAAGAATCTTAATACACATTCTAGCTAGTTTTGTTTGCAAGTACTAGTGTCTTTATTTTTACAAAGACAGAAAAGCACAGAGAAGTTAGGCATCTTTCCTAGGGTTTCAGGTAGAATCATTAATAGTTACGGAAATGGAATTTGGAAGGCAAATTATTCCAAAAGACAGTGGGCCATCAAATATACTCATAGAATAATAGAATTCAAAGGCTCTTAAACGTTGTGTAGTTAAAAGCTCAGATTGAGGGGCTGGCTCTGTGGCTGAGTGGTGAAGTTTGCATGCTCTGTTTTGGCAGCCCAGGGTTCACCAGTTTGGATCCTGAGCGTGGACTTACACGCTGCTCATCAAGCCATGCTGTGGTGGCGTCCCACATAGTAGAATTAGAATGACTTGCATCTAGGATATACAACTATGTACTGCAGCTTTGGGGAGAAGGGGGGTCGGAAAGAGAGGAAGATTGGCAACAGATGTTAGCTCAGGGCCAATCTTCCTCACCAAAAAAAAGCTCAGATTGAGTCAACTTTTAATTTCTTCTCTAACATCCTGGTTTGGTGTTTGTCTTATCTTTACTGACCCTTTTGCTTCTGGGGTAGCCTATTCTACGTGATGAATCACAAAGCAAAAGATCAAAGTATCGCAGCCACATATGTGAGTATCTGCACAAGTGATTGCACCAGCCAGTTTGCTTATATGCAGTCTACACAGAGACCTGGACAAGAGGCCCCAAATTGGAGATGGATTCCCTTGGACTCATTTTTTTTTATTTTGGCAAAATGAACACACCATGAAATTTATCATTTTGATCACCTTTACATGTTCAGTTCAGTGGTATTAATCGTATTCACATTATTGTGCAACCATCACCATCATCCACTTCCAGAAATTTTTTACCTTACTAAATAAAAACTCCGTACCAATTAAGCAGTAACTCCTCACTTTCTCCTTCCCTCCAGCCCCTGGCCACCACCATCCTATTCTAGGTAACTCATATAAATGGAATCATAAATATTTGTACTTTTGCGTATGGCTTATTTCACTTAGCATAATGTCTTCAAGGTTTATCCATGTTGTAGCATGTGTCAGAGATGGATTCCTTTTTTTCTTTTTTGAGGAAGATTGGCCCTGAGCTAACATCTGCCACCAATCCTCCTCTTTTAGATGAGGAAGACTGGCCCTGAGCTAACATCTGTGCCCATCTTCCACTATTTTATATGTGGGATGCCTGCAACAGTATGGCTTGATAAGTGGTGCATAGGTCTGAGCCTGGGATCCAAATTGGCAAATGCCAGGCTGCTGAAGTAGAATGTGTGAACTTAACCACTATGCCAATGGTCTGGCCCCATTGATTCCTTTTTAAGGTTGAATAATACTCCATTGTATGTACCTATCACATTTTGTTAATCCGTTCATCTGTCAACGGTCGCTTCGGTTGCTTCCACTTTTTGGTTACTGTGAATAATGCTGCAAGTATGCATGTACAAATATCTCTTCAAGGCCTTGCTTTCAATTCTTTTGGGTCTATATCCAGTAGTGGAATGGCTGGATCATATGGTCATTCTAAGTTGAACTTTTTGAGGACCCACCATACCATTTTCCACAGTGGCTGTGCCATTTTACATTCCCACAAGCAATGTAAAAATTCTAATTCCTCCACATCCTTGCCCACAGTTGTTTATTTTCTGTTTGTTTGTTTATTGGCAATAGCCATCCAACTGTGTGTGAAGTGTCACATTATTGTGTCCTTAACTTCACTTTGTTTGGCTATGTGGATAGAGCTTCACAGTGCTTTAAAAAAGTTTGATAGTTGGCCACATTGAAGAGCAGGAGCAGAGACAAAATTTCAAATTTCAGTCTTCTCATGAAAAACCAGAAGACCTGGCAGCACTGGGCTCTAACTCTTGAATGACTCTCATTGGCTAGAGTTGAATGGCTGCTGTCCCCTCTGTGTATGGTAGGAAATTAACTCTCAAATTTTCCACAGTCTCCTCCACTCCCTATTGCCACCCTCATTTACACCCTACATGCTAACTTATTTAACTGCCTAAGCTTATACTTATTTGAGTTTGCAACCAGTTTCCAAGCTTCAGAGTATTAAAGATAAGATATCTTAAAATATAAAATATAGGACATTCAGTAGGAGGCCTTTATTCTGATTTCTCTTCTTAAGAATGAAGAATAGAGGGGGGCCGGCCTGGTGGTGTAGTGGTTAAGTTCATGCACTCCACTTCGGCAGCCCAGGGTTCGCCAGTTCAGATCCTGGGTGCAGACCTAAACACTGCTCATCAAGCCATGCTGTGGTGGCATCCCATATAGAAGAACTAGAAGGATTTACAACTAGGATATACAACTATGTACTCGGGCTTTGGGAAGAAAAAAAAAAGAGGAATATTGGCAACAGATATTAGCTCAGGGCCAATCTTCCTCACCAAAAAGCAAAAAGAAAAAAAAGAATGAAGAATAGAATCTATTTGAAGAAACAGAAGATAACAGCAATATGAAAAGGTACATATGATATGTTCAACATTCAATCAACAAAAGATACTTATTGAGCACCTATGATGTATCAGGTGTTATTCTAAGCACTTGAAAGACACCAGTGAACAAAATAAGCACAACCCCCTGCCCTGTTCTTGTAACACTTATATTCTAGTAGAAGCTGGGGGCAGAAAATAAGTCATAAGTGTAATTAAATAACTGAATAAGTAAATTATATGTTAAGTAAAAAAAGAAAAAAGCAGGATATAATATTATTAGAATTAATTATACCAGGTAAAAATCATGCACGCTAAAAAAAAAAAAAAAAGGAAATAGCCAAAATCGTATTAATTGAATTAGGGTTTAAGATTTTATATCTTTCTACTGTATTCCAAAATTTCATTGACATTATTTTAATTTGGTAATTTAAAAATAAATTTAGATTTTTGAAAAGAATAAAGAAAAGCAGTCCATTCAGTTGTTGGGCAACAATTTTTTTATCAGACTGAAAATAAATAAGAAGCCATTGTTTGGCCATCTGGTGCCCTAAATTCAGGGCTAGAAATTTTGTTTCTGGGTCCAAAGTTGTGAATATTTATTTTTTCTATGTCAAAGCAATGCAAAAGTTAATATAGCACTTGAGTTTCAGGAAGACCTTATCCTCCAAAGAGAGGGACTCTCAGGGCTCAGAGCCAGTGTATTTTTATTTTTCCAGTGGCATGACACATAATCTGAAATCCACATATATTTGGGTTGTGTGTCTTTAATACTGGTAAAAACGCTGAATCTAGTAGAGCCACTCTTGGCATGTATATTTTTCCTGTTTTTCAATTAACCTCTATAATATCTCCACTTTTAAATCTTTCATAAAAATATTTTTATTGAGGCAGAGTATATTTATAGAGGTGTGTGTATACATGTATACGTATATGCATGTGTATATATACTATGCTTCAAGTCATATATATGTGATGTATACACACATATACACTAAGTGTATGTATATGCACATATATATACATATATGCATATGTATACACATATATAGACATGATTTGATGAATTTTCACAAACTGAATGCTCTGTCATTTGACATTCACACTACTGTTCTTTCTCATCACTTGGTTCCTGAGTTAAATGTCATATCCTCAGAGAGACCTCCTCTAACCACCAATACAAAGCATTAAGTCATTTTCCATCAGCGTGGTTCTCAAAGTATGGTCTGGGGATTCCAATGGTCCTCGAGATCTTTGCAAGGGATCTATGAGGTCAAAACTATTTTCATAACAATACCTAAGTCATTCTTAGTCTTTTCATTCTCATTCCCTTAAGAGCGTCCAGTGGAGTTTTCTAGAGGCCACGTGATGGGTGATTACACCTCTTTGATGACTGAGAATGAAATATGTGCATAATGTTGTGTTTTAAAATTTTTTCAGTTTTCCTTTGTAATATAGTAAATATTGGTAAATGTAACTCACATTGGGGTCCTCAATAATTTTTAAGAATGCAAAGGGTTCCTGAGACCAAAACTTTAAGAACTCTGCTCTGCTGCTTCATCATATTACCCCTTTTAAACAAGCAGTCTGCACAGCCCTTTACCATCAGATGTTTTTCTTATTTTTTTAAACCGTTTACTATAGACCTTTTCCCTAGACTGTTAGCACTATGAAAGCAGAGACTTTTCCCATTTACTGCTATATTTTAGAGTTTCCAATAGGGCCTGGCATGTAATAGTTGCTCAATAAATATTTGTTACTAGAATGAATAGGTGAATGGATAAGGAACAGGAAAAGAAAAAAAAAAATTTTTAAGATAAAAACAACCCCAAAGGTGTATAACAATGTTAAATGTTTTTAGCCAAAGAAAAATAAATTAAAATTAAATTATTAAAAAGATTTAAATTACTGATAAAATTTTAAAAGTGCTAATCCACACGGCTGGTGAGGGTATGAGGCAGGGATTCTCGTTTCCTGCTCATGGGAGTGTCTATTGTTTCATTGTTTTTCAAAAGTCATAACAGCTTTCCTGTGCCTACCCTTTTTGAAGCAATAACTACACTTCTGGTGAGTTTTTAAAGGAAATTACTTGAAATACCAAATGTATTATTTATAGTAGTGAAAAATGGTAAAAAATGAAATGTTCAAAAATGCTTGAATGGTTACGTCAATTATAATATATCTATATAATGAAATATTTTTCAGTCATTGAAAATAACATTTGTAAATCATGTTTAATGGCATAGAGACAGGGTTCTATTTATAATTTAAATGAAAAAAGCATGATTAAAATGTATAAACACTCATCTCAACTATAAAAAGTATGTACTGAAAAATACTGGCATGAAATACATCAAAATTATAATAACGGTTATCACCAGGTGGTAGGATTATGGATTATTTTTATTTCCTTTTTATTTTTCCAGTTTCTTGCAATAAGCTTCCATTATAATAACAAGAAATTTATTTAAACCACAGGACAAATGCTAACAATTTAATAGACAAATAAAATGTTTAAAATTACATCTCAATCATTAAACCATCATAGAGATAAAACTGGAGAGACAAAATGTTATAAAAATCAGGATTGGTGCATATGAGCCAAACTCTGAGTTTGACCTCTGAGCTGAGTGATTTACTAGCAAATCCTTTAAACCCCAAATCTCTGTGTCTTTACCTATAAGATGAGATAGTGAAAGAACCTACCTACGAGGCTGGTTGTCAGGATTAAATCTGATATATAGTTATACGTGTTAGCCCAGTCCTGGCTACCTGGTAACACTCAATAATATTAAGCAGTATTACTGTTATTACAATGTTTAACTACTTCTTCATCTGGATATATTTCAGAAAAGAAATCTAAGATCTCTTGGCTTTAAGATTGCTTAGCCAATCAATAAACATGGGCAAGATCACAGACAGCTGTTTCTCATAGCTCTAGAGTCCCCATGTACTTTGAGAAAATAAACCAAAGATAAAAGGAATATTCAGAACACAAGCCTATGTGGAAATTGGTAAAAGCTGATAAACAAACACCAGTGAGGTGTTACTAGCCTTTAAACTTTAAGGCTTAAAGGTGACTATAAAAGGTAGGCTCAGTGACAGAAAGCTCTGCTTGGGGCAGTTAGCAACTAGGGGAGAGTTTTCTCACTGTCTTGCCTGGGACAGAGTGACAATCCTCTTTGTGTTCTGGATGCAGCTCCTGTCTCCTCCAGTGCCAAGTGCTGGGGGATCCCAAGCCAGCAACCCGGGTGCCATCTTTGACACCTCTCTCTCTCTCTTCTGCAATGTTCAATTTATCTCTAAATCCTGCTGTTTTGACCCCCTAAACATCTCTCACTAATCTGTCCACTTCTCTGTCCTCATTGTCACCACCCTAAAACTGTCATCCCCTCGATTGTCTGCCTTCGGTGTTCCCTCTGCAATCTACTCTCCCTCCTACGACAAGGGTCTGTTAAGAATTCAGTCCCATCACGCCTCTTCTGTGGTGAAAGTCTCTCAATGGTTTCCATTACTATTGCTCTTTGGACGAAGTCTAAACTCCAGCTTTCCTTGGTACTCTCCCTGTCTCTAGTATCTGAACACCCTAATTGTTGAGTTATGTTCAGATCCTTGAAAGCAACAAGCTCTCAGTTCTCTGCTGTCTTCCTGCAATACTCTCCACGCTCAAGCCCTATTCTCTTCCCTCCCCTGACTTATATGCGATGGAGTGAATGTGTTTCCCCAGAATTCCTATGTTGAAGCCTCAACCCCAAATGTGACTGAATTGAGAGATAGGGCTTTTAGGGGGTAATTAAAATTAAATGAAGTCACAAGAATGGGGCTCTGAGCAGAGAGGATTACTGTCCTTGTAAGAAGAGACACTAGAAGCTCCTGCGCTCTCACTGGCTCTGTGTCCCTCCACCTCCCCACCCTTCCATGTGAGGACACAGCAAGAAGGCAGCCAGGAAGAGAACTCTCACCCAAAACCAAATTGGCTGGCACCTTGATCTTGAACTTCCAGCCTCCAGAACTGTGAGAAATAAATTTCTGTTGCTTAAGCCACTCAGTTTACAGTATTTTATTATGGCAATGCAAGCAGATGGATGCACTATACCTTGAACACCAACACTTCTCTCATCTCATCTTTCCAAAGACCTCAGCAGAGGCAATTTTTCTGTGGGACCCCTTCCCTAAACGACCCTCCTGGGTATGGTACCCACCCCCCCCCCCCATGCTCTCAGAGCATCATGTGTTACTACCATCCTATCTTTCATCACAATATTATCACTTCTTGTTGCATATTTGGATTTCCCACTGGTCTAGACACCATGAAGCCAAGAACCCAACTCCGTGTAGCCTCAGGATCTGGCCCTGTGTTTGATATAGTGATGTCTCTATGAATACTTTTTGACTTGATTTAACCGTTTGAAAGCGTGGGCTGTTTTCACTCATTCTATCTTTCCTAGCCATGAAAAATCTGTATTGACATGTTTGAAAAATATATTGAAGAAAGGACCAAGAAATAACAACTTTAAGAGTAGTAAATTAATATATAAGAGAATGGTCTTTTATATGACTTATAAATACCTATTAGACTTAAAACTGAATAAAGAAAGGAATTGTGAAAGGATATCTAAGTCCTTTATAAATCCTCTAAGAATCATGTTACATAGTGGCTAGGGGCAGGGTTTTGGAGTCAGGCAGCCTCCAGTGGGACCCTAGATTGCCATGTACAGGGGTGTGGGATCTTAAGAAACAATTTCTTTGCCACCAATTTCCTCAGTTTTACATTGTGGTTAATAAACAGTACCTGTTTCTTAGAATTGTTGGGAGAATTAAATGAATAAACACAGGTAAAAGTTCTTAGACTAATATATGGCACATCCTAAGTACTTGATAAAGGTTAGCTATTTTAATTTTTTAAATTAGTAAAGCAGGTTCAAAAAAGGGCAAACTGTTGGTTTTGTTCCAATAGGCCACAGATTAAGGGCTGGGACTACACTGTTTAGGCATTGTTAAGAATTATTGATTTCCTTGGGCTTTCTTTCTGAGGTTGCCATCTCCAACACACAATATTTTATTTTATTTATACCCCACTGTGTTCCAAAAAGGATTTCAGGGAGCTTACAGATCAACATAAAATACAACAAGAAACATGAGTTAAAGACAGAATGAAAGAAGAGAGAAAAACAAGAGCGAGGACAAAGCTGGGCTAGGAATAAATCACATATTCCTGAAAATTATGAGCATGTTAAGGCTTAAGATGAAACACCAAATCAAAAGAAGCGAGGGTAAGAATGTTATTTTAATTTCTCTTTCACTCCCCCCCCCCCAGCTTTTCTTCTTTTGTTCTAAAATGATTGAAATGCTATTTTAATTTTTAAAAACCCAAACTAGGTTATTTTCAGCATCAAAATGCGGATGAAGGCTGATCTTCCATATTTTGGTTCGTGAAGCTATATTTAAACCTGTAAATAGACTACATATAAATTAATGGAGATGAAGGAGCTGAGAACTGATTTAAGCACCTATCACCTGCTCCATACCAGTCCAAGCTTTCACCCAAGTTGTTTTTCAATACCGCAACCCTCGGAAGTAATTGAATATCCATTTTACAGACGAGGCACAGAGATGTGAGGTGATTTGCTCAATTTACCATCGTTATAAGCAGTTACAACTCAAACCTACATCTGTCTATGGTGCCTGACCTGCTATCATCTCACCAGGTGCAGATCTTTGAGCGATAATGCACACCTTTGCCCAAAGACATCAGAGCGGTTCTCGGTCCTTTGAACACTCAGCTTCTTGGTTTCGTTTTCCTATTGAGAGACTTTCTTGCTAAGCGGTGTATATCATTTCTTGGTTTTGTTTACATACTCTTCTGCAATACTGCAGAAGAGAAATTCAGGGGTGGTTGGGGAGAAACTCTTAGCAAAGATACGCAGGGCTACAGGAATCACTCAGAAGTTTCCAGATCATCTTGCCGAAGTGTAAGAAAAAACCAAAACAGGTGTCAGAGAAACTAACGGATGTTAAGATTTAAAAGTAAATATGGTGGAGTTAAAAAATCTATGCCAGGATCAGGAAGATCTTTAGAAGTGTACTTAGAGCCAAGAGAGAAATGAAGATGTGAAAGTCATGAATGTTCATTTTATTCACATCTGAACACCAGGAATGACTGTAACTGGAAGCATGAACACTTCTTCCTCCCACAAGTAACTTAGACTCAAAAAACGCAAAGAAGGAAAAAGAGAAAATTGAGATAACTCTAATCATTCCTTCTCATCACCCTCCTCTTTCCCCCATAAAATAGAAGATTGTCATTAATTTATTATTATGCAGGAGGAGTTTGATTCAGCTTGTGAAATACCAAGTCTAACCATATTAACAATGCTTAGTTCAGTTCTCTGAGTAGTCAATGATTTTTTTTCTTTGCTTTTTATTTTTTCATGACTGTAACTTTGCACACGGCTTTCAATCTGTCTTGATGGTGCTATTCCTCCCTTTATCCACTATCCTGAAAAATTCTTATGCCTCCTTTAAGTTTTAGCTGAAACAGAAAAGATTGGACATGCACCACACTTTTTATTACAAATCCCTTGGGTTGGGGATAAGGCAGGACTTGACAAACTATGGCCAAGTCCAGCCGGCTGCCTGTTTGTGTAAATAAAAATTTAGCGGGCCACAGCCATGCTCATTCGTTTGCGTATTGTCTGGGGCTGCTTTTGGCATGGTTGAGTGGCTGTGACAGGGACCATCTGGCCCGCAAGGTCTAAAATATTACTCTCACCCTTTACAGAAAAAGTTTGCCAACCCTAGGGTAAGGAGGGAGAGACTTTTATTTCTTATTTTTACTTGTCAAAGGACAAAACAAAACAAAACTACGTGATGGGGGTGGTGTTTTATTTCTGGTGTGCTTTTCTACGTTATATGAATTTTCTCTAAAAACATATTTACAATTAAAAAATATTTTTTAAAGATTTGGCTCAAATGGTATCTCATCTGTGAAGCCTTCTGTTCTGGTCGGCACCATATATGTTTCCGCGGCAGCGTTCTACTTTTCCATATTGGTTACACCGCGTGGCAATTACGGCTTCCGTGTCTGTCTCTCAGACAAGCCCAGGAACTGCATCACGACAGAGAGACTGGGCTGAGTCTTTTTCTAGGGACTAACCCAGAATACAAAGATTTTATGGCACAATGAGAGAAACTACTTCCTCACTTTTATAGTTTACAGAGTATTCTCATGATTATCTTCTTATTTTTACTGAAATATCACCTAAATAGAAAAGGCTTCTCTGAACACTCCATATAAAAAAGCAACTCATTACACTCCAAAATTATTTATTTATATTTATTTATTTATTTTTTGTGCACTTAAGCAAAATTTTTTTCAGCTTTGTTGAGGTATAATTCACAAATAAAACTGTAAGATCTGGAAAGTAAAAAACATGATGATTTGTATACGTATACATTGTGAGAGGAGTCACTCCACTGAGGTAATTAACACATCCATAACTTCACATATTTACCTTGTTTGAAGAAGTTTAAATTGATTGCCTATAGTCACATTGACTGTAATGGTTGAATCAAGGAATAATACATGGGGACCACAACAGACAAGAAGCAGGGAAGGAGGAGAAAACAGAAGAAATAAATTAATGTTCTTTGAGGACAAATGTGTTAGGAGGAGCATTTGGCTAAAAAAATAGAAAATGAAAACCACCTATGTCTTAATATTAAGAGTAGTGGTAACAGTACCAGCAACACCATTATTTCATAGAGTCTAAGTAGATACTGAGTGTAAGATGCTCCTTTATTTTATGTACTGCTAAGAAAGAAAAATATTTCCAGTTAAGCTGTGATACGCCATTGATTAGTAGATGCGTCCTAATTTCAAAGTTGCTGAACAGAAAAAAATGTGTTCGAACAATGTAATAAAGTCTTCTGCCCCGCTGCCCCACCAGCAACAACTACTATTTCTCAGTTGCCTACCGGCTTTCACAAGTGTTCTGAAAGTTTTCAATCCTTATAACAATCTCTACTTTATAGAAGAGGAAACTAAGTGTTGCAGCAGCCAAGGCATTTTCTCAAGATCCCATCATTAATCTGAGACTTAGAGTCCAAGACTGCCACAGCCATTTGATGGAAATCCAACAGCAAGATATTACCTTAGCAGTACGGACTTCAATTAATCTTTTAAAAAATTTATTAACAAGTATTTAATGATCGTCTCCATAAAATAAGGATTGTTTTAAAAAATTATAATATTGTTATACTAAAAATTAACAATTATCCCCTTATATCACTTGATATTCAATCAAATTTCAAGTCTTTGATTTAAAAATTTTAAAATAACTTTGAGATATAATTCATATATCATAAAATTCATCCTTTTGAAGTGTATAATCCAATGATTTGTTTAGTATACTCACAAAGTTGTGCACTATTTAATCACCACTATCTAATTTCAGTGCATTTTTATCACCCCTAAAAGAAACATCTCATGCCCATTAGCAGTCACTCTCCATTTAACCACAAATACCCCAATCCTAGGCAAACATTAATCTATTTTTTTTTTGTCTCTATGGATTTACTTATTCTGGACATTTCATATAAATGAAATCATGAAATATCTGGCCTTTTGTGTCTGGCTTCTTTGCTTAGCATGTTTTCAAGGCTCATGCATGTTATAGCATGTATCAGCACTTCATTCCTTTTTGTGGCTGAATATCATTCCATCGTATGGATATGCCACATTTTGTTTATCCATTCACCAGTTAATGGACATTTGCGTTGTTTCTACTTTTTGGCTATTGTGAATACTGCTTATGAACGTTTGTGTGTGAGTTCTCTGTGGATGTATGTTCTCAATTCTTTTGGGTATATACATAGGCATGAGACTGCTGGGTCATATGGTAACACTATGTTTAACTTTTTGACGAACTGCCGGACTTTTCTACAGTGTACCATTTTACATTCTCGCCTGCAGTGCATGAGGGCTCTAATTTCTCCACATCCTCACCAACACTTGTTATTATTTGTCTTTTTTATTATAGCCATCCTAGCGGATGTGAAGTAGTCTCAGTGTGGTCCCTTAATTTTTTAAGTACCAGTTTCTAAGTCAGCTACACATATATATATTGCATTATATATTATTATTTATATATATAAATATATATATAATATATAAAATTGGTCATCATGACTGTGATCTCTGAAAATTTGGCAAATAGCCCTTAAAGCCTTATGTGTACACATCCACTTCTATTCAATCCCCAGAGCTCAATCTGATAGATTTAAACAAAATTCCTGTGGAGTGAGTTGGTAGGAAAATCATCATCTCCAAAAGCTATAAGCTGAGAAAGGCTGCCAGCCAAAAATAAATCATCCTATTCACAGTTCAGTGCTTTATTGCCAGGCCACTGCGCCCACGGATAAGGAATGGGAGAAATAAGTGACACAGAAAAGTCTTACTGAACGGTACACTCTATTAGAATATCTAAATTTAAGGCACAACCTGCATGTACAATATGTCTTTTTATGATTTGTTCCATTTGCTTTGAAAGCCAGAAAGGTGACAATAAAAAGAATCTGTATCATGTAAAACGACATGTTTTATTTTTCATATTTGTTCCCCAAAGAGGTAGCATTGCAAAGAAAGAGCATCTCTCTGTGATCCCAAGTCCTTCCATCATTTACGAACTCTGTGGCACTGGCGGAAAAGCAAATACCTCAGTTCTCAAAAATCAAGACGTTTTTAACTTTTAACACAGAGTCTTGTTATAAATTGTGTATGTATACGTGTATACAGATCTGTTTTATATTAGAGACCTCACCCATAAGAAATCATTGTGTGCCACTGTTTGTCAATCAGAATAAGACTAACATTTGCACAAGAAGTTCTTTTATGATGAAACAATGGACAGAAGCAAAAGGACAACAAAATATCACCCCTCAAAAAACCTCAACCATGCACCCACACTCTAATCCCTCAAATGCCTATTGCATGAGTTATCTCTTTGATACCTACTGCCTGAAAAAAGAAATGAAACAAAAGGAGATCTTTTAAGTTGTTAAGGTGCAACCTGTAAATGTATTTTACTTTATCAAGAAACTATTACTAAATATTTTTTATTCTTTTTCTGAATAAATCTATTGTCATGTCTATATCTTGATTGAGCTTCTAGAACTAGTTGATTACTTGATACTTCTTTGAATATCCACTGTATTAGTTAGGTTACTGAATATGTATCGAGTACCTACTGAATATATATTGAGTGCTCAGAGGCAGCAGGCAAGGCTATTCTTCTCTTGTTGGTCTAGCTAATGTTAGCAATGAGAACTTCCTTGCTATCTAGAATGATCTAACCACATAATTGCATCACTCAATCCCTCACCTACTTCAAATTTTTTTCAGAGGTCACTTCATAGCTGAGGAACATCATATCTAAAACTGAAAGCCTCTCTCCCACACCCCCAGCTCATGCCATTCTCCTCCTCTGTCTTATTTTTCTTCAAATACGCATTACCTTCTATTCCATTTAATTTAGTTGTTTATTTTATTTATTATTTGCTTTCCCCACTATAATGTAAGCTCTGTGAGGACAGGGATTTTTGGGTTTTCTTTTTCCCCCCCATGATTTTACTTCCAGGGCCTGAATAGCTCTTGGCACTTAGTACTCAATAAATATTTCTTGAATAAATGAATGAATGAAAATGGCCACTATTTATTGGGTCTTCACGGTCTTTGACTTCCTGGATGCCTTTGATTTTTTTTAAGCGCACATTTACTATTCCTTTCTTAACTTTGATTTTAACTTTGGATAAACTCCTCAGACTTTGTTTTTCTTTTTTTCCAGTTGCTTACTTGAGTTTTGTCCTGGAGCTGCTTCTCTTCTCATTCTACATGTTCTCCCTTGTTTTCCAAGGTGCTCACTGCCTTCTCCATGTTGCTGAGTGCCAGTGCTAAACCCTCCCTAAAATCATACTCTCCACTTCCTATCGCTCATCTCTACCTTGGGCACCTCAGACAGAATGTGTTCCAAACAGAAATGATCACTTCCTCCTCAAACCTGCTGTGGTCTTATCAGCTCCATCTTGGTTCAAAACATCACTACTATCCAGTCTACTGAGCTGGCAGGGTCTGAATCCTTGGTTCCTCTCTCTGATGATCTCATGACTGCCACCTCACCAGTATCCTTGACCCCAGTTTCTCCCATCCACACTGTCACTATCTTAGCCCAGGCCCTTACCCTCCTGCCCTGAGGCAACTGCAACCTTCTCTGTACCGGTGTCAGGAGAGGTCCCGGACACCTCAGGGACTTATCACACCATAGCTATGTTTGGAGGAGAGGAGCTTAGGTCTTTCAGGGGTCAGATACAATGGCTTGTGCAGCATTTGTGGAGTAGAAGCTGCCTCGCTACATGATTGATCCTATAATCAGACAGAAGCTAAACATAACCATGTGTGGGCTGGACACGGGCCCAATCATGTCTGAGGCGGCTGGTGAAAACAGGAAAAGCAGCCTCTGACTTGGGGAGCTGGCCTGACTCTAAGAGCTGGGTTTCTGTGTGCTTAGCAGCTGACCTGGCATTCATTGCTAGGGCATGACATTCTCAGAACCTCCCAGAATTCTAACATCTGATAGGGTCACTTTTTGGTTGTGATAAAGTGACACCGAACAAACAAACAAAACCAAATAAACCTCATAATCTTACCTAAGTACAGATAAAAACAAGGTCACTGTGTAAACCACAAAATACCAAATGCTTCCTTCTCCCAGCTAATCTGATGGATGGTTGCTTCCGAAACAATTACAGCTTTAGCCTCATTCTAGTCTTCCCTCATTCTAGATATGATTTAAGATACCAAATCATTGAATTACCCCAACTTCCTGGGAGCATCCAATCCAGAGCAAAGCCCTGCATCCTTTAGCCCTCCCCCAAATCACCTGAAACCAGCTGAAAGCCCATGAAAGTCCTCTCTAACACTGTCTTGCTGCAATGCCTCCCAGTTCCCCATGGTGCGCATTCTCCCTTGTTGAAGGGACAGTCGACCCAGCTGGTCTCATTCTAGGTTCGTTCCGGGTAGTCTTTGGTTGGAGGGCATGGACCCTGGTTTGGTAACTCTGCTCCATATTTGACTGAACCAACTGAGCCACTTCCTTCGGCAATATTACATGCCATGTAGGCAAAGAGAAGGGGGGTGACTCAAATTCAAGCTCTAACTCAAATGCTTGAGGACACCTGAATTACGCAGACTTGAGAATCCTAGTACCAGAGTGATGTATGGTTGAAGAAAAGATATCACTTGCTACTTCAGATTCCCATGGATTATTGAAATACACTCTTAAGGTTTTATATAACCTATATGTTAGAGACTATGTTCTAAAGTTGAAAAGAAGAATAATAGCTGGCTGCCTTGGATGTTGGCCCGATAGTCTGGCTTTCTTCATCAATTTGAAAAATATTTCCAGAGTGCTCACCATGCTCTGAGCATTTTTCTAGGCACTGCAGATATAGTAGTAAACCAAACATACAAGCTCTCTTCTTGTTCTCCTGGATTTATATTATAATTGAGTATGAAAGACAATAAAAAGTAATGTATAAGTCTGAAAAAGGAAAATATCAGAAAGTCATATGAAGACTGTTAAATTAGGGAAAGTTAGAGTCTGTCTTAGCAGTTCTCTAGATTGCATGATATCAGTGAAGGACTGTCTCAGGAGGTGATATTTAAGCAGAGATCTGAATATTGAGAAGGAGCCAGCCAGGCATAGATCAGAGAGAGAGCATTCTGGGGAGAGTGACCATCTAGAGCGAAGGCTCTAAGGAGCAACAAGGATTGTTTTAGTCAGCTCGGGCTGCTGTAACAAAATACCATAGACTGGGTGGCTTAAATGACAAACAGTTATTTCTCACAGTTCTGGAGGCTGAGAAGTCCAAGATCAAAGTGCCCCCAGTTGTGGTGTATTTTCCCTGATTACTGGTTAACTTAGCAATATTGGAAATCTAGTGCACCAAACATGAAGTTTATTTCTCTTGACCAGATTCCTGTGTGTCTGGCGGTGGGCTATGCACAGATATGGTCTAGTCTCTCTGAGGTCTCCCCTCACGAGGCCAAGCTCAATCAAGTCCAGTTCTTCCAGAGAAACAGCAGAATGAGCCCCTTACTGGAGAAACAAAAACTCCATTAATACCAATGGAAACATCGTTTTGTCTAAGTGTGTGGCTTCCTACAGGCTCTTGTAGTAACACGTGGACATCTAGGCCTGATCATAGAGAAATCGTGGGAAGATCTTCTGAGAAGACAGGTCTTAAAGCCAAGGACACCCTAAGAAGATAATGATAGTTGTATAGGAAGAGACAAGAAATAAGCTCCCAGAAACAAACAATGACAGTGACCATGTCTTTTTGGCATCATTTCCTAGCCGGTTCACTAGAAAAATTGCAGCCATCTGGCAATTTCTGATTGGAAAAATTTCTTGAGAAAATTGTGGCTGTAGACAGAGAAATACTTTAGGACATGAGTTCCTTAACCTGGCTGAATATGAGACTCCCTGAGGAGCTTTAAAATAAGTAAGTTAATTTAATAAGTATGTTGTGGCAGGTTGAACTACGGCCGCCCAAAGACATCCACATGCTAACCCCCCAATATGTGATTATGTTACCTTAGGGACTTGACGGATATGATTACATTAAGGGTCTTGAGATGGGGAGATTAGCCTGGATAACCTGATGGATCCAATGGAATCACAAGAAATCTCAGAAGAGTGAGGCAGGAAGGTCAGAGTCAGAGAAGGAGATGAGACTGAAGTGGAGGTCCTAGTGAGGTTGGGCCACCAGGAGAAGAATGTGGGCAGCTTCTAGAAGCTGGAAAAGGCAAGGAAATGGCGTCTCCCCTGGAGCCTCCAGAAGGAACATAGTCCTGTGCACTCGTTTAGACTTCTGACTTCTAGAATTGTAAGAATAAATTTGTATCACTTCACGCTGCTAAATATGTGATTTGTTACAGAAGCACTAGGAAACTAACAGATATGCTTTATTAGATTCTATTTCATAAATCAGAAAGGTAATAGATGTCTATTGCCACAATGAGATAAAACAAAGATATAACAAAAATAAATAATCCCCACCTTCTCCATTCTGTACCTCCCCAAACCTCATCTCCTGACCTGCCTGAGTTTTTCTACACACACCCAATGCTGGTAATTCTGGCTCTTCACTTACTGCTTTTTACTTTATGGCAGTTCTCTTTAAGTATTAAGGCCTTTTAATGGCCACAAATCATTCCCCTCTCCCTCTCCGGGCCCCTTTGGTAAGTGATTTGCAGGGACTGGCTCCATGGCAGAGTGGTTAAATTCATGTGCTCTGCTGCAGTGGCCCAGGGTTTCACGGTTTGAATCCTGGGTGCAGACATGGCACTGCTCATCAGGCCATGCTGAGGCGGCATCCCACACACCACAACTAGAAGGACCCACAACTTAAAAAAAAAAAATACAGAACTATGAACCAGGGGGCTTTGGGGAGAAAAAGGAAAAGTAAAATTGTTAAAAAAAATGATGTGCAGTAGTGCCCATCCAGAGGCGGAGTCTGTTTCCCGTACTCACTCTGGGCTTGGCCAGGTGACTTGGTTTGGCCAATGGGATAATAGCAAATACACCTCAAGCAGAGGCTATAGGGAATTCTTCTGCTATTATGTGAACTAGGCCAAGCCAAGCCAGCCCAGACTGGAGGAAATTCCCACACAACTCACAGAATCTTGACAAATGATAACTGTAGTTTTAAGCCACTAAGTTTCCAGATGACTTGCTACAAAGTAAAAAGTAACTGATCCATCAATTGAAGCTTTTGACACCCTCACAAGGGCCAAAGAAACTTGATTTTTCTCTCTGGGTCTGAATTTCTGAATAAAATGACATACAGTCATGCATCACTTAAGGACAGGGATACATTCTGAAAAGGGTGTCAGGTGATTTTGTTGTTGTGCGATCTTAGTGTACTGACACAAAGCTAGATGGTCTCACCTGCTACACACCTAGGCTAGGTGGTACTAATTTTATGGGACCACCGTCACAGACGAGGTCTGTTATTGACTGAAACCTGGTTACATGGTGCATGACTATACAGATATAACCCACATCAAGCTGAAGCACGCTATGGTCCAGTCTCAGTAAGGAGTCACATTCAAAGACACAATGGCAAAACAAACAAGCAAAGAAATAGGTAGATAAAATTAAAAGCAACTAAAATCTTTGCTGAAGTTTCTTGAGAAAATGCCAAAGGGGAGTTCCGTTAAAAATGCGTTGTAAAACTTCTCAAAATCCTCTGTTCTCGTTTTTTTCTTTCTCAATATCTCCCACATATACCAGCTGCTCCCAAACACAAAATTTCTCTTCTCTATTCTAAGATCTCCTAAATCTTTTCCACACCATGCCCATGCCCCTAAGTGTTTGAGTCTCCTTCTTTTCCCCCTTCTTTCTAGAGTGACGCCCTGTCTTTTCCGATATAAATTAGCAAGCAGGCAGGCACTCTCTACATTTTTCAACTTGCCCATTACCCTGATGTCAACTTCATATCAGCTAACCTCAGGAATGAAGCTGGAAAGATGGAATAATCCTTTTAGAAGTGTGTTTGTGTGTTGGGGTGGGGAGGCAGGAACCATGGGTAAATCTGTGAACAATCATATAATAATACCATTTCTGCCTGTATCCCAGAAGAATCTATAGTGAGTAAAGACACCAGTAAAATTTATAGTTTAAAAAATTTAAAAGCTCTCTGAGAAAAAGTGATATAGAACTAAAATTTCAGAGGATCTCAGCTGAACTTGGGAATTCTGGGTGATTGTACGTGAGGGATTAAAATGAGCCTCTTGGGGGAACGATTATAAAGCAAGTCTTGAGACTGACAGAAAAACATGTTTACATCGCCTTGTTAAAAATGTAAGAAAAAATTCTAGAAGAACAGAGTAATAGACATCATTTCTAAGCCACTAGAGCAGGAAAAATCTCAGATAATTCAATGAATCCAGTTCAAGACAGGAACTATTTCAATTGGAATAATGTTAACCCTACAAATCAATTTGGGATGGATTGATATCTTCATATTGTCCAGGCTTTCGTGCAGGCAAATCTTTTAAAATTTCCAGAAAAAATGCTTGTAGTTTTCTTCTTATAATAGCTGCACATTTTCTTTTACATTTATTTTAGGTGTGTTACTATACATTGCCATAAATATGAACATAATCTTAGCTTTCTATATTTTTCACCTTTTCACATTTAATATAGTGATCAATTTTTCATATTTCTCTACCACTTTTAGTGAAATTCTTAATGATTCTAAGATTTTCACTTGGTTTCTAAGTATATAATTTTATTAACTAAAAATAATCATTCCTCTCCTCCACCCAATAGTTATGTCTCTTATTACTATTTTACATCTTATGAATTGACCAGAGTATTTGGGAAAAGGTTATGTAATATTTGAGATGGGACATCCTTTTCCTTTTTTAAAAATTTTAACAGAAATGCCTTTGGTGTTTCACTATCAAACATGATGTTGGCTCTTGGCTGAAAAGAGCAACTACTTATTCAAATTGAGAAATTATCCTTTTTTGTTCAAAATTTAATATAATTTTTAAAAAATAATGAGTATTCAAGTTGAATTTACAACTATTCTTTAAAGAAACTAAAATAGATGGAAACATTTTTAACAGAACTTGAATGTGCCCAATTAGATTAAAACTCTTTCATAAGTAGTACATAGTTTAATTTCTCCACAATATGTAGAAAATTTATAATAAACAGCAATATGAAAGTACAATAGGAACCTTGCCTTCCTACTCTTTTTCTCTTCATTTAAGCTTAAGTAATAACTCAAATTCATGCTTTTCAATATTATGCTTATTCAGTTATTTTTGAGTTTCTGTCACAAATATTCCTTCCCTGTAGGTCACAATACACCAGATTTGATTAATGCAGAAAGCTCTGACAGATATTTTAGTGAGCTGATTTGTACCTCTTAATGTTTGAAATTTATATAGTTAGTTGACAGTCTGGCTAAGGCAATAAAATACTGAGAGATAAAAATACAATGTTGTTCTTAGTTAACATATGTTTTTTGTATCAGCACCATAAAATTCCACATTTATGAATTCGTTCACATGCTCTAGTTTTATTGGAAGTAACCAATTGAAATTCAAATATGAATTTCTCTGAGTTGCAAAGTAACAATCTAAAGACTTAGTTTTGTGTGGTTTGCTTAGCTTTTCTGGCTTTACCTTCTAGAAAAGATCCTTTTAAAATAAGTTTACCTGTAATTACTTTTGTAGAAAATATGTAGCTTCTCTCTCTTCTTCAATTCATTTATTCACAGCACCTATTGAACACCAACTATGTGCTCTACACGCTTGAGATAACTCATGAATAAAAGAGGCAGAGACCCCGGTCCCAGGAAAGCCTACATGCCAGCAGACAGTAAACAGGAAATATACAAGTGAATTATTCGGTACGTTCGATTCTCTATGTGGAGCGTTAAAGAGGTGTTTTGGGGGAAGGAGTACAGAATGCAGTGTAAACAAGTGCTCAGTATACTCCTCACTGGAGTGAGATTTGAGGAAAGATGTAGGCCAGGGAGTTAGCCAAGCAGATGTTAGGGGAAGAGGGTTCCAGAAAGAGGGATAAGCTAAAGCCAACTATGGCAGAATTATGCTGGCTTGTTCAAGGAATAGCAAAGAGACCACTGTGGCTGAAACAGAGTGAGTGAGGGGAAGAGTAGAAGCAGCCAGAAAGGTAATTGGAAGGTGATTTAGAATTCCTGTAAGGACTTTGGCTTTTGGAGGGGGCCCATCAGAGGGCTTTGAGCAGAAACTTGACACAATATGACTCAGATTTAGCAAAGATTGTTCTGGTTGTGGTGCTGAGAACAGTCTGCCGGGGCCAAGGGTAGAAGCAGTTACGTCAGTGTCTGGTCCACAGGACATGGTGATTCTGACCTGGGGCAGCAGTGCAAGTGGGGAAAAGTGGTTGGATTCTGGGTTTATTTTGAAGGTAGAGCCAACAGGATTTCCCGTCTATTGGATTAAGGTTTCGAGAGAGAAGAGTCAAGAAAGATTCCAAGGGTTTTGGCCTGAGCGGATGGGAGGATGGAGTTGACTTCAGCTGAGATGAGGAAGGCTGCAGGTGAGGCAGGCTTGGTGGGGGAGTGGAAAACAGGAGTGTGGTTTTGGACTTGTTGAGCTCAAAATTTCTGTTGGACATTAAGTGAAGATGTTGAGTAAGGGATTGGAAATATATGCATCTAGAGCTAAATTTACAAATTTGTAGTCATCAGCATATAGAAGATATTTAAAATCATGTTTCAAATCGTAATCCTTGTTTCATAGATGATGCACAGAAAACATTCATTGAACAGAGGCAAAAATTAAGGCACAAAATTACAAGTATAAAAATGCCCAAGCTAAATAGATCCAGGATTCTTCTCTGCAGGGCGACTGAGGACACACTTAAAGGACTGTGTTGTTTGTGTGTGTACATGTACCACCTTACATTCTAACAGTAACACATAAACATTATAATCATGCTAAAAATTCATAAAAAATAAAACTTTACCCACAATCCCACCCATAAGTCTCAACTGTCTCCATTTTTCATGTTGTCTTCCAGATCTTCTTCATTTATTTTAACAGTAAGAAAGACGTAATTTTTAACCTTTGTTTTCAGGTAACATCATATAGCATTTTCTATATTATTTTTCAATTTTCTTAATTGTCAGTTTGATGGCTGCATATTCTGTTGAGTGGATATACCACAATTTCCTTAAGTAAAAGCAGTATACAAACTTGGCTAAAGACCGTTCTTACAATTATGTGAAAATAACAAACCATGCTTACCGGGAAAAGACTGAGAGGAAATGTACGAAACATACTCTGTCCTCCTTCCTGTCATAGCCCGGATGTAACATCCTCCAGGAAGTCTCCCTTGATGCTCCAACTGGGTTGGGCACCCTTCCCATATGTTTCTAGGTAGTGGTGGCCTGCCGGATTGTCTCCCCCACACACTGGCAGCTTCGGGAGTGAAATGGCTGCCAGGTGGCTGCTTGCCAGCGTCTACCTGCTGCTCAGGAAACCTCTGCACGACTGGACGCACGGATGAAAGAACAGGTGTTTCGATGCTACACTATGAGTGGGTGGTAGAACACTGACATCTCAAAATTTGTGTCCCTATTTCCCAAATTTCCTGTAGCATGCACATTTTAAAGTATTTAAAATGGTTCTCTTGTGAACAGGAATGTACAAAAGACCAGAGTTGGAAGAACAGAAAATCTTGAAAAGAGACTTTTTCTTCTTTCTAAAATGCAAATATTATCTGAGTAGCGCCAGCAATGGGTGGGGTTTACTGACTTTCCAGCTCTCTGCTCTGCTGGGACGGCGCTTCCTGGCCCTCTAGCGGTGGGGTAGGATAAGGCCATGTTACTTGTTTTCACAAAACGGATGTAAGAAGTAACACGTCACTTCCAGACTAGAGCCCCTGCAGAGTTTGCTTCCTCTCAGACACAGGGACCAGAATGTTCTAGATTGTGCCTTTTCTGTCAGCCAGTTCTCAGCGTGAGAACCCCATGAAGCAAGGTTCCCAGTCAATTGGAGATGGACTTGTTATGTGAGTGAGCAATTAACCTTTGTAATGTGAAGTCATTGAGATTTGGGATTGTCTGTAACTGAATTACATCTTAGCTTATCCTCATTGATACCCTGGGGGACAAACTTTGGTTCATTATGCCTTAAAGAGAGACAACCATTGAGCTCTGGAAACTTGAAAACTAAGCGCGGGAAAACTAACTCTCTCTCTCTAAAGACAGAGTAAAATTTCAATGCTGAAAGGTCAGAAGAGGAAGCACTTTCACTCAGCAACCACAGAACCAGGGTGGAAAACCCTACAGGCGTATCTCCTGTGGCTTTTATTTGGCTTTCACTCCGAGCTAGTTAGACCAACAGTTGTACTTAATAGCTTGGTAACTGGATGCAGTTCTTGACTGTAACATGGGGGCCTTTGGAACATTCCTGTTTAAGTCCAGGGGTTGCAGTATTGACAAAAAAAAAAAAAAAAAAAAAAAAAACCGCATGGCCCATCAGATTACTTTAGGATTTTTTCAGCCCTAAACGCTGGTAGCTAGATTGATACTTATCACTTTCTGAAGTACAGGCAATAAACATAAGAGTTATAATGCCAGTTTTGATGTGTGTTTTAGTACCTTTGACCATCCCCAGTAGAGGAAACCAGCAAACTCTTCATATGAAAATTCCTCGCCTTACCCAGGGCCCTAAAGGACTTGCTAGACTACTAGAAGGACTAAAGGACTACTAGAAAATCTATGGGGGACGCAGCTCCAGGATCCTTGAAAAAGTACCGAGGAGAGTCAAAAAACCTGGATGTGAGCATCAGCTCTGTCACTTTCAGTTGTGATACTGTATGAACCGACTTTGAGAACTTGGACAAATTTCTTAACCTATATCTCAACTGCCTCATGGACAAAATGCCAGATTACAAAGATTCTTGTGAAAGTGCATGAGATAAGGCTTGTGAGAACTCACTGCTATCCAGGCTCAAAGAGATTAACTTCTTCACTTCTAAAGTTCATTCCATTGATCATGTTCCTGAGACCGGCAGCAGTGAGAGATGCATCAGAGAGAACTCACTGCTTTTTTAAAAATCCCAAAGGGTGAGCATCAAACAAGGACCACTTTGGGTGTTAGCTCAGGGATCTCTCCCACAAATAAATGGAAACTGTCCATCACATAAATGGCTTACCGACTGGTATTTATGGCCAAGCCTCAGACCGTGTACTCCAAGGATTTCTGCCATTCTGTGCAATTTGGGCAAATTCTC
Organism: Equus przewalskii; assembly: GCF_037783145.1. NCBI lineage: Eukaryota > Metazoa > Chordata > Mammalia > Perissodactyla > Equidae > Equus > Equus przewalskii. The sequence continues at coordinate 53,347,855 of NC_091834.1, read as the reverse complement.
ATAAGCACCTTTGGTCTTTGAGAGGAAGTGGCTCATAGTCTTCCTCGTCTTACTGCTGGGCATCTGCAGATAATGAAGGGTCCTGCTCACAACAAAAGCATTTCCACAGCATGAGTGCTCAGAAGCATGACGCTAATGCTTTAGCTAAAACCTCTGACAGCAATGAGCATTGGAACTCATCAGTCAACTCTCATCTCAAATTCTCACATTCACTGAGCTGGACCAACTAGTGGTGGAGCCTTGCATTTGGAGGAGAAATCATTTTGAAGAACGGACTTAGAATTAGCATCTTAGTACTGGCTGCAATTAACCAGCCCTGAGCATAGGGGATGGAGTGTGAGTCTTGAGTATGCGTTTCAAATCTTCATAATTTAGTATTGATAGAGGCTTCAAGAGATTATCTAAGAAGAAGAGGGGTGACAGGAAAGAAATTTACAGTTTACTTTGCCCTCCTACCTACCCCTTCTCCCAAGGCTTTAGTAAATTCGGTGGCAAAGAATTTCTCCAAGAAATATTTGCTTGGTCTTCTTTTAAATTTGCTTCACTTAAAAATTCCTATTCAAATATATTCAAGAAGGGGATTCATTTCAAGTTTCCTTCATATATGTGGATCAAGATAAGGAAAATATAACTTAGAATTCTCAAAGTCCTTAGACCCAGAAGTCTAGCATTTAAATGAGAGTTTGCCTTTTGTAATAATGTATGATACACTATTTTCTCTCTCTTTGATCTTGGGGTCCCCAGTCAAAGGGGCATTTCTCTCCCACATTTATTGAAAACTTACCTTTTGCCAGGCACTTTGCCTATGGCATCATATTTAAGACTCCCAAACAGCTCTGTGAGGTAGGTACTTTATCCTCATTTTGCTGATAAGGAAAATGGGAGATTAAGTAATGCCTAAGGTCACTCGGGTGGTGAATAGCATAGTCCAGGTTTGAACTCTGGGCATCTCACTCACTGCTGTCTCTCAGTGGCAGTGACAAGACATAGGTTCAGAAGTCCTGAAAAGTGGATCTGAGTCATTTTCCAGGAACACGTGGAGAGGAAAAAGGGAGTTCTAAGACGCTAGTAGAATAGGAAAACTTGAGAATGGCTCGAGGTATATCTGTCCATATGGGAGGATACAAGGAACTAATCTGGATACTGGAATTCTACTTTCTGGAAATTCTCCTTTTCAGAAACATGGAACTGACTCCAATGGGGAATGGTTAAATAAAGGATGGTACATTCATACAGCAAAATCCTTCATAGCCTTTAAAAAGCCAAAGGGCTAAGATCTGAGCTCTGAGTGTCGTTTGGTAGTGACTCTCTTTCCTTTTCTATCAAGTGGAGGAAAATAATAGTACCTACTTCATAGGGGTGTTGTGAGAATATTAATGCAGTAACTCATGTAAAATGCTCAGAAGGGCACACGGTGAGCAGATGTTAGCTTTTATTCTCTGCATGACATGGAAGATGATATACTGACATGAGACTAGAAGAGACTGTGAAACAGGGTGCACAATGTGATTCCATCCTTGTAAATACATACATGTGCATAGGAAATATCTGGAAGCATATACATCATAATGTTAAGAGTGCTAGTCTCTGTAATTGTGAGATCAATATTTTCTTGTAAACATGGGTGATTTTTATAATCAGAAAAAAACTGGTTTCCATTTTGACAAAAACAATAAATCAAAAATAAATAAACAACCCTCAGGAAAAAAAGAAAACACCCCAACTCTAGCTTCTTCCTTGTTTTCTGAGTTCCAAGGCAAGTTAGTGAAGAGGTAGATGACAAGATTTACATCTTGTCTTATCTGTTATCTTAGCCAAGTCATTTAACCTGAGTCTTAATACCTTGCAGAATTATTATAGAAAACCAAACGAATAAGTGAACATCTGAAAGCACCTTAGCCCTCATAAGGAATTAGTCCTACTCATGGTCTCTTTTGTAGGCTTCAGAAGGAGTATCTTGTTTCCAGGGCTTAGAATTGTGACAACCAGAATTTTGCAAATAATAATGGTGACAGTGACAAAATATTGTCCAAACCTCAATGGCTCTTCTTTATTTAAAAAAAAACTGCATGTGCATGGATCTCAATGTTTTTAAAATCTTCTTCTAAATGGATAATATTGTCTCCAACTATTGAGATGACTAGAGGATATTTAGTGCCCACGCTCATGGTACCTGCATGAGGAAACAAACCATGCATTCTCCAATCCCCAATCATGTGTGCCAGAATTGTTTCTGTATCATTGACACAATACATATTATTAAGCACATTATTCACCATTAAAATCATGCTCGTTTGGAATTAACTGGAATATAGAGACAGAGGTGAGCAAGAAAACGCTCTCTCTCTGTCTTTCTTTCTCTATAAGGGTTTGTCCCAAAGTCTCTATTGATTAAAAAATATTAATGGCCCAAGGCATCTCAAAGGAAAGTAAATCTTACTTTACAACTAAACATAAATATCACAATGGAAAAACTGAGCGTGAGGGTGTGAAGGACAAAAGTTAGAATTGTTAGTCCTTTGGTGGTTTTTATTCAAAATGGTTGAAGCCTTAGGATTCTCAATCTTAAGTCATGACTTTCATTTTGTTCAATTCCTACATGCAGAAAGTAATATAATTTAGATAGATTTTTTTATTTAAAATTCAACCATAGCAACCAATTTGTCTATTTCAAATCTGTTATACTTAAAGCTGACTGCCCTCTGGTGGGCTGTTTCTAAAATATTTAGCACCTCTTTAACTGAATTGCTTTATAAAATATTGCACAATGCCATGAAACTATTTTACAATTCAATTCATGTAAATAAAATTATTTGAGAAAAAGAGAAAACTTTAAAAAGTTAAATACTCTTTATTAATGCAAAGGCAAATTGTAATTTGAGTTTGGCTAATTTCTAATTTTTAAAACTTCTTTTTCCTTTAAGGGTAAATTCATTTTATTTTCAAGCTTCAATTAAAGTGGTGGAAGCAAAGTAAACAATTTTTGGAACTTCATTTTCATTTTTAACATATCTGCATTTCGGTAAATGTGTTGTTTTTCAGTTGTTAGGTAACAGAAAAAATGAAGTGTTCACCACATTTAGGTTCTGTTCCCTGTTGCTATTTAACTATAATTTTACTGTTTGAAAAAATAGAAATGAGATAATTATATTCCTGATCAAAAGAAAAACACATTATATTGCTTCAGGAAAAAAAAAGCTAAAAAAAATACCACATCAAAGTGTAAGAGCTAAGATGAGTATAAATAGGAAGCATATTTAGGGACTGTTGATAAAACGCTTTGGAATCTTAAAAACCTCCAGTGCGCTGTCAGTCCTGTGATGCCCCAGGATCTCATTCTCTTCTGTTTGCAATTCCCCGCTAACACAGAGGTTCCTGCCAGCTGAAATCTCAAGCATGCCAATTCACTGAATTTTTTAGTTTTCCTCTGGCTATTTGGACTGTGTATATTAAAAACTTCTAAGGCATCACTAGCCTCATTTTGTCAGACCATTATCACTAACTGAGAATCCAAACCACGTTTTAAATTATTTCCTCAGCACACATCTCATACTTATGCAAACAAATCCTATTAATGCTATCTGAATTTACATTAACAAAGTTATTTCAAATAGATAAAGACTGGGTATACAGAAGTCAAGAATCAGCAAAAAACAAACAGTGTCTCTGTAAGGAAAACGAAGAGTTCTGAGCAATTTATCTGGTCAATTTCATCAACACCGATACCATATCTGCCAAATTCAATTTTAACACCTCCCTCCCCCTTTTCTTGGTAGCACTGTTTCTTGGCAATGGCATAAAGCTTAATTTTTTAACTCTCAATTTCATTGAACATTTGCAAATGGAACCTCAAAAAAGAAAGAAAATTCTTGCTTTGTAACAATGGAATTGAAGATTGCAATCAAATTCCTAAACGGGGTTAATTTTGTGGTTGCAAATACTCAGGTTTTAAGTACAAGAGCAGCTAGAGAAGTATCTAAATACAAACAGATCCCCAAAATTCAACCCCTCAGGCAAAAGAGGTTTGAAATATGTGATAGCAACTACAGTGTATTTCTCCAAAACCGGTAAGAGAGTTACACAATTTAAAATGTTACCTGCAAGTATTTTGGTGCATGTTAACATTTTTCAGTTTAAAGTATACACTATATGCTTTAAACTGTATGTTTTTAAACATGTGAAATGGCCTTAAAATGTAAAGATGCCATTTCTGTGAGATTTGGTTACCCCCCATCCAATATTCTGTATTTCCCCCCAAAGTAAATGGAAATACAGAAAGGAACAGGTGATTGCCTCCTAGTGAACTACTGCCTTAAAATTGTAATAAAATTTACGGTTTTTATAAAGGGATCACTAGAACTCAGTTTGAAAGCGACAACAGCAAACCAGGCTATCCGTTTGTGTCTCGCCCCGCGGAGGCGGCACTGCCGGCTGCCCTCAGCGGTTTTGCGTTCTGTCCTTAGACCCCCACCCCCTTGAGCCTGAGGGAATTAGAAATCCCTGTGTTCAGTTGAGTTGCTGTTACAATTTTTCATTAAAAAATTACTCAAATTATAGATCCTGAGCATTTAGATCATTGTTCACGCCAAGTTTTCAATTCGGTTTCAGACTATTTGAATGGAAATACGTGCATGTATATGTGAATCTGTATCTACCAGAGTGAAAAGTCTTCTCACCTAGCCTATCCAGGTATGTAGAAACTGAATAACTAGCATTTGTCATTGTGAGTGTAAATTTGTATAATCCCACGCTTGCCTTTGAACTTGAAATAGTCAGCACTCTCTCAATGTCCATTCAATCAATATTTTTACAGCTGAAAATGCATACTGGCTAATCACAAATATGTACTGGCTAATTGCAGCTTTGCGACTTCTGATCTGAGAGCTTGTGGATGCATCCTCCACTGAGCATTCCTTTTTCCATCAAGAGAGGGCACTCTCTCGTTTGCCAAGGAACTCAGCTATGTAAGGGGGCCGAGGGCTGGGAGTGCAGCGTCTGACAGATGAGGTTTGCACCGAGTTTGCTCCAATAACACGCAGAAGCTCTTCCGACTGGTCAGTGTATAATTTATTGGAAATGCTACGATCATTGAAACAATATACCTGAATGAAAGAGAACCCCATGATTTGCAAAAGTCGGATGCAAGTGACTTTTAAGTCAGCGGTGTGTTTATTTGAGTATCACCCAAACGGTTAGTATTGGAAATCATCATATGCATAAAACTCAGATGCATGCTCAAATGCAAGCACACCTTGTAGAGAGAGTGACAGCTTTATTTATGTTGCCTGCCGGTGCACTGTGTGCGGGAATGTCTTTAGTGTGCCTGCTTCAGTACGACTTAAATATATTATAGCTGTTTTATATTTGATCCAAGAAAAATGAAATAATTCCTCATATGGTAATCCATCTGGGTCATAATTGACATATTAGAGAGTTTCTAGCTTTTTTCTCTGCCACAGGTTATAGAGAGAATTTCAGGTGCTGGTGCTATTAATTTTTCACCAGTCAAAGGCACTAAATTTAAACTGAAAACTTGAAAGAATGAAAAAAGAGGCACTTCAAGAAAATTAGATTTTCTTGGGGTATTTGTCCAAGATCTACATTTACTGATATGTAATTTATTAGACGCTTCAACACAACGAAGTAATCATAACCAGGTAGTACAAGGATTGCATTTTACTCTCTGTGGCAGAAAAGTTTTACAAATGTCTTAAAGCCGTTGTAAAAGCAACAGTGAGAAATCCTAATAGACACCAGAATCAACATATTTGACAGAAGTGGGTGCGTTACCGTGGCCCATTATTTTAAATGAGAGTATTCTAGCTCAAGAACTGGAACGATATCACAAATAATAGAATAAATGGGAATGTAAAAGTCAAACAGCATGACAGAAACTGCTCAGACTTAGAAAAAAGAGTTTTTTAGGATACAGATGTGTTCTAAAAATCCTCTTATGAGAAAAATGTGCTCCATTATCACAGAAGGAAAGAAATGAAAGGTGTTCTTATGTTAAATGTACGTTTATGTAATGTTAAGGATGATGAAGCAAATATTTAACAGCGAGGACACTGCATACGGCTAACAATAATTCCTTTATCATTTACCAGACTAGTAGATAAGTGCCGATTTCCTTCTTCGCAGACATATTTGCCAGCAGCTGTTTCAACATTTATAAAGACCATTTCCACTGATTGCCAAATAACCATAAATTCATTTATGCATATTTTTGAGTCGGAGGCATAAAAATAATTACATGTCTGATTAAATCCACTTATGCCTTCATGTCTTACTAAATCTATAATAGATATGAATTGTTACGATGTATTACATCTAAGTGCATAAATAATACAATGCAGATCTGGCGTCCAGCTCTTCTACAACAGAATGTGCAGCCATAATTTACACAAATATAGTTGAGATGCATTATTAAGAATCATTTATTTTAGAAATTGTTGTGGAATGTCTCACACATAAAAGTAGGACTTCAGCAAGAAAACTGAAGAAAATGTCCTTGTCTATCATTGCTTCACTATCCTGAAATACATGTTAAATAATTGTTTTAATAAGCTTGTCATTAGAGGAGAATAATTAAACTGAAAACTCCATTTCTTAATATGCAAACTATGTTTCTATCTACACTTCCAACTTTGCTGAATTCTTGAGGTCTGTTAGTTGTTCCTCCCACCAACCTACCTCCCACCCTCACCCCATCACTCCATCCACCTCCACCCACCTCCTCGGCCACTTCCAACCAAGGCAATTTAAATGATTATAGCATTTGGAGAAAGGCTCTAAGGGACTGCTCAAAGTTAAGAATCACAACGCTCAGAAACAACAGTTTGAATCCACTCTTGACTGCCTGCAATAGAGATGGAATTTTGCTTTCTTTTGATTGAGACTCAGCTTATAATAACTTTAATCACATAATATTTAACCATATTTGTTATACCACAACACTTGGTAACACTTCATTTTGAGTGTCCCAGCATTATTAATTCATTTGGTATTCATTGTAATAACACAGATCATAATGAACTCATTTGGTATTCATGTGGATGTCATAAGTACTTCCATAGGAATTCTATTGCATTTCAGCATTAATTAAACACACTCCCTAATTTTCTTAGGAAAACAGGAATATACTGTATTTCTTGAGTACCGTGTCTTTCAATAACACATACACTGGGCAGATTATTAAATCATACATAGAATTATCTGTATGTCTTTATGAACATATCATTTTATATGCGAGACGGCTAACAAACCAAAATCAGTGTCTAGATTTTTGTGGTTCATGATATATTTTCATAATATAAGCAGTTCATGAATGCAGAGGGAAGTGATATTTACAATCACATTTCTCATGCAAAGAAGAAAACAACCCTACATTAATTTCCAGAATCTCAAAGACAGATAAGGTCTTCTTTAAAGACAAACACACAAACAAATAACAAACACCCAGAGGATGAAAGCCGCCTGTCTAAGCAGAGGGAGCTGTGCGTGCTCCTGTTCTTTACCCCCACTTCCCAGATCCTGGAGGTGCCTATGGCTCTGTGGACTTTGCTCCTTATATCTGCTATTGTGGTATGCCACTTGTGTGATGTCATTTACTCAGCAAGGAAGAAAATACCAGCCCTCATTATCATCCTGAGATGGCAAAACGAAGTGGCTTATAAAAGAATAGCACAAACTCGTTTTAAAGCGAAATCTCCTAAAATTTACTAACCTTCAACCACATCAAGGTTTCTGAAGTTATACAGGCTTTTAATGTATTCACAAAAGGAACTCATCCCATTCTCTTTTCGGCCAGCAGAGATCACATTTCTCAGTCCTGTCTTACTTACCCTTTAGTAAAAGAAAAATAAGGATACCAGATTTGAAAGTGTGCGAGATCCTGCCATGAGTTTCAACTTCAAGTACCAGGGGGTTCCTGTGTTAACATGAGGGAGGTTTTTTGTTTGTTTGTTTGTTTGATTGATTTTTTTTTTTTTTTTTTTGGCGTACCACTTATCTGGAAACTGAAGTCAGACAGCAGCATTAGGAAGTAAACCTTGTAGCATTTAAATCTTAATTAAACTTAGAGGAAGTAAATCTAATTTTTCCCCGCTTGATTCTGCCATTTCAAAGTGGGGGGTGGGAACTATTTAACTCTTAAATCATCCGTATGTATTTTAAAATGGGAATCTCTAAATACCACTTGAACCTCAGCATTATTTGGTCATTATTTCTCAGTTATGATGCGAATAGACAAGCTTAGCTTAAAGAATGACATCTTTACCAGGGAAGTACTTTCTCTCAATGCTGTGATAGACTTGCAACAGTTCTAACACTTTCCATAAGAATTATAATTCTAAAATACTTTAAAATAACACTAGAATTGCACTATTCTAAAACAGAAAATGGAAAGGAGGAGCATGCAGTTAATGAAGACATCTATTTCTTCCAGTACATTTAGAGATAATGCCGTTATTTTCAATGAAACCCCATGAAGTGAGAATAGAAAATTCAGTTCACAATTCTAATGTAGTCGAGGAGACAGATCTGGTTTTTTCTCTGATGGTTTGTAACTCCTGCTACATTTAATAGGAACCATACATCAAGGCGTGCGGAGAAAGCGGATTCCTGGTCTGTAGCTTGGAGAATTACTGACTATTCAGAATCTCCCTGCCACCTGGATACAATGGGACGGGTTAAAACTGTTGCCTCCAATGTATTCGAGACTTTTGTTCATTTCAACATTCAAGGCAGACCTCCATACACAAAAAGTACGCATTTATTTTTTTTTGTTTGCTTAGGTTTGCAGTCCTTTCTCTGAGAATAGTTCTTATTAATCTTTGCCCTGAAATATTTTTAGTATGCCAATGCCGGTTACCTTGATGTTGTCCATTTAATAGCGGCAGATTCTATTTTGCCACTGGTGGCAAACAATTTAATTAGGAACACAAAATTGCTGCCTGTGATTTCCCCTCTGCAAGTGTCTGCTCTTTGTCTAATAAGAAACTACCACTATAAAAATCTCTTTCTTTGAGCTGTCTCTAATGAAACTTTCCGATTCCACTTGTTTCACTGAGCTTTCCCTGTAACAATTTATTCTTTCTTTCTAAATAGACCTTTAGGTATGCGAGGCCGTTTGTAAATTATATGGTGCTGGCAATATCATGAAATATCATGACTGCAGTTTATGGGCAGATGAAGGGGGATGAGTTGTAACAAGAATGAATTACACAAAATACATCAGGGGAGGAATGGCAAAGCGCTGGTGCCAGCAAAATTATTAAACTTTAGAGTGGTACTTAATGAGGACACTAAATTAAGTGACCTTGCAAATGGATGGACATAACAAATGAGACTCTCGGAGAATTATCTTCCATTATCTTGCAAAGAAATAAGGGGACACAGTATCATAGGCCAAGATGAGAAAAGCACAGGTGAACTGAATATTAGTAAATAAGGCAGTTCAATGAAAACACCTATCTCTTTAGAATCACCCTGAATGTGCTACATAAAACCACATGCTGGTGAAAAGAATGTAATTTATGGTTTGTGGCAATACATTTTATACCGAATTTTGCCTTTTTATAGATGTGTTTGGCCAAAAGCATAAAAGCTTGCATCCTCTCTGTAATTAATATAAAGTTATGGATAGTATTGGGAACTAGAAAACCAGTCACGTGCTATAAAATTCTCTCTCCACCTTACTTAATGTCTCTACGAAGTGGGCTGGTAATTCTGACTGAGCAATAGAAACTAAGTGAGGAATTGCAAATATATAGTTGAATATAAATTAGAAAATATAGGCATATGCAGATGTATGTGTGTATGCATTTTGGTGCCAGGTATCTTTTTTATTGAGATAGAATTAACATACAGTACAATGCACAAATCTTACATGTACAGCTCAAAGAATTTTTGCGTATATATATACACACACTTGAGACTAGTACCCAGATCAATATTTTCATTACACTAGAAAGTTTCCTCCTGCTGCTGTCGAGTCCATACTCCCCCAGAGTTAACCATTCTTCGGATTTCTGTCACCATAGATTAGTTTAGAATGCTCTCGAACCTTTTATATATATATATACACATAAAATCATAAAGTATGTACTCCTTGTGTTTGAGATCTTTCAAATGCAACATAATTTTGGACTCTGTTGCCGTCCTCAATTTTCAGAGATTGAGAGAGCCGGGGGAAACAGGATTACCGCAGTCTAAATGTTAATCCCAAAAGTGTCGCACAGCCTCCTCTCCCCTTCTTTTCTGTTCTGCTCTGTTCAACATCATTAAAGCTCAGCAGTTGAGAGTATGGGCTCTGCCACCTCTGAGGCTGGGAATTAATTTTAGATCCCACTACCACTTGTGTAAACTTGGGTAACTTACTTAAAATCTCTAAACTTTAGTTTCCTAATTAGAAAAATGAGACTGGTAACTACCTCATGTGGCTGTTGTGAGGGCTAAATAAGACAATCCACATCAAATGTCAGGATAGTTTCCGGTAAATAATAGTATTAAGACCAGTCTAGAATATTCTAAGTCAAAAAGAAGAACTCTTTGTTGGGCTGCGCATGAGGACAGCAGGCAGACGGAGCAAGACTTCCAGGCTCTGAAAACAATGGTTCTAGTAAAAAAAAAAAAAAGAAATCAGCTCTAGACCAGCCTTCTCACATCCCAGTAGGGCAAAAACAGTTCTTGATATGTGTTCTTTCCTAGTTACACCTGTGCCTTTATTGGTCACTTTTGAATAAAGGAAACACTATTGGTAAAGATGTATTTACATGGATTTCACAATTACCAATGCATATGTGTTTACATTGAAACATCTGTCAATAAGAATAGATAGATTTTGGAACTAGAAGGGAATTTAAAAATCATTCAATTGATCCTCATTTTATAGATGAGGAAATGGAGGCAAGTCAGGTCATTTGTTTAAGGTCAATGAAAAAGCCAAGATTTCTGCCTCATAGTCCAGGGCAATGGTTCTCCGAATGTGGTTCCCAAACCAGTAGCTTACAGCGTCACCTAATGCTGACAGAACTTGTTAGAGATGCACATTTTCAAGCCACACCCAAGACCTATAAATCAGAAACTCTGGGGAGAGGGCCCAGCCATCTGTGCTGCGTGCCCTCCAGGTGATTTTTTTATCTGCTAACGTTGGAACCTTAGTCTAGGGCTTTCCGACTCTAAATATTCTCTGCAGACTAGCAGAATCCCCTCACCTGGAAACTGGTTAGTAACGCAGACTCTCAGGCTCCAGGTCTACCAAAGTCTGCACTTTAGTAAATGCCCAGGCCATATATGTGCCCATTAAAGCTAGGAAGCACTGATCTAGACCAACTGTCATGGTCAGAACCATCTGAGACCAAATTCTCTACCAGGATCTATGCCATTTTCTGCCATCAGAGCCCATTGTCCCTAGTCCCTTCCCCAGAGGATCTGCCAAAAAATCTGTACCATCACCAAAAATTAGTGAGTTCCTCCACTGAGTGTGCCAGATCCTGTGCTAAGCAACTTCTGCAGAGCCATTTATGCTTCAAAATCCTTTAATGCAAGAAAAAAAAAATTGTAACTATGTATGGTGATGGATGTTAATTAGACTTATTGTGATGACCATTTTGCAATATATACATGTCAAATCATTACGGTGTACACCTGAAACTAATATAATGTTACATGTCAATTATACTTCAATTAAAAAAAACCCTTTAATATAGAAATAATTATCCCCATTTTACTAATAGGAAAATAGTCTCAAAGAGTTGTTCCTCACTCAAGGTCATGACTTTAGCAGATGGAAGATTTGGGGTAAAATCTTGGCTCTTTTGGACCTTGTTCCATGATACCATGTGACACTAGCTCCCTCTTCTCACTGGACTAAGCACTCTGGTAATTATCTAAACCAGGATCTGCTTATCTGCTCTTAAACCAATCTTAATTTACAGAAATCATAAAAGTCTAAGAGTGTCCACAGATAGGATATCTTAGGTAATACCATTGATAGTTTTTGAAAGGAGAGATAATGCCAGCACTAAGACAACAAACCAGGCCAGTGCTTCCCAGACTCCCTGTGGTGAGGGACTATTCTGCCCCCAACCCCAAACTGTCATATACCAATACTTTTGTAACATACAGTAAAATGAGTTAGTAGAAAAATGAGTAAAAAAGACACAAAAAATACAAGTCAACTTTTTAAAAGATTCAATAGATATAAAATTACACTGTCAAGTTGCTGTAAAAACTTCTAAATGCTTTTCTTAATTTCAATGCTTAAATTGTCACAGACCAGTAACCCACAGTTGCAGACTGGTATTGTTCTGGAAGTAGACTTTCAGTAGCAAGAAATTAGGCATCTAAAAGTTAAAATTGACGTACAGTCTGGACCAGTTTTAAACTATTTTAAAATAGGTCAAGCAAATTCTATGACTCCATATTTCCATCCCTAGGAAGGTGTGGAAGGCCAGAGTCAGCCCAAGGGAAATTAGAAACATTTCACTTTTTGGTGTGTTCATTTGTTCATCCAACCAACATTTAATGATAATTGATTATGTGCAATATTCATGGGATACAAAACTGATTAAGACAAGGTCCCTATTTTTAGGTGCTCTTGTGGTAGTGGATAATTATAATAATCTCCTTTCTGCATACTGTGTATTGATCTCTCTATCCATCTATATTCTTCCTTTTAACAAAAAGAATTTGAAGTGGCTTTACAGTATAAAGAGATAAAGATAAAACCAATAAAGGTTTTATACTGTATAACATTTCCTTAGCCTCTCATTCTAATCTTGACTTTTCACACTATCCAGTGGTGTAATTAAATGCTATCATGTCCCTTTTAAAGAGGAGAAAACAGTCTCAGAGAGATTGCCTTGTGTGCTCAAAATCATGCAGCTTGTGCAGGGCAAAGCAGGGGATCAAATTTAGGTTCACTGCCTCCCAGCTCAGTGCTCTGCTCACAGCACCCCCACCTTGGTTGTTTTTCTTCCACAATTCTTTACCCATTGCAATCATTGGCTTCCCTTTGGATACCTGTCTATATGCAAGCTCATGATCTCATGACCTCATGACCTTCCTAGAAGTGACATGGCCTCACCTGGGCTTCCACCTACATTTCTTTAGAGTTAAGGGTCTTTTACCCTGATCTTTTCAGATTTCAGATAACTCTTCCAGTTCAGATTTAACTGACCTGTATCCTATTTACTCTTGAGGTTACTCTATGCTGGACGACAGCATATCTAAAAAATTTGAATATATGTCTCTATTTAACGGTAACCAATGACCAACCATTTCCCTTCTATCTGGGGGAAGACCTAGTTAAGACTATGAGATAGGGGGAGTTTCTCTTCATTACTTCTACTCTCTTGGTGCTGTGTCTTCATCTCCAAATCAGTGACCTATATGTGAATACTCTTTTTTCTTCATTCCTTTAGTAAAATAGTCTCTCAGAGCTGTCATTCATGTAAAGGTGTGACAGCGGCTAGCCGCACAAAGCATTGACTACCTAGAGGTGTTTTTAGGTTCTGTTTTCTTCACTATTGTACTGCCCTAGCCCAGCATGATGGCTCTCACGTGCTCAGGAAGTATTTATTGAATGAATGTTAAATGAATTTATAATTTGGTAGAAAGAAACCTTTTTTTCCATAAAGGGCTGACACGATCAGAAACCAATGCACAAGCTTCCGTCATTTGCCTGGAACTGTACTCGGTGCTTTCATGTTTTTCATTTAATTCATGCTCACCTCAGTCATCTCCTTGCCTCTGGTCTCACTTCCTTGCCATCCATCCTCTGCATGTCTGTCTGAATGATGGCTCTGGTATTCACATCTGACTATACACCACTTCCTTGCCTCAGATGCTTTGTGTATATTTCTATTGCCTTCAGTTTGTAATCCAAAAACTTAACATCAGGTGACAGATACCCAAGGCAGTAGCAGTGAAAGCAGGAAGAAGTGACCAAATACAGGATTATTTAGAAGATGCAATTGATAGGAATTAGGATGCAATGGGATGAAAGGGTTGAGAGGAAGGAAGGTATTGGTGGTGATGTTAAAGACAAGACTGGCAAGGAAGGTACTGGAACAAGCCACATTATAAAAATGCCTGTTCATTTCTCTGGTCCTATTTCCCCATTTCTCTCTGCCTTCTCTCAAAATGCAGAAAGTCCAGAGAAGCTCCCTTAGACTCATCTTGCAATATGGTAAGAAATTCAGGGATGATACGACATAATTGTAAGACTTGAGTAATATATATATATACATATATATATATATATATATATTTAAAGGATGCTGCCTTCCCCTTGTTTGTTAGTTTTAGATATCTGGTTTTCACATTCTGAGGGCAATAAAACCCTTAAAATTATATACTCTACATATTTTCTGTGTAAGAAGGGGAATGAATGGGAAGAAAAGGTTGTTTAGATGGTGTCTCACTTCTTTGTGGATGGTGGTTGTGAACAAAACCCCAGAACACAATGGGTAGTGGAAGCTACCAAGAATAGAAGAAAGGCCCTGGGCACTGTCTGGGGCCGGGTAAGAGGCATATGGAGGTAGAGACTGTGGGGATTCATGGCGCGAGAGCTGGCATCAGACCTAGCTAGATCCTCTCTACCGCCAATTTACTAACTGGATGATCTCGGACAAGTTACTTAATGCTTTTAAGTTACAGTTTCACCATCTATAAAATGAGAATTATAATAGCACCTACCTCATAGATCTGTGGGTTAAATAAGATTTTTCTCAACACAATGCTTAGCCTCTACAATGTTAATAAATATTATTTATTATATTATAATAAATATTAATTATTATTGTAAAAATTACATGACTTAACAATAGAAAAGCCACGGTGGTCTCTATGGCATATGAGCAGGATACTTAAACTTCCAAAATGCTTTGCCATCTAGAAACGCCTTTCTTGCAAGATTTCCATGTGACATTTGTGTTCATTATGGTCTTTGCCTCGTGTTAATATACAATCATGCGTCACTTAATGACAGGGATACCTTCTGAGAAATGCATCATTATGTGATTTCATTGTTGTGCAAACATCATAGTGTGTACTTACTCAAACCTAGATGGTCTAGCCTACTACACACCTAGGCTGTATGGTACTAATCTTTTGGGACCACCATCGTATATGTAGTCTGTCGTTGACTAAATCATCATTAAGAGAAAACAGACATAGTTAGTATCTTTTCCAAATAGCATCCCTATTAGAATAATAAATCAAAAGGAGAACATATTTCTGGGACAGTGAGAAATCAAAATTAATTTATCAACTGTGCTTTTTTAAGATGTGCCATAGAATGAGGAATTTTCTTTTGCTTATTTCCTCCTGATCTAAATAGAAAACCAATCTTTGCCACTAGATCCTAGAGACAGAGTTTATGGGAAGCGCAGAGGGCTTATCTGAGGCTGATTCTGAAAGTGCTTTCTGAAGCTGTGAGACAACAGCTTCACTATAAGACAGCAGGGTCCAGACTTGAGCCTGGCTCAGAATCCCTGGAGGGCTTGTAAAATGCAGATTTCTAGGCCTCAACCCACAGTATCTGATTCGTAGGTCTGGAGTGGGATCAATATTTTGTGTTTTTAATGACTTCCTGCAAGTGATGTCAATGATGCTGCCCTAGGATCACACTTTAAGAATCACTGCCTTAAACTGAGAGGTCATTCCCCATCTAAAGAGAGTTTCAAAGTACAGGCTCTTCTTGATGAGCTGTTAGCATTATTTAAAAAATGTTTTTTCTTCTTGGAACACCCTCTATTTATGGGCCCTGACATTTCAACCTATATTATTAACATGTCCCTTTGCCTTTTGTCCTTCTTGGAGTTTAGTTTCTTCATCTTTCTCTTGCATCACCACTCTCCTTCCAGAAATCCTGCCCACACCTTTTTGGTTAGTGCTTTGGCATGCTTTGTCTTGCATTTTTCCTGCTCCATCTGTATTGTAGGTTTTGGTTGTTTTCTAACTGGAATCTTCCTTTTGCTTTCACCTCTGACCTAAGAGTTCTCCCAAAAGTCCTTGCCTCTTTTCTTGTCTACACAATATAAATATATCTAACAGAACTAACTGTCATAGTATACTTTATCAGAATATGCTTACCACCTGGCATGCATTATTTTTAACCAAAAGCAAAACTGAAACGAAAATACCAGCGCTTATAATTGCTGCTTTAGGTTATGTGTAATAAATTGAATTCTTTATCAATTGTATTAAAGATTTTGCTACTGAGTTTGCTTAAATCAAGGGATACTTGTGCTGAAAACCTACTGAAACTTTTATTGGCTTTTTAAAATTAATTTTCTGTTTTGGTTTTAGTGTAAAGCTTAATGTAGACTCTGTTATGACCAAATATAATATTCACATATCGATTTGCAATACTCTCTCAACCAGATCTCCCCCTGTGCCCAGTTTTGTATTTTCATTTTTACAATGGCCAAATATAGTTTTTTAAGTGTTGCTCAAATATGAAGACATGGCCAGGTATAAGAATCCTAGTGAAGTTTTAGCTTTAACTTAATTCTGCTCTCTCTTCTCAATTGAGAAGATGAAATGGATACTTGCATTTTATTTATTACAATCGACTGTCTTCTTTACAGCTGTGAAAAAATGAACAGCTTGCCATATTCATCAGAGAGAAACGATGGTGCATGTGTGTCTGTGTGTGTGCATTTGTGTGTGCCTTTAAAAAATGCTGCATCTGCGTTACGTTGTACTTAACCACAGTGACAGTGACTAGCGTATGATAAAAGATTACATTAATTTGTGCTCTGCTTCAGAAAAGTGAGCATTTAAGTCAGCTTCACAGATTTGGGGAATAGGTTTCTTTCTTAAGAAAGCAAAGAAGGGAGTAAATAAAAACTCAACTCCAAAGGAGAATTAACATAGAGAATGATCTGGTAAACTGGTTAAAAGAAAAACACAAATCCTGTCTCTTAGTAGTTGAATTTGCCGTTAAATTCCAAAGACATCTGGTTTTATCCAGTCACTATACTTTGAATAACCACACTTAGGAAAAAAGAAACCTTAAGCGAAATTATCGGTTAAATGGGGAAAAAGTGGGAGAGCAATGAAAAAAGACAAGCCAGGATAGAGAGGAATTGGCTGGAAAAAACGAAGAGGGGAAAGACTTCAAATTCCCCTTTCCCCTTTTTTGGCTTATATTTCAGATCTCTCGTGAATGAATGCTCTCTATATAATATTTGAAAATTCCTTTCTTTTCTTTTCTTCTTTTTATTTTTTTTGCTGAGGAAGATTCACCCTGAGCTAACATCCTTTGCCAGTCTTCCTCTTTTTGTATGTGAGCCGCCATGACAACATGGCCACTGACGGACAAGTGGTGTAGGTCCACGCCCGGGAACCCAACCCAGGCCACCGAAGCAGGGTGTACTGAACTTAACCACTAGGCCACCAGGGCTGGCTCCAAAATTCCTTTTTTGATGAGTATTAAACCATTTCAGATTATCTCAGTCATCAAATTTAGCTCAAATGTTCTAAATAAGAAATTTGACACTTGAAAAAGCTTTTTAAATGGCTTTCTGGGAAGAAAATAAGAATTCCCCCGTATTTTATAATATCTTGGAACATATTTTAACCTGTAAGTTTGGCAAAGGTCAATTTTGGTAATATATTCTGTGATGAGAAGATGAGGGTGCAGGCACTCTTACTTTGGTGGTAGTAGAAATTGGTATAACATCTATGGAAAGCGGTTTGCAATATCCATTAAGATAAAAGTGTAACCTAACAATTTCTCTTCTATGAATTTAAGCTGCATATATAATTTCATGTATGTGGAAAGACATATGTTCCAATGATATTCATTGAAATGTCTTTTGTAATAACATTTGTTTTTCAATATGCAACTGATTATAATTTTTGCTTTGTCCATCTGATGGAATACTATGCAGCTATTAAAAGAAACTCAATATGGATTGATCTCAAAGAGATGTTAAATAAGAAAACCACATGTTTCTATTTGCTTTATGTATAATACTTCTGAAATGATACACAAGAAGCTGGTATAAGTGGTGGCACCAGGGACAGTATTAACGTAAGGTGGGGAGCCCAAGGTGGGAGGGGTATTTTACTGCATTCTCTTTGGGACCTTTTGAATTTTATACTCTGAATGTCTATTTCTTATTCAAAATGAATTAAAAAGTTTAAAAGCCCATGGAACCTCAAGCCACAAATAAACCTGAAACTGTGTTAATCCAACTTATTTCAATGACTTCAGTAACCCATGAACTGAAACTCTAAACCATTTACTTCTGAATGTAATTAAATTTGTTCTATACAGCAGGCAGAAGTCTTTGCCTATGCCATGCAAACTTTCAGGGCCAGAATAGTATTTCTTTTTAACAACATATTTCTCAAACAGGCATTTGTAAAACTTAAACGCATCCATTCTTTGCTTTTCCTGACATGCTAAGTCAGTAAGTTTAAAGCCTGTCCCTGTAAGGTAAAATAAAAGAAGCTTTGTAGCCATCATTAAATGTCTTCACCATAAGATTTATTGCCATAATTGTGACAGAACAAATGATTTTTTTTTCCTGGCAGCAAAAATAATCTCAAAAAGAAACTAGGTATTGTTTTTTCTTTTCCAAGCAAAGTATAGATACCCCAAAAATTACATGGTGTCACAGAGCATGCCATAGTTAGAAAAAATAATGCACTGCCTTTTCAGCCTTATTAAGAAAATTACATAGTTAACTCTTTGTACCTTTGAAGGATGTCTCTGTCTGATGAACTTTGTTATTAGAACAACATTCAGCTGGAAATTGTGTAATGAAACTAATTCATTTTGGAGTTAACAAAGTAGATTCTGAAATAAAACAAATGTCATAGCAATAGATACAAATTCTACAACTACGGCTGAACATTCCAAGGTTTTTTATGCAGCTATTGGTGGAGGGAACAATAAGAAATGTGAAGCCTCTATATTCTATCTAATGATTTCAGGTGGGTTCTTAATGTACAGTCTTGTGCCACATAACAATGTTTAGGTCAACGACAGACCGCATATTTGACAGTGGTCCAATAAGATTAGTACCATACAGCCTAGGTGTGTAGTAGGCTACACCATCTAGGTTTGTGTAAGTACTGTAGGAGAGGAAAAAAGTTTCTCTTACCTTTCTAGGTTCTTTTGTTTGGTCTAAGAATTAAACTGAAGTGAGACAAATTAACAGGAAAAAAAACGAAGAAAAGTTTAATAACATATGTACATGGGAGAAACCTAGGAAAACTGAGTGACTGGCCAAAATGGCCAAAACCCTCACCTTAAATACCATCCTCAGCTAAAGACAAAAGAAGGTGTTGGGGGTGGGGAGAGTCAGGGACTTCAAAGGGAAGGAAGGCAATTCACAAGTAAGTAAAAAGGAGCAAATGCTTGGCAAACACATGTTTGGCCACACAGAAACAGAAGAACACAGAGGGGGCCCCACAAACAGGCTTTTCTAGGTTCTTCCCTGTCTACCACCTAGTTCATATTATGCTAAGGTGATAGCTCACTTCCTGAGACAGGTTTTTTAATCTGAATTTTTTTAGGCAGTTAAGGAGAAGGTAACAAGGAAAACTTTGAATCCTCTGTTGCTTAAAAATTATCAGCCTAAAATAATCCTCATGTTAAAGAGACACATTTTGGGGTAACAAATTTTGTTCCTTTTGAGTACACTCTGTGATGTTTGTACAATGACGAGATCATCTAATGACACATTTCTCAGAATGTATACTCGTCATTGAGTGATGCATGACTGTACTAAAGGAAGGGAACATGTCATTTTCTGCACTACTATCGGTACAAACTAATATCATGGGGTTCACGCTATATTCACTCACTCACTCATTTTTCTTATCTGGTCAGTTAGTCACCAACCCTTGGTCTCCTTGCTAGGTGCTGGGGACCCAAAGCAAACGAGGTACAGTTTCTGTCCTTGAAGAATTTACAGGTTGGTGACTTATCTCACACCTCTTAAAAAATTCAGAGACATTAAGGACATCCATATAAAAGGAAACAGTACATTTTAGGTGAACATGTGAAAAACTACATTCAAAAGGTACAGGTAGGCAAAACTACCCTGATTAAGGCAAGAAAATCAGAAGTACAAGTATAGATATATTTAACTACATAAAATTTAAAACTTTTTTATGGACAATCTATTCAACCAAAAGTAAGTAAACAATAACTGTAAAAATCATTTTAAAAAAAAAAGAACTTACAGGTTAGTGAGAGGGAAGTTGGGTGGAAATGAACACAGAAAGACATAAATGTGATGCCATGTAATTAGTGTAATAACTCTTTCCTGGAAAGTGTGCATGGATTTGTGTGTCTGGAGGAGGTAGAGTGGGGAGGATCCAGAAGGATTACCAGGAGGGTGTGATATTGAAGAGAGGTTCAATGATATGTGGAAGTTAGCCACGTTTCTCTGTGTGTGTGTGTATTTGTGTGCGTGTGTGTAAAGGGGAAGCACAAGCAAAATTGCAGGGGGAGAATTCAACACTAAAACAATATGTCGGTGAGAAATCTCAAGGTGAGGGGTTGGGATGGAGGACAGCGTCAAGCAGCTGTTCCTGGAACATATGGCAGAAGGCAGGAGGGAGAAAAGATGAGTATAAGAGAGATGCGGGATCCACATAGGCGCCCAGCAAACAAAATGTTTGAATAGGGTTAGACTTGGAGAAAAATGCAACCAGATTCATACACTTGGTCCCCATGAAACCTATTTACTTCAGAAATAGAAACTACAACTTCAGACGCTTACCATACAATTTGCATTAGGAGGGGACAAGCCAGGGCAATATATTAAAACTATGGTAACAATTAGGTTGTTTTGCTGATTAACTGGAATTTTCACAAAGAAGAATATTTCCTCTGTAGAAAATATTGGCTACAACTCCATAGTTTGCATCTGACGAGCGGGATTCACAGAAACATCATTAGTCCGCAGGGAGCTGGTGTCTGAAGCCTGGGGGTGTTACTCCAAGATAACGCTTTTCAGTTGGAAACACTTCAAAAAAATCTGGATTTTTGAATATAAAAAAATACTGAGTAAACTTTAAGAGGAAAAATTCATTATTAATACTAAACATCACTGTGAGAGGATAGGATAAAGTGACATGAAGTGACTTTTTGAACACACATTTGTTCTCTCAATATAAATTCTTTTTTATTGTGTAAAATTCATTGTGGCCTCTGTCCCCCACAAGGTCCCTTGGGCTTCCTTATAGCATGGTGGTTGGGTTGCAAGAGAGCAAAAACACAAGTTGCTAGGCTTCTTCTGTTCGAGGCCGAGGACAGAACTTTTCTTGCTTCTCATTGGTCAAAGCAAGTCACAAGGTGAGCCCAAGAGAAGCGTTGAGGAAACAGATTCCACCTCTTGGTGGAGGAGTTGTAGCAAAGAATTTGTGGCCATCTTCAATCTACCATGGTATTTATATTTAAAGTTGTGAATTTATGTACCTGAAAACAGAACAAGACAAAGAAGAACCCTCCTTCTGTATTAGGTTGTCCGTAAGGACCATATGCTGCTCTTGATTTCTTTAGCTACCTTGCTTTTCCATGAGGCTGAGGGTAGAGGGATGTGGGGAGACAGGTAACTTAGTGGCATGTACTGTCATCCCTGGCATGTTCAGCTTTATTTCTATAGTCTCATTTTAAGCTTCCCAATGATCCTGTTATCTTTGTTTTCTATCTTCGCTATATATACAATTATTGTTCTATCGGTATCTTTTGCAATTATTGGGAATGGAGAAATTTTGAATTAATTCTATAGTCTAGGTATATTCAATTTATCCTGAAACCTGTATTTCTTTAATTCTTGAGGTCATAAAAAATAATTTTATGTGTGTGTGTGTGTGTGTGTGTGAGGAAGATTGGCCCTGAGCTGACATCTGTGCCAATCTTCCTCTATTTTTTGTGGGATGCTGCCACAGTGTGGCTTGACGGGTGGTGCCAGGTCTGCCCCAGGGATCCGAACCTGCAAACCCCAGGTCACTGAAGTGGAGGGTGGAAGCTTAACCACTATGCCACCAGGCTGGCCCCATAAAAAAATAAATTTTGATTCTACTCCCTCACATAACCTATGGCCAACAATAGTGGTCCCTTAATTTTTCATGGCCTGTCTGAACTCCAATTCCAAATTTTTATTTCATTTAGGGTATAGATCGAGCTTATTTTCATACATCATCCTTTTAATCATTTGAATCTACTTTTTCAACAATAGTTCTAGGATTTCGCATTGAATTCTGTAATTATATTTACAGTAGTTTAATTCTCTAAATTTTACATCAGTTTCGATGAACCCTGCCAGTCTTTTTACACTTGATGCTGTGTTCTTAAATTGTTTTTCATTTTTCCTTTCGTCAGCTGGACCCACCTTCAAGTACTCTTCTTGGGAAAGACACATAGTGATATATCCTTTAATCCTTGCTTGAGTTTAGAGTCTTGGCACAGGCACTTCATCCAGATTTAAATGGAATTCTTGCTTCTCAACCTTTTTATACCTTAAAATTCTGTAAATGTCACTCGTTTTTCTTTCAATAGGGTTGAAAAAGAGAAATTTGGGCATTCTTACTGTTGCTTCTTTCTGAAAAGCAATTATACAACTTTCTTGAATTTAAGCTTTAAAAATTATTAGTGTTTATTTAGATGTAGGTCAATTTTATTATTTTTTCCTGGATCGGTATTTTTTCTCATCTCTTTTACCTCTTTGCATTTTTCACTCTGCTTCTGGGAGGGTATCTCAAGTATGTCCTCCACACTATAGATATGAACTTGCAAATTATTTATGCTGTCTATGACTAAGGTCAGAGCAAATTTACATTTTTTCATCACATTTTTTCCTTGCTCTATTTTCTTATTTTAGCTATATTTGTTCCTCTGTCTTTATCTCGGCTTGATTTTTCCTATAGCTGCCTGCTCTTCTTTCAAAGAGACCTTTTCTTTTGGGATCCTTTTGAGGGACCCAGCAGAAGTCTTCTTTCATTTTGACCAGCTTATTGTAGGATAAGTCAGGCTCTTCTGAGGCTTTGGGGCAATAGCTTCTTTCCTTTAAGTGACAATATTTGCTTATTAACCTTCTTTTCCACAAAAATGGTTTGCCAGATTACTAAAATGCAATGAAAGAAAATCAACTAGAGGCAGAAAAAGGAAAAATAAAGGAAAAGACGTTAAGTAGATCCAAGGATAAAGCAATATAAGATGTCTACCCTGAGGCCCCACCCTCTTTGGTGTTAGTGGACACCCTTTTGGACCATGCTTGTAAGGAACAAATGGCCACACACAAGCCACAGTGTCCATTAGACAAACATGAACAAT
Source organism: Equus przewalskii (assembly GCF_037783145.1). Classification (NCBI taxonomy): domain Eukaryota; kingdom Metazoa; phylum Chordata; class Mammalia; order Perissodactyla; family Equidae; genus Equus; species Equus przewalskii. The sequence continues at coordinate 53,324,544 of NC_091834.1, read as the reverse complement.
TGTTAGGAGAAGCTCAGTTCTTCCAGATGCTAAGATCAGGAAGAAATTGTCCTTAAGGTCCTGCGTACATGGGATTCTCTGTGCCATAATGATCAATGTCCTCAACAATACTTGGAAGAGAGGTATTTGACCAGTTTCATATGGCTGATGACAGGGGCTAATGACTTTACCCCAAAGGCAGTTCAAGTGTGGAAATATTTAGAGTATGTCAAGGGGTACAGGAATTTCATTCATATTCTTTGGGTGACCCTCCATAAAATTTTCTTTCTTCAGCTAAGCTTTTGCTGAGTATTGGGCAGCTTGATTTTGAGATTGCTCTCTTTGGCAATTATCTGGAGTATGATTGTTCTATGTTCCCAATTAAATTTAGAACTACAACTTTATAGAACGTCAAATCAGAAGTAGGGTTGATACACCCGTGTGAAATTACTGGAGCCTAGCAAAAAGCAGATGACCAGAAAAAAGGCAAATAAAACTGTTTTATCTTCATGCAGAGGATTACCTAGAAGTCCAGGCATTACTAATGAGTAGAATGAAGCTTTTTCATAGACAATAGTTTACTTCTACTATGATTCACAGACAAATGGGGACTGAAACCCCAAAGTTCTACTTCTAGACCTTGGCTGCAACAATTTTAGCATGGAAATCTTTAAGGACAGTGTACTCAAATATTCAGCTGTAGCCATAACATCATCTCAATAAAGTATCAGAATGCATTGCTTTGAGCAATGCTACATCCTGGTGTGTTCTCTAAAAAATTGTTGCCTAAATAAACACAAAGCAACTAATGAGTTTATTATTAAATATAAATAAATTAAAACTTGGAGGGGTATTACAAAAATAATGTTTGGGCTTTAATCTAATTGAGAGCTATTTGGAGAAATGATCAGAAGGGAGAGCCAGGTGTTCATTATGGATACACTCTGATCATGACAATGAGAGCGTATCTTTTGCATTTGAAAATTCCTGTTTTTGTCCATAGGAGATCATTTCCAAAGCATACTAGACAACAGCTGAAATGGCTTTTCCTAAATCTTTGAAGGACTTTTGAGGTTTCTTTTTTTTCCCCTTTAAACTTAGGGTTCTCCTATAGGATAGGGTAATGAACTGACAGTAAATAAGAAGTCAGAAATATCACAAAAACCCATGAGTTGGATCATTAATCTCTAAATATTTATACATTTCTGGTTTTGTGTTCTTGGGCACGTTTTCTCCAGAAAGATTCCAACATCATTTGTGAAAGAGTTGTTTCCAAAACTGCCTGGAAATGTCTGTTTGTCAAAGGCAGAACCATCTCTCCTGGAGATTTGAGGCCAGGATAATCCTGCCTGAGGATTACTTCTTGAAGAGGTGAGTGGGAAAATCATTCTGTGTGTCTTCCCCCACAGCCAAAAAAAAGAAGAAAAAAAAAAGATAGATAGATAATCGTAGAGAAAGGATAAAATGAGTTTCCTTGTGTAGCTTGAAGGTAAAAGGAAATCTTAAAGGGCACTGTGCAGCCTAAAGGGGCAGCAGCAATGGGGTTAGGCTTGTTGGAATGAGTACAAGGCTTCCCTACTGGCAGCTTCCTTGAGTCTCTATTGAGCTAACGGCAAAGGGATAGTTTCCATGAGAGGGGAGCCTAAGCTATTTCCCTCCACAGGCTCACAGTTTGCATCTTCAGGAAATCTTTGCCTGCATATTACCACAATGATTCCACTACCACTGTCTTCATAATAAACACTGTCTATTCCCGCCACCAAAATGGGGTGTGTATGTGTGCATGTGTGTGTCTTAAAGAATATAATGCTCAGCAAATTTTTTATGCCTTTTCAAGTGTCAGTGCAAAATATGGTAAAAGGCATCCAAACAATCCAATTATCCTTTTGGCTCTCCAACAAAAAAAAATCATTCTGGTGTGGCTCTGACCCTTGTGACAAATCAGAATGAAATTGTGCACCTTAAGGAGAATCTGCTAGGCTGGAAACATATAGGCCTGTGAGTGCTTGGATGGGCGGATGAGGGCTGCAGCCCGGAGACTGCTCCCGTAGCCACAGATGCTGATGCTTAAGGGTGTATTTCAACATTGTGAACGTCATTCCTATTATGTGACAAGATGACAAATACTATCCGATGAACCACAACACATAAAAGGGAAAAATCACATTTTCTCACCTTGGGAGGGCTTGAAAGGTCCATCTACCTGCAGACACCAGCTTATATTATTTTGCCAAGAAGATTTCACCCTGGAGATGGGTTCAAAGAGCAGAATTTTAACTAAGAAGGAGGTCGAGATAAAATAAGGGCTTAGCAAGAAACCAGCCTGGGCAACACAAGATGGACTTTGATGAAATATTCTAAATCTAACTTTCTAAAGGGGGCTTCTGGTCTTCCTTATTTACATCTTTATTTGAATAGTTGAAAATGATTTCCACAATCAAAGCAGAATCTCTCAAAATACGAGAAAGTTAAGGTGTGCTCTACCAGACATAGACCTCCTCCTAGCTGGCTTTCAGTCCTAACCCTACCTGGGGGTCACTGACAAGCAGACAATTTTTTTTACTGTTTCTACAGGCCATGACTAGATAAAAACTTATCATCTATATGAGCAATAGTCATTCTGTAAGTCAGCTCTACTTACGGATCCGGGCTCGCACAGCAAATTTGCTGTCAGTCAAATGAACTGTCCTCTTTGACATGCAGGCTTGACTGAGTGATTTAGTTTTTCACAGCCTGATCAAACAAATATCATCCAGAATGGCTATTTTCTCCCACTTTGGGTTGTTTGTTTCAGTTCAACAAGTGTCAGGGGAATATAATGGACCATGTGGTAGCAAAATCAGCTAAGTGAGTGATTCTTTCTTTGATGTCCCTGTTCTTACAAGGGGATACCACTGAGCATTTGTAGACTTCAGAATGAATTTTGAGGGACAGGGCTGGTCAAATTGTATTCTGGTAAAAACTTGTTACTATTTGTGATTTTAAATTAAACTACTTTGGCTCCTAGGCAACCTCCACTTCTGAAAATAATTCACAGCAGAATGATACTCATATTTGTGGAATGATTAGACCTTGGTTGCTTGGAGGAACAACGGTTGACCCTGAGCTCTGGAGGCCCCATTCTGTGATCCCATAGGTAAAAGGAAGTTCATATAAGAGGTGAGAGCAAAGGCTCACACATCAGAGTATCAAGTTTTGCCTATATAGTTGTAGAAAATTCACCTGTCTTCAGAACTTCCTCTATATATAGGTCATACACTGTTGGCTCTGTATTACCGCTTCATGACAGTTACTAAAACCTAAAAAATAGTTTGGAATTCCAAAGCTAAAAATAAAAGGCACAGAGAGTACTAATTAAGTGCCCAGGGTCTGGACCACACTGTCAAGTTTATATCCTGCATCCACCCGTCATCTATTAGCCATTTGACCTTGGATGAGTTACTTAACCCCTCTGAACCTCAGCATTTGCAGCTGTAAAAAGGGGATAATACCAGCGATACCTCAGAGAACTGGCTTGAGGATTAATTGAACTAATGCATGCACAGCTCTTAGCACAGTGCCTGTCACATCAAGATCACTCAATAAATGACACCCACCAATTTGAGATGTGAGTAAAGTAATCTTTGGGAACGTATCACTTGCTGAAGAGGTGCTTCATCCATGTGAATAAAGCAAAACAAACTGGATTAAGGGTCTGATTCCCCGGTTTCCACATTTTCCCTTCTTTGCTTTTCCTTTAATTTTCTATCTATTCATAGTTGCATAATTCTCCACACAACCCAGAGCAGGACAGTTCTGCGAGAGAAGAGGCTCAGCAGAGTGGGAAGACAGTGGGCTCCTCATAAAGATTAGTAGGGTGAAGAAATAAACAAAGAGAAACCTGTCATCTGGTTCAGGGTAGAATGCTTAGTAGGGAAATTGGCATAAGTTGTCAGTTGAAGTACATTTTTGTATTATGTGATAATCATCAATTATCGTGATTTTCTTGGCCATAATTAGTATGGAGTATCAAGAGGTGAAGACAGGCGTATGTGTGCATATGCCTAACCCTCCCAGCATGCACACACACACACGTATTCGTGCACACACATGCAAAATTTCCTTCTGACATTAATCCCCTCACATTTACAATCAATTCTGCCCTCAATTCTGCATGACATTGCTGGCAAAAGGACACAGTTGTTAGATAAGTGTTTGAGGCACTCACAGCAGCCCCTGGACTCAAACATTCATTTGCTGGTGTTCTGCCATCTTCTATAAAGCAAAGATCATGTCCTCTGCATCAGTGATAGAGAAATCTTCAAAGAAGGGATTGGTTAAAAGTGAGCATTTTAGTAAAGAATACTTGCTCTTCCTCTGTCACTGCCCAAGATAGGAAGATGTGAAGTCAATTTAGAGAGCGTCAATTGCAGCTGACGTTGAAGGGAATAATATACTCATGTCTCTTAGGGTGCATATAGAATAGGGAGCTCTCCTGAGGGCTGCGATTTTGCAGATTGCAACCTGATCAGACTTCCAAACAGAGTCTCCTCTTTAAAACAGAAAGAGGTACATCCCTAGATCTTAGAAGACCAGTGATTTAACGGCTTCCTGATTCATTTCTAAAACATATGTGGGAGGTTCTCCATTTTCAGAATTTTCTTGTTGAGCTTGAACCAGGAAGAGGCATGAAAAGGGCCAAGCATCACAGGTAAGCCAGGTGGGCAGCTGCCTTTGCAGGGAGATTTCAGAGGCGGAAGAAAGGCCTCTTGTCCCTTACATTGTAATCACCACTCCTCGATGCCTAAAATGCCACCACAAACCCGCGTTCTTAAGTCATTTTCTTTGAAGTCACAAGTTTGGTAGGAGGAAGTAAGCAGCTGAGCAGCTGTGGGGAGTAGCTGGGAAGAGACAGCGCAGACAAATGTCTTCCTCTTCATGGTTTGCGCAGCACTGGCCTCACAGGTAGTAGCAGTGTGTGACCTTCCGGGAATGAGACCGTAATGACCCACTGAGCGGGTCCAATTAAAATGAGCACACAATTGAAAAGGAGAAACATGGCTGAAAGTAAAGTTAGTTGGCTCTATTTTATGGGAGACCTTTGGAGAAACACCCACATGTGACCTGAGACCGTGACACTACCATATAATGATTTGTCCTTCTGAGGGGAAACATAGACAATAAATAGACCACGAATATCTCAAGCAGGGGATCCTAAGGCCTCTTCCATGAAACGATTTATCTGTTTGCAATAAGAGAGAATGCATAACATCATTCAACACCCTGGTAAAAGCCCCTCTTCTTCCTGAAATCACACACTCTTGCTTTGTATACATCTGTAAAGGAAAAGGCAGACACTCGTCCATCCGTGTTCTCAGTGAGGCATGAGGACATCGTGTTTGGCTGTCACTATGGCCTTTATTCCTGCCTTGAATTAGAAAAAAAGAGAGGTGGGAAAAATTTCCCCTTCTCTAGAATGATTATCCACCAGTGACAACAGGGGCTTGTCTGTGGGTCTTGAGCAAAATCTTTTGGGACTCAGCAGCATGGTCAAGTGTCCTATGCAAGCTTGGATGCCCATGACTGTTCAGATGGTTGAAGAATCCCGCTTCCAGGGACAGGACAGGAGAAGGTGTCAGGAATACTCAGCTTGGCAATTGATAAGGAATGAAGAGAGAACGAAACCCTTGAACGTGTCTCAGTTTCTTGGTCTTGTTATGTCTGTTGAAAGGCAATCAAAACTTAGTGTGAAGATTTACTGAGTGGCAGGGCTAACGGGTCTAGAAACCCCGTATACTGGGTGATTCTAGAAAGATACCATCATGGGAAGCTTGGACAGGATATCAGAGAATAGTTGGCAGGTAAAAAATGCATATAACCTAGACATGGGGGATCCACCTTCTTATCGTACATATGCCCCAACTGGAACACTATTGAATAACACAAATTTAAGACATCGTGCACATATACAGAAGAAATGGTTGAAATTTCCTACTGCGAACAGCCCACATGAGAGAGAACAGCTAGTAGTAGACCTCAAAAGAAGGATAGTGCTCGCCATGGTTGACCACCGGTTTGTGGATGGCCACTGCGCTTCATTGCTTTCAAAGTTCTTCCATCTGTGTCTAGATGAGGGCACAGTCTCATGTCTCCTGGACTTGGAGGGGGAGGTTCTTGACACCTGAGAGCTTCGAAGAATTTTTAAAGTTTGTATTTCCAATTCAGTCATCCATATATTTATTCAATAAGTATTTATTTAGAGTATAACTATGTGCCAGCCACTGTCCAAGTGCAGGGGATTCCGTGATGAGAAAAAAACAAAACAAAAAATGGCTTCATCTCTGCCCTCATAGAACTTACATTCTAGAGGATGCAATAGTCATTAATAAAGTAATCATACTAATAAATGTAATATTCCATCTTTAGTTAGTGCTAGGAAGGAGGGGAATAGTGTGTTGTGAGAGGAGAAGCTGGGGTGGTTGACAGTCTGAAGGGTAAAGGAAGGTGATGCCGAAGAAACAAAGACCCAGATGGAATCTGAAGTCTGACTGGATCATTTAGGTAAAGAGGTGGGGAGGAAGAGAATTCTAGGCAAAGGGAACAGTATATGCAAATGCCTTGAGGCAGGAAGGATCAGGCACATTTGAGTGACCGAAGGAGGCCTGGGGTGTGGAGAGTAAGAGAGCACGGGGCGGGGGTGGGGGGAATGTGGCTGGTGAGTAGGTCTGGATCACATAGGGCCTTGCCGCCATTTTAATTTTATTGTTTGCCCTTATATTAATGGGAAGCCTAGAAATATAATTGGCTTTTAAAAACTAGTAGTGCCATAAAAGGGACAGGACATTCTTGTATTTTTGTAATGCTCAAGACTCTACACAATGCTGAGTGTTTTTGGAAAATACGGTTAGTCTCAGGGCTGTCACATGAGGTCCCTGGGGTTGTGTGCTGCGTGTTCACACTGTACTCTCTTGTGACTGAATAGGCTTCCAGGAGCTGTGGGATGGGGCAGCCGTGGTTAGATGTTCTCTGATCAGTAGACAGGGTTGTTTTCTCTAAATAGAGAATCAAAAGACACACTTGAAATTGGAATTTGTGTGCAAAGAATCTAAATTGGTTAAATGTCAGATACATCCATGATTTATGTCTCCTTTACATCTCTCTGCTGACGAAGCTAATGCTCCTCTATTAGTTGGATTTGTGTGTGTGTGTTGTGTGTCTATAGGAAAAAGAAATTCCAAGGCAAGGAGAAACGAGGTCCACTGCCTTATTTTTCTCTGCACAATGATAAAACCTGGGAAACATCTGACCTAGGAAAAATGCAAATTTCATGCCACGCACTGGTCAAACTCCCTATTAATTTCCTTTCTTTCTTTTTTTATTACACAAACAATTATACTCATTGTAGAAAAAGTAAGAAATTTGTACAATCAAAAAGAAAATTGAAAACTCCCGATTCTGTTAACATTTTGGTATATATTCTGCCAGATACTACTTTTTCCTGTGAGTGTGTAAAATTTCTAATACACCCATGTTATTGAATGAGCCACATGTTCATTTTTAATAGAAAAACCAATTCCCATTCCCAATGGGAACTAATCTAGAAGCATCTGGAGATGGAAAAGTCATAATGTCCATTGTGAGATGAGTGTTTTCCTGTGAAACCTCAAATTCCACAACAAACAGTTCTGGCTTTCAATTTTCAACGTAATTATTTCCTTTCAAGCTGTTAGTAGGTTTAGGTAATGATGCAGATAAATAAAAGGAGTATGAGGAAAGGTAACTCAATGTCTTTAGACTTTTGATAATCAAAAAGAATTTTCCAGATACCCACGTCAGGGGCCTGGGAAGTCCCGGCTCATGTTGACTTTTCTTATCCCAGAAAACAATGTGAAGTGTGTTTATTTTACAGATTTCCATATGCTGCATGTGTCCTTTCCTAGAACTGCTATAACATATTGTCACAAACTGGATGGCTTAAAACGAAAGAAATTTATTTTCCTTTACTTCAGGAGGCCAGGAATCCAGCTTCTTTTTAGGCAGGATGTTCTAAAAGAAAGTGGTTTTTCTGAGACTTTGGGACATAGATTAATTGCTGTGAGCAAAATTCCAAGAAATTACAGTAAGATTTGTCTTAATCCATACTGAATTCCCATATGTTTTTTTCTACAATTTTTATATAAAATGGTTTTAGAAATTAATCCCTTTCTATAAAGTAGAGTTCTGCAAATTGAACATTTGCCCCCAGATTTACACTGTTTGACAGGGCATGTTGTATTATGATAACTGTCATCACGAAGGGGCGGGATGTAAGAGGAGGGGGGACCTGCACACTCTCTGTGGATCTCCTTAATGGCTTTACGTCTGCTGCCTCAGTCCTGTGATGTATCACAAACCCTCCACTCTTTCCTTCCTGGCCTGGACCCCATGCCCATCGCAGCAGACTAAATCTGTCTGTTGTACCATTTCTGCAAAAACCTAATCACTTCTTTGAACCCAGACTCGTGGTGTCAAAAAGTGCTGCTAGGGGAAAAGAAAAATCACACAAATGTACGGCTCAACAAATTCATGGTTCCCACTCTCACCTGAGACTTCCATGTTGACCTAGGATGCCTCTGAATGATCCTGGCCAGGGTTCTCCCTAGTTCTACTCCTGCATCTAGTGGAGGCATCCATTTTCTGAAACAATTAGAATTTCAGAGGGATTCACCCTTGGGTTTAAGGATCCCTTCACTAATTTAGGTGATAGTAAATAGGCTGAAAGGCTTTAGAATCTACATTTAGTGATTTTCATCATGATAAAATACTCCATTTGGGGGGACCTCTAGTAACAATAACAGAAGAAAATAGCTGGCAAATTCTGTCATCAATATAATACATACAGTAAAATGACAATTCTTTTCTTATTCTGCTGTTATGAATTGCATGTTAAAATGGACCTCAATAGAAAAATATTGAAATACTGAGCAGTAGCTTTTTTATTTTTTAAATAAAGTTGGAACTTCTCACTTTTATTTTTTTGGCAATGAAGATTGGCCCTGAGCTAACATCTGTTGCCAATCTTCCTCTTTTAGCTTGAGGAAGATGGTCCCTGAGATAACATCCATGCCAGTCTTCCTCTGCTTTGTATATGGGACACTGCCACACCATGGCTTGATGAGCAGTGTGTAAGTCCACACCCAGGATCCGACACTGTGAACCTCAGGCAGCCAAAGTGGAGTGCATGAACTTAACCATTACACCACCAGGCCAGCCCCTGAGCTGTAGCTTTAAGTATCTGTTTACTCATGTTTAAAGGTGGTCTATGGTTTAGATGTAAAGTTTGTTTGGGGGCCTTACTGTTGTTTGTCTTTATGAACGGGGCCGTATGTGAAAAGAGTGAATGCAACAGATCTGTTTAAACACGGGCATTTTGGGTTCCTTTCCTTGCACTGATGGACAACTGAGAAAATTACTTCTATTGCCAGCAGTTGTGGTTCCATGGTTACCCCCCCATAAAGCATTAACAATTTTTTGTTAGATTGCATAATTTATAGGATCAGTTTTGAATGCATAATGTAATACTGTATCCTGAAGGGTGGTTAGTCTCTCTTCAAATAGGTTACCGAAAATGAAATAAATACCTAGATTAAATTTCCATACTAGGGAGAAAGAAATGAAATAATTTGCTGAGTTGCAAAAATACGTAATAGACATTGTGGAGATAATCTAAATTCTAAAAAAATTACCTCATTGTTCTAGGCATCTCAGATGGTTTCAGTCTAAAAGCAATTCCTAAGAAAAATGTTGCTGTAATAGCTGAGCAAAAATAAGTATTTTTTAAATAAAATGAGTTGAAAAATAATCTCTATCTAAATATTAATAAAATGAGACAAAGTTAGTTTAGAAAGTTATAGTGTAATATAAAAAAGTGATCATATTTATGTTAGTGTCTGATTTTGTGAATGAAGGGGTTACTGAACCTTTAAAATACATCATTATAAGCAAGAGCTGGAAAAAATTTGCTTTCTTTATATTTGACCCTAAGCCTTATTCTAAGAAAAAAATTACTAGAGAATTAATTACACTTTTAGAAATTGTTGGTATTTCCAGAGATTTATTTGTAGATTTTCTGTGGTTGTAAGAAATACAATTTATGTTTCATATTAAGAGGTATCTACTAAAATGACTATATATATTTTTTTCCAAATGACCATCTGCTGCTTTCCTGTGTCTACTATAAATCAATAATATTGTTTAGTCCTTCTCCTTTTGCTATTATTATTATCATATTTTTTTATGGACCCAGACCCCTTATTTTACTAAGCTTTTGTCTTCCTGAGAAAGTATCAAACTTCAACTGTGGGATTGGTACTAGACCCTGTGGGAATACCAAATAGAATTTTAATTTTCTCTGGGCATTGGGCACCGTTTATTGTTTATTCCTCTGAAATGGTATTATTTTCATCGCGATAATAGGGTTATGTTCATCAGGACATGTGTTATCTTCCTTGGCGTGATCTCACCTTTTCCCCTTTGGAAAGGAAGGAAGGCAGGAGTAAAGGCAAGGCATGGAAACATTAATTCAAGCATAGACAGTGGTGAAATTAAAGGCTAGGTTACTGACTCTTAGATGCTTTTAAAATCAGTATACGTCAGAACCACTGGGGAATCTGATGTTTAAAAGTAACACGTTTTGATGATGTATATAAGCAAATTGTTCCATAAAATTCTACTCTTTAGAGCCACATATGATCTTTTGAGGTTGTTTTCAATACACATATGTTTTTACTTTTAAAATGTACTTTCCACATAATAAGTGTTTTAATACTTCCATTTAGTTAGTGGAAGCTCTTAAACATACAGAACAATTTTGCCCGGATTCTATATTTAATGTGACTTGTAAAAACTGTAAATCATAAATAATTTGGTAGTTTAACATTTTTCCCTATTCTGAAGTACTCTGTAAATAACACCATCATCACCATAATAATTAATACCCTTTAAGATGGAACTCTAGGGAAAAAATTAAAGCCTGGATTTATCTAACTTTTTTACTCTCTTCCTAAATGTCAAGTTGATTTACAAAAGCTTAGTAATTTTGCTGATGTTTGTCCATGTCTATAAATTCACTACATTCCTAAATTTAGAAATTCTTTACTAACATGATTAAAATATTTCCTAATTTGTCGCCCTAATCCTGTTTGGGTTGCACACAAAATAAAGGGATTTACACACCTCAAGCTGGAGAAATCGTACATAATCTTGATAAGCTTCGTAATGCTGATGCTGTTTTGATAGAGAAAACCACAAGTAATGCAAATAGCAGTCTCCACTCTCCAGTACAGGTGTGTAATAAGCACATATAATTAAACCAAAGATACATAATGGTTTGTTGTTGGATACGCATTTACAACAGCTGACTACACTCTTAATGTGTGGTTCACGAGTTAGGTAATTTTCTTATGTCTCCACTCCTTGAACAGGATATTCCTCATGGACTAATATACAAAATGATTCTGCGCCTTTTACACAGTAGATTCCCAATGCTGCCTGTAATTTAGCGTCTTTGCCATATCAGCATTACCTAAAGATGATTAAAAAGAGCATGTAAATTCACAAACAAGTCATTTTATTCTTCAACTTAAATAATGTAGAAATGCCCCCCAAAAGGAAAGTTATCAAAATGTAAGCCTTTCGACATGGTTTCCATCTTAGTGAAATATATCAACCATGCATTTAATCACTGTTATGCATAAAATATGGTTTATGGCTCTGCTCTATATATCACATAAACTTCTTTGTATATTATGAATCTGAGTCCTTTAAAGGGCATAAAGCAAATATGAAAAACTAGTAAGAGTTTTTAAAAATCAGTACAGAAACAGGCAGCAGTGCATAAACTATTTTCAGTTATTTTTAATTCTATATTTCTGTTGGGATTTTTTAAATAATTCAAAACACATACAGTCTTTCAGTTTTAAATTGGGCAAACCAAAGATAAGAATGAGTCTAGATAAAGAGTATGTGAATTTCTTTGTTTTAAACATTTTTAATCCTTTTCCCCTTTCCATCATGACACTGTAAGAAATGTCATCATATATGCACAACCAAGATGATGCATAGTACCTCTTACCAGGAATGGTCAAAAGAGTCTGTCTACAAAGGTTGATAATGTAGAGAAAAATAGATAATGTAAATTTTTTATTTTTAAAAAGGTGATTTGTTCACATGTATTGAACTATAGTGTGTGGTAAAAATGGTCATGATAATATCCGAGCTCAATAGCATTTCCCATAAATTACTGTGTAGGTACCATTAATCATTGTATTCCAGTGCTGTGCATTGGCTGTTTAATTCAGTTGGTTCTGATTTACACATCATTTCAAAGAATGCAAAGGGAACAAAAGTTAAGTTTTACTTTCCTCATTAGCAATACTCCTCATCCCCTTCTAGCCACCTCTCAGGACAGAAAATAAATAATCAACCTGATTCCTTTGGTTGACTTTTAAAGCCTTGTTTGCAACTAATTTTAGGCAAAAACTTTATTAATTGCATCTTTAGCATGGACTTTAGGAATGAAATTCAGTCCCAGTGTAGTCATAGTTACTCCTGCTGTTTTTGTTATTTTGGTTCCTCATGAAATAAACTAGTCACTTTCCCATCCTTCTTTGTACGACCTTGAGTATGTGTGGTTGCGTGTGCATGTGTTAAGGGGACAGTATGTCCTCAGCCTATGTATTTGGTTAATACAAAGTACTTTTAACTTTTTTTTTTCCAAAAGAAAAGTCACCAAAAGAGAACTCCCTCCCCTCGCTAATTCCTCTATCTGTTTCCAGCCTCTCTTTTCCTCCTCCTTTCAAAGACCCTGGAGTTCAGAAGTGCCCTGGTACTCCTCTCTTCTCCTTTTTCAGAGACCTCACACCACTGGTTACCCTCAGAGTCTCATTATCTCTCTCCCCAAACCATGTTTCAATCTTTCTCTTACTGCAGGACTCTTCCAATCGGCACCCCAATGTGTTCTCATCCCGGTCAAATTAACTCGGAAGCTCTCTCCAGGTCTCACCTTGTATTTTCATTTTCCTCCCAATGTTTTCCTCACAAAGATATTCTACTTCTTCATGTGCCAATTACTTATTAGCTCACTCTGATCCAACTTCAGCCCCTACCATGCCGCCAAACTGCTCTTATGAAGAAGTTTCTTCTTCGTTCTACCAACTCTACTTGGCATGCAATTTTCCCCATTAATGTGGAAAATTCCAAGAATCACTGAGCAAGATATATGATACCAGAAGTTTAAACTCTGACTTTATTTAAATCTAGGCTAAGAAAAGACCATGAAAGTTAGAGTGATATATGTCAGTGTCACCAAGAAACAAGAAGTTCACAGACACAGTTTCCTCTTTGGCAGAGGCCCATTCATTTTGTAATTCTTTCAGAAAGGGGGTGGGAGCTTTCTGAAAATTTCTAGCAGATGCCTGGAATATAAATTTTATTTTGGATTAAAATTAATAAACATTACTACTGATGTAAAGTGAAAGTTGATGGCAAAATAAAAATAACCTGTTTCTATTGCATGCTTATTGTATAAAGACCAGAAAATATAGATTAAAAAAAAAGAAAGTTAGGGGCTGGCCCCATGGCCGAGTGGTTGGGTTCGTGCAGTCCACTGCAGGCGGCCCAGTGTTTCGTTGGTTCGGATCCTGGGTGCGGACATGGCACTGCTCATCAAGCCACGCTGAGGCAGCATCCCACATGCCACAACTAGAAGGACCCACAACGGAGAATATACAACTATATGCCGGGGGGCTTTGGGGAGAAAAAGGAAAAAAATAAAATCTTTAAAAAAAAAAAAAAAAAAGAAAGTTAAAGTGATCTGTCTTTCAACCATTCATCAATAACTTTGCTTAACTGTCTTTAACATAGTAAATTCTGGTTATAAGCTTTAGTTATGGACAAATGCAAATATTAAAAAATTTTACATGGCATTATATGTTGCAAATGCTTTACAACTTGCTGGTTGAGTGGATAGCTAATATATTTGAAATACTTTTCCATGTTAAACACCCCTTTTTTATAACTTTTATTATAAAATTTTTATTTCGTTTTGTTTGGTGGGGAAGATTGGCCCTGAGCTAAATCTGTGCCAATCTTCCTCTGTTTTGTATGTGGGACGCTGCCACAGCATGGCTTGATGAGCAGTGTGTAGGTCAGTGTCCAGGATCTGAACATGTGAACCCCGGGCTGCTGATACTGAGTGCAAGAACTTTCCCACTATGCCACTGGGCCAGCCCCTATAAAATGTTTTAAATACATTTAAACATAGAATAATATAGTCAGTAGAAAAATATCCATGACCTAGGTTGCACAATTCGTGACATTTTGTTATATTTCCTTCAGATTGCTTTTTAAAAATAAGAATGAAATGTTACAGATAAGATTGAAAGCACTCATTTAATTTTCCCTGATTATTTTCACCTCCCTTCATTCCCTGAAGTGTAGATTTTCTATCCATATTCTTATTCTTTTACTATATATATTTTTTTATATATATATATCTCCATAACAATATATAGTTTAGCTTTGTATATTTTTTAAATGTAGACAACTGATTTTAGATGTATATATATGTATACATATCTATACCTCTTGTTTTTCTTGTTAATCATGTTTTTGATATCTGTGTTAATATGTGTGAATCTCATTCATTTTACCTGACTTGTAGTATTTAACTGTATGAATAATATATGTTTCCACAACATCATTTTAATTGGCTTCGGAGGGCAATATATTTTAGTGTACCATACTTACTTAAACCATTCCACTATTGTTAGACATTTAGGTTTTATCCAAACTTGTGTAATACTACACAGCCCTTCTAGGAATACTCTTGAAGTTATACCTTTGGTTACATCTTTCATTGCTTTCCCAAGATGCATTCCTAAAATGGTTAGTAGCTGGGTCAAAGGTATATGTGTTTAAAAATTTTCTCTCTTGGGGCTGGCCTGGTGGCGCAGTGGTTAAGTTCGCACATTCTGCTTCGGCGGCCCAGGGTTCACTAGTTAGAATCCCAGGTGCAGACATGGCACCGGTTGGCAAGTCATATGGTCGGCGTCCCACATACAAAGTAGAGGAAGATGGGCACAGACGTTAGCTCAGGGCCAGTCTTCCTCAGCAAAAAGAGAAGGATTGGTGGCAGATGTTAGCTCAGGGCTAATCTTCCTCAAGAAAAAAAAAATTTCTCTGTGTTTCCAAATATATATAGAAAAATATGCAAATTTATGCTTCCACACTTTCACATCAATGCATAAGAATGTATTTTCTTTTTCAGGTAGATATATGAAAAATGGATTCTTATTACTTTAATTTGCATTTATTTGATTATTAGTAAGATGTGATTTGTAACTTATTAGTCATTTGCATTTCTTTTGTAACTTCTTTCTGTATCCCCTGTGTTTATTTTTCTACTGGTGTATTGATCTGTTTTCCCCCATAGATTAAGGTAACACTTATAATCTCACTCTCTGGCTATTTAACTATTTACCATGAACAATTTAGAAATTTTATTCAGTTAAATCTATCAGTTTTTTCTTTATAGTTTCTGTCCTTAAAATCTTATTTTAAAAGCTGTTTCTCACACCTTCAAAACTCAATTTTTATACAAAATGTTCATCTCTTACCCTAATGTCAACGTATAATAACCTTCAATTCACTACATCTGAGGCCATTATAACTCTACTGTTTTCTCAGCTTTGTACTTGGTGGGGTAGTACAGATAGAATCCAGGTCAAGGCTAACTATTAAGGAAGGAGGAGTGGCCACATAAGTTTTTCACAACTTACTAATTATTTGCATACACTCCTAAGACATAAAGCTACTATTTAACTTTCTATAAGGGGCGCAACTCTTGAGAGCCAAGGACACTTCAGCTACCAGGGGTCCTTGAGCCCATTTCTTCTTGACCCCTCTACTCTCATTTTGTACATGCTGCTGGGTTGAGAAATTTAAATAATAATCATTTCAATAATGTAATATTTTGACATAAATAGTTTTCCTGTTAGAGTAACAATTTCATGGGCTTTTTTTTCTGTCTCCCTGTCAGAGGGGTCCAGATATAAAGAAATGTTTCTCTTCTCTCTCAGCTCAATTACTGCACCATAATTTTTGTATCGGCCTTTGTGCTTATACACAAACCTGTCCATTGCTGAGGATTTTCCGTGTTCATAAGAATAGAAGAAAGTTTTCAGAGGGAAAAGTGCCCTTCTGAACATCAATGGCCTCACTATTTGTTTGAAAAAAACAAAACATCAAAAAGTGATGAGGTTTGGGTTAAGTTAGTTGATCTTAAAAGTTTTATTTGAACTTACATTTCTTAAAAAAATACTAGAAAATTGTATGTGAAGGGTTATGCAAAGTGTTTTTCTCTTTTTTTTTTCTGATATTTCTCTCTGTGTTTAAGTGCCACACGAGAAAGAAAATAGAATGTTACATAAAATACACACACAAAAATATCTACACTATGTGTTCTGTGGTGATGTAGTTTATAACAATATGTAGATAAAAACTGTATTTTCAAAGAGAGGTAGTGGTTGGCCCTCATACAAAGTTTAAGGCTTAAACAAAACAAATAAATGGATTTGGGATATCTGATATTACATATTATGTACACACATAAATACATTGAAATATGCAATAGTACTCACAGTTGCCCATGTATATTTTTAATTTATATTTTGTAGATGTGT
Organism: Equus przewalskii; assembly: GCF_037783145.1. NCBI lineage: Eukaryota > Metazoa > Chordata > Mammalia > Perissodactyla > Equidae > Equus > Equus przewalskii. The sequence goes on along the minus strand of NC_091834.1, from coordinate 53,307,865 downwards.
CACACCTACCAATGGAGATAGTTAAGTGTGGTCACAATGTGACATTTAAGAAGCCTGTGTTTAACGAACAAAAGTCAGAATGACTTCTACAATCACAACAAAACAAATAAAATATCTAGGAATAAATTTAACCAAGGAGGTGAAAGACTTGTCCAATGAAAATGGTAAGACATTACTGAAAGTAATCAATGATGACTTAAAGAAATGGAAAGATATTCCACACACATGGATTGGAAGAATAACATAGTTAAAATGTCCATACTACCTAAAGCAATCTACAGATACAATGCAATCCCAATCAGAATCCCAGTGACAATCTTTACAGAAATGGAACAAAGAATCCTAAAATTCATATGGGGCAACAAAAGACCCTGAATAGCTAAAGCAATTCTGAGAAAAAACAACAAAGCTGGAGACATCATAATCCCTGACTTCAAAATGTACTACAAAGCTATAGTAATCAAAACAGCATGGTACTGGTACAAAAACAGGCACACAGATCAATGGAACAGAATTGAAAGTCCAGAAATAAAACCACACATCTATGGACAGCTAATCCTTGACAAAGAGCTAAGAACACACAATGAAGAAAGGAACATCTCTTCAATAAATGGTGTTGGGAAAACTGGACGGCCACATGCAACAGAATGAAAGTAGACTATTATCTTTCACCATGCACAAAAATTAACCCAAAATGGACCAAAGACTTGAAGGTAAGACCTCAAACCATAAAACTCTTAGAAGAAAATATAGGTAGTACCTTCTTTGACATGGGTCTTAGAAAGATCTTTTTAAATACCGTGTCTACTCGGACAAGGGAAACAAAAGAAAAATTAAACAAGTGGGACTTCAGACTAAAGAGCTTCTGCAAGGCAAAGGAAACCAGGATCAAAACGAAAAGACAACCCTCAACTGGGAGAAAATATTTGCAGACCATATATCCAACAAGGGTTTAATCTCCATAATATATAAAGAACTCACACAGCTCAACAACAACAAAACAACCAATCAAAAAAAGGGCAGAGGATATAACAGACATCTTTCCAAAGAAGATATACAGATGGCCAATAGACACATGAAAAGATGTTTAACTCCACTAATCATCAGGGAAATGCAAATCAAAACTACTCTAAGATATCACCTTACTCCCATTAGAATGGCTATAATCACTAAGACAAAAAATAAATGTTTGAGAGGGCGTGGAGAAAAGGGGACCCTCATACGCTGCTGGTGGGAATGCAAACTTGTGCAGCCACTATGGAAAACAGTATGGAGATTTCTCAAAAAGCTAAAAATAGAAATACCATATGACCCAGCTATCCCACTGCTGGGTATTTATCCAAAAACTTGAAATCAACAATTCAAAGAGACTTATGCATCCTATGTTCATTGAAGCATTATTCACAATAGCCAAGATGTGGAAGCAACCCAAATGCCCATCAACTGATGATTGGATAAAGAAGATGTGGTATATATATACAATGGAATACTACTCAACCATAAAAAATAAAAAAATCATCCCATTCACAACAACATGGATGGACCTTGAGGGTATTATGTTAAGCGAAATAAGCTAGACAGAGAAAGACAAATACCACATGATTTCACTCATATGTGGAAGATAAACACATGGACAAAGAGAACAGATTAGTGGTTATGAGGCAGAAGGGGCTTAGGGGCTTGGTACAAGGGGTGAAGGGGTGCATTTATATGGTGACTGACAAATAATAAGGTACAACTGAAATTTCACAATGTTGTTAATTATTATGACCTCAGTAAAAAAAAAAGTCAGAATGCCATCAGAGTGAAAGAATCTCAGTGGGTCATCTGGTCTACTTCTCAGTCTCTGGCTATGCAAATCCTCGAATCCCTCAGGACAGTTAATTTTCCTGTTCTTATAGACCTCTAGAGATGGAGATGTATGGACTGCTTTGGTAGACTAATGTGATACCTCTTAACTGTTCCCATATGCTGAGGGCGTTCAGGAAGAGAAGCCTTGGAGACAGGACAGTTTTCTTCAAATACAGTTCTCTCCCTTTTTAAGTGAATTTAAAATAGCTCTCCTTATTCTCCAGAGGCAACTCTCTACAATTAAAAATTAATCAAGAATTGTATAAGTTCAAAGCTAGAGCGCTAGTGAATTGTACTTCCCTTATTGCCACATGGAAGCACCACTTGAGCCAGTAAACAAGAATAATCACCATCCCTTATCAGAATTAGTCTCAGTTTTCATGAATTTTGAATGTGCAAGGTCCACAGGCATGTATTTCTCACACAAAAAATGGACTTTCCTTGGTCTGAAGTGCTGTCATGTGGAGGAATATTAAATCTCTCCAGCAACCAAGCTATGGGCGATGGAGATAAGTCATGAGAAGGATATTTAGATATATAGTGAAAGACTTACTAACAATTACAGCTATCCAAAACTTAAATGGGCTGTCTAAAAATCTAGTGGCTTCTCAGTCTCTGGAATTGTCTAAGCAAAGATACAATGATCATGTACCCAGAGTGTTGTAAGAGTACTCGCTGGTTAAAAGGCTGGATGAGAGAGCAGTTAAGGTATCCTCCGCTTGGAGGTTTTATGACTGAATGACTCAATTGCTTTAATCTTTTCTGATGAAAGCTATCCATCTGGTATTTCTTCAATAATCTTGGTTGTCATTTACAAATTTTTCCAAATTATTTACATATGTAATATGAATTTTAAATATATATATGCCACTGATAAGCAACATTTATCTATCTATCTGTATCTAGGCATGTAATATGTATTTTAAATCAGAGACAAACTATTTGACAAAGGAGCCAAGAATACTCAATAGAGAAAAGATAGTCTCTTCAATAAACGGTGCTAGGAAAATTGGATATTCATATGTAAAAGGATGAAACTAGACTCCTATTTTACACCACTCACAAAAACTAACTCAAAATGGATTAAAGACCAGAAAGCATAAAACTCCTAGAAGAAAACATAGGAAAATCTCCTTGACATGAGTCTTGGTAATGAATTTTTGGCTATGACACCTAAAGTACAAGCAACAAAATAAAAAATAAGAGGGACTACATCAAACTAAAATGCTTCTGCACAGCAAAGGAAATGATCAACAAAATGAAAAGATTGCCTACAGAATGGGAAAAAATATTTGCAAACCATATGTCTGTTAAGGGGTTAATATTCAAAATACATAAAGAACTCATACAACTCAATAGCAATAAAACAAATAATCTGATTTAAAAATGGGCAAAGGACCTGAATAGATATTTTCCTGAAAAAATGAATGGCCAACAGGTACATGAAAAGGTGCTCAACATCACTAATTATTAGGGAAATGCAAATCAAAACCACAATGAGAGCATCTCATGCCTGTCAGAATGTCTATCATCAAAAAGACAAGAGATAAATGCTGGCAAGGATGTGGAGAAACTGTGCGCTGCTGATGAGATTATGAATTGGTACAGCCACTAGGGGAAGGAGCAAGGAGTTTCCTCAAAAAGTTAAAAATAGAATTACCATATGATCCAGCAATTCCACCTCTGGAAATATATCCTAAGGAAATGAAGACACCCTGTTGAAGAGATAACTACACTCCCACATTCACTGCAACATTTTCTATAATAGCCATGACATGGAAACAACCTAAGTGTTACTGATGGATGAATGGGTAAAGAAGTTGTGCTATATATACATACACATATACACATGCATATATATTTTTATATACACACAAAATAGAATTCAGCCATAAACAAGAATGAAATCCTGTTATTTGCGACAACATGGATGAATCTTGAGGGCACTATGCTAAGTGAAATGAGTCAGACAGAGAAAGACAAATACTGTATGATCTCATACGTAGAATCTAAAAACAAACAAAACAAACCCAAACTCCTAGAAAAAGAGATCAGATTTGTGGTTACCAGAGGTGGGGGGCCGGGGTGGGGGAACTGGATGAAGGTGGTCAAAGGCAAAAATTCCCGTTATAAGATACATAAGTAGTAGGGATGTAATGTACAACATGATGACTATAGTTAACGCTGTCCTCTAGTTTATTTGAAAGTTAAGAAAGTAAATCCTAAGAATTCTCATCACAGGGAAAAGAGCCTTTTCTTTTGTTCCTTTATGAAATGATAGATGTTAACTAAACTTGTTTTGGTAATCATTTTACAATATACGTAAATCAAGTCTTTATGCTGTACACCTTGAACTTATACAATGCTGTATGCCAATTATATCTCAGTAAAATTGGAAAATAAAATAAAATAACTGCAGGCCACTGGGAAAATATATACCGTTAGTGAATGCAATTTAGGTGTGTCCACACAACACCAAAAATCTACCTCAAAAATGAAAAGTTTAGACAAACAATTGGTGATTTTTTTCTGCATCGAGCTAAATAATGAATTATTCTTTTTCATTTTTCTTCCAGTTCCCAGGAACCTACATCATAAATCTTGACATCGCTTTTGATTTCTCTTTCTTCCTATTCCACAAGTGTTTGTAAAGTCCAATACATTTCTTCTTTTCCATTTGCATTTCTGCCTAACCTCTAATCCCTCCCTTAATATCGCTCACACAGACTCTGACAATTGTTCCCTCTCTGTTCTGCTCACATTCATTCATTCATTCATTCAACAAATGTGTAACAAGTGCCCGCTATGTTCCACTTCAGGCTACGGCAGTGAACGGCAGCAGGACCCTTGTCCCCAAAGAGTCCATTCTGGTAGAGAGACAGACTAAACAATCTCTTCTCTCTCAATCCATCCTGCACACGAACATCATTTTCCTAAAAATGATGATGGTAATTACGTCACCATTGAAAAACCTTTGGTGAGTTTGTACTCTGAAATATAAGATGCTTCATGGACTTCATCTAAAATCCCTTTCTAGGCTAATATTCTCCAACCACCTCCATTTTTTCATGTGTTTGGGAAACTCTGACACATTCCCAGTTCACAAACATCCCTAGTGCTTCCTGCCCACTCTCCTTTTACTTGAAAGCTGTTCTTTCTACACGGCAATGCCTAACGGTTCCCAGAGCTCTCACCTCCATGTATACACACCACGTAGGGTCGGCTCCCACCTCACAGAACCCATGAAAATCATGGGATGTCACTTCTGTGGTTAGGTTACTAATCAGTTGACTTTGAGTTAATCAAAAAGGAGATGACTTGGATAGGGCTGACCTAATCAGGTGAGAGCTTAAGAGGGTCTGGACCCTTCTTAAAAATCAGAAAGATCAATTCCACTGATCTTGAAGGAGCAAATTCCTGTTGTGGAGGGAGCCACATGGCAGGGAGTGGCAAGGAGCCTCTAGCAGCTGAGAATGACCCCCCACCCCCACCCCCATTGACAGCCAGTGAGAGAGTGGAAAATTATTCCTACAACTGCAAGAAACTGAATTCTGCCAACAATCTGCATGAGCTTAGATGAGAAAACCAAGCCTCAGATGAGACTGCAGCTCTGGCTAACTCCTTGATTTCAGTGAGAGCCTGAGCAAAGGACTGAGACAACCCAGTTCCTGACCCACAAAAACTGTGAGCTGATAAATTGGTGATGCTGTAAGCAGCTAAATTTATGGTAATTTGTTAGGTAGCTATGGAAAACTAATACAGACGCTCTCCAATTTCACCTGGAAATATCCTACCATCCACCAAGACCCGGCTTAAATGCATTCATGTTTGCCCTGATTTCCCCACCCAAAAGTGATCTCTCTTTCTCTGTTTTTATAGGACTTTGTTTCCTTCTTATGGCACTAGCTACTTTTATTACAGCCTCTTGTGTACGTCTTAGTTCTCCTCCTGAGCTGTAATTTCCTTGAGAACAGAGTTGGCCTCGCAATCGCACGTATGCGTATGTTTTCTAGAATCATTGGGCCAAGTATTTACTTTTGCTGTCAAGTAAACATTTCTTGGGGATCTAAGAATTAAAGCTTCAGTCTTCAGCTTCTCAGTCATTTTCCTTGTGCTAGTGAGCAGCTTCACGTGTGGTAGCACAAGTATAGAATTTTGTGACCCGACCCTCCCTAAAACTATTGTCCAAAAGGCTAATTCTTTTGCCTAAGAGTAAACAATATGCAAGTTCAACATATTTAAAATCTGAAGTTGAAGCTCATTAAACACGGATTCATGAGTTAGGAAATTTTCAGACAAGCAAGGTAGCATTTAGAGCAACCCAGGATGCTTGCTGTACAAATGCGAGGTTTTCGGCAGCGGTTGCCATCCATACGTGTCACTTCCATTTTCCTAACACCACAGTTTCCTGCACCTGTGTGTGCTCAGGTGGGTTAAATAAGAAATAATGAGGAACCCAGGCTCGGAAAAGAGCTTCCCCTGGCAGTGGAAGCATTACGGCCAGAGTTGGTTAATTAAAATCATGCATCGAACTAAGTTGCCACTCTGATGTGATCTGACAAAAATGATCATAGGATAAAATTGCCTCTTGCTGATCCCCACCTATCTTGCATTTCAACTTGCAGCAAGATTGAAGCAAACTGCTCCAATTTACTGCTCCCGACCTGCTGATAATGGACACTTTGCCGTGCACTCTCCCTTCATTACTGCTCAGGTCAGGGCTGTTAACAGGGACTCTTGCCACTTTTGACAGATAGTCACTACCAAGATGAATGGCGGTGGCCACATGACCACTTAGGACTAAGCCTTCCCTCTCCAGCACCTTCAAAATGCCTTTTTAAAAAAAAAATAAATAAATAAAAGGAACACTTCACTGTTTAACTCTTTATTAACTGGGAGAATCAATAGAAACTAGGCAACTGTGACCTCGTGATTCCTTTACTGTCGAGCTGCAACTATTTCAAAGAAGCCATTTACAGCGTTTTAAAAAGAAACTTTCTAGCGAGGCTGCCTTCGCAGATCCTGTTCTATCGGGGAATGGAAACTGGGCTGTAAATTGAGTTCTTGCGGGAGGGAGGGAGTTATTAGCCCAAAGTCTCAACTGTGCTAAATCTTATGAAAAGTGGCTGCTTTTCTGAGTTAAAATGAGCTTATTTAAGAATGATATAAATTATTTATTAGAGAAAATATGCTATTTTTAATACCACTCAAATGAGTGGAATCTGAGAGCCTGGTACTCTGTCATTTCGATTGTTCATAAACAACTCTGTGAAGAACTTTTTAACACCAACCTTTCTAAGTTATTCTACCTGTATTTAGAAAGAAAAAAAAGATGAGAGGAGAGATGAATGCATGTATTGTTCTGTGCTATTTTCTTTAACAAATACACCATAGTTTAGATAGTAAGTGCTTCATGAATAAGTTTTAAAAGCTAAAGGGGAAGCAAGTACATGTGTTTTGTATTTCTTAAGGCTTCTAACTTAATTCTGTATATAAACTGTATATGCAGTTTGTATGGAATGCTTTAGTTTATATCTAATTCCTGATATGCTCATTCATTTTCTCATTTGACAAACAATTAAATGAGCTCTCACAACTCTTATTAGATTTACATTGCATTGTCTAATTCGCTTTGCCTCATGAAATGAGATGAACTATTAAATACCATAATCTGTTATCCATCATTAAAATTAATTGATTTTCGTGTCACTTTAGAACTAATGAATTATCTAGAGATAGTATCATAAACTACAAAGCATAGTGGGAGAGCCCATTTACTCCCCATCATTCTAGTAAGGTTGACTAGCCCTATGCCTTTGCTAGTTTTTCTCAGCAGAAATCTCAAAAACCTAGCTGTATTCAATAATTACACTTCATGGATAAGAGCCACATTTATAAAGAAGGTTTGGAACATAGGAGTGATGCTTAACAATGCCCTGGGAGAAGTTTGTCATATGGAAGGTTATTTCCAGATACAGTATGGTGTTGCCATCAGGATAATATAATTGGAATGGACATGCTATTGAACAGAAATAAAACCCTACCGAATAGTAAAGTCATAAAAGTAAATACATGGGTAGCATTTTATTGTGCTGCCTGAAAAAATCTTATTTGATATCTTGGTTCAAAATTACATAGCTCTGTTACAATAATAACAACTCATGGTATGGAAAATTTATTATGTGCCAGGCAATTTCAACACACCTTGTTTCATTTAATACTCAAATGCTCCCATGACACAGGCTTTATTTTTATCCTCATCTCACAGGTGAGGAAACTGAGACTTAGAGAGACTAAGTCACTTTTCCAGGTTCACATGATTAATAATGAAGGAGTTGGAATGTGAACCAAAGTACTCTTATTCCAAAGTCAAACTCCCGATTGTTATGTCTGCCGCCTCTTCCTTCCACAACATCACTACGTCACCTGGCATGGAGAGTATGAGGTGCCATTATTGTTCACAATTTTTACCCATTTAATGTTTATTTAAAATAATCCCTTCACTTATAAGTTGGTTCATTCAAGGAAAAAAATTTCTTGCTTTTTAAATCTATCTTCCAGTATTAATAAAATTGCTTCATGTAAATTTTAACAAACTAACAAAGCCCTGTGTTTAATGGCAGTTTTTTCCCCATGGAAACATTAAAAGTGGGCAGGAGGTACACTGTATATCTGCGTGTACTGAAGACACCTTGAGAGGCAGGTTAAAAGAAGGACCCAAGACATCCCTGGCCGAGTGAGGGGACCCTGTGTTCTGTTTTGCCTGGGATTGTCCTGGTTTTTGCTAGTGGTCCTGACATATTAATAGCAGAACCCCCTTTTATTCTCAATATTGTCTCAGTTTGGATAATAAATTAGAGGGCTACCTTAATTTTAAGGGAGAAATTATTCTGCTTATTAGTAAGCTCAGCTGTAAACCAGCTCTACCAATCTCAGGGAGTTGAAGAGGCTGCTACTTGAGTGAGCTTTAAATATTTCAAATATGCATTATGGAGCATCAAGAGGAGGAGAAGGATGTGCTACTCCTGACTCATCCTTTTCTATGATTTCATCTTTTCACTTGGTCACTGTGATGGTCTTTTTGATGTGTCAGCTTGGCTAGGCTACAGCCCCCAGTTACTCAGACACTAATCTAGGTGTTGCTGTGAAGATGTTTTGTAGGTGTGATTAAAGTCCATAATTAGTTGCCTTTCAGTAAGGCAGGTGATCCTAGAAAATCTGGGTGGGCCTGATTCAATCAGCTGAAATGTCTTGAGAGAAGAGCTGAGGCTTCTCTGAAGAAGAAATTCCACCTGTGGGCAGCAGCGTCAGCCTATGCCCAAGAATTCCAGCAGGACCACCAGCCCAGTGGATTTCATATTTGCCTAGCCATCTCCCACAATCGTGTAAGCCAAGTCCTTGCAATAAATCTCTTAATATACATTTCCTGTCGGTTCTGCTTCTCATTGAAACCTGACTGCTACAGTCCCTAATGCCTGTTGAGTCCTGCTTCAAATCCTTCGCATGGTCCTCCAGATCTTAACTTCATGTCTTGATAATGCCAATGGCTCTCTGCCACCTCTCTCTCCTTAGCCTGTTACTGAAACCAGATAAATGCTCCTAGAATGCTGCTCTCATAATTTAGCATCTAATTCTCATGAAGGGCTTATTATGCTCCACACACCCTGCTAGATACCGAGGATACAAAAAGGAGCAAAGTAGTCTCTGTTTTCTAGGGTGTCACCACCGTGTCACGGCCCCAGCACAACACTTGCAAAGTCCTCTCCAATGCCTGAAGAACAAGGGAAACTAGAACCTGCTGATTTTAATCTGCCTCAGAGGACTCAGATCCCACAGAAAGCATGAGCCTGGTTGCTCTCTTCATGGCCTTCAATGTGGCAGACTTATGTCAGTATTTCTTGCATCTTCCTTTTAAAGTTAGTGTTTTGTTTCAGGCAGCAAAAAGTGGCAATTTAAAGCAGAATGGGATACAGCGAATTCATTGCTTACTTGCTGGAAGGGCTGGAGACATGAACCATCAGCTGGTCCTTCAGGAACAGCTCTCAGAATCACACCTTCAAACTGTCCCATCGTGGAAGCTGCCTGCTCTGCCACAATCAGGAACGAGTCCACTGGATTTGTTGACTGGAACTTTTATCTCAGAGTCAGGAAGCTGTTGCTTGCCACGACTACCACATCTACCTCTCAGCTCCCATAAAGCTTAGCGGCTGGTCATTGAGAAATTGCTACAGAAAACCAAAATCTCCATGATGACACTTGCCATCGGAAAGCTGGTGAAGCAGCAGGAAGATGGCCTTCCCTTTATATCTGCCTTCCAAGTCTGGCATGAGTGCATCTAATTGGCATTCAGAACTCCAGCTGCAAGAGATTCTAGAAAACAAGGCATTTAGCTTCCTAGCTGCTTGTAGTCCAAGAAGGCTCAGTGGAAGGAGTTTAAAATGGATGCCGAGAGCCATCCCACATTTTCCATCACAGTTATTTTTTATCCAACCTGGAAAGTTTTTATGCCTATCTTACTCAGATAAGGATTATTTACATAATAAAAGGTCTTAGGGTCCTTAGCACTTAGGGTAGTTTTGTAGCACATAGAGGTGCTTCATATATATATGTTGAGTGAATGAATGAAACACAATTATAATTTATTCATTTATTGACAATCACAATTATAAATTATAGTTTGATTGTCATAAGTAAAACGTTTCCAACAAATTATATCCCATATAATGCCTAGTACAATACTTGCAAGTGGAAGGCACTCAAAAAACATATCTTGAATGGATGGATGGATGAATTCAGTGCTATCAGAAAATAGAGTTTTCTATGCATACCTCAAGGAGACCTGCATAACCAACATTAATGTTTCGCTAGGCCACTAAGTCATTAGACCGGAAGGTGATATTTAATTTTCCATATGATAGAAGCTGATGATATAAATATTGCCTCCATGTTTATATGTTTTGTCTCCCAGGAATTATTTTTATTGGTTGATTCCTCCTAAAATTGCAGCCTAGTGAGAACAAATTAAGTCTATACAAACGTGATATAATTTTCTGAACAAATAGTACATTTCATTTTAAAAGAGTAACGGTAAAGGAGATTTACATAATATCACGCTCCTGAACATTTATGTTTGCAGGGAGGAGAAAGGCATAAAACCTAAGTGAGAGAAGTCGGAGCATCATTTGATGGAATCATGTGGTATGGTCTGAATGTTTGTGTGCCCCCAAAATTCATATGTTGAAATCCTAATGCCCAGTGTGATCATATTAGGAGGTGGTGCCTTTGGGAGGTGCTTCAGTCATGAGGGTGGAGCCTCATGAACAGGATTAGTGTTCTTATAAAGGAGACCACACAGAGCTCCCTAGTCCCTTCCACCATGTGAGGACACAGCAAGAAGACTGAGACCCAGAAGTGGCCCTCATGCGACTGTGTTGGCACCCTGATTGCGGACTTCCAGCCTCCAGAGCTTTGAGAAAAAATTTCTGTTGTTTCTAAGCCACCCTGTCTGTGGTATTTTGTTGTAGCAGCCTGAATGGACTAAGATACATGGCAAATATAAAAAACTGCCTGAAAGAATGGAAAGATGGCCTTTGCATAGATGAGATGAAGTTCTATAGAGAGAATTGTTGTTAGAATGCATTTCGTCCCTCTCAAGTCCGTCCTCACACACGTGGAGAGCTTGTCATGCACACTGTGCCTCTTGAGCGACTTTCAACAAACTGAAAGAAGGATGCTGTGCAATTGCATAATTTGACATCTGTATTGTGGGCACTGTAACAAGTCATGTGATGTGCGGACCACAGGAGAGCAAGTACTGCTTCCTACACACTGTGTGTACTTAAAAAATGCCTCAGATAACTATCTGTGGGCTTGTGAGTTGCTCCTGGAGAGGCTAGTTTACTTTGTTATTCTTCATATTAAATTAGGGATATAACTATGCTTTCAAGAAGTCTTCCAACCATTTCCTTAGAAACCTTCATTAATTAAAATTTAAATTAAATTATTTTAAAATTACATATTTCTTTTCTATTAAGCTGAATCTGCTATAATATTATACACATTTTTCCAAAGCGGTCCTGGTTGAGGAACTTTCCTTGCAATAACTCACTATGTTAACACTTTTGTGACAATGGTCTGGGCTCACTTTTGATGCTCTGTCTCAGGGCTTCTCAACCATGGCACTATCAGCATTCAAGACCAGATAATTCTTTGTTGTGGGGGCTGTTCTGTGCATTGTAGGATGTTTACCAGCATCCCTGACCTCTACTCACTAGTTGCCAGTAGAAAATCCCTTCTCCCTTCTCTGACGCCCCCTTGCCCATTTGTGACAATCAGATTTATCCCTAGATATTTGTCCCCTAGTGGGAAAAACTGCCCCGTAGCTGAGAATCACTGCTCTAGCTCCTCAAGGTCAAAGTTTTTGGTGATCAAACAGCTCTTGCTAGAAATCAGAACAACCAAGTCTGGATCTTCATAGGATTAGAGAAAAACATGGTTTCTTGTGTGTGTGTGTGATATAAGACACAGCATGGTTATTAAATCAGTTTAAAGTGACTCAAAACACAAATTTTTCTGTTATTTTAGAAAGATAAATCTGAGAGGCTTGGCACCCATCCCCAAACCCTGTTTTTCTGCACTATACTATACTATACAACTATATAACAATACTATAGTTTACTATATAACTACTATATAGTATATTACTATATAACTATGGAGATCACAATATTTGGAATCTACATTTCAATACTTCTCCAAAGTTTTATTAAACTTTCTTCATTTTGACTCATTTAAAACTGAGCTAACTCAGTGTGGTGTCAGTTGATATCTCGGGCTTACATGGAAAGAAACCACCACAAAGTCTGCAGGAGGCTGGACCTTATTTAACAATAGGAGAGAGATGTATTTAAGTTGCATTTTCATTGCCTTTGTTTCTCTAGCTCCTGAGATAGATTAAGGACTTGAGTGGGGCTCTGTCAGACAGCCGTAACAAATGTCCAGTGGGCCAGACCATCTGACCAACCCTTGAAGGGATGGGGCTGTTCAACTGAGGTTTTTCCCTGATGGCAGTGGGCAGACTCCACCTTGTTCATGGCTTTGTGATAGTGTTCTTGGTGGCTCCAGCCAAGATCTTCTGGCTTGCCATCCTCTATCTTTTGCCCGATCCCAATCCCTTTGTATTCTAGGTTTCCTGTCACAAAGTAGACCTCACACACTGAATCTCTGTATCTTTCTTTCAGAGCACGTGCCTCTCTGTTGTTTCGAGGATGTCCTTAAGCTTTTAAAAAATCCAGTCTTAACTATATGTCACATAAATACAAGGAACCTGTATTATTTTCAATCCTTCCCAAGCCAAGCTGGGGCTCAGCAGCACGAACATTCTATAACTGCTATCCAAGAGCACAGTCACTGGGAAGGTACAGCCGAATCAGCCAGAAGTTACTGATGTTTCCTATGCTTGTTCTAGAAAACCATGCCATAGCCCACTGACCACCAGGAACACACTTGAATGACCCAATTGCTTCCTTTGCAGCACCTACAGAAGCAAGAAGTCCTTTCTTGCTTATGCCCTGAGCTGGGCTGAAGCAGTCCATGACTTTGTGGATTCCCCAGGGCTTCCAGGTAGTGGTTAACATTCCAGTAAGTCCTTGATCTCCGCAGTAATGCCCGCATTCTCCAGGGCTGGGCTGGGTGGGGAGTGGCCTGTTCCACTGCGCTGAGCACAATGAACCCACTGCGCTGAGCACAATGAACCCACTGCATGCAACTCTGCTCAACATATACCCCAGGGAGTTCCTGAAGGAATCAGGTAACAGAGAAAGGCCTGAGGTTGGCTAAGTTAATAGGGAAGCACTTCTACCTGGCTCCACTATCAGCAAAGCCACTTGCGCTTCCTTCATGGGCCCCATATTATGGACTGTCCACATGGAAGAATGCTAGGAGGTGAGTTTGTTTTAACTGATCATGTTATCTAAAGGAACTATGAAGCTAAGCATGGATCTGTAAGAAAATGAAGCTATACATGGATAAAATTATACACACACCTGCCACCTACTGCTCTGTGTCTTCAGGGCCTCCGCTAAAACGGATTCAGAAAAAGTCTCATGTTAACATACTGCTATATTTATACAATAAAGAACAAGTTGGTATAAAAATGTCTTTGGAAACTTCAGCATTCAAAGCCAAGAGATCTGTGATCCCCAATCGTCTTTAGCAACACAACAGTTTTACACTCTGATTGGCTACAGTGCATTGGAAACAAGGGCCCCTGAATCCTTTTCACCCCCTATGGCAAAGGGCTTCAAAGTGAGCTCCACGGCAGAGAAGAGTCCTGAGAGATGACCTTGTGGGTGAATGAGAACTTATCCAGTAGGAGATATGTTGGAAGGAGGGAGGAGCTAATTTTTCTGTCCTTCTGTAGTAAGGAAGGCAGAAAAGAGAGGTGGATTTTTGTGAGTTTGGGAATCATCAGTGTTGCTTTCTGGATGATTTTGAGAGTTACTACAGCAGAAGCAATATTGGGAGGTGAAACACCTCCAAATTCTTTTCAACTAAATCCTTTGAGGATGGGGCGCTTAAAAGGAACAGGTAGCCGTGGAGACCCAAGGCTTCCTTATACTTGATATTTAGGAGAACTCCTCTCCCTGACTCCTTTACGGGAACAAGTTCTTAGGTTAACCTGATGAGGAATTCCTTCAGCAAATATTTATTGGCAGCTACTAAGTTCTAAGTGTTAGAGATACAGTGGTGAACAAAACACACCAAGTCTACCCTCGGGGAGCTTACATTCTAATTAGAGGGCTAAGGAGATACAATGTTGTGAGATCTTACTATGTGCCAGGTATGGTTTTAAGCACATTGTCTCAATCCTTACCACAACCCTGCACTGTAAATACTACTGTTATTCCCTTTTTGCAAGAAACTGTAAAAAAAGAAACTTTTTTACGAAAACTGAGGCTCAGTGAGTTGAAAAACTTGCCCAGATGCCTTGACTCTAGAGCCAGCCATCTCAACCACTCTCTTATCTTTCAGATAAGAGGGTGGACTTAATGGAAGAAATTATGATGGAAGGCCAAGTTGTTCTTTATGAGTTTGAGACTTTGGTGCCCAGTGTTGAAATGCCTAAATGCAGTCCTTCAATGTAACAGTAAAGATGGTCAACTTCTCATGCACGCTGCACCTGTATCCATGAGTCCACAATATAGAAAAATCTCTCTTGTTCTCTCTCTCTCTTATTTTTTAAAGGTATGCTTTTCTTTTCTTTTTTTTTTTTTTTGGCAAGGAACATTGGCCCTGGGCTAACATCTGTTGCTAATCTTCCTTTTTGTTTTTCTCCTCCCCGAAGCCTCAGTACATAGTTGTATATCCTAGTTGTAAGTCATTCTAGTTCTTCTATGTGGGATGCAGCCACAGCATGGCTTGATGAGTGGCGTGTAGGTCCACACCCAGGATCCAAACCAGTGAGCCCTGTGCCACCAAAACAGAGTGCACGAACTTAACCACTTGGCCAGGGGGCTGGCCTCTCTTGATCCAGGCCAGACTGCTTATGTAATTTAGCTCCCGTGAAACTCTTCACCATGGAATCTAATCTGTTCATTCCATGTTCAGGGAGTCAAGCTTTTGTTCCTGAAGCCCAGTTGCTCAAGACTCCCTCCACCAGAGAAGCCGTTTCTCAGGAAGAAGTAGCATGGCAGCACAGAAGGTTTCAGGTCAGGCAGCTCACAGCGGAGAGAGTGCCGGAGCCAACGTTCCCTGGCTAAACAACGAAGAGCTGCAGCGACAAGATGATCAAAAGAGAATCACCTGTGCATAGACAAAGCCGCCCAAACATATATACACACACTTACCCATTTCATACCCAATAATAACAACAAAAATGGCCACACACAGCCAGATGTATAAGTTTGCAGTGAGAACAAAGGCAGCTATAAATATTCCAGGGAGCCAATAAAAAGAAGATGAAGAAGAAGAAAACAGGAGTGGTTAGCTCTCCAGTGTAATGGGCTCCATAAAAGCTTTTATTGTTAAGAGAGTTAGCTTTCTTCATATAGCTCTTAGTAAGAGCTATATGAAGAAAGCTGAATGAATGTGAAAAATTGCACGTAATAACCTGAGCCGAAAGATGCTTATCAACCTCTGAGTCCTGTATTTTGGAGCAAGTCAGTGCTGCTATTAGAAGATTGCCATTGTAGTTAAAGAAAAGCTTGTTTCGTACTTTTCTCCCCCTTCTGGGTAAACAGCCAATATAGGCTTCTCCTCTGTGCTAGCCCATTTATTTGACAATTATTTTAAAGCTGTAATCCAATCTCACCGTCTTTCTGAAAGTATAACTCCTGTGAACTTTTCCAGGAGAGTTCTGCACACACAACTTACTAAACCAAGAATTGAGTTATTTCCAGCCTGTATTCCCTCCCTCCCATCTGCCTTCCCCCCCACCCCATTCTCTAGCCATCTGTTTGTTTTGTCATTGGCTATTGACAGGATAGAGGGTGACATTTAAGGGAGCTGACCCATCTGCATGTCGACCATTCAAAGGCTAGCCAACTAGAATCGTAAAAAAAATGGAAAACAGGAACTTTTCTTTTGGACCTTATTCTCTTAGGCTATTAGTGTGGTTTTCCTGTATTCTCAGCCTGAAGGACATTGCTCTGCCCTTTTCTGGGTGGATGGAGGCAGTACAACCTTCTAAAAGGTTAGTGTTAGGGGGAAAAAAGTGGTAATTTGCTTAGGAGATAATATTATTGAGCAGATATTAATGGTTGATGTTTCTGAAATTCTATTTTATGCCATTAAGGTGTTCTGGGATAAAAATTGCTTTATTATTCCTTTGAGTTTACTCTGATGGGGAATTGTCAAAGTTCTAGTTACATTCGTAGGACATGTAACAAAATGGTGTAAACTCTTTGGAAGGTCCAAATAAAATCAGGACAAAACTCATTTGGTTAGATATCAGGAAGATGGCTTGCGTATCTTTAAACAACTTTCCTAAATATTTTTAAAATATTTAGATAGAACATGTGGCAGCTTTTTTTTCACAGGCCATATAATTAGCAAATTAAATTTCTGTAAGTGGCACCTTGACTTACCCTGGAAATGGCAACCTGGTTTTTCCTCCCCACTTAGAAAATTCTGGGGCTCCCAACCATTCTTAGTACTCACATGAGCCTGAGCAAGTGAAGGACCATGAAGCTTAAGGTTCTTTAGCTCTATGGGAAGTCCACCTTTGACTTGTTGCTTTGTGTTGAGTGAACTAGAATAATGGTCAAAATATAGAATCCATATACACCTTCCATGTGGTTGAAAGTATGTGGGAGGGAGAGACATTGATAAAGACGCCCCGTGCTGCTGATTTTGAAACAAGCACGTAAGAGGATATGTGAATGGGGTTTAAAATAAAGTGAAGCATTGGGAGACAGGAGTTCAGTTTTGGCCATGTTTGATCTCCAGAGGGAGATATCAAGTAGGTGGCTGGACACACAAATCTGGAGTTCAGTGGGAGAGGTCAGGAAAAATTGTGGGCTAGTAAATGCTTAACAACTAGCTCTCTGGGAGAAAGAAAAAGAGGACCAACAAGTAGTGTTTGCCAATTTTGTTGGTGTAAATACTTCACCATGGCTGATTTCTTGTTACTAATGTGAAGTCATCGTCATTGAACACAGAGTTGGGAAGAAATGTGCTCTTCTGAGCCCAGGCGGCTGGCTCAGGCCCATCACTGGGAAAAGAGACATACATTTGGGAGTCGTGAGCATGTAAATGGTATTTAAAGCCTGAATCATGGCACATATGGAGTGAGCACACATAAAGAGCAAATATTCAAAAACTGAGCT
Source organism: Equus przewalskii (assembly GCF_037783145.1). NCBI lineage: Eukaryota > Metazoa > Chordata > Mammalia > Perissodactyla > Equidae > Equus > Equus przewalskii. The sequence goes on along the minus strand of NC_091834.1, from coordinate 53,290,187 downwards.
CAACTCCACTGTTGAGAGTTTGGAAGATGATGAGGAATCAAGAAAGAGGAGACCCAGAAGAAAACTAAGAAAATGTTTCAAGAAGGACGAAGTGGTCATCTGTCAAAAGCTACTGATGGGCCAAGTAAGATGATGACTTAAAATAGGTCCCTGGGATTGGCTCAGCCACCCCGAGAGCAGCAGCTTCACTGGAGCGGAGGGAACAAAACCTAAGATGCCTGGCCTTCACCTTCTCAAAATAGCAGCACCTGGAGGCGGCGGTGGCTTTGGCAGCTGAACCCTGTACTAAAACCTTTAAAATGCACTTTGAGCCTTCGAATTAGAGTAGATTTCAAAATCACATGATGTCAGAACTGGAAAAAAATCTGATAGATCTCTTGGCTCAAAGTTATTACCTCTTGTTTCAGGGGAATCTGTGAATAAAAATCAGGGCCTTCTATCCTGGTTCACCGACCACCTCATTTCTTTAACACAGAAGAGATTGTACAAATTGTCTCAGAATCTGAGCAGATATTTCCAGCTTCTGCTTTACTCTCTGTTAGTTTCTCTGTTAGTTCTCATTCTTCCATGATGTTCGGTACAACCGCCATGACGGATATCTGGGATACATATTATTCACAAATATTATCAGTGTTTCTCTATTTCTAGGCAAATCTACTATTTATGCAATCTTGCCTCAGGGGTAGAACTAATTCTCCTTGGCACAGCTCTTTGCTGTCCCTCACCTGATCGTTCATTCCTTCATTCAAAACAAGGTGACGAGGAGAGGAGTGGCTGTGGGGAGGATGGTGGAGAGGAAATGTTTCCAGAGGGAGGATCAGCAGGTGCAAAGACAAGGAGGCATCAGAGAACATGCCACATTCTAGAAACTAAATCATTAAGTAAGGCTGGAGCATGCAGGTGTGGGAGCGGTGAGCTGTGAGTAAAAAGGTAGGTAGACTGTGCTAGGTTCTAAGGACTGTATATGTGATGTGGAAAGGTTGGGTTTTTTTAAATAGAGAAATTATTTTTTAAAAATGAGATCCAGGGCCCTTACCAGTGGAATATTGGGGAAGCATTAATTCACCCTATCAGTTCATTGCTATCCACATTTAGCTGCATCCCCAAATTCTTTCATATAGTTTCATTTTAATTTTTCTTTAAAAGTTTCTCCTTCCCTGCCCCTCTCTCCCCATTCTTCTTCCCCCAGAGCACCTATGTTGACCTCTGCCCTCAGGAACTATGGGCAATGAAAGTGGGCACGGAAAAATGCCATATAGTAGAAGCAAAATCTCGTCCTTTCGGTCCCTTCTCTCTGTGCCAGACTCAGGAAGTTGGGTGATAAAAAATGTCTGTCTTTTGGGAGAGAATTTAGGTTACATAATCACATTATTTTAGGATAAGTTCTCCTTTTTCAAGAGAGAGGGATCCCCAGAACAGTGATTTTCAGGTTTAAACAGCTTACAAAGCACTTGGGGAGCTTGTTCTAAAGGCAGATGTCTGGCGCTGTCCCCAGAGGTTTTCGAGTCAGTGGGTCTCACCTCCCTGAAATGATCCTGACACAGGGACGCTTCTCAAACTGACTTTTGAAGCACACTGCCTCAGGGAGGAGCACAGCTCTAAAACCACTTTCTCCTCCATTAGATGAGTATCAACCCCCAGGTTTCGTAAGCAGGCTCAGCCCTTGCTCGGGGCGCATGTGTGCGTGTGCGTGTGCATGTGTTTTCTAGGGGGAAGTGGCAGGGAAGAGAAAGGAAAAGGAAAAAGAGAATCTGAACCTAGACTCAGTCCAAAGAGAGGAGGGGCAAAGGAATGTTGTCAACCGGGACTGCCCTGGCTTGGGAGACCCAGCATCTAACAACAGTTGAGACGGGATTTCACACATAAGCAGCTTCCCTGAGGTTTATGCTGATTGATATGCTTCATTGTGTTCTAAAGATTAAAGAAAGAAGAGAAATACAGCTTGATAATTAGCGAACAGTCAGGAAACCTTGAAAACGTATGACGGGTAAGTAGATTTATTAAAAGCAATCGTGACATGCCCATTTTTCAAAGTTCAGTGTTTCGCCAGCGGAATATAAAATAAAGATAAAAACCCAAGATTTATTTTCACATTTCACATGCTTGGTTTAAATGAGAATACTTCATAACCAAGCAGCTTCTGTGTCTCCTTGGCTGTGGGAAAGCGATCCCTGAAATTGCTATAGACCAGAATCTGTTTCATTTCTCCCCCTCTAAGATTTCCAAGCTCAGAGTCAACACAAATAGCCATGGCAATGTCCTGAAGCAAGAGATTCAAATGAGCAACAATCCCAGGTAAAACACGAGAATAGAAGAAATTTATTTTCTTATCCTCCTAACTTAGTTTTTTCTTTGAACTTTCTCCTCCAACCCACATTAGATATCTAGAACCCTCTGCTTTCTTTTTTTCTTTATGAGAGGAGAAAAAAAAGTACCCATTTATACTCAGGTGTAAATGACTGATGATGCTTACTTTATTATATCTCCCACAGGAGTTCACTTTTGGACAGAGGTCATGACAACCTGAATCAAATGGAAAAAGATGCTAAGCATCAAATTAAAAAGTCACTGATCTGGTGGGGGAAATATTTTCTTGGGCCCTAAAATCATTCGCCTCTCTTTCCTAGTCAAGCAGTTTAATTATTTCAGCTCTTCGCTCACTGACTCTCATTGAACTTATTCACAAAATACCACTCCACCCATGCGAGATGCTCTGAACTCTTCCAGCAGACACGTTTTCTTTCCCATGTCTGTAAGAAAACGAGAGTTGCACAAAATGAACAAGGAGACCAGTAAGGAAAGAATTATGACCAAGAAACAAAACTGGAATGGAGTTGTTAAATGATACCAGACAGGAAAACCTTATTCACCCCTGAATCCGTGACTGGGCAGGAACTCTGAAGACTTCATCATGTTCGACTCCACAGGGTCAGTGTGGAGCCACGGTAGAATATTTTGTTCATAATGAGACCTTATTGGGTTTGGTTGCTGTAAGCTTTTCAGCTTCTAATTATGGTGTTTAGAAGACAATGGAGACAGCCTAAAATAATAAGAAAGCTGCTAAAACTCGTCAGGTTGCTGCGGTGTTACAAAGAGACATGTGGGCTCTCTGTGTATAGTAGCCATTTAACCTGTCAGCAAACACAGAGCGTTTTCCAGGCAGAACGTAAAGGGATGCGTTTAGGAGCCATCACATGGATGATGAGGTTTTTTTGGTTTGCTTTCAAAACAAGCTGCTTAAGTTAAAATACTAGTTTAATAGAAATTAGAGTTTATCCTTTGGAAACCTCTTGCAATTTGCTTCTGTTAGGCCGCAGGTCATTAAGATGCAAAGTTAAAGGTTCTCGGAACATAATGTGATTCAGGCCTGCATTCTTGTGGCCATGTCCAATTCAGCTGAAAATGAGAATTATAGTGAGAGCACTTCCCGGTCTTTGACCCTTCGTGTGAGCTTTTTAAAAGCAGGGTTTATGCAGAACACTAACCTCTTTCTCAGACACTCAGTTCCCACTAATATCAGCTGTGTTAAAAGTCTTAAGTAAATTGGAAACTGTTTAAAAATACCTCGTTCCAAGTTTAAAAACAGTGCACTTACCTTCCGATTTCCTTCCTTAGATATGAAAAGATTTGCCTGTGAAATGGACGTTTAAATGTTTAAAAGGGTCTCTCTCTTTCCTCTCTCTGCCCCAAATGTAGTCCGGCAACACAAAAGGCATTTCTTTTAAAATCTCCAGCTGTAACTAACCAGGGAAAGATAATAATAATAAGAGGAAGATAACATAACATGGAAGTATGTTTTATATGTCAAGCTCTGTTGTAAAAACTTCAAAATAAACTGATTTACCTTATCTTGAAAATAACTCTACTATTAGGACCCCCATTTTGCACATGAGGAAACTGAGGAACAGAGAGGTTGAGTAATTTGCCCAAGATCACACAGGCCAGTGACTGGCAGAGGGGAGCTCTGAACCCAGGAAACCTGAGTTCTACACTTTTGACCCCTGCCTATCAGAACAGGAGATGACATGAAAGGAGCACATGTGGACTCCTAGGGGTTGGTATGACACACAAAAGACACTTCTAAAACAAGTTCCATGATAGATGGGTTTTGGGAAAACCCCTCAAAATGTAAATGAGAAATTCATGAAGCAATTGAGAAGTCTAAGCCTTTTCTTTTTTCTTTTTTAAAAAGGTCATTTAGAGTCAAGCTCAGAATACATGAGATTTGACCAAATATTGCACACAGGCACCCTGTACACCTGGTCAGAGCAGGACATTTTCCAAGAGCATAGTATTACCCTGGGCCCAGCGTGTGAGCGCCTTGTCTGCTGGGCCTTAATGCTAACCGTGAAGAACAATAAGGGCCACATGGCCACTGACACTAGGTTCATCCACTCTTTCCACACTTTTCCAACCAGAGTGCACTTTCTGGAGACACACCCTTTGTAGGAGGTGGTACATTGGTTGACATCATCAGGAGACAGATGGATCTGAACAGACTTAACTCTGTGTTCCAAAATATTGTGAGAAGGAAAAAAAAAGAAAAATCAAGGATCAAATACACAGTACAGTACCTATGAACCTTTGGGTCCCCGACACTTGTCTGAGGCGATGCAAAGAAGCTGACCGGTGTGGGCTGTGCTTGCCAATCAGACCAGAAGATGTGCAAGGTGAGGAGAAAGCCCCTGAGGCCTTGGAAGCTCTGGAACTGCAAGGCAATGAATAGATCCCCAGAGGCTTTCCATGGAGGAGTATAGAGAAGTAGATTTTCTCCTCTAGCCAGTGCTGGGCTGAACCAAATGACGGAGCTCCCGGGGGTTACCAGAGGGTATTGTAAGTCGGGTCAACAGAGCCAAGAACACTGTAACAGTTGCACAGAATTATTGGGTGTCCCAACTGCCCCTATGCTCATAGAGTTATTAGCTTGAGAAATTCTTGCTCTCTGCAAACAAGAAAATTGGAGCACTGGCTCTGATAAATTCTCCTTCAAAGCAGGTACGTACAGCATTAGAAGAACTAGGTGTCTAGGCCAGAGAGTCAGTGATGCAACACCAGAGGGCCAGCCACATCCCCTTCACCACTTCCTTTCAGGCTGCTCTGCAGAGAAACAAAACTGAGGGCCAGGGGATCTCAAGTGTCAAATATTAATGTCCCAGGGAGCCTATGTATTTCCTTCTGCTTCCCTCTCTGCTGTTGGAAGGAAAGCATTGCAGAAGGGAAGTGGTGCGACTGGGAAAAGCAAGCTCAAGGAGGAAAAACGTAAACAACTAAGGAAATAGAAATAAATGGTGGAAGGTGAAACAAAGAATAGTCTCAGGAGAAACATTTTTAGGGATGGTTATGTATGATCACCTTTATCACTTTCCCCGAGACTCTCATAAGAGCCTTGGACCAGGAGTCAAGAATTCAGATTCTGTCTCAGGTCCAGCACTTTCTTGATGCGTGAGCCTGAGAAAGTCGTTTCACTTTTCTGAGCCTCAGTTTGTCGTGACATCATAGGATACCCTGCAGCAGCATTTGAAAATGATGATATATTTTATGAATATGTGTCTGAGGTCAGGTTCTGGGGAACAGGTTTTGGGAGGGAAGTTTACAAGCAGTACGTTTATTGGAGTCTGTTGGGATCAATACCTTTGGGGATGTGAGAAAACAGGATCCCACGGACGGAGGAGTTGAACTGCAACACAGGTGCAAGAAAGGCCTCAGCCCCAGTTGAGTTCTGGAACTGGGATGGTCCTGCAGTAGCCCCACATTGAGGCAGGCGGCCAGCGTGGGAGGGATTAGGGAGGGAGTGGGTATCTAGGGCAACAAAGGCTGGTGTGATGTTGATGAGCTTAATCCTAATCCTAAACACTTGACCTTTTTTTGTGTGTGTGTGAGGAAGATTGGCCCTGAGCTAACATCTGTTGCTAATCTTCCTCTTTTTGCTTGAGGAAGATTGGCCCTGGGCTAACATCTGTGGCAGTGTTTCTCTGTTTTGTATGTGGGATGCTGCCACAGCGTGGCTTGAAGAGTGGTGTGTAGATCTGCACCCAGCATCCAAACCCTAGAATCTTGGGCTGCCAAACAGGAGCCTGGGAACTTAACCACTCCCCTACTGGACCAGCCCCTAACCCCTTGACCTTTATGGGAACTGGCAACCCTAACCCCTCCCCTTTCTATGCGTGGAAGTCACCTCCCCGTCTGCCAAAATTCAAATTCAAACTTGGCTCCTCCCCTTCTGCTAAGTCACTTCCCCTCCCTCACCTGCCTTTATCTCCTCAGACACCTGCCCCCTCCCTCACCCTTCCCACTTGCCCAGGGGTGGAGGAAGCACACGCCTTGTCGTTATATAAAGAGCCACCTCCAAGTCAAGTGCATATCAGTTTTTTTTTTTAAAGATTTTATTTTTTCCTTTTTCTCCCCAAAGCCCCCCGGTACATAGTTGTATATTCTTCGTTGTGGGTCCTTCTAGTTGTGGTATGTGGGATGCTGCCTCAGCGTGGCTTGACGAGCAGTGCCATGTCCGCGCCCAGGATTCGAACCAACGAAACACTGGGCCGCCTGCAGCGGAGCGCGCAAACTTAACCACTCGGCCACGGGGCCAGCCCCTGGTGCATATCAGTTTTTATCCTCCCCAGATCAACCAGACTTTGGCTGCAGGCTGCTTACAGGGAGGGAGCCTAACCTTGACAGAGGTCTTTCTCTTAACCTGAGGACAAAAGTTAGAGAGAGACTCAGCTGAGAGCCATCTGCAGGCCATGCATGCAGTAGCCAGGAGAACGAGTGTCTGGGCAGTGGGAAACGTGGGTGCTCTGGGGAGCGCACGATCCTATCCACTGCAGTGAGGCATTGGTGTCACCACCACCAGGAACACTTCAAACAGGGAAGATAAAAGCATTACAACCACTGAGTGCCCATGAAGAGGAACAGGCTTCAATCCCAGATCCTCCCCGTGACCTTACTTTACCCTCCGAGGCCTCAGTTTCCTGGGCTGCACAACCAGCTACTGTGATCCACCCTGTCTGATGCTCTGAGGGCAGTCAAATATTAGTTCTCTTCTTCTCCTGGCACCCAAATCTAACTCAGCAGAGATTGTATGAGCTGACAGCAGGGGCCACGTTGGTCCACACTTTTCTGAAAGTCTTATAAGTGGTCCACTTTCCACACTACATCTTAGAAAAATATCTACCAAAAAACATCTACTCGGGACAAATAAGACCTTTCTTCTTCTTTTTTTTTTTTGTCATTTTAAGTCTAAGTTGCTGCTGCTGTTTGTCCTTGGGAAGTGTGAGAGAAATGACAGTTGATGGACAAATTTAAGGTTATTTGAAGGGAATGTGATTGCAGGAGTGAGGTAAGAACTTTAGAATTTGGAAATTCTGAAGTTGTCCTTGGCAGTCGTTTTGCTTAAGAAAAAATTTTTTAAAAACAACCCAAATTTCCAACAATCTTTAAGAACTAGGGCTTTTTATTTCTAACATTTAAAAAACTCTAAAAAAGAATTTTTAGAAACCTACGTCATGACAGGCCTCATTTTCATTCCTTCAAATCTGTAGTCAGATTCTCCAAATTCGAGTCAGTGGATCTCCTAACACCCGTGTCCTGGGCTTCCAGGCAAAAAGGCTGCCCCATTTTGGGGAAATGCTACCATTTTGGGGAAGGAATTTCTGAAGATACTGATCATAGTACTTTAACAATATTGTGCTTATTGTCTTAAAATTGAACGTGGGCCACTGGCCAGAGCATGCGTCTTTCAAGTCCCAAGCAGAAGCTCGCTTCACTTGAACCTTATTCAGATAGAAGAGTGAGGGAAATTAAGCAGGAGGGATGAAGCCGAGAACAGTGGTGGGGATTAGGAAACAAGGATCTATGGGAATATTCTGTGTGGGATGGCCCCGCTCAGAAGGAGCGTGGTCCGAGGGGGTCGTAAAGCAGAGCCCTGAGAAACACTATTGTCCCATTTTACACAGCTCATCTCCTCTCCTGCAGCTCATCTTAGAATAAGAGAAAGATACTTCCAACACGGGCCAGCCCAGATTCTTCTAGGAACTCCATGTGTAAGCTGTTGCTGGGACACCAACGATCCCCCTCCCAAGCCAGCACCGCCACTACGGGACTGTGAAAAGAGTAGGATGAGAAATTTGAGATGAAAACTGAGAAAAGTAAAATAAAACTCTTACAGACAGTCAGCCAGATATCTCAGTCTCCTGGTGGCGTCAGTGTGCTCTTTGGGACCGCACTGCAACGTGGCAGAGCATACAGAGAAATGGGACCTCGTCCTATGTGACTAATCGGATCCCCTGGTTGCCACGGCAGGCTCTTTCCACTGACAGCAATGGACGTTTGAAAATTGTCCGACGCCTGCTTTACAACATCTTCATTTCTGATGGGGCCTGGTAATCTGTGAAAAATGAACTTCAATTGCTTTTTCTGCGAGTGCTAAAAAGTTACTTTTACATCACCGGAGGGCCCTGGCAAAGCACATGTCAAGGACCGGTAGGTCAGTGGGACTGAAATAGCGGCTATGAAATGAACACTTGATACTGTATATAAATTGAATGATCAGCTGGGTGATTTTAGAACTACCTGGGTGGAATTTATGTGTCCTCTGGATGAGATGATGGTTCTAGGCCAGTGGGAGTACCTCTGACACACAGTAATCAGTGCAAGGTGGGAGGAGAGCTGGGCGGGAAGAGGTGGGTGAGCGGCTTGACCTTGACCTTGTTCTTTTTCACCCCTCTCTTCTGAATCGTCTTTTAGCGTGAATGCTGAAACTGGCAGAGCAGTCGCCTCCTTGCTGTGTGTGAGTTGAGGAGATGGCTCGGCATTTGCTGCCCGGGATGGTCAAGTGCTTCTTGACATCCAGGTCCCTGGTAGACTGGGAGATTCTGAGAGTGAGCTTGCCAATTCACAGCTTTTACTTGGAAAAGCAAATCATTACAGACGATGATCAAGAAATAATTCCTAATATTTGCATACTCAGCTTGGTCTTTTAATTTATATCCTGAGTTTTCAAAGAGAGATAGAGACAAAGAGCCAGCAGACATGGAGCAACATGCACAGTGGGAGAGACAGAGAGACTAAGATGGAGACAGACACTCGGGAAGGGAGAGAGATGGGAGAAAGGAGACAGAATGAAAATATCATGGGCAGGAGGAGAGGGAAGAGCAGAGAGGGAAATGGAGACACATAGAGAAAGAGAGACAGAGACAGGGAGAGAGAATAGAGAGGGAGGGAAAGCTGAGCTAGGAAGACAGAGGGAGCAGCAGGCAGACAAAGAGGGGCTGAACTAAGGTGGAATTCATGGTGTTATTCAAATAGTAACTTTCATGTGAACACATTCATAACTTCCTTTCTTTCCTAGTTATCCCTTCTTATTCTTGTCTAATCAGTGTTAGTTTGTCTCAGTGAGGATAACAATTCTTGTTTTCTAAGTTACTATGACCAACTTATGACAACAACTGGAATTACATTAAGATTGAAATTTTTTAAAAACAAGATGGTGTTGGATAAAATGGAAAGAGAAAACAAGGAAAGATGGAGGAGAGGAAATCTCACCAGCCACCCAGCACCCAAGGAGCCGGAACCCTAGGCTAGTTTTACAGCTTTGAGATGGCCTGGCGATGACTAATCTGATTTCTTCCAGAATGTTTAGATGTTCACACATAATCTTAGTATTCAAATTTACCCACTGAAAACAGCTTCACTTGCAACATCTTACTGGCTCAGGAGTGGAAATGGGAGAAAAAACGCCAATTAGGGAGGGGAGGATGACCTAAATTTAAATCCAACTATGGAGAGTCAGTTTCCAGAGCACAGGGTGGGAAAGAATTTTTATTGAGCACCTTCTAATGTCAGTCCTATGTGTTTCACATACATTATGTCACTTTAATTCCCACATAACCCACGTGAACCTGGTATCTCCTTGTAGCTCATTGAAAAAGGTCAGGATGCATAGACGCATATCCTGACCTTCTGCCATTCTTTGCGCTACCATGCAGCGGGAGCTCCATGCTCCCTTATCAAGTAATTTAACAAATAGAATAGATGAATAAAGCATATACTGTAATCTTTAGTTCAGCCTTGGATAGCTAATTCCATGCATCAGAGAAGAAATTGCTGAAGCATAGGAATAAGTTGCTAATTTCCAAGCACAGGTAAGAGATAAAAAGACAAGTTCAAAAGGGGTCTACTTGTTTTGGTAGGTGGAGATTCTCAGGCATATCTCAATAGATTAACCAGAAATTGACTCCAAAAGCTAAATTTCAAAAAGCTCCAGACTTGTGGGGAACATTTGTGCTGCCTCCAAGTGGCACATGAAAACTGGCGTTTGCTGGCATAAAGCTGCCATTCATGCTCATAAGTACCTGATTTGCATGATCTAAAAATATGTCATTGCACTGTCCTACAAGGCACAGGCAAAAGTTGTGGATCTTGGGGAATCAGACTCCTACACTTTGAGCTCAAAGTTGAGCTTTTGCATTTTACGCAAATAACATAAATTCACATCTTCCAGATGACACAGTTAGATGTACTCCTGGGTAGTTTTTTTTTTTTTTTTTAAGCTTGGCACCTGAGCTAACATCTGTTGCCAATCTTATTTTTTTTTCTTTTCTTCTTTTTCTCCCCAAAGCCTCCCAGTATGTAGTTGTGTATTCTAGTTGTGAGTGCCTCTGGTTGTGCCATTCCCGGGTATTTTTTCGCAAAGGAAGAATACAGATCAAGACACCGGGTTGCATGGGCAGGCTGCTATGATTCACTTAGCTAGAATCTGCATTCGAGAGGAAATTAGTTCATTTGTTAATTATTCATATTCTATTGCATCACATTTCCTTAGGTTTAGCATCAAAAACAGAAACAACAATAGTAATTCTTAGGTTGCACTTTTTCCTGTTGGGTATTCATTTAAGGTGTCGATTCCAATTCCATAATGGCAAAAAGTAAGACGCTTTTTACAAGGGGCTGTGGCTGTAAGCAAATTCTGAACAGTTGAAAGAGCAAAATTATGAAGAAACTTAAACCTGAAGTGCTGTGTCTCCTGACGTGAATCGGGTAGAACCCAATCCTAAGACAGTTCTTCCAGTTGCCATATGAGTGGAATTGATGTGTATGTAAGAAAACAGAGACATGAGTTATAAATATGTCCGATTGGAGCTAACATCTTAAAGTTTTCCTTTCTAGAGAACAAAGCTGCATTTTGGCCTAGGAGAACGATGTCAAATAATCGCCTTGTGTCTACTTGATGTCCTGTTTGCCACCTGAAAGGGAACGAAACATGGCATACTTTCACAATTTTTATCTGGCTCTGATTCCAACTGAGAAACCTGCAGTGGGGATGCCACCCTGCTTCTGTGTGCCTTCCCAATACAGTGGCTCCACGGTTGCGAAAAATAAAAAGTAAAAAAAAAAAACAGAGTCACTGACTGTACAAACAAAATCAGATGATTAATTTCCACAGATGCTGAAACAGAGGCAAGAAGGAAAAAGCTCAGCGCGGCATTTTGCCTTCCCCCAGGAGAGGCCGGCATCTGATGATTTTCTCTGATGAGCTATGCAGAGCCGATCGCGGTCAGCCGGGCTTCCCCCCTCCTCTGTAAGTAATGAACGCACAACGCGGACAGATCCCAGCGCTATACATACCTTTCTCGGAGCAATTTTAACTTTTCCCATGTCCATTAGGCCTTACAGCCTAATCTTGCTCTGCCAATTGCTCCCATGGTGAGATCATTAAGTAAATTATTTTAAGATCAAACACCCTGCAGTGACAATAGCGTCCCATGTAAGGTAAATGCTTCAAAGGCCCCCCTTTCAAATTACAGCTCTCCGGAGTTATTCATCACCTCTCGGTAGGGCTTGCCCCGCCATTACTTGGCTTTTTGCCGCAGGCGAAGGTAGCACTGCTAATTGGCCTCTGTAACAAAACTGACCTGTGGACAGGATAAAACTTGTTTGGAGCTTAGAGACAAAAATTATTCAAGGTTAAAAACACATGAATGCCCCAGCTACGTCACCAAAAAAAAGAAATGAATGAATGTCTTCCCCTGCGGTTCTTAATGTGAAAGAATGCGCTCCTGGCGCGCCCGGGTCACACAAAAGCTCCTTCAGGTAGCAGAGCCGGCGCGGGCCTCAGGGATCCTTTTCTCCTCCGGGTTTCACCCCCCTCTCCGCTCTCCTCTTCGCCGGCCTCCTCTTTTTAAACTCCAAGACAAGGAGCTCCATCCTCTGCCTTGGTTCTGGGGGCCCCCTCCCGGGGAGGGCCTTTGATCTCCCGGGATAATGGCAGATGGAACAATTTAACTGCTCCGTACAGGTGCAGAGTTTACTTGACAGGTTGGGGCTTTTATTTCTAGCACATTAGCCGGGCGCATACAAATGGGTTTTTGACAGACTCAAGCAGGTAAAATAGCACCGAGGCTCCGCAAAAGCACGGTCACACCTGCCGGGATGGCACAATTTGAAAATGCTGCATAAATTAAAGACAGGTAAAACCTCGGAGTTCCCTGCTGAGTGTTTTTTTTTTCTTTCTTTTAACAACTTGCGAAGGTGGGGTGGTGGGGGGAGAATCTCAGATGAGTAAACAACAAATGAACGCCTTGATCTCCTCGTGCTCAAAAGAAGCAAGGATTCGGCGGTGTGATTTCAAGTCGGTTCTCCCGCGGTGGAGGCCGGTAACACTTGATTGATATTCACCGACCGACCGCTGCAGAGAAACGGGAAATAAAGAAAGGCCGTGACAATATTTCCCCTTTTGCTTCCTCTAAGGTTAACTTTCTCCCCTGCCACTTGCCCACCCCCCATCCTTCCTCTCCAGGTGAAAGATTGTGATAAATTGTGCCTACGTCATGAGATCGCCTTTCTGTTGAGGAAACCTTGGTAAATATCACCTTCTAGGTATAGTCAATACGGCTGTTTAAGAAAGTTGCTAGGACTATTTTGAGGATTTTTCCTATGGAAAAAAAAACTGTTTTGGTGGTTGTAAGCCCTTGTTTAGTTAATCCTGTTTTTCTAAAAAAAATGTCACATAGGATTTTTTTTTGTTTTACTCTTCCGACTTGACTGCATACATAATTTTCTTACAACAAAAGTGTTCCAGGACATTCCTTTTGTGAAATGGCATGTTGAGAAAATTTAAAAGTTGCATCGAATGATGTTATTTGGTGAAAGATTTTCCTTTATTTTCTTATTTTATATATATGTTTGTGATAATATTCTCTATGTTATCAAATTAGATTATAAGCCAATAATTTAAAGCTTTCCTTTTATCATCTCTGTTTTTGTTTAGCAGTTTCAAGGGCTTTGCTGTGCTAACTTTTCTCATTCAAAATCATTGTAGTAGGCAATGCAGTCAAGAATTCCCAAGAAAATTTCAGTTTCTTGAGAAAGGGGGTAGTCCTCTCTTCGCTGTGCTTCCAGTCCAAGTAAGATTAACCTGTCTTTTCTTCACCTGCCTCCTCACTAATGAAATGGGAGTGCCTGTGTTTAGAGAGAGCATTTACAAAATGGGACAGATCTACTCCCGTCTGTAAAAAATGGTGGGCTCCTAACAAAGGTGCTGTCTTTGAAAGTCACAGCGTTCACTTCGCCTACTTGCAGCAGACTTTGTACCTAGAACTTTCCAGTCTCTCTTCCAGTGAAATCACCATCTTGGCCCAGTGTTGCCTAGAATCATAAGATTTCAGAGAACACTTAAGCCAGTCCCCAGGTTTTATACAGGAACTATAAATAAGGATGAGAAGCTGAGGGCCAGAGATATAAAGTGAGTTATTTTCTACAGGATAGTTTACATTCCGTTGTCCCGTCAATAAATTCCTCCAATGTTGCTGAGCGCCAGTATGTGGAAGGCACTAGGGGGCATGCAAGGATGAAGAAGACAATCAGAATGAGGCCCAAGAAGCCCCCTCTCCAGCAGAGGTGTGTGTGGGGGTGTGCACACACAAGTATGTGCACATGTAGGGATTATGGGTAAATGAGCAATTAGCATATGGTACATCAAGCACTAAAAGTTTGCTGTACGTAGAGTGCTACAGGAGCACAGAGGGATAAGTGGCTCTAACAGGGGAGTTAGTGACAACTTCACAGAGGAAGTAATTTTGAGCAAGCAAGGACTCAAAGACACGAAAGAATTTAAACTGTTTAGAAAACAGTGCAAAAATGCATATGGGCAGATTTATTATGGGATATGTTGGAGGAAGTCACAAGAATAAGCCTAGGGACTAAGGTCCCCCTGGTATATTGCAGGCATAGCATGTTGTAGGTGAGGATAAAGTTAGCATGCCCATTCTCACAAATGGCCAGGTAACACTATCCTAAAAAATGTATGACATAAGATTATAAGGTAAGGGTCATTCATTGTTTGAGCAAGTATACTAGAGCTTTTTAATTCACATACGGATCTTTTCTTTAAACATTTTTGGAATTGCTTTTAGAGCTACTTAGCACATTTTAAGAAACTCTGCAATAAGGACCCATCTGTATTCTGCAAATGATTCTGACCTTAGAAAATCGTGAAAAGTAATTTGGAACTAAGCCTGATGAATAAGAGAAGTAGTGTGACTTTGTTGGGTGGCATTGTTTTTGGAGAAAAACTGAGCTGTAACTATGATGCTATAAGTCAGATAGACATTCTTATGTGTTTCTAAAAGGCAGTGACAAAAGAGAAGATCCAGAAATATTTGGAACAGTAATGATTTTTAAAGAGCAAATACTTCCAAAGGTAACTAGTTTTAAAGTAAGCACATTGGTTTGTTAAAAAATCAACTATATTTCTTTAAAATATATTTGTCTCACTTTGTAGTCACATTTTGGAATGTCCACGGGGCGTAGATTATACCCCTAAGTGGGCTGCACCCTTGTAAGTTATGGCCGAGACTGTGAATGGTTCCTGTATTCTTTCTTCTCTTCTTTGATGTACTAAAATAGCAACTGCAGAATCTTATGGTCTTGTGACTAGGTTCTGGGAAATGGAAAATGAGTGGAAGTGATGTATGTAATCTCTATCTTGAGCCCATATAGGGAAGGGACGTGCCTTCCCCTTCCTTTGTCCCCTTCACACTACCTGGATGGCCCACATGATGGTAATGAGTCATCTTGTACTGTGCAGATGGGGCCAAGAGTCCAGGGATGACAGACACGATGGAGGAACCCTGGGCCTGAAACTGTGGAATTGCCATGACATCATAGAACGCTAATTCCAAGACAGTTCATAAGGGAGAAATAAACTTCTGTGTTTTTTATGTCCCTGCATTTTAGGTCTCTGTTGTAGGAACTTGAATCTACATCTTAACTATTAATCAGTGGTAGATTGAACAAGAGTGTGTGAAATGCTCAGAACGATTATTACCAATACCAGAAATGCAATGAAAAACGTTTATTCTAATGAGGGTGGGTTGGTGGCGTCTTTGAAGGAGAGTTAACTGTTGCAACCACCTGTGCTTCTCTTGTCACACAGGGGAGTATGCGAAATTGCCATTAGCCTTTTACTCAAGCTCAACTTTCTTTGTTCTCACATTTCAAAATATATCTGCAATGCCACCTTCTTTTCACTAAAAGAAGCTGTTATGTGTCTGGGACTGTGACTTTAAAAATTATGAAGGGGGCCAGCCGTGTGGCCAAGTGGTTAAAGTTCAGTGTGCTCTGCTTCGGGTGGCCCAGGTTCTGGGGTTTGGATCCCAGGTGCAGACCTGCCCTACTCATCAGCCATGCTGTGGAGACATCTCACATTCAAAGTAGAGGAGGACTGGCATGAATGTTAGCTCAGAGCTAACCTTCCTCAAGCAAAAAAAAGAGGAAGATTGGCAACAGATGTTAGCTTGGGGTGAATCTTCCTGACCAAAAAAAAAATATATATATATGAAGATGTGTTGTGAGAGAGACATCATAGGGAGAGCATCAGCTAGATCTAAACCCAGAAGGTCAGGATAAGCTAAGCCTTCATGTGAGGAAGGAAAGGGAGAGAGACAGTTCAGTAGGCTGTGCTAGATACTTGGTGAGATTTAACTCATCATCACAGTGGGTGCTCTAGCTCTGCTTTCCATACGAAGAAGCTAAAGCTCACAGGATTGAACAGCTTGAGCAAGCTCAAACATTTGAAACAGCTTATCCAAGATCATATGTCTAGCAAGGTGTCAGGCTGGAATTCAAACCTATTCTGCTATAGACTGATGTTTGCGTGCCCCCAAAATTCATATGTTGAAATCCTAACCCCCAATGTGATGGTATTCAGAGGTGAGGTCTTTCGGAAGCAATCAGGTCATCAAGGCGGAACCCTCACGGGTGGAATTAATGCCCTTATAAAAGAGACTCCGTGTGAGGATGCAACAAGAAGATGGGCATCTATGAATCAGGAAGTGGGTCCTTATAGAACTCAACTTTCTGGCATCTTAATTTCAGACTTCCTGCCTCCAGGACTATGAGAAAGATATTTCTGTTGTTTATAAGCCACCCAGTCTATGATATTCTTGTTATGGCAGCCCAAATGGACTAAGACACACTCTGCAATAGGACTCTGTTACTAAAACAGCATCTTCTCTTAGTAAATGCTTTAATCAAGTAAATGGTCTAATCACACGTTTGTGATTAGACCCAAATCACAACCCAAATCGATGTACCCCTTAGTCATTCACAATGCCACCCCTTGATTGTATTTTTCTCTTAGCTGATGGGTCCTTTGTTTCTTGTTTCTTGTCTCCCCATCACTAGGGTATAATCTCTGCAGCCAATTCCCTGCTGCTGCACCCTCAGTGCCCAGAATATTCTAGCCACTCAACCACTATTTGTTGAATAAATGAATAATCAAATGAACCCAAGA
This sequence comes from Equus przewalskii, assembly GCF_037783145.1. NCBI lineage: Eukaryota > Metazoa > Chordata > Mammalia > Perissodactyla > Equidae > Equus > Equus przewalskii. The sequence goes on along the minus strand of NC_091834.1, from coordinate 53,273,398 downwards.
GACTGCAATCACCGCAAGAGATGGTTCAGAGCTACTGTTGTATTCACTGTCTCTTCTTGCCCCTCTGTGTGGTGTCTGTCATAGGGAGGCCATGACATAGGGATGCTGTGTGCAGACCCATATCTCAGAGTGTGCAATCCATCTTTTTCTACCAATTTGCCTTTAACACCAGTGCTTTTGCAAACTACCCCAAAGCAGCATCATTTTGCAGCATTTTAACAAAAGGTGCTAAACAAGAATCCCCAGGCAATGGCATTAATCCCTAAACTTCAGTGATGTGTCTTGTTGACTTAAAATGAAGAGCCTGGGGCTGGCCTGGTGGCACAGTGGTTAAGTTTGTGCACTCTGCTTCAGCAGGCCAGGGTTCGCAGGTTTGGATCCCGGGCGTGGACCTACACACTATTCATCAAGCCATCCTGTGGCAGCATCTGACATACAAAAATAGAGGAAGATTGGCACAGATGTTAGCTCAGGGCCAATGTTCCTCACCAAAACAAAGACAAAGACAAAGCAAAACAATGAAGAGCCTGCCTGTCTCCAGGTGGCTGATACAGGCGTATTCCCAAATTCTGCCTTGGATGGTGACTCTCAAGAAGCACATCCATCCCCACCCTCTCCCAGGAGAGGACCCTGACAGATGGAGGGCCATTTCAAATGGAGAAGAGCCCTCACTTGGTTTAAGGGCCTCTGAGCAGTTAACTCAGCCCCAGAGGGAAGCTTATACATCTAATATAGCAAAAGAGTCTATAGCCATTTGGGGCTGGGAAATTGTGTTCCACCAATGGGAATTAAAGCAGTACGTTGAGAATTTGCAACCAAATTTCTCTTTTCATTAGAATACATTAGAAATACAATAAAATGGTCATGACTTTTAAAGATTATGGGTGGGTAAAGATCACCAAATTAAATTCACTAAGCCTTTACCTCCTTTCCTGTTCATGTTCTCAAGTACCATTAGATATTTAATCAGCACTATTAACTCAACTTTAACCCAACTTGAACGTGACTATTACATATTGAAATTCCTTAGGATATAGGCCTTTTAATGCTTATTTTCACTCACTTTTAGGAAATTTTATTCATGCTTATAATTTCAACCACCATCGGTGTGTTGGTGATTCCTAAATTTGTATTCTCTGCTCACACCTCTCTCATGAGTTCCATCCTACATATCAACTCTCTGCTTGATGTTTCTACTTAGATGTCTCACAGGCACTTCAGCCTCCAAACCTCCAAGATGAGAACTTAGGATTTCCCCTCACCCCAGAATCTGCCCTCTTATGTTTCCCAGCTCATAGATGGCACCTCTGAGCAACTCATGGCTCAAGCCTCGAATCCTAGAGTCATTTCTGGCTTCTCTATCACCCTCGCATTCCACATCAAATCAATGTCTGAGACCATTTAGTTTTTGTCTCTTATACACCTCCTTAATCCATCCCTTTGTCTCCACCTGCAGTCACCTCTCTGGTCTCATAATGTCGTCTTTCAGGTAGACCTGGTTGTTATTCTCTGTGCTAACTCTTTTGCTCTCCTTGAATGTGTTCTCCACTCTGCATCCAGGTTATCTTTCTGAAATGTAGATGTGTTTAAGTCACTCCCCTATTTGAATTCTTCATTGCTTTCCGTTGCTCCGAAGATAAAATACAAAAGCTTTCGTGTGCGCCAAACGCCCTGCAGCATTGGCCCCTGCCTGCACGTAAGCCTCATTCAGGGCCACTCTCCTGCCCACTCTGTGGACTGGCGTGCTCAGAGCACTTCCATGCTGTTCCCTGTACTCCAAATGTTCTTCCTTCTCTTCTTTGTCTGGCTAAGTCCTGAGCAGCCTCCCAGCTTCAGCTTAAATACCGTTTTTCTCAGGGGAGCCTAGCCTGGCTAGGACCCCAGCTAACTTAGACCCTCTGTGTGTTCCTTGTTCATAACTCTTGTTCCCTTTGTTACCGTCATATCCCTAGCCTGTCTCAGTCTGTGGCCTTGGAAGACATTTGGTGAAGAAAAGAACGGATGGTGCAAATCACAGGCTGAACCTGGAGTAAGCTAGACCCTTGCTGTATAATATTTTTAATAAAAATAGGGGAAAGTAACTCAAATTAGAGGGACACATTTTATTCAAGTTATTGGTGTGTGTTGTTATGTGATATAACATGGTAGTATGCTATTAGATGGGGCTGGGAAAAACCAGTAGGATGAAATAACTATTTAGAAAATATAAATGGGCTTGTAAAAAAATCCCCTTCACACACACACACACAACAAAGCAAACAAAGAAATACTTAGAAATAAATCTAACAAGAAATATGCAGGATCTGTATGTTAAAAAAACCCTGCAAAGTCAGAAAAATATAGGACAAACAAGAATATTTAAATGAGTGGAGGGATATACCAAGTTCCTGGATAGACATCAGTCTTGTAAAGTTGTTAATCCTCCTTCAATTAATCTCTATATAGTATAAAATAAAATCACATTCCCATCAAATCAATATATTTTGGGGGGTATTTGACAATGGGACTCTAAAATTTACCTGGAAGAATTGAACAGGTAAGAGTAACCAATAAAGTATTTTAAAAGAAGAATATGTTGGGAGAACTTGCACACTCAGAGACTAAAAATAGACTAACACCAAGTAATTAAATTGGTGAGATAGTATTATGACAATCGACAGAACAAAGACTCGCAATAGAAATCTCTGGGACAGATCCGTATATAGATGGGGTCTTATTGCATGCTAAAGATGACATTTCCAATTAGTGGGGGAAATATTTTTTTAAATAAATCCAATTGAGTAATTCTCTAATTACTTGGAGTCATTAATGTAAGATCCTTACCTCCTTCTACACCAGATTTATTAATTATGAATTAAAGATGAATTATGATACCACAGTCAGAAATTATTAAAGAAAAGATGGACAGGTATGACTACACAAAAGTTTTCATCTTGTATAGAGACCCACTATAAACAAATTTCAAAGTCAAATAATAAACTAGAAAAATACTTGAAACATATATGATAGCAAGATGGGCAAAGATGTTAATGGACAACTTATGAAAGAAGAAATACAAATAAGTAAGTTATAAACAGTATGTTGAATTTCACTGGTGATCAAATAAATGCAAATTAGAATAATAAAATACCATGTTTGCTTAACAAATTTATAAAGATTAAATAAAATGATCATATTTGTAGCATCACGCACTTGTAGAACTTTTACAATTCCTGGTAGATTTATGAAATGGAGGCTATGTATTGCTTGCTCCTAACAGTTATCCCCCATGTCTAACATGAGCTGGCATAGAGTAGTTGTTCAATAAATATTCTTTTAAATGAATAAATGCTTTTCAATGTCTTTCTGGGTTTCAGGAAACAGGTACTTTCAAAAACTCTTGGGGGCCCACCCGGTGGCATAGTGGTTAACTTCACACCCTCTGCTTTAGTGGCCCAAGTTTCACTGGTTTGGATCCTGGGTGCAAACCTACACACAGCTCTTCAAGCCGTGCTGTGGTGGCGTCCCACATAGTAGAACTAGGACTTACAACTAGGATATACAACTATGTACTGGGGCTTTGGGGGAAAAAAAACTCTTGATGTGATTAATATGATGTTTTTGGATGACATTTAGGTAATAACTGCCAAATGTCTTAAAAGTTTGTATATGTTTTGAACAGTGCAGTCATATATGACTCAATTTGCCAGGGAAAGGCCTGGGTTACACAACTGTTGTCCTGATATAATGGATAACAGTACCCTCATTCACTCTCAGATGTCCTGGTTGGGATGATGAAATATATGGTCATCATACTCAGCAATAGATAAATAATTATGGACATGTGCACTACCAAAGCCTTTTGAACTTAATCTTTTCAGAGTTACATATAATTATACAAAAACAGGAAATGACTTAACTGTCTAAGAAAAGAGATAATTTAAATCGGTGTTCACCATCACTGACTGAATATTAGACTGACCTGAGAAGTTTTGAAAAACTGCTGATGCCGAAGTCCCTCCCCAGACCAATATAGTCAGAGTCTCAGGAGGTAAGCCTTGGTCGTCTGTATTTTATAAGCTTTCCAAGTGATTATAATGTGCTGTCAGAGTGAGAATTGCTGATTTAAATCAACTAAAGCACACATCCACAAAGTAGAATATTTTATGGCCATTAAAAATGATGCTCTTGGGGCCGGCCCTGTTGCGGAGTGGTTAAGGTTCTGCGTGTTGCACTTTGGCAGCCGGGTTCACTGGTTCAGATCCCAGTGAGGATCTACTCCACTCATCCAGCCATGCTGTGGAGGCATCCTACATACAAAAAAATAGAGGAAGATTGGCACAGATGTTAGCTTAGGGCTAATCTTCCTCAAGCAAAAAAAAAAAAAAAAAAAGAGGAAGACTGGCAACTAATGTTAGCTCAGGGAGAATCTTCCTCACCTAAAAAAAAAAAAAGATGCTCTTGATTTGTATTGATTAACATGGAGAGACAGCTGTAGTATACTAGGTTAAAAAACAGGTAACAAAGTATCATGTTCTTTAGAATCTCATTTAATTTTAAAAATATGTATTTTTTTATTGTGGTAAAATATACATAAAATTACCATTCTAATCATTTTTAAGTGTACTGCTCAGTGGCATTTAATATATTCATATTGTGCATCAGCACTATCTAAAAAAATATTTTCTAATTAAATTCAAGGACATTTCATTATGCTCAATACATATTATATATAATTATTTATAATCAAATTTTATACAGAAGTATAGATCTCAAAAGACACCAAACGTTAAATGTGACTATGTTTACATTTCTTCCTTTTGTTTATTTGAATGTTCTACTTTTTCGTAGGTGATATATTATTTTCCTATTAAAAACATCTTATTTTTAAAATTCACTGGGATAGAATCTGTGTTTTCCTCAATATACGTTAACATATATATATATTTCAGCCTTGCTTACACAGAATTTAGCTTAATATAGGACATCTTTGGGCTCAATCCACCAATTTCATTTCTGAGAAGAACAAGAAATTCCAGGTCTTACCTTTAACGTGGTCCCCATGGAGGAGCCCTGGGACAGCTTTACCAAAGCCTTGGTCAGAGTGCGGCCCACCATCTGCAAGGTCATTTTGGAGAAAATAAATGGTGAACTGCGTTGGTAAAATTACCACATTTGGTGAAATGCAAGCTATGTGAGTTGGTGAAATATGGAGGTATGTGTATTTGGCTCATTCTCTTTTAAATCCAAATGATTGGGCTATTATTTGGGCAGCAAACTTCTTTCTAACAGCTGTACTTTGTCTATCACCCTAGTCCTGATCCTGTAAATCATAACCAGATGCTAGGTTATCTCCCCCAGATATTAAAGGTAGAGTGTGAACTGCATATCTCTTAAAATACTTCCCCAAGTTTGAACGCAGAGACTGTTTAAGGAGGTGTTAAAGTTTCTATTCGTTAGGCTTGCATGCTGAGGAATAAAATATGCCTCATCTGGCCATATTTCTGTTAAAGCTACTACAGGTTTATGGGAGTGCTAAAATGGTGCAGCAAACATGGAAATTAGTGTCACCGTCTTATAAAATTCTTTATATATCGCTCTTATTTTCGGGAAACATATGATGGTTATTTGGCACTTTCGGATAAGTAGGTTTGTTTTTCAAAACTTGAATTCCTGTCAAATCCACAGCCAATCCATCAGTCCGCTTTTCCACAGCCCCTTTCATAGACAAACACGGTTAAGCACTTCAGAAATATCAGATTAACATTAATACCCAATGGATTAAAAACCAGACAAAAGTGGGCTTAGGAAAACACTGCAAGTGGAGTTTGAAGGTAGGTGTACGTCATATCAGTTTCCTGCAGGGCTCAGCTCTCAGAAATTTGAGGGGCAAGAGGACCACTTAAAAATATTTGCCATTTTGATGAGCCTTGAGGCGCTGAAAGCATCTGAGGGGAAATAAATAGCTTGCCCAGGACAGCCTAAGAGGCTCTTTACTGAGAGTGGCTCAGGTCCAGCATTCCAATTGGAAAATTTCCTCTTTTCTTTCCTTTGTCCTTCTCAACTCAACTTCCTTTCTTTCTCCCCTCCCCCATGCATTAATCTGATTATGGATAGGTCTGCTGCTCTGTAATGCAATGGAACAATCCTGTGGCTGGCACACCAAAAATACTAAAATCATTATACACTGACAGGACAATGACTTTGGCTTATCGGTGTGAGGAAAAAAGAGCCCATCATATCAGCTGTTTAACACACAAATGAATACAAGGTGAAAAGGCAGCGAATACCGCGCTTGTCTCAAGTGTCGTTTGGTGTGTGAGTTTATGACTTCCAACAGTCCTGAGACATATGTAGATAATACAATTGTAGCCACGAAGATGGCTGAATACTATTTACTCGTGTATAAAAATTCCTCTAAGGAGGGTTCATCTGCTTCTTTGAAAGTTTCTCTGCTCAGCCTCCTCTGAGGCACAGGGACTCAATGCTTAGCATCCATGATAGCCTCACTGCTGCAGAATCTAAATTCGCCCAAAGCACATCTCATTTTCTCAGGCAATTTTATATATTGGGTTATGTTCTTCTTTTTTTCAAAAACTCTCAAGGACTCTTACCGGGGTTTAGATAATTAAAAATCCCTTAGATCATTATTCCTATATTCTAAAAGGGTGCTCAAATCAATGGCACATTATTTTCATTTCCAGGAGTTAAGAGTCTATGGGCTTTTAGAGATAGAAAGTGTAATTACTCACGATTCTAAGGTAGAAATTAATGACGTGGTTGTTTATTGCCCTAAACACTGATAGGTGATCTATTGTTATATTTTAGATAAGGGAAATCTCTAACCCATCACTATTGGAGTATTGCATTGCCTATTCGGGAGCTAGGAAAATGTTCACAAGAAAGGTCGTGTAACTGGTCACTCCTTTTTGTTTTTTCTTGCTATAACGGAATGAAAAAATACTTTGTTAATTTCTTAGCAATATTATCTCATTAGTCCTTGCAAAATGTGGTTTTATGGTTTTCTTACCTTGTTTTCCTCTGTTATTTTAGTGACCTCACCTGTGATTTATTATGAGAAGATGACACGACACGCTTTAATGGCAAAATCAAGAGAGGAGAAGTCAGGATGCTGAACTGCAACTTGATTTCACTGCAGAATACAGCAAATCCCTTCATTGCTCTGGCCATCAATTCCCTTCGAAAGGCTGTAGGTCTGGTTGTACCATTCATCGCCTGCTCAGCTATTCAACCAGCTGTTCTCTGGAGCACAGCTGAGAGTGGGGTGTCCACTTGCTCACTCTGAATCCAAGAGTTTGCAAAATCCATGCACTGGAGTGTGGCTGTTTTACTAATAAATGATTCCTCATTCAAACGTATTTTCTCTTTTTTTTAAACACTACTCTAACAAGCTGGCATGTCAGCTTTTCAGGCCTATAGCAGATCCAAAGCCACATAATAGGTGCTCAATAAATGTTGATTAAATAAACTGAACTGATGAGAGAGGAAAGGAGAAGGCTGCTAGAAGACTAATAGCACCAGTAAAAGTAACAGGTAAGAGAAGAGAGAAGAGCTGTTAAAGAAAGTATAAAAAAAAAAAGCACAGCTGCCTGTTGCAAACTCAGTAAAGGAAAAGAATCCTAAATGCCCTCCCAACCCTTGGAGGGTCAATGTTTTATAGAATATATAATGATCTGGACATAATAATGAACTCCCTCCACCTTTTATCATAAAGACTTCCTTCAATAAGATATTAACACAAGAGGATTTGTGGCCCTTAGTTACTTGGAAAATTAATTACAAAAATTATTTTTAATAGCCTCCTGTGAGACATAAAAATACCCATGTTAAATATGTGTCAAACTCTGAAATTTAAGCACAAATGAAGGGAGCAGTTGGGTGGAATCAATTATGCTCTGACTGACTCCTCAGACCCTGTGCTCTTCATTTATTCAATTCATTCATTTGTTTAAGCACACTGATTCAATTCATCCTTGTTGAAATCCAACTATGGGCAATATTGTGTGGTATGTATTGTGCCCCGCGGAAAGATTCAGAAGAAACTTCTTCTCCCTCAGAAAAATTACAGTTCAGTAGAGACGATGCGCATATGCACAATGCTTATATTGCAAAACCCTCTGTGAGATGGGCAGTAAGAGTAGTTCAAACCCAAGGCTATAGATATTCTGAACAAGAAGAGATCATCCTCTGAGGCTGAGGCAATCAGAGAAGGCTGCCTGACAGAGGCAGCATTTAATTGGGTCCTCAAAGGATATGTAGGATTTTCATAACTGAGACTGAAGGGGAGGCTTCATTGAAGGCCAAAAACACAAACACACTTTGGGGGATATGTAGATTAAAAAGACATGACCCCTGACCTTGCAGGTTGATAATAGATTTAGAAATGGAACCAACTAACTGAACAGGAAGGCAGAACAACATAGGGGCTACGGCAAAGGAACAGCAAATGGAAGAAGGAGCAGCGTCAGTCAAAGTCTGCAGGTGAGAACTCCAAAGTCAGTTGGAGCCAGGAGTGGACCAATGGTGCCCAGCTGCTAAATCCACTGACTGGTAGAAACCAGACTGCTCAGAGACCCCAGTCTCAGGGCCAGGTAGACTCTGTCACCTGACAGAATTAAGAGTAGAGGGAAGCAGGGCCTGGAGCAAGTGAGGACCCACAGAGCAGGAGAAAGGCAGAAGGGGGACTAGAATGAGCAGGACATTGACCTACAGCTCCTCTGGAGAGTCTCAGTGCTGGAGCTCTGAGCCAGTGGGACATAATCACCTAATGACATGTCTGCCTTCTTTAACAGGCTGGTCATGACCTTGAGGACAAGGTCCTTGCCTGGCCTGTTTACCCTTTATCTCTAGGACATGATTCTGTGCCCAGCACGTGGTATAAGGTGATCAAACATTTTCTGAATGAATGAAGAATGAATGAATGAAGTGGAGACAGCCCTACTCCTTAGCATTAGGAGTATTAGATTAGACTCCCATGGAATTTAGAGGATCCAGGAAAATCCCTGTTTCCCCCATATCTCCTGACAAGCTGTGCAGTACAATTTACTTTACTGAGACTGCTTAAAAGCGGATTTGGGTTCACGTGTTCTTTTTTTATTGAGATGTAATTGACATATAACACTATATTGTGTTCTTTTTTAAGATGCGAATCCTTCTAGAAAGCACTCTGATTTGTAACCTCCCCCCTTTTCTTTTTGTTGCGGAAGATTGTCCCTGAGCTAACATCTGTGCCCATCTTCCTCTACATTATATGTGGGACGCCGCCAAAGCATGGCTTTATGAGTGGTGTATAAGTCTGCGCCCAGGATCCAAAACCATGAACCCCAGGCAGCCAAAGTGAAGTGTGCAAACTTAACCACTATGCCACGAGGCTGGCACCTGTAACCCATTTTTCAGTTAGATAACATCTCTCCTATCCTTTTGGGGGGATCAGTTGCCACTGATAGAGAGAGTTTTCAATGAGCTTTTTTTCCCATTTAAATGGGAAATGAAAGATGATTTTGGATCTCAGGGGTCCCAACAGGAGAGCAAATGCTCAGGATAGGACCCAAGACCAAGGGAGCTCCTGGTGCTGAAAGAGCTGGGCTTTGGACTGGCTATTTGGGGCAAATGGGCTTCTTTTCTGGGTTATGGAATCTCAAAGAGCTCATATATTTAAAGGCTGTGAGCTGGAAGCCTGTTTGTAAAGCACTGTGTCTCACTGACATATTTTGTTTGGCCAGTACAATATCTAAAACATGGTTAACTAGTTGCCATAATTTAAAAATTGAGAGAGTCGTATAAGAATCAGAATTTCTAGATTTTCTTGAACAATTGGAAGATCTGACTTGACTGGGGCCTCATTGCCAGATAGCTTGAGATAAGTGGGGGGGTGGGTGCTCCCCTCAGAAGGACATGCCCTGTGAAGTTCACCACAGGCTCCACCTGTCCCTGCTGCCTTATACTCTCCCTGGTGTAGTCAGTTACTTTAACTTTCTGGTTCCTATAGGAAGCTGAGTTTGTGGCTCATGGACTATACCATTGTGTTTTACCAGTCTCCAGTTAACTGTGTTAATCCTGTTGGTATTATTGGCATTATTACTGCCTCCCTATGGCATCCAGGAATGAAACTAGATATTGTGGGGCTGAAGCTTATACAATAGGGAGCCATCTTTAAGTCAGGAACTTGTGGCACGAAGAGTCTGTGTTCTTAATATGATACACTGCCTAACACTGAATTTAGTTCATACATTCCAAATTACAACTTTAATCGATACCAGGAAAATCAATTCATTCTCCTATTCTTTCTTTGTTTTCAGGGATAACACATGTCAAACATAGAACCTATAGGCTCAAGAGCAGCTGGGCACAGAGTCTCTTGGGAGTCCTTGTTCAGGTAAATGAATTATATAGTTTTGGTACAGGGAACTCCCTGAGAGTTATATAGGATGACAATCTGGTCCCCGCATTTTTCGATTCTTCTTCTACAGTGAAGAAATGAATCAGTGAAAACTCCTCCCCTGACTTATTTTTGGACATAAATTGAAATCCTGATTTATAATGTTTTGTAGCCTCTGGAAAGGACCACACAAAATAAAAGACGGCTGCTATGACCACTGAGCATGCGTGAAATACCCAAATAGCATTTGCTAATCCTGACCAGGGTGGTAAGAGAATTCATGGCTTAATGCTGTGAGCACCTCGACTTCCCATGTAAGTCACTAGAAAAACGAGGCCATGGTGTCCCAGACTTGATGGAAGAAAAGTGCGTGCGGGTCCCAACCCCAGGGGCCAACTGAGATCGGAAGTTCTTGGATGAGTGAATCTCCCATAAAGTCATCCCAGAAAATATTGACCTTTGAAGCTAATTCTTTTTAGTGTCTTTTGCATCTAAACCTGGTGGAGATATACTGGGGAAGAAGAAATTAACGTAAGCCTCTTTCTTTGAAGTTAATTATGGCACACTTGGTGACTCAAGGATGGGTGGGCCATGTTTGCAATTTGGACCTCACGATGTGGTGTCCACAATTTATCTCACTTCACTTTCCATTTTCTCTTTCCAAGAGCCTTTGATCCCTCTCTGTTATCAAAATTACAATCTACCCATATATTTTTTTAAAAATCAACTTTCCTTGAATCTGCAGCTTTTCTCTTGCCAGTATCTTATTTTTCTCTTTCCACTTCTTGCCACATTTCCATATTTTTGCCTTTACTTTACCCTGCCAGTTGGCTCTTCATCTTAATCAGCTGCTACCACTCTGATGCTTTCTGCTCAAACAAAGAGCACTAATGTTGTCAGTCAAGCCTTTGTCTTGGCTTTGGAGCTCCTCTTTCCTGCGTGACTTTCTGTACTTCAGAACTACCCATCTTTTGAAAACTGGCTCCTTTTTGGCTTGCAGAATGCCACACTGTTCTGGTTTCTCTCACACTCTTTCTATATTTGTTTCTTTTCTTGGTCTTTCCTGCTTCTTCTGCCCCCTTCAACCATAGGCATCATACTCCAAAATTCGATTTTTGCTCTTCTTGTTTGGCATTCTCTCTAGCAACTTATTGATCATTTCAAGGAAGAAGTCTCCTAAATCTATAGTTCCGCATCATTCTTTTTCTCTAAGGGCAACCTTGTGTTTTCATCTGTCCCAAAAGCATTTAACATCAGTATCTAGCAATCAGCCCAAACTCAAGATTTTCAGAACCAAACAAGCTCTTCTTTCTAACGTATGTATTTCGCCAAAAGGTTTCCTTTTTTACTTCAAGTTCAAAATCCCCAGGTCACATTTCTGACTCTATTCACTATGTATTTTTCAAATCCTGTCAAATTCTCCTTTGAAATGTCTTCTATGTCTCTTTATCCCTTGCTTTCTCGCTCCCTTCGTCCCTGCCAAGGCCCTTATCAGCTCATTCCTGGATCACAGAAGCAGCCACTACCTGGCCTCCCTGACCCCAAGCTTTCTCCTTTCCAATCTTACCTTCGTGCCACTGCCAGACTAATCTTCCTTAAATGCCGCTTTCATCTTGTCACTGTCTGCTCAGAAGCCTCCCATGGCCCTTTAATCACACAGTGTGAGCTGAAGGAGACCTTGGAGTTCATCTCATCCAACCCCTCACTTTATAGACGAGGAAACTGAGGCTCCATGAGAATAAGTGGTTTACTCAAGGTCACCATTAATAAACCACAGAAGTAGGATTTAAAGTCAGGCTTTCACCTTGAGGGCTGTGCTCTTTCTATTCTGACAGTTTTCCCCAAACTTCCATTCACGTATCGCCTTCAGGATTTCCATCACATCTGCATATATCATTTCTTATTTCATCCACTGTTAATTGTTCTGCTCTTTAAAATATATATATATTTTATATTAATGTTTACTTTAAAATATATGTATATTTTTTAAAAAATGTTATATCTTAGTTGTAAAAAGAAAACCATGATCACTTGATGGAATTAGAAGACATTCTTAAAACTAATACAATGGAGACATATTATTAATTTACAGGTGGATAATTTTGCCAGCCAAAGGTTCTGTTCCACAGATCTGTTTTCTCTTTTTCTACAAAGGGAAATTAACAAGTGAGAGATGATTAAGTCTTACCAGTATAACTAAAAGAATTGAAAGAGGAATTACTTTCTCATAAGATGATTGAATGTTCCTTAAAGCCTTGTCTATGTATGCCTAAAATTATCTTCTGTATCATATGTCATAAGCTTCTCATGGTTAGAGAAGCACAGCAATCCATAATGTTTCTTTTTTGCTACCATATGACACCTAAACGATTTGATTTTCTGGTGCTCATATATCTGACGTCACCTAGCCCAAGTGCATCCCCATGAGTTGCTAGCATATGTCTCCTTGCCTATAATGCAGTTCCCCATTCTGCAAGTTCATTCTCATGTTGATTCTCTTGCTTAGAAAACCCTGGTGCTCTCTTCTCATCTGGCCGAACTTCAGTTTTCAAGCATAGTTCACTTCCAATCACGAACTCCAAAATCACCTCTGAATAATCCAATCCTCATTGATTTTAGTCTTCTCGAAATTCTATGGCATGTTCTTCAAACTAAATTTTGGAGTCGATTATCAACTCTCATGTGTGATTTGGTAATTATTTTACATGTTAATTTCATTTCCCTGACAATGATGTACATTACCTGAGGGCAGACATCTTTTCTTATATGACTTCCATGTCCCAGGAGACCTGGTTTTGTACCAGGCACACACAAAATGCAACACCAGTCAACTTATGACCAGATCCTCAAGATGCTTTAAGATGCTCACCGTGGGTGAGTGCTCAGTGTGGAGCTCACCAACATTTTGCATATTTAAACATGAGGCTTTGGGTCTTTTGAATGGGAAAGAGCCTACCTGTTATATTTTCTGCAATAGACAAGAACTTTTTATTAAAACAATCATTGTTTGCTTCAGTAAAGCTTACTAAAGGACAATATTTATACTGAGATAATCAATAGTTAAGAAGTAAGTATAAGGAGTAAAAGAAAGATAACATTAAAATCACTCTCCAATCATTTGGTTCAGAGTCAGATTTTTACAGTTGGAAGAAGTCTTTGAGATTACAGATCATCTCATTTTGCAGGTGAAGAAGAGACCCCAAACTAGCAGGTGAGTTGCTTGGGGTTTCAAAGCAATTTAGTGGCAGAGTTTGTAGTCACTCTCCCTAACTCCACAATGATCCCATGTCCCAGTTTGCCTGGGACAGTCCTGGCTTACACCCATTGTCCCAGCATGTTATTGTAGTGCCTCTCTTCACTCTTGCAAGTGTTCCCGTGTGAGTGACCCTACTTACGTAAATACATTCACCTACTTAACTCCTCAATCCAATATTCTTTCTCTTGCATTGAAACAAAGAACACGTTTATTTCTTTTTGCACATTTTTATATACATATAAATGTTCCTTTTAAAGATTTTTTACTTTGCTTCTAAACTCTAAATGATCAGTCAATGTCAGGGAAACAAACTATTTTTAAGTGGTTTGAGACAAAACCTGCAGTTTCTCCGTTTATAGAGAGATTTTCTACATGCACAGGTCTTCTTAGCAGCTAAATTTACATGAGCAACAAATGAATTTTCGACAACCCCATTTGGTTACTTTAATAGAAATAGAGGTCTAGTGTGTTATTACTGTTACTATAGAAGGTGAATGACCTCTTACAATTAACAAGAGAACTGTTCACCAGAATTTATGGATTTTGTTCTTTTTAACCTAATGAGCACTGCAGCATATTATCACTTATATCACTCTAGATTGCCCAATCAGCCCACATAATATTTCTTCAATCCATTTTGAAATAGGCCCAAATTGTCATTTTTTTTGTGGGAGTAATGATCAAGTATTGATGTTTCTTGAGTTCATACAAATGGCTACAACCTCCTTGCACGCAGCCTGGTCAATAGAGTCTGATGTTCACATTAGGGATTTGGAAATCAATGTAGTTTTCCTGTTATTCTTTTATGATTAAATCAATTGAAGTTATTTACTCATAGCAGAAAATATGGGTGATTGCCAACTCTATGGCTTAGTGAATTGCTTTCTCACCACTGCTGCCCTGTAATGAGAAGGTACATATTCGCTTCAGGGGTTGACTAAAACCTGTTCATGTATAGCAGCAATTTGAGATGCAGAAAGTGTTTATTATTAAAGGCTAAGAGTGTTGAATGCCAAAGGGCATCTTTATCACTTGGCATTGCATTAACATTGACAAAGGAGGGAAACACACTCAGAAAAACCCTCATCATTGGTCAAATGGCGCTCCATTACAGATGCGAAGCCAGGCAGCAGCCAATGGGTGTTCTTGCCACATCCTTCCGGTGTACACGGTTAAGCAGAGACCCTAGTTAAAGACAATGGAAATGTCAATTAAGCTGAATGGACAGGGCCTATTTGTTGGTGGGTTTTCTCTCTTTAGCATGTGGTGGGTGACCTACAGTGTTTCAAAGTGAGAATAAATAATGGCTTGTATAACATGGGTTGCATTTAATGTGCTTAAATGCAAAATTGTATGAGGGTAAAGACAAATGGAGACAGCAGTGGGAATGACTGTGGAGGCGGGAAGAGGCTATACAGGGAAGCCACGTGGAAGTAAAATCACTGACGGGCTGAGAAGAATGCCATTTGCTCTTGTATTCTCTCTCCGAAGTGAGTAATAAGCACACAATAGAAGAGTCATTTCATTTTTAGACCAGTTCTGTGCTACCAGCTGCACTGGACCGTGGTGATGCCAAGTCCCTTACAGTTACTCGATCTTTTCCTCCTGTTTGATGAGAAGAGTGCAAAAGTGGGAAATACAGGCTGGTTTGGCCAACTTCTAAATGTTCTGGATTTCTCTTGACTTCTTTAACTTCCTTCCTTAATAAAACTTGCTCATTAAAGAAGAAAAAGAATCACTCTGACAAAGCCTTATCAGAGATTTGATTTTAATGATGCTCTGTCTACTCTTGAGGAATAGTAATAAAATAATCCATATTTTTATGAGGGAGGTACTGGTTGGCTGGGGTGGAGACTCAGGTACACCCGGCTGAGGAGGCAGACATTTTCCTCCCCCCACCTATAAGCATCCACTAATATACTGAGAGAACAAGGGGCTTCTCTGCAAAGTCCTCAAGCCATGTCTCTGTTTGAGGTTCCAGAATACAAGCATGTCTTATGACATGCAGTAGGGTGGAGGGTGAGGAGGAGAAACATAAGCCAAATTGCAAAGGAGGACTCTGAGGCACTTAAGAAAGAAAACGAAGAAGAAAGGGGGCAGGCATGCTAACTGGAACCCAACCTCCCTTTGTATTCCTCAGATGAGAACATGTTTCTGGAAGGGAGCATGATGGTTCTCACTGAAACTTTCTATGACCCAACCAGTTGACACTTGCACATTGGGGCAGAATATCATGACTGTTAAGGACACACGTTCTACAGCCAGACTGCCTGGGTTCCAAGCCCAGCTTTCCTCCTTGCTAATCTCCAGCTGTTCTTCACTAGTCTGTGCTTCAGTTTCCTCATCTGTAAAATGGGGATGGTAGTAATAGAAGCTACCTCACAGAGTCTTTGTGAAGATGAAATGAGTGAATGCTCGTAAAGTGGTTAGAACAGAGTGTAGTAAGCTCTCAATAAAATCTTAGCGATTATTATTATTACTCTGGAGTTATCACTATTGCAGGTTATAGGTCAATGGGAAGAAGCCCACTCATACCCCCTAGCATTTCAGGGTGCTGAGCTGCCCTGCCGTGAGCCCCCCAGAGCAAAGCATAACACACAAAGGGAAACAGCTAGTCGCCCTCTTACGGTGCCATTGTGACAAGGCTGTCTTCAGCAACCTACACTTGGGATTGAAGTAATAACAGCAGTGGCCATGGTGATGGAGTGCTGTCTCGAATTCACAAGTCGAGGGGTGTCCTGAGTGGGCTTCTGGCAGCAGTGTTAGTGGCAATGGTGAGCTATGGCCCATCTGTGGCTGAGTTATGGCTCCAGCAGGGATGGCTCAGAATAGGCTAAGGGGTAGTGGTGATGATGAGAGATGGCAGTGGGGTCCCAAATGCAAAATTCTCTTTTGAATATCCAAAAAAACTCGCAGGGAGGAGGAGGAAACTCAGAGAGGGGTTGGATCAAGATTTTAAAGGAACCTAGATGTAAGCTAAAGATCTAGTGAAATCTGTGATTCAGTCACAATGAAACCACACTGGAAGCAGCCACCGTGAGGCCCTGGGTGGTTTGAGCTACATGTTGTGGGTTTCCTCTGGGGTTTTTTGAATCCCAGATCATGCATTTCTGCACCAGGGATTAACTACTGCCCAAAGGATTAGAGCTAATTGATTTGTTTGTTAAAACTCCTCCTCAGGCATAGAGAGTGCTTGTCAGAATGTTCAGGAGAGAAGAAAATATGAAAGTAGTCTTCTAGAGCTTGCTGAGAATGTCAGTTTTCCTTCTATCCCTAGGAAGATATAAGGAAAGGTGAGAGGTCTCTAGAAAGTGATCCTTAGTTCCTCTACATTGTTAGAGAATTTACAAAAGAATGAACTTTTTCCTAGAGAAAGATGAAGTGACTGGTGGCAGGTATGGCTAGAATCCTCATCTGTAATGACAGCCCCCTCTACCCTAAGCTTGAGCGTGTCCCCGACTCCAAGAATTCCCACTCATGGGGTGAGACAGTGAAGAAGAATGTTCAGCACACTGAGGAAGAAGAAAGCACTGGTAACACTGGCTGGCACTTGTCAGAGGGGCAAGGAGGAGGGAGGAGGGAAGCCTGGTGCCTGTGCATGTGTACCAGGCAGACAGATGTAAGCAAGGACAGGTTACTCAGGTGTACAGAAGTGTGGCCAGCCTTGCAGGTGTTGTCCTAACACTTAGCAGCAGGCAGCGGGGTAAGTCTCTTCAGGCATGGTAGTTAGAAACCTTGTTTCAGAAAGGGCCCTGCAACAAGATGTAGTACAGATCGGGCCAGCCTTGAATAGGTCTGGCGGCTATCCTTAGTAGACTGCTTTGGGCTGCTTCCAGTTTCTTAGAGGAGCGGGAGGCCACCTTCTGTGGCTTAAGAGACAACTGCAAGCTGTCTGAAAGAGTCTCAAAAGTTCCTGCCAGTTCTTCAGTGATTAGAACAGCCAGCCACTCTGTCCCTCAGAGCATGGCCCAGTGCAATGAGAGGCCACTGTAATTAGAGAAAGCACTCCCAGCCCCAAAACACAAAATGCTGAGACTCAGTGAAACAGACCTGCCACCATTTTGTTCTCGTTGTGTGAGAGAGTAGTTTCGTGGTAGACTGTAGCATTGGCAAGAAGCAGCCTTGGGGCTTTCTGGGAAGGGTGAGAGATACAAATGGTAATTTCTCCCTCCCGAATGGCTCGGGTAAATCTGGAAAAAGTTTCTGAAGGAGAAACCGAAAAATCCAGGATGGCCATCAAACAAAAGGAGGAGGGAAGAGTGTGGGAGCAGTTATGCCTTTGCCAGGCAACCCCTGCAACTCATCACCCAAGAGGAAACTTGTATTAAATTTTGCATCACGCGGCCGGCTCCGTGGCCGAGTGGTTACGTTCTCGTGTTCCGCTGCGGCGGCCCAGGGTTTGGATTCTGGGCGTGGACACGGCACTGCTCGTCAGGCCACGTTGAGGTGGTGTCCCACATCCCACAACAAGAAGGACCTGCAACTAGCTATACAACTATGTATAGGGGTGGTTGGGGAGATAAAGCAGAAAAGAAAAAAAAGAAGATTGGCAACGGTTGTTAGCTCAGATGCCAATCTTTAAAAATAAATAAATAAATAAATAAATAAATTTTGCATCAACACTCTGCCTTCCACAACAAAGAATGGGAAGGGGGGTGCTCTAAACAAGGCCAGGGGCCACCACCTCTTGCTATGTGGAATCCAGAGACTAAGCGATGAAGTCCATTGAAAGATGAAGAAGGTAAAACTAGAGATAACAGCTGTGGAATCAGCTTGCCCTCTTCCCAAGCCTCAATCTCTGATTTTCTGCCTTGGTAAGACCAGCTGCCAACCTCAGGTTACCCAGGGGCATAAAGGAAGTCCCTGAAATCAGGAGAAACTTTGTCTAGGACATTGGCCACCTCAGAGCATGAAACTGTGACCAAAGGGGAGCTGAAGGCAGAGGCAGCCCTCCAGAGGAGATCAAATTCCTGAGGAGGGGGAGCCTTGGCTCAAAGGAACATTGGTTCAATCTGATTCACAAGCACATGCAAGGCAGACCCAGAGATTCTTGAGAAGGGACAGTTCCCCCACTTCTACCAGACTGGGGCTCAAGTCCTGTAGTTACCAGGTGGGAGGTAACAAGCTTGAAATTCAGGCTTTCAGGTAAATTACATTAAATAACAACTACTCATAGGAGAAGCTGTGCAGCGGGCAATGGAAGTATGAAAGCAGGCAAACTGGCCTCATGGTCTCTACTAGCTTCATCCAGTGGGGCAAACCTCCATGGAGAAATGCTTCTGAACCGGTGGAGATGGGGAGCCCACAACACATCCATCAGGATGATTAGTGAAACCACAAAGTCAGCACTGTTCAGGCTGCTCCTCCTCATTTAGCCTCATCTGGCACTTCTGGTGTCAACTTCCTCATAGCCCGTGAAGCCAGAGTGCTGGGCCCTGCACCAAATGTCAGGTGTATTTTCTATTTCATCTGGTGTTCACTGTGGAAACATATGAGGCAAATGGAAGGGGCTAACCTCCCTCCTCCCTCCCCTTTCTCTCTTTCTTTTCCAAAACATGCTTATTGTGCAATGACTAGGTACCTAGCTGTACCCAGACTCTGGATGCTTACGGTCCAGGAGTAGAGATTAGACACATACATAAATAACGCTATTACAAGGCCCAAAGGGATAAGAGCGGTACATAATGTGCAAATGGTGCCAAGGGTTTTCAAAAACAGGGCCCCCATGTGCATTCAGGTCAATTTTCAGCTCTTTTTCAGCTACCTAGGGCTCCATTTAGTATAAAACCAGGTAAAAATAATCTAATGGCCCCATTATGGTTTGAAAGAGTTGTTGAGTCCCATTTGGTCACTTATAGAATTTAAAAACACACAATAAATCCGTAAAAGTGGCAGTTCTCCTTCTTTCTGAGTGTGTTGTATTTGGGGTTTTTTTGGGGGGGGCCTCCTTGCATGGTTATTGGTTTGCCTGTACACATTCTATTACCTGGATCTCTATCACCATGGAGGTTCAGGATGCAGGCTCAGGATGGACATGCAGGGTATTTGTCCCAGCCCTGCAGAGGCTCTGGTACCCTTCAGGGGAGCATCAGTGCTGGCGTGAATGCCTTCCTGCTGCAGCTGGGGTGCAAGGGCTCAGGCTGTATAGGGATATAATTTACTGCTACCTACTTGGTGTTATTGCCAGTGCAATATGCAAAGTTGGGGAAGCAGTTCGCGGGGCCTAAGACAAGTTGGGGTAATTTGGAGACTCATTGCTTTTACAGTCTGCTCATCTAGGTAGCTGAACACCTAGTCCATTATTTGTTAACATAATTCGATAAAGGAAGTGCAGACACAAGATCTTCTATCCAGGACAGCCTGTGTGCTAGGGTTCTGTGAGGAGCTGGTGTGTCCATTCCTGTCGCTCTTCCTCTCACACAGGTGAGAAGAGGACTGGCAATTTTCTCTTGGCTGAAAGAGTTAGTTATAGAGACTGGGCTCCTAGCTCTAATATGCAGCTGTTAGGAAGGTAGAGTTGAATAAAATGAGCTTAGCCATACACGAATTACCAGAAGCAGCTTACTTAAAAGGTGGGTGAGGGTTAAGGGTCGTGGTTTCATGAGTATAAAACTCAAAACTTCCTAATGTTTACTTAAGAAAAAAATGCTTCCAATATCCTCCCAACCAATAAAGGAGTCTTCCCTTAGCAATAAGTCAACCTGAACAGCCAGCAACATGCTGTGCAAATCCGCATCCATTACTTTGGGGGCAGATTGCAGGTGTTTAACAGAACTGTCTCACCGATTCCTGAAGCAGAACAGTTAAATTAGGTTTACTGGAGTGACGGTGGAACATCTGAAATATAAATGACTGAGAAATAAAAAGAGTTCAAAACCTTTTAATAAATAGCTTTCCCAGTGCTTTTCCTTTTATGTCTCTGAAAGACACTACCAGCTCATAAAAGTTTAAAAATAAGGGACTTCATCAGTGCTCTTCTTCCCTGCATTTTTGATTTCCTGAAGTATTTGTATTAGTTTCCTATTGCTGCTGGAACAAAGTACCACAAACTCAGTGGTGTGAAGCGACACAATGTTTTCTCTCACAGTTCTAGAGGTCAGAAGCCTTCAGATCAAGGTGTCAGCAGCGCGGCCTTCCTTGTGGAGTCTCTAAGGGAGAATCCGTTTGCTTGACTTTTCTAACTTCTAGAAGTTGTCTACATCCTTCGGCTCCTGACCCCACATCACTCAAACCTCTGCTTCAGTTTCATCTCCTTTTCTGACTCTGATCTTCCTGCCTCACTCTCTAAGTACCCTTGTGATTACATTGAGTCCGTCAGATAAGCCAGGATTCCTGTCTCAAGATCCTTAACTTAATCACCTCTGCAAAGTCCCTTTAGCTATGTAAGGTGACACATTCAGAAGTCCCAGGGATGAGTTGACGGACATCATCGGGAGGCTAGTATTCAGTCTGCCACAGTATTTTATCCTGAGGAATACTCCTCATTGTATATGGGGTTCTTGGTGGCTTTTCTTCACATTCAGATTTTATGATGATATATTTGCCCACCTAGAAATTCAACCCCAAAAGTGGTATGTACATACACTCTCCTTCTCTCTCTCCTTCTCT
The DNA here is from genome assembly GCF_037783145.1 of Equus przewalskii. Lineage (NCBI taxonomy): Eukaryota > Metazoa > Chordata > Mammalia > Perissodactyla > Equidae > Equus > Equus przewalskii. Next base: position 53,252,156 of record NC_091834.1, on the reverse strand, counting down.
CTCTCTCCACCCACTCCCCACTCAAAGCAAAACTGGAAAAAGCCATATATGTGAGAGGTCACTGGACATTATTGCCTCAAATATCTTGTGTTGTATAATTCTTTAGGCTATTTAAGTACAATTATGTGAGTATGTAATTTATAGCATTTAATGTAATTCTCACTGCTAGTTCTTGAAAATATAGCATCAGGTTTATAAATCAGTCACATTGTAGAATTTCTTATGCCCTATAGCATATTTTTGTTCCAATTTATCATACTTATATTTTTAATTTAAAAATCAGTTGATGACTGCATTGAGGGGGCAAGGTAGCATCTTTGTTCTTCTGAACATAAAAGTATTATGAGTAAACTAGTATTTGGGAAACATAATGATTTTTGTGATAAGTGTGATTGGACATTGAAATTCAAGTATGCCAAGTTTCAGTCAAAAGTAAATTTTATGGCTGTGTGTTAGGTCCTTTAAAACAGGAGTGTGTAATGGAAATCATGACAGGCAGATAATTATAATGATGCTACTCAGTGCAGATATAATAAATGTGCCGAGCTAGCTCATGACACACCCCAACGCAGTCTGGAAACCTGTGAGTAACAGGAACAGTCACCAAATGGCCACATCTTTTGAATTCGCTTTAAAAGCAAGTGGGAAGGGAGAATGTCTCACAGATTCCACTCAATACGGCTCCTTGACTCACAGCTCCCTGACATGGGACCTTACATTCCAATAGAAAAGCAACAAGACATCATCCCTCAGCAGCACAGGGTCTTTACTGTATCTTCCGTTGGTGCAAAATGAAAAGCCAATGCCTTCAGATGAAGCTGATTTGAGTGAGTGTTTGAGCAGGTGACGCTGTCTGATTGGCAGTAGCCATTTCAGTACAGTGAAACCTGCTGATAGAAGTTTGCAGAGGACCAGTTAGAAGGAAACTGTGGTAATTCTGTTAGCAGGCAATAAAGGTGTGAGAAAGTGTCAAAATATCTGAGGGTAAGTGATAGAGAAGTGATCTCCATACCTGTGTCTCAGGAAGTGGGGTAGCCTTTTGCTATTAGGACCTGTGCGTCACATTAAGGGTGAAAGAGACAACATTGAGTCAAATTCAGAACTGGAGGGCTGCAAAAATCGATAGAGGTCACAATTATTTAATGGAAATGACTTAAATTCCTTTGTTGATAAAAGAGTATAGGATATTGGGTGGCAAATCAATAATCCTTGTCCAGAACAGACTCTGCTGGACAAGTCAGTGTGCTGAGAGAGCAGAAGAGGGACTGATAGAATCGTAGAACACAGAGCTGGAAGGGGTTAGAGAGAGCATTTGGACGCATGCCGTTCAAACTCCACTGTACACGTGAATCACCAGAGAAGATTGTTAAAAAGAGGATTCTGAGTCAGTAGTTCTGGGGTGGGGCCTGAGCTCCCGAATTCCTAACAAACTCCCAGGTGACGCAGATGCTGCTGGTCTGTAGACAACACTTTGAGGAGCAAGGATTTAGAGAACTCCAAATGTAGGATTCAGCCTCTTTAGGTATTCTTGAAGGTGAAAACAGAAGTCAGTCAAGTTGGTTTCAAAAAGCGTAATTGACATTCAGTATTTATTTCAGTCAGAACAAGATATCAGATAAAGGAAAATGCTGAATGACTTTGTATCTGATTGATAACTCCCTGGGACTTTGATCTCAGATTGCTCATCTTTGCTATGTTCTAACTATACGCCCTCAAGTAAGTTTCAGAATTCCTCTCTGCTTCAGTCCCATCATCTGTAAAAAGGGACCGACAATGAACCCTACTCGGCAGGATTGTGGGAGGATTAAATGAGGTAATACACGCAATGCGCTTACAAAGACACCTGGCCCAGTGCAAGTCCTGCACTAGCTATCATTATTGCCCGATGTGCAGATTAGTGGCGCTATGGCTTTGATTTTTAAGAAAAACAAAGTAATTATTTTTAAATTCATTCAGAATGGTACATTAAATCTTCAAACCTGGGGTACGACGTTCACATTAAGAGATTGGGAATCATTCAGATGGAGGAATGGAAACCCACTACGGATAAGTTTCTTGACCACTGAGCACAGCTACTTACAAAAACAGAGCTAGAATCCAGGCTTCAATCCCCAGATGAAAAGCTTTTCTTGTCTCTTAACTGTAAAAATACTTTCCAACGCTTTCTAATAACTTAATCATAAAAGTGGGTGAAATATGATTCACAGTCCAACTTTTTAAGCAAGTGATGCTATTTCCATTTTCTCACCATTCACTGTCTTCCTAAATTCCTACAGTTTGGCTCCACCGTGACCAAAACCGATGGTCTAATATCAATTTTCATTTTTCCTGGCCCAGTCAAACATTAAACCCTGTTGTCTACACCTTATGAGTGCTTCTTTCATGACCTTGAGGAAGCAACACTACCTTGACTTTCTTCCCACATCTCTGATTGCTACCTCTCACTGCCTTCCTTGCTCTCTCTCCTAATTGTAGAGCTTCCTTATCTCCACCTTCATTATTTATTCTCTGTCCTTACCCTCTGTTACTCTTACTTGATGTTTCCTCAGAGATGTTATTCATTTCTGTGTCTTCAATTGAAATTTAGAGACGTTGAAATTTAGAATTGGGAAAGGACTTAATGGTTGATTTAATACTCTATAGTAGAAGGGTATTTACTGGTAAATAAACTGAATCTCAGAGAGGTTATTTCCTGAGGGTCATGCAGCAAATTACTGCAGAGCCAGAACTAGGATTCACGTCTTCCAAGACGGATGGCATGGAACCGTGTGAGAGGAGTGTGGACTCTTGAGTCAGGTCATTGTGTTCTCTTTGGCCTTGCCACTTATTATTTGCCTTTGAAATTGGGCAAGCTTTCTGTGCCTCAGTTTCCACTTCTGTAAACAAGGATATTACCATCTAATGCATAGCCTTGTGCTGTGGTCTAGGAAGTTTCTCACAGGGTGGCTGGCCTAGTGGGGGCGTTCAATAATACTGTTCCCCCCGCCCCTCCTCTTTTGTTTGTAGTCCGTTTTCTACTCCTTAGGAGATGAGTTTTGGATATTTGTCTCGAGTCCTGATCTTTTGTTAAGCACCAGTTGCCTGGTGAGTATTTTCCTTTATATAACTCCCCATCTTCTCAAATTCAACATCTTGAACAGAATTCATCACCTTCTCTAAAAGAAGAGTTGTTAATATTCCCATTTTGGGTAATTCTGTAGGTTTGCAAGTTTCTCGAGTGCAACCTTTGAACTACCTCTAACTCCCCCTTACTCCATTCCCTGTCCCCACTCAGTCAGGCACCAGGCACTCTCAGTTCTGCTCCAAGTTCCTGTATCTGCCCATCCCCGTCATGCCCTCTTCCATCACCCTCCTTTTGGGTTTATAATCTCACTCCTCAAGCAATGACATGTAGTCATCTTGGGCTTCTGCCCTCACCTTCAGGCTTCCCAGGCCAACCTGCACGACACTGCCAGCCAGAGCTTCTGGAAGTGCGGTTCTGAAAATGCCCTTCCCTGCCCCAAAGCCTTCAGTGATTCTTTGTCAACAAATTTCAGTGTTTATTAAAGACTTCCTGTGATCCCGTCTGAACCTTTCTTTCTTGAGTTTGCCTTCAACTCATCTATTATATAAACTTACATCCCAGCCAAATCCATCTATTATTCATTTTTCTCTAAATTATACTTTTCTAACTCTGAAATTTTAAAAACCTGTGGTGAAATACACATAAGATAGAACTTACCATCTTAACCCTTTTTAAGTGTACAGTTCAGTGACATTAAGTACATTCACAATGTGATTCAACCACTACCACCATCCATCTCCGGAACTCTCTCCATCCTGCAAAACTGAAACTCTATTCCCATTAAACACTAACCCCCTACTCTCCTGCCCCCCCAGCCCCTGGCAACCACCATTCCACTTTCTGTGTCTATGAATTTGACTACTCTAGGTACTTTATATAAGTGGAATCATACAATACTTGTCTTTTTGTGATTGGCTTACTTCCCTTAGCATGAATGTCCTCAAGATTCATCCATATTGTAGCATGTGCCAGAATTTCCTGCCTTTTTAAGGCTGAATAATATTCCATTGTATGTATATGCCACATTTTGTTTATCCATTCATCTGTCAATGGACACGAGTTTTCTTCACATTTTGGCTGTCATGAATAATGCTGCTATGAACCTGAGTGTACAAATTCTACCAATGAACTTTTGCACATACCATCTCCTCCCCTGTGAAAATATCCTTTTTCTTCCCCTACACTGATTAGAACTCTATTGAAACTTCAAGGTCTGGAGCCAGTCCCATGGCTGAGTGGTTAAGTTCGCACTCTCCACTTCAGTGGCCCAGGGTTTCGCCGGTTCGGATCCTGGGCGCAGACATGGCACCGCTCATCAGGCCATGCTGAGGTGATGTCCCACATGGCCCAGTTAGAAGGACCCACAAATAAATAAAATACGCAATTATATACTGGGGAGATCTGGGGAGAAAAAGAAAAAGTAGGTTGGCTACAGTTGTTAACTCAGGTGCCAATCTTTAAAAAAAAAAAGCAAAAAAACTTCGAGGTCTGTGTTGAAATAACATTGCCTGAAGCTGTCCTAGACACCTCTGATAGCAGGTATTTTGGGAAATGCTCACTTGTACTTATCATATAGACCCTTGAATTCCGTTTATGTTTTCTTATGTGAGTGTTTTGTAAGCTGTTTCTTTTTCTGTGAGGAAAAAATATTAGCTCTGGGCCAATCTTCCTCTACTTTATGTGGGATGCCACCACAGTGTGTCTTGACCAGCAAACCCTGGGCCGAACTGGAGCGCGTGAAGTTAACCACCACGGCACTGGGCTGGCCCCTTTTGTAAGATTTTGAAGGCAATATAACAGGAGGTTTTTCCCACTGTTCGACTGGTTGGTTAACAGGTTACTATAGCACTAGGTTTAGTGATTGTCATAGAGTAGGTATGTAGTTAGTAAATTTTATGGAGATGATCATGAGGAGGAGGATATAGAGAAAAAGGTAAAGAATTACCAGAGACTATTTTCCCATTGGCTGAAAATCAGTATGGTTGCTGAAGATTCAAGAGTAACAGAAATACTCTCCTTAATCTTTCCTAACTTTCAGATCTTTTTTGACATGCTCACCACAGCACTAATAATTGCATAAAAATATTGTGTGTAGGGTAAGTGTTAAATGGTAATGTGACTTACTCCAAGTCACGCAGCTAGGAATGCTGAACTGAAGATGGGAACCCTGGTCTCTGTTCCCTCGCCTGCTGCTGGTTCTCAGAACGTGGTGCTGCCACAGGCTGACTTCAGAACCTGAGGAGTATTTTACACATTTTGGTTTTGTATCTTTTTTTCCCCCTCATATATCGTCCTCGCCTTATTCCGTCATGGGCAGAGAAAACACAGAATCTTCAAATCTAGGCTGAGAATTTAAAATGGTTTTGACAAGCTCATAATGTGGCTTAGAATAAGCAGAATGAAAATTCAATACGGATGATCATAGCTCAGCAAATTGCAGAAATAAGCTCTAGAGAATGGTAGAACATTATGCACAGCAGGAAGATCTTTAGAAGCTAGTTGACCATGGGCTGAACATGGATTAGCAATGTAGAAACATGATGCAATTCTTTAAAAAGATGGATTTTGGTAGGCTATCATAAAAGAAGTATAACAAGAATTACCTATATAGTAATTCTTCAAGAAAAAAGTGAGCCATTATTGGAGGCTTTTTTTCCCCTGCTGTTGGGGACTTATGATTTGCGAATGTATCTTGAGAACAATAACCATTAAGATATACATCCATTAACTGAAATATTTATTAAACACTTATGTACCTGGCATTGTGACAGGGTTACAGAGGAAAGTACAGTTCCCATGTTAAACACCCTGAAGCGTAGCTTTAGTGATAGGCGGATAAAAGACAATCAAAACTTGAAAGAGATACATACACAAGAGCCTCAGGTAACACAGAGCAGAAATGTCTAACCCCAACTAGACTGCAGGATAAGCAGGGAAGCCTTCCAGGCTGAGTTGGGAGTTCATCAGGAAGAGAGGGGTTGGGATGGTCATTTCCCATAAATAAAGCCACTTACACCATGATGGGAGAGTAAGAGAAAATGTGGCTGGCTCTAGCTAGTGAGGAGGTAGGTATGACCAAGACCATGGATGGGAGCATGGACGGTGGCCAGAGCTGGCTAGCAAGGAAGGTATATACGCCTTGGGCCATAAATGGAGCACTTGAATTTTGATTCCTAATTTATCTTTGTGTCCAGAGGACAGTACTTGATGAGACATTGTTTGTTTACTGTTTGAACAAATAAATGAGTGCTTCACAAAGCCAATGGGAAAGATGACAGAAACCAAGATCTTTGAACCTGGAGACAGACGGCCTCTAAATGTTATTTATGAGGAATGCTTATGACGTTCTCTATTTTGCCAGATGACAGCAACAAACAGAATAAGGGAAACGAACAGAAAAAAGACTTAAGAAAGACCCCGCTGGCTGTGAACAAGTTACTCAGCAAATAGCTCTACGGTGCAAACTCAGGGAAGTCCTGGGCTCTTCCTTGTGGAGCTCTCGAAACAGGATTACAGCCCACTCTGGGGTAGGTTTAGGTCAATCTTGCCTAATGGAACTGGCAAAAGCCTTTGCTCTGAGCTGGAGAGCAGCCTCATCCTTCTAGTGCACCAGCGATAACTCTGCATGCAAGTTCGGGGTTAACATAACTTATTTCTCCCTGCTGCATCCTGACTGATGTGATTACAGTTTTATTTTGACTGCTTTCAAGGTAACCTTTTCTGCCCTTTATGTGTATTCAAGAGAGTTGGCAAGTAGTGGTGCCCATATTGCTTTATAGTCCCCTGTGGGGGGTGAGGTGGGAGGGGGGATAGAGGACGTTTAAAGAAAGAGCAGTTTGCTGTGGTCCCTTGGAGGCTCTCCTGCCGACACCCCTCATTACCTTTACCAACATTCTGCTTTTGCACTGTAGCTAACCTGCAGCATGAGACAATGGTAGTAGCACTCTCAGTCCACACTTGGAAGGCCCTCTGAGCATGCAACCGTGTTTCCTGCCCACAAAACCTCAGCCCAGCTCTAGGAAATCTCCCTTCTCATAAAAGGTTTTGCACAGTAAGAGCCAGCACACAGGAACACACAATCTGATTTTCATGATAAAAGACCATTTTGCATCTGAGAAACATGCTTAAGACCCTTGCCCATGCTGATAGATCTCCAGTGCCATTTTTGCTGGCCTGGTGGCAGCTTCCTTGGTCTGAGTGGCAGGAGGAGTCAGGAAATGTCTGCGTTAGGGCAACCACAGCCAGGATTTGCTAATAGAGACAATACCTTGCCCTGAAGGCAGTTTCCAGCTGCAGCCCTGAAGCACACACGTTGCGAATGTATCACACAGAACTGTCAGTCAGTACTGGAGCCAGAAAATTGTTGTTTCAAATGTTACAGTACAGGAAAATCGCCTCTCTGCACTTGCTGCCAAAAAAATGACAGCTTAATTTATGCCACACTGAAGCTACATTACAGAGCCATTCAGCTTGGCAGTTAAGTACGCTCCATGCTCACATCTTCCCCCTGTGCAAGTGTGCTGGGGAGAAATACACAGGGGCTATAATAAGGACAATTGGCCGTGGGGTTTGCCATGTCAGTGGAACTAAATACAGGTGAAACAGTATCAGCAATAAAATACATCACCTCCACCTCATTTGCAAAACCCACTTCTGCCTGTGTGGTTGCAAATATTCAAGAAGGCTCCCTGGCAACATTGTTATGCACGGGATAGATTAGGGAGAGATGGGCTGGTGTCCACCCCCTGGGTTTTATGTTGTGGGAAGGTGCTGCAGTATTACCCGTGACTTTGAAAATTATGTCAGTGTCCTTGATGCAGACCTTCAAACTTGGCAGTGTTTACCCTTTCTGAAATTAAAAATCTGACAGTCGTATACGGTAGTCAAGTATCTGTATTTTTCATCAAGATGTACATTAGGGTATTAAAGATACACTTAATAGTCAAGCGTTTTTTTGTAAACCAATCCAAATAATTATCATCAAGGTTGTGTTTCACATCTATTTCTGTCATTTTCACACACAATGAACCATCACATCCTTGAATGGCAAACAATATGACTTCTTCAGGCAGCAATAACCGAAAAGTTAGAGATTAGCTAGAAGTGTTCTTTCTTCAGATTCTCAGCCAGGAAACTTCCCTAACGTCATCCAAAGTCTATTAAATAAATAGTCTAATTTATACTGGCATTTCAGATGAGGAATCAAAGTCTCCTTGAAATAATTGTGTCAGAGGACACTCCTACCATTTAATGTAAAGGACGCCAGATTCAGAGTCCCTTTCCTGGGTTCCCTCTTTCCCAGAATGGCCCCATGACATTGGAACATTAATTGGGCTTCAGAATACTTTGCCAAGAAAAGATTTATAAGTAATTTACAAAATATTTATAAGGCAACCCTTGAAAAATATCTCAGCCCTGAGAAAGCAGGTTCTCGGCAATTGGCTTCTCTCTGCTCAGTAAGCCATTCATAATAAAATGAGCGGCTCTCAGAAGAGAGCAAATGCATTTGCAATGGCTGTGGATGTGCTATGAATCATTCTCAATAAAATGACTCACAGAGATAAATGATACATATCTATTTAATAATCCATTATCCAAAATAAATATTCTACCTTAAAATAAAGCCAATGCGCTTGCACTGGTTGTTGATGCGTTAGAGCTGCTCGGGCTAATGGTAAAATGATTTGTAAAGTGGAGCACTGGTGCTGGGCATTGTGTCTGGTGTGCTTGGGAGAGATTAATATCTCTTCATAACCCTTCAGTAGAAATGCCTTAAAGTAAAAACATCAGCCAAAATATTCCCACATATCTGGAACCATGCTCATTTTAGCTTTTTCCTTGGGGGCATTTGTTGTCCAAACATGGTCTTGTGACTTTGCACGGGGGCGATGTGCTACCGGGCTATGAACAAGGCCAAATAGACAAACTTCCGTTGTCTAGGAGTTTATCACGTAAAGTAGGCTGCTGTTAAATATAACAGAATCAACACTAAGCAATAAGAGAAGCAGCCATATTTTAAATAAGCAGGAGGATAAGAGCTTATTCAAAAAAGTGGAATTTTTCTACATTTAACATCCTACTGATCTCAACACGGTATATACAACCTATCTAGGCATCTTCCATCCAGATACTGTACTTCCGGCTCCTTCTTCCAGCATCCTGTCGTTGTGTAGCCTTTGGCTCAGCCATCAGCACTGCAGGTCACCGAGCAGGATGAGTGGGCGAGTCAGCTCCCTGTGTTGGCTTGCTGGTCACTCTCCAACAAGGGGATTCAGCCCTCGATAGTCTCTAGAACTTCTACCAGCTTTACATGCCTGTCATTCTTAACATTTTGCTTTCTTTTTATACTTTTATTAATATTTCCACTCTTTGGCTGTCTTTTTTGTTACCTCTGTCCTGAATTTTTTAATTCTAAAGAGTAAGGACTCTTTCTAATTAAGCCTAACACTGTTATCCCACATAGTTACAGCCTTAAAAGGATGCCTGATCATGATTATGGGTATATGTCACATTCAATTCATTGATTTTATCATTCAGGTATTCCCATGTCTCTGTTTGTACAAAACACGGCTCCCCTCACCATCCTGAACTCAACAGAGGAGAATCTCCTTGTTTGGTGGCTTGAGCTAAGTCGTGTCCTCTGTCCCTGCTGTCTCTATTCACAATCTCATCTGTAACCATGGCCTACCTGTCACAAAACTCTTGCCTAAAGTTGAATGACAGGTGAAGTCTGACTGACGAACTGACAGTTCCATAAGCGCTTCACACATCCCCATGTCATGCTAGACATTGCCAGTTCATGTGCCCAGGTTTTTAATACTCCTTAATTGGAATATTTCTGTTGCTGTTCTATCTTAACAAGCCCCATTGAAAGCATTCCAGGCAGTCAGCGCCTGATAGATATACCTCCACTGAGTCACAGGCAATTCTTTTACAGTAATTTTTTTCCCTTACAGTTTTATCAGTCCACTAAAAGGAGACCAAGTGGCAAAAACAAACTGTATTATTCAATAGGAGTTTATTGAATACATACTATGGGCCATGTCTTATGTGAGGCGTTAGAACAGACACTATCTTTTGCCTCAAGGAATATGTAAGCTACTGGCTGTGTAGCTAACTTTTTATTTTTAATAAAGTTCTCATTACCCTGCACTTTGATGCGCTTCTTTGAAAATAGTATGTAAGTCTTTTCTTTGTGAACAATGACCACTTATGTCTTCAAGTTTGTGCCTTTGACATGTCTGTGGCTCTCCAGAGAAAGAACCCCAGGAGGCAGCAAAGTATGGTTATCACTTGGCCAAAGTTTCAAGTCCAGGTTCCTTGTTAAATGAATTATCCTGATATGAATGCAGGTTCCCACACCTTTAAGACTGACTGTTTCTAAAACTATGGAAACAACAGGTGTAACTCCTGTCAATTAGCATGGCAACCCGTGCAGCTCACCTGCTGACTGGGCCACCTGCTTGATGGCCTGATGCTTCCCCTCCTGCTGTCCTCGGTATGGCTTCCCAATTTTACTCTGAAAAAGCACAGTCCTTCTTTCCTGCCTGAACCACTTGTCCTTTTTAACTTGGGACGTTAACTTTTCTTTTTAACCCCTGAATAGGAAAACCATCCCAGGAGGTTATCCTTTCTAAGACATATGGTGCCCCATGATGAATCGAGGGAATTTATGTAAAATAGTGAGAAACCCAAAGAAAAACGATGCTTGAAAAACCTAAATAAGGATATAGCCAAACCAGCTGACTTGTTAGAGATGTATGTTTGAAGGTCAATAGAGGCTCTTGTTCCATAATTGGAGCTTGAGTCACAGTTCCACCAGTAGGAAGCCCACAGGGTTCCCCAAAGAGGGTTTACATCATATGTGCTGAATCATGGCCTCCGCTATCCAAACTGGACAATGTTTTGAAAATCTCTACAAGCCCTTTGTAGCAAAAATCACTGGCAGCTAGAATAATTTGCAGACATACCGAAACCTTTGTCTGTCCCAGGGGCATATGTGACATTCTGAAGCAGCCATTTTAACACAAAGTCAAAACTTTAGCGACCAAGTGTTCTATTCCCAGATATTAATTGTGACTAATATCCAGAAACTCTGAACACTAATTATAAGCAAAGATAAAGTTATTTGTCTTAAGGTCTGGAGTAAGTGAGAAATAATTTTGTCTGAGCTTCTCTCAAGCCCATTTCCATCCCATTGAAGGCTACGCTGACAGAGGTGTCAGCCCCACAGTTCTGTCTGGTTCCAGACACTCTAACCCAGACTGACACTCTAACACCAGGAGGACACATCTAGCCCTAACTTTTTTTAATCAAGCAAAGCTAAGGGAGGGATATTTACAGGATTTTAGGGGCCTGAGCTGAGTGATTTCCAGGTAGGACTTTCAAAGTGGGGCCCTGATTGGGATTGGGAATAGACTATGACACAATAGTTTTAGATTGATGGGTACAGCTAAGATCTTGAAGCAAGTTTTGATTAGCAAGTTGCTTTGGTTAGATCACAATCTTATCTTCTAAGAGCTAATATTTCCTGGAGCAGGTAGCTAAGTTCTTTTATGCCTGGCCCCAATGCTGCTTAATTCAGAGACAAAGAGTTATGTTGGTCTCAATTCTCAGGATCTACATTTGCCTAAATAGTATTAGAGAGAGAAGCCCCCCAGAAGTTCTCAAATATATACGTTTGGATTAACATTTATACAACTACCCCCTCTCACCCTCACCAATAAAACACAGAACTGCCCTCCTTCCTTTCTTAGCTCTCTTGACTCTGCCCTAGATTCTGGGCCAATACCTCCTTCAGGCATCCTTACAATGCCACCCACCTGAAACCATATGAACCTGTTAATCCTGATCCTTTCCGTCATGGTGTCATTATTATATGCAGGAGGCTTGGTGTTCAGGGTTAATCTTTGTTCCCTGGGGCAGTTCTTTAGAGCCAGAACTATTTTGGCTGGTTTTGAGTATTGAAAATCTTATGATACTTCTTTGATCCAAACTGCATAAAGGATAATTTTTCTCTTCCTACCATCTCTTTCTGAACACACTTCAACTCTGATCTTTTAGGGAAAATGTCTAATAGCCTCTTTCCTTGTTCTCACTTTACTTCTTGCCTCCTGGTCAGTTTCTCCAATTACTCAACTCCTCATCACTGACTTACCATTGTCTGATACTCAACACTGACAATACAATTGTGTTGACCTCCACTGGTCTACATTGGTCATGGTTTTTCATTTATATCCCGGCTATAAGTTCTTCTAGTGGCTTTGAGCTATTACTCTGTAACCCGTTGGTTCCCACATGAGGTTGCAAGTCCCCTCCCTGGTTCTGACCTGCCCCTCAGCCCACTGTGAGTGAGAATAGAGCATGTATTTCCCAACAAGCTGTCTGAATTGCTACTTTAAAAAATGTGCTCCAATAGGCACATGAAAAGATGCTCATCATCACTGATCATCAGGGAAATGCAAATCAAAACTACACTAAGATATGGAAAACAGTATGGAGATTTCTCAAAAAACTAAAAATAGAAATACCATATGACCCAGCCATCCCACTACTGGGTATCTATCCAAAGAGCTTGAAATCAGCAATTCCAAAAGTCCCATGCACCCCTATGTTCATTGCAGCATTGTTCACAATACCGAAGGTGTGGAAGCAACCTAAGTGCCCATCAACTGATGATTGGATAAAGAAGTTATGGTACATATATACAATGGAATACTACTTAGCCATAAAAAGGATAAAATCATCCCATTCACAAAAACATAGATGGAACTTGAAGGTATTATGTTAAGTGAAATAAGCCAGATAGAGAAATATAGTCTCTGCATAACTCCACTCATATGTGGAAGTTAAACATGTAGACAAAGAGAACAGATTAGTGGTTACCAGGGGCAAGAGGGGAATGAGAGGTGCGCACAAAGGGTGAAGTGGTGCACCTACAACAGGACTGACAAACAATAATGTATAACTGAAATTTCACAAGGTTGTAAACTATGATAATCTCAATAAAAAGTTAAAAAAAATGTGCTCCACTATCTTAGGGGTTACCTCTAAATCTTAAAACATCTAAATACATACAAATATAGCAAAAACTGTATGGTCATATTCCAACACCTATTTTAAAATAGGAAAGCTCCAGGATAAGATGCAGTTGCAAGATTGTGAGAAAAGTGGATCTGCACTTCAACAATGAATTCAGGATGTTGAACCAAAACCAAAAATGGCTTGGAAATCAGCTCAAGGTACTGAGCATACGATGAATAAATGAATAAGTAAACTTAGCAATTATTGGATTGCCTTAGCTCCAGTCCCAGTTTCACTTTTGGTTTGTGGTGACTGTTGGCAAGTTGTGCACACTGGACTAGACTTGCAGAAAGCTAAGGGGCATCTTTTTTCCCCAGGGGAGAGCCTCCTCTGGTCTGTGGTTTGGCTCAGGTGGCCTCCTAAGTTTGTGCCAACATTTTCAACACATCAGTGGGGAGAATGGCATTTTCTATGTGTAAAAATGAGTTTAGATATGTAACTCTTCAAGTCATTTAGGTTTATTTGATTGTTCATATAACCGCTAGCAACAATGAATTATTATTATTCAAAGGAATAAACACAGGTGTTGTATGAGGAGCTTCTCAGTGCTGCTACACTAACGTGAGCACAAGGCCTCACAACGTGTTGATTGGTAAATAAGCAAGACTCTGAGATGCGTATTCCTTCTGCTAGATTCTAAAACCATCTGCCTTAGGTAAACCTAAGTTTTCAAGTTATCAGATATATTAAGTATCTAATCTGTATATCAAATATGTATGAGATATATAAAATACAATTAATCAATCTGTGTAAAGCCCTACCAGGTAGGTAGTACTATGGTCCCTGGTTTGTAAAGGAGGAGCCCAGGGCACCAGGAGGTTAAGTCCATGGCCCACAGTCACATAACTAATCTGTAATGAGCTAGAATTTGAACCCAGGCAGTCTGGCTCCAGAGATTCTACTAACCACTGTACAATGCTGTCTCAACAAGGAAAAATAAACTATTTTACATAGGTTTTGTTATAATATTTCAGCATGACCCAGAATTCAGGAGAAGGTGAACGCCATCCAGGTAGTTGGAGCTCCTAGACAGCCTCATTATAGGTCCATCTCACAGGCCAGCTTCTCCATTTCTGTGTCCCCAGCCCAGCACAACGCCTGGAACAGTGGAGGAGATTGTTAATGTCCTGTGGTATAGACCCGAGGTCGTGGAAAGGTGGACTGGACCTGTGATGTCTAACCAGCCATGGATCTCAGCACAGCTCAGTGGTTAAGTGCTTGGGTTCCAGAATTGGACTCTCTCGGACTTAGATTCTGACTGTGGGTCATTATGGCACCAATAGATGCCCTGGGCAGAGGTGGTGGCTATAGCCCTATAAACTCCATCAGCCATTGCCACCCTAAATAAGCCTCTACTCTTCGATAGAAACAGAATACTTGCCTGCAAATGCAGCTTTAGGATGACTCCTGGCTCCCACTAATCCCCAACACCCCTTTCAGGAAAATTGCCTCACCGAGCCCTTCCCGTGTCCATATGCTGCAACCCCATTCACCACTGATGGTGGGCAAGTTGGCCTATCTCACCCTCAGTTTCTACATCTGAAAAGCAGGAATTTTGGTAAGGGTGAAATAAAATTATGTAAATCACTTAGTACAGTAGTTAACTCATAATAAGCACTTTATAAACATTGCAACCTGGTTTTCTCTACAAGTGAATAGTCAGGATTCACAAACTCTCATCAATGCTTCAAACAAGTCACTAGAAATTACATATGTATTCTTAGGAAGGTTGTATAGACTGAAACATTGAATTTCTTTGCTTTTGGTGGTATTAGAATATAGTGACATTTGTTACATGTCTCCAAGAGTGTAAAAGCAATTACTTTAAAATGTAGTTTGGTATATAAAAATTATCTAAGCATTCTAATTTATGCAGGCTTAAATGTTAAATATTATTAAAAGTAATAATAAAATTGTAGTCTTACAGATTTTTGAATTTAACTTTTCAACATTAGCCTCAAAGAGTATCTACTAGACACCTATTAATTTAATTGAGAATTTGATAAGCACCAGGTACCATATGGAAAGAAATATATTAATGCAGCCTATAGAAATATAAAACTTGTTTTTGTTTTTTTTTTCTTTTTTTTTTTTTTTATTAATGTTATGATAGATTACAACCTTGTGAGATTTCAGTTGTACATTTTTGTTAGTCATGTTGTGGGTACACCACTTCCCCCTCCGTACCCTCCCCCCACCCCCCCTTTTCCCTGGTAACCACCAATCAGATCTCCTTCTCAATATACTAATTTCCACCTATGAGTGGAGTCATATAGAGTTCGTCTTTCTCTGACTGACTTATTTCGCTTAACATAATACCCTCGAGGTCCATCCACATTGTTGTGAATGGGCCAATTTCGTCTTTTTTTATGGCTGAGTAGTATTCCATTGTGTATATATACCACATCTTCTTTATCCAATCATTAGTTTCTGGGCATGTAGGCTGGTTCCACGTCTTGGCTATTGTAAATAATGCTGCAATGAACATAGGGGTGCAACGGACTCTTGAGATATCTGATATCAGGTTCTTAGGATAGATACCCAGTAATGGGATGGCTGGGTCATAGGGTATTTCTATTTTTAACTTTTTGAGAAATCTCCATACTGTTTTCCATAGTGGCTGTACCAGTTTGCATTCCCACCAACAGTGTATGAGGGTTCCTCTTTCTCCACAACCTCTCCAACATTTGTCGTTCTTGGTTTTGGATGTTTTTGCCAATCTAACGGGGGTAAGGTGATATCTTAGTGTAGTTTTGATTTGCATTTCCCTGATGATTAGCGATGATGAACATCTTTTCATGTGTCTATTGGCCATATTCATATCTTCTTTTGAGAAATGTCTGTTCATGTCCTCTGCCCATTTTTTGATCGGGTTGTTTGTTTTTTTGTTGTTAAGCAGTGTGAGTTCTTTGTATATTATGGAGATTAACCCTTTGTCGGATAAGTGGCTTGTAAATATTTTTTCCCAATTAGTGAGCTGTTTTTTTGTTTCAATCCTGTTTTCCCTTGCCTTGAAGAAGCTCTTTAGTCTGATGAAGTCCCATTTGTTTATTCTTTCTATTGTTTCCCTCAACTGAGGAGTTACAGTGTCCGAAAAGATTCTTTTGAAACTGATGTCAAAGAGTGTACTGCCTATATTCTCTTCCAAAAGACTTATTGTCTCAGGCCTAATCTTTAGGTCTTTGATCCATTTTGAGTTTATTTTGGTGTGTGGTGAAAAAGAATGGTCAATTTTCAATCTTTTGCATGTGGCTGTCCAGTTTTCCCAGCACCATTTGTTGAAGAGACTTTCTTTTCTCCATTGTAGGCCCTCTGCTCCTTTGTCGAAGATTAGCTGTCCATAGATGTGTGGTTTTATCTCTGGGCTTTCAATTCTGTTCCATTGATCTGTGGACCTGTTTTTGTACCAGTACCATGCTGTTTTGATCACTGTAGCTTTGTAGTATGTTTTGAAATCGGGGATTGTGATTCCGCCGGCTTTGTTTTTCTTGCTCAGGATTGCTTTAGCAATTCGCGGTCTTTTGTTGCCCCATATGAATTTTAGGATTGTTTGTTCAATTTCTGTGAAGAATGTTCTTGGGATTCTGATTGGGATAGCATTGAATCTGTATATTGCTTTAGGTAGTATGGACATTTTAACTATGTTTATTCTTCCAATCCATGTGCAAGGGATGTCTTTCCATCTCTTTATGTCATCGCCTATTTCTTTCAAGAGAGTCTTGTAGTTTTCATTGTATAGATCCTTCACTTCCTTGGTTAAGTTTATCCCAAGGTATTTTATTCTTTTCGTTGCGATTGTGAATGGGATAGAGTTCTTGAGTTCTTTTTCTGTTAGTTTATTGTTAGTGTATAGAAATGCTACTGATTTATGCACGTTAATTTTATACCCTGCTACTTTGCTGTAGTTGTTGATTATTTCTAATAGTTTTTCTGTGGATTCTTTGGGGTTTTCTATGTATAAGATCATGTCGTCTGCAAACAACGAGAGTTTTACTTCTTCGTTACCTATTTGGATTCCTTTTATTTCTTTTTCCTGCCGAATTGCTCTGGCCAGCACCTCCAGAACTATGTTGAATAGGAGTGGTGAAAGTGGGCACCCTTGTCTTGTTCCTGTCCTCAGAGGGATGGCTTTCAGCTTTTGTCCATTGAGTATGATGTTGGCTGTGGGTCTATCATATATGGCCTTTATTATGTTGAGGTACTTTCCTTCTATACCCATTTTACTGAGGGTTTTTATCATAAATGGGTGTTGGATCTTGTCGAATGCTTTCTCTGCATCTATTGAGATGATCATGTGGTTTTTGGTTTTCATTTTGTTAATGTAGTGTATCACGTTGATTGACTTGCGGATGTTGAACCATCCCTGTGTCCCTGGTATAAATCCCACTTGATCATGGTGTATAATCTTTTTGATGTATTGCTGTAATCGGTTTGCCAAAATTTTGTTGAGGATTTTTGCATCTATGTTCATCAGTGATATCGGCCTGTAGTTCTCCTTCTTTGTGTTGTCCTTGTCAGGTTTGGGGATCAGAGTGATGTTGGCTTCATAGAATGTGTTAGGGAGTTCTCCATCTTTCTCAATTTTCTGGAACAGTTTGAGGAGAATAGGTATTAAGTCTTCTTTGAATGTTTGGTAGAATTCTCCAGAGAAGCCGTCTGGTCCTGGACTCTTGTTTTTGGGGAGGTTTTTGATTACCGTTTCTATTTCCTTACTTGTGATTGGTCTATTCAGATTCTCCATTTCTTCCTGATTCAGTTTGGGGAGATTGTAGGAGTCTAGGAATTTGTCCATTTCTTCCAGGTTGTTCAATTTGTTGGCATATAGTTTTTCATAGTATTCTCTTATGATCTCTTGTATTTCATTGGTATCTGTTGTGATTTCTCCTCTGTCATTCCTGATTTTATTAATTTGCGATTTCTCTCTTCTTTTCTTGGTGAGTCTGGCTAGGGGTTTGTCAATTTTGTTAATTCTTTCGAAGAACCAACTCTTTGTTTCATTGATCCTTTCTATTGTCTTTTTTGTTTCAATATCGTTTATTTCTGCTCTTATTTTTATTATTTCCCTCCTTCTACTGACTCTGGGCCTTGTTTGTTCTTCTTTTTCTAGTTCTGTTAGGTGTCGTTTGAGGTTGCTTACGTGAGCTTTTTCTTGTTTAGTGAGGTGAGCCTGTATTGCGATGAATTTCCCTCTTAGGACTGCTTTTGCTGCATCCCAAATGATTTGGTATGTCGTGTTCTCATTTTCATTTGTCTCCAGATAATATTTGATTTCTTCTTTAATTTCTTCAATGATCCATTGTTTGTTGAGAAGCGTGTTGTTTAGTCTCCACATTTTTGCACCTTTCTCTGCTTTTTTCTTGTAGTTGATTTCTAGTTTAATAGCGTTATGATCAGAAAAGATGCTTGATATTATTTCAACTCTCTTGTATTTATTGATGTTTGCTTTGGTTCCCAAAATATGGTCAATCCTTGAGAATGTTCCATGTGCACTTGAGAAGAATGTGTAACCTGCTGTTTTTGGATGAAGTGTTCTATATATATCTATTAAGTCCATCTGGTCTAATTTTTCATTTAATTCTATTATTTCCTTGTTGATTTTCTGTCTGGATGTTCTGTCCATTGGTGT